>NC_069794.1:11065043-11701658 GCF_027406575.1 Nycticebus coucang | reverse complement strand
ATTTTTGAAAACAGCTATATTTTCCCACCACTTTTATTTATGTAAATTCAACCTAATTCATTTGGCATCTAAAATGTGAAGGTGTACAGAAGTCACCCTGGGACCCTTATAACAGGGATTCTGACTCAGCAAGCCAGGGTGGGGCCCCAGATGGTACTGAGGCTGCCGGTCTCCAGGCCACACTTCCTATGGGGTAAGGTTGAAGAGCAGGGCTGCAGGCTGAGTTTTTGCCACTCCAGGGAATGTCTGGAGACATTTTTGGTTGTCACAGCTGAGGGGGTGGTTACTGGGATGTCGTAGGTAGGGGCCAGGGACACTAGTGAACATCCGGCGGTGCACAGAACCGTCCCTTCTCCCCCAGGAGACAACTGTCTATTCTACAGTGTCAGCAGGGACAAGGGTAAAAAACACCAGTTTACAGCAGACTTTTAAAAAGGAACTCATGAAACTCAAGTATCTTTCCACACTAACTCTTCCCGTACCATCTCCTTGCCAGCTTAATCTGACTAGATAAGAGCCTAGTGAAACCATGAATCTCTGTCTTGACTTGGGTCAACTCCCAGACAGCTCTGACTGCTCTTCCTCTCCACGGGTTTTCCTATGTGGTTTCCCAAATCCCACGTCTTTGCTTTCCATTTCCTTACCTCTGCTCACATGCCTAAATTCTAAATTTTTTTCTAATAATGTAAACCAGAAAACTGGCTAGAATGGAGAAAAAGGAATGCGGATTTCAATATCTTTTCCTTGCTGGGACCCAACCCCAGCCTCTATCCTGATCACACTTAGCAGGTGTCAGCACTAGCACCTGCGGAGCCAGCCCCGACCCCTCTGCGTGGAGCTGGGTGCAGTCCTCTCTGAGAGAACTGGACACATCAGCACCTGCTCACTGGCAGCTGCTAGATGGGCACAGAACACTTCATGAGACGGTGTTCCTTCCCAGGCTGATTCTCTCCAGGAAGACCTACAGGGAATTTACCGTCTGAATATGGGTTCACCCCTTTGGAGTTCAAAAACAGGCCAGTCCCTGCCCTCAGGGGACTTGAGCCTAGAAGGGGGCAGCAGACACAAATGACAAAATGGAGGTGTCACCACGGCAGGGAAGTTGAGACTGAGAAGATTCTATGTGCGCAGATCTTGTCAAAACAATTCTTATCCTCCTTCAGCTTCCTCCCAGAGTTTACTTTTCTATAATTGCATCTCTTTGTTCAACCTGAGATAAAAGCATGTAGGTTTTGCTATTTTGTGGGGTCTTCATTTCCTCACGAGGGCTCCCATGTCATGTAAAACTTACATTAAATACATTTGGATGCTTTTATCCTGTCAACATGTCTTACATCAGTGCATTTCTCAAGCCCAGCCAAAAAAATAAAAAATAAAAAAAACCCTAAGAGGGCAGAGGTAAATGTTGCCTCCCCTACAATATCTTGATTGGAACAGTGGCTACACAGCAGTGCCTGAATTCAAACCATACCTTTATACCTACACCATTTTTTGTATATAAATTGTACCTCAATAAACTTATAGTTAAAAAAAAAACTGTTGACAAGTTTGGTTTTAAATATTGAAATGGAGTTTCAAAAATGAACTAGATTGATTTTTTTCCTCTAAAGCTGGACAACTCGGCCCAGCTGAGTTTTTACTTTTCCTTAGCAAAATGTACTCTAAAACACATTTGAATAAAACCAAGATACTATAATGCATACACTATGTTATATATAAAGAGATTTCTAGGCTAAAAGTTAACATACATGATTATGAGGCATATCTGTTTTAAATAGAGCCCTTTGGGAACAAAGTCCCACTTGAAACATTAGCAATATTATCTATTCTTTAAATACTAGGCTAGTAATCTTTTAATTTAATGTAAAACATTTCTGAACACTTAATGGTTTGGTTCTAATGCTGATTGAGTTCTCAGGTGAGTGGTGATTAACTATAACCACTAGTAAGTTTTGGGGGCAAGAGAATGGGGAGGAGAGAGAGGGGACGGGTGCGCCATGAGTAGGGTGGACCACCCACTCCCTCCTCTCCAGACTGCCCACTGCCTTTTCTAAATCCAGTTTCAAAAACATTGATGGGATCAGTCTTCTGCTACTGCCAAAATATACATTAGCATCCTAGAAAACTCAAATCATTCTTTCCTCCTTTCTACAGTGCTTCTTGAGAAGACTATCACAGTCCTGCAAGGAATTCTCATTTCCCATTTCCCACCAGTTGCTAATGATTGTCAAGGAAGACAGTCAATATTCTCCATCTGAAATGCTAGAATTGTGACAGCAAAAGTCATTTGTTGAGAAAGGTCTGTGACCTCTGGCCAAGAAGGAGAGGAGATGGTAGAGGCAGGGCCAAGGCCAGGATGTGTAGTGGGCAGGGGTGGGGGTGGGGGGACACAAACAAAGGGAGGGCCTGCTCGAGTCCTGGCTCTCACCAGCACGGTGATCCCCTGCTCTTTGCACAGCATGGCAACTGCTCCCAGAAGGATACTCAGCAGCACCCAGAAGGTAGAAGTATGTGTTCCCTCCTTGTTACCTGCCAATTAAGAGAAATGATAAATGCAAAATCACGCAATGCAGCTCAGTCTTGTTAGCAACAAGAACCAAAATTCTAAGCATACACCTCAAGTAACCATACTTTAAAAACAAGGTTTGGTCTTCAGATACCTTAAGTGGCAGCAAGTGTGCATTTCTGGTTAGACAACACCCTCTGAATGTTAGGGATGTCCCTGCTTCAGGCTCTCCTGAGCAGGTGCCCAGAGCCTTGCAGAGGCATTGTAAGCCATGGCCACAAAGATGCCTCCCACCGGAGTCCCCATGGGGACTTGTTCCCAACCTGCCAATCACCTACTGTATCATTCTGACAAGTCATGTCTCCCATTGAGTGAACTGTGAACAATCCATCTGGTTTCAAGATGACCCCAATAGTTGCTGCTGCTGTCATGACGGAGGAGCTGGGAGTTCCTATGCAGCTCTGAGCATCCCTCTCACTCCTGTATAGAAGTGTAGGCTCTTGAAACACCAGATTGCTTAAGATGGGTCTGCTCTGCTCCCAGTGGGAAGTGTGCACCCAAAAGTGTGCAAGGACTGACAGGGAGCTGGCACCTAGGTAGCACACGGGACAGGTAAAGGCGAGGCTGCCAATCAGCACGGGCCTGAGCACCAACAGGAAGCCAAAACATCACCAGACGTGTGAGCACCATAAGAAACTCAGGTGGGCAGAGGTCTGAGTAGCCACCACCCCATCCCTGAGAGGCCTTCTCAGGGAGCAAGGTCTGGCTCTATGCTCTTTTGGTTGATAGCGCATGCAATTTGAGGGCCAGAGCTGAACTTCCAGGGAAGAGTGGGAAGGCCATGTGGATTGCTCCCCTCTGTTCTTCCTTGTGAAGCCCTCGCCCCTCATCTAAAGAAATGAACAATTTTAAAAGACATGATTTGAATGGAGGCCAGTGTGAACCTACATGGAGGATCCAATCAGTAGCTGAGGGTGCCTTGGTTCAGGTCTACTTAAAACCAGAAACCTCGCTCTGAATTCCGGCCCTGCCATTTGCTATGTGATGATGAACAAGTTACTTACCCTCATAGTCTCAATGACCTCGTCTGCAAAGTAGGGGCAACATTGCCTACTTCAGGATATATATGATAGGAAAAAATTACATAGGGACACTTGGCCATTTGTGTTAAAAATTACACAAGTATTTATCTATATAAAAATGTCAAACATATCTCTAAAAAAATATAGGGACACTTGGCCATTTGTGTTAAAAATTACACAAGTATTTATCTACATAAAAATGTCAAACATATCTCTAAAAAAATACTACTGACTATAGTAGTTTCTGAGAAATTCAAAGAAAAAAACATAGGGGTAGGAGACAGAGAAAGTCTTACTTTTTACCATGGTAACTTTAGTACCTTTTAAATTTTCTTAACCATGTACTGTTATTAAAAATCACACTAAAAACTAAGGCCAGGCATAGTAGCTCAGGCCTGTAATCCAGCACTTTGCAAGGCCAAGGCAGAAGGACTGTTTGAGGCCAGGAGTTTGAAACCAGCCTGGGCAACACAGTGAGACCCCATCTATTAAAAAAAAATAAATTAAAAATTAAACTATACCTACATATCGGTATAGTTCCACAACCACAGAAAGCATTCAATAAATGTTTGCTGCACATGAATCAGCAAACTCTGGTAGCTCAGAGGGAAATAGATGGAATTGCCAACAGGACTGTGGTCCTGGTGGTGGCTGACCTTGTCACAAATGTGCCAGGCACACTATGTAAAAAGTACACCTTGGTTCTCATTAAACTGCTCATTCAGGAAACCAAACAAGTGTGTGGGTGAGCGGCCTGCATGTGTTTTGTGCAGACCCTGAACCCAAGTCTTGTGAAAACTTAAGAATTTAAGTCTGGTGAACACTTAATCAGCAGAGCCCCAGGATGGAGGCCTTTCTGTCCTGTCAACAGCCACTGGGCATGGCCTGGTGGGAGAGGCACTCTTAACCTCCCATGTTATATTCAGATTTCTTGTCAAGGTGACGCAGGTCTGTACCCAGCTGAGATCCCCTGGCCTCTCAATCGTGGGCACCTCTCTAACTCCTAATGTGCCGGATCAGGAGGCAGACTGGGCTGGAGCTAGCGGGCAGGGGTAGAGAGCTGGGGGCCTAGGAGTCTGCAGGTGCTGAGGGCAAGGCTTCCCAAGCACAAATAGACAGGCAGGTCAACAGATCCTAACCTTTTCAGCCTTTTTTGGGGGATCTCTGCATATCAAATTTCCATATTTAAGTACACAGAAGCAAAATAAATATTCTACGAAAGTGTATTTGGCTATTACAGTTGAGGCATTTTAGGGCTTTTTGCAAGGCTGGTAAAACCTCATTAACCGGGACCCTGTTGTCTCATAAAACACAATGACCACTCCTGTTTTAAGGTCTTTGAAATACTCCCTGTTGCCTTCTGATAAGTGGCTTTAGAGGGCCCACTAAAGCAGCCAGGGCAGCAGCACCTCCCAGTGGGTACTGCTTTCTAGCCACCCCCCAACTCTGTTCCCTTAGGCTAGAATGCCCCTGGCAAAATCCTACCCAATCAATAAGGCTTTCAAATGTCACTTACGGCTGTGAAACTCCACCCCGCCCTCCCAGGCAGTCTCCTTTCTCCGCTTACAGCAGTGACCGCTCCTGCCGTAGGCTCGTCTGTGAGCACCGCTGCATTCACCTCTCAGCGCCCCTAAGGGACCCCAGGATTAATTGAAACCCAAATGTACAGCACCCTAAAGCTGTCCTTATCACAGCCTATCTCAACGTTCTGCATGCAGCTGATGACACTTGACCTCAACATCGGCACTACTCACGTCTGGGCTGGGGAAGAGGCAGGCCTGGGCGTCATAGGATGTTTAGCAGCACCCCTACCCACCCCCCCAAGCCCTGCCCTCAACTGTGACAGTCAGAAATGTCATGGACATTGTCTAACATTCCCAGAGGTGTGTGTGGGGGGAAGGGGGTAGAAAATCACCCCCACTTAAGTACCATTGCCCTAAACCAGTGCTACGCAAGAGTGTGGTCTATGGACCTGCACCTGGATCTCGTCAGAAACGCGGACTCGGGGAACCAACAAGATCTGCTGAATCAGAAGTTGAGCTGGGAACCAGCAATCAGGCTTTAACAAGCTCTCCGAGGGACTGGAGGCTTCCTAAAGGTTGGTAGCATCATCCCAACAGTCCCCGCTCAGATGGAGGCCGGGCACCTCACCTCCTGAGCAGCGGCTTGGCAGTGCTGGAATGCTTTCCAAGATGCTTCCAGCAGGGGGCCACCTGGTCTTGGCTTGAGTAACTTCAGTGATGGGGATTAATTTCCCAAAACACAGTCCATTTCGTTTTTAAACTTGGGTTGTTAGAACTTTCCTTCTTATGCCAGGCTCAAGCCTGTCTCCCCAGCCTAGGGGTCTTAGATTTGCCCCGGGCAGCGCTGAGGCCACAACCTGCGCAGGCACATGGAGCCCATAAGTCAAGTTCTCCCGGATGAAAACCAGTACAGAGCAGTGGGGTAAGATCCAGGGAGCAAACCAACGATTGTGTTACCCACATGAACTAATTACTTCATATGTACGTAACACCAAAAGATCATAATTACCAGCTACAACAACAAAATCTTGTCTAATTAAGCATAATTCCAATCTGAACATTTACATGTTTATTGAACTTACCTATTTTATTTGGTCATTTGCTAGCACTCAGATGCAGACAAGTATTGGCAGGCACCAATGCCCCCAAATAACCTTAAAGTTAACACATTGATTAATTCCCTTCAGGGAAAGGCCCCACCAGTTTGAGCAGGAGCACCCAGGGGCACAGCTGGTAAAACCGAGGTGATCTCAGCTCAGGATGTAACAAGCCAGGGCACTGGCGAAGTCAGGGCCCCCTGCCTCATAACAGAAAGAAGAATGGCTAGGCCCACTTAGTCTCGGGACATCTGCTCATGCAGCCCTTCTATCCATAACACATTAACCTAAGTTGCGGTCAACCACCTTTCAGGATTTTTTCCTATTAGCAGTTTATATGTAAACAATACAACCCTCTAATTATAAATGACATCATTAATTACCACAGGTTCTCATCCACAGACTAAAAGGATAAAGGACACCCCTGCCCCGCCCAGCTCCCGGCGCCTCCAGGCCCAGCAGCAGAGATGGTACCTGGTCAGGCCCCAGGGCACTGCTTTCCTGCTGACTAAGAATCAGTTCAGCAGTTCTCTGTAACCAAACAGCTCCTGCCTGCACCCCACCTCACCAACCCAACTGCCAGAATTTGATCTTTTTTAGGCTTCACTTAACTCCCACAATTTGCGTTTGTACCTCTCAACTAAACATAATAAGATTTCCAAATGTGAAGTTCCCTGTTGTAAATTTCAAAAGCCCTAGAAAAAGCGAATTAGCTTATATTTTTACTTGACTGTGATATGGACTAATTTTTCCCCCACAGACCAGGGGCCTTTGATAAGAAAACAATTCCTCCATTGAAATGCCCAGAGGACTGCTTTGAAAGCACTCTGATAACACAGTCAAACCACTACATGGATGTGAAAATGATGTGCTCATGTTCCACTTACCCACAATTTAAAATGGGGTTCTTCTTAGATGGCTAACTTGGAGCCATAACTGAAAACAGGAAAGTAACATGCAGAAGCCAGCCTTTGGATTTACTCGTATGTTCTCCCTAGTCACACCCATGATCTCACCTTTCAAACCCTTAACTCTCTCCACCTCTCAAAACCCACTCCTATAATTCCCACAGAAGAGTCCTACTCTTTGATGTTCCCTTAGACTTCCAATTTTGCTTCAAACACACCCAGGATGAATACACATGAAAGATGAAGGCAACATTTCTTTGCTGAAGAAGTTTCTTCAGTCCCAATGATTATTTAATATTAAGTACCACTTCTTAAAACGGTGGCAATTTCAGATTAATGACAACATTTCAATGGTCAGAGCTATAAACCTGTTGGTCAGAGCACTGCTTCCTAGACCTGTCGCTGTCCAAGAGGGCAGTCATCATGGCTAAAGGACACTTGTAATGTACCTCATCCCAATTAAGATATGTTGTGAATATGAAATACATTCTCAATTTTGAAGACTCAGTACGGGAAAAATGTGAATGATTTCATATTTTTATACCAATTACATGTTGAAGTTATAGTTTTGATGTATTGAGATAAAGCATATTACTAAAATTCACCTCACACTTTTTTATGAGGTAGCTACTACAAAAATTAAAATTACATGTATGGTTTCTCTTGTATTTCTACTAAATGGCAGTGTCTGCTCTTGACCATAAAATGGATGTAGTTCATAGAAGGATTGATTTGTACATTGCTATGTTTGTATTCCAACTCTATCTTGGAAAACTCAGAAAATAGGAAAGGAGTTTGCCTATTTAAATCCAACTCTTATCTTCCCCAATCCCTACCAAATTAGCCACTCAATATTTTATCAAGAGTAACAGGTCTAAGCATATATACATACTTAGAGTCTTCCAGAATCCAAGTTGGAGAGCTTAATTTAACTAATATTTTTAAACCAATTTAATTAACATTTTTGAACCATTTCATATAAATCAAAGGGGCTCCTCTTTATATAGAACAGTTGAACATGTATGTGAGTGATAATCTGAAGCTAACCTGGATAGCCCTGAAAACATGTTTCTGCTCCTGAGGGTGAACAAAAATAGCCTCATACAAATTAAACTGGGACACTGATTTTGAGTGTTCAGATAGCCCAGCCCAGTAGACTTCTGGTAACATGATCTGCTTCAACATAGTTTTACTCAAAGAACCCACCAAATTCAGATTTACTTTGAATCTTGGTTTGTCAAGGTGAATATTCTAACAATTATCTGTCTTTTGTGTGTGTGTGTGTGTGTGTGTGTGTGTGTGTGTGTGTGTGTGTTTTTTGGCCAGGGCTGGGTTTGAACCTGCCACCTCTGGCATATGGGACCAGTGCCCTACTCCTTGAGCCACAGGCACCACCCACTAACAATTATCAATAGATAGCACAATCTAGATCAGGGGTTCTCAACCAGTGGGTCACGACCCACAGGAACTGTATTAAAGGGTCACAGCATTAGGAAGGTTGAGAACCACTGATCTAGATGAATTTATGTTTTTGTGGCTATGTTCTTACATAGTAACAAATGCAAGCCATCCTTCTATTTCTGTGTTTGAGCATTTTAATGAGACAACTAAGACAGATAATCTTGCAATAGTGGGTACTCAATAAATATTTGCTGAATTGATAAACAGTTTATTTCCACATTCATCAGAAGTCTTATTAGGTTATCATATTTCTTTTGTAATTATGAGGTGTAATTTAATATTTAAAAGTTAATAATTCGCTTAGTGTGAACAAATACAGCTGGAAATCAAGTCTTTTCCCTTTTAATTTAATCTTCAAAGCCCGTCACACTGGAAGAGTCTCCATCATGTAAGAGGCTTAAAAAAAATTACATAAGGAATATAAAAAAGCATAGGGAAAATGAATTGTTTTCACTTTAAATTTAGAAGTAACTGTTAAAAACAGCAAAAATAAATCCTGAGAGACAGATGTCACCTCCAGTGCAGTTACATTTATAAATATCTTTATTCAGAAAAATCTTCCCAAGATAGGGAATCCTAACTTGCACATGGATTTGCATAAGCATCTCAGCATATTACTTTTACCCAGAGTTCCCCATCTCATCTTCATCCCAACTGCTAAATTTTAAGCATCTAGGACCCCGGAGAGGAAGGAAAAAACCTATTTTGACACCATGCTGTATGTCTCATTTCTCAAGACAACTTGCTCTAGGATAATCATGCAGCATTTGCATACAGCAACTGCGAGAGAGGCGTCTGGACAACGTTTTTCTTGTTTAAGTACATGTCTCTATTATCTCGGATAATTCAATCACTTAGGTAAATGGAGGCAGAGGCCCACAAAGGGAAGGGAGTACAGAAAAAAAAAGCAAAAACAGACAGACACTTATCAGTGCTAACACCCACAAGTGCCAACAGATGTGATGAATGTAATGAAGCGTGTGCCTTGGATTTGGCACTCCTTCCCAGTGGGAAGATCTCCTTTCAGAGAAAGCATCGCATTGTACAAGCTACCCCTCTTCACCACTCTGCTCCTGGCATCTCCGCTGCTTGAAACTGGCACGTCATGGTGTGTGTGGGAACCACGCCACCCCGACAGGTGGCCGCGATGCTCTAGCTGCCAGAGCAACACAATGAGCACCAGATTCATGTTCCAACCAAGCCGAGCTTCCACGCGCAGAATGAAAGAAGTCAGACATGCCGTTCTAAAATATGGGTCCATTTTGGGAAAATTAAGCAATGGAGGAACCAAGAAAAAAAAAAGTGAAGACAGAGAAAAAGAGAGTACATAGGAACACCACAGTCAGAATTCAGTCCGCAACAGCCCCGATCTAAAAAAATAAGTATCCTGAATGACATGAGTTAGGCAAGTGCCCTATTTTTTAAATTGCATGATTCTAAGTCAAAGAAAAAACAGATGTCTTAAATCAGAATGAAAATATGAAGGAATGGCATCCCAAGACTGAGAGTTATCCTGCTTTGGTGTATGAACTACGATCAGGAGAACAATAGAGCAAATAAGGTGCAAGAACTTAAAGACAACTGAGATTTGAGATCTTGTCTTATGAAGAATAGTTTAGAACTTTAAATACTGTTCTAGGTGTATAGCAAATCCATCCCCCTCTAACAAGACTCTCTCCTCCCCACTATAAATGAGACTAAGTCTTCATAAAAAAAGCATTTCAATGCATTTGTTTAGAAACAAAATTGTTTTGGGCTATTCTAGCAAGTTCATAATGCAGAGATCATCTCTCTCCAATGCAATATACGAGGCTTTAAGAGAGATGCAGATATTGACAAGATGCATCATCATCATAATAATACTTTTTGATTTGGGCACTCAGAAATAACCAATGCACCACAGAATTCATCTGAATTAGTAATTTTCTTTTTTAAGAAAAAGTATGCTTCTTTTGTAAGGACATTTACTTTTTAAAAAAAGATTCTTTGCAAAGATCTTACTTGGAAACATTCTACTTAAGCATCCCCTTCCCCCTCTAAAAAAAGAGGGCAAAGCCCCAGAAATGTTATGTGAATAGATTTGTTGTTGTTGTTGTTGTGGTTGTTGCAGTTTGGCCAGGGCCGGGTTCAAACCCACCACCCTCGGTATATGGGGCCAGCACCCAACTCACTGAGCCACAGGCACTGCCCATGTGAATAGATTTTTTTTTTTAACTTTCTGAAAATACCAGGATTCCACAGTTAAGGACAGAATTGCTTGTTAATAAACTCAGGCAGTTAAAAATTGTCCCAGTTTTATAATACAGACATTGCATCTATAAAGAAAGCTAATATGGTTACCAAAAAAGGAAATACATCCCCTGAAAGAGAATTTAAACTAGTTGAGTCATTAATTTCAGAACTCTCAGTTTTTTGTTCCCATAATATGAAACCTATTCTTCTATAAAATCCTTTCATTAACTTCAAATTTTGTGTAACTAATGCTAGGCCTTTCTCTGAATTTATGTTCAGATCCAAAAAGTACGAAGACCACGTGACTTTAAACATTAACTTTAAACTTCAAATGGCATTATTTGTATCCCAATAAATAATGGACTTAACTTCTATCACAAAAGAGTTTCCATTCTCTGCTGAACATTTACAAACACAGGCAGGCTGGGTGGGTGGCTCACACCTGTAATCCTAGCACTCTGGGAGGCTGAGATGGGTGAACTGCTTGAGCTAGGAGTTCGAGACCAGCCTGAGCAAGAGTGAGATCCTGACCCTATAAATGCATTAATGTACACAGCTAAGATTTTGTTAAAAAAAAAAAAAAAATAGAAAAACTAGCCGGAAAAAAAAGAAGGAAAGAAAAACTAGCCGGGCGTTGTGGCAGATGCCTGTAGTCCAAGTTAACTGTGGAGGCTGGGGCAAGAGGATCACTTGAGCCCAGAAGTTTGAGGTTGCTATGAGCTGTGACACCAGGACACTTTAGCCTGGGCAACAGAGTGAGACTCTGTCTCAAAACAAAACAACCTCCCACCCCCCCAAAAAATAAAACCCACTGGCAACTGGAACAAGAAATCCTTACTGCAATGACAATAAAGACCCTTTCAGACATCTCAAACTCCGAATGAAAATACATACACATGAATGTCCACTAGGTCTCTGCTCTGTTGAACTGAAGGAAAGTTAGTAGAAGGAAAAAGAAAGAAATCAGAAGTACAAAGGCCTCCGTCACCATTCTGCGTATACTTTCTGAGCACCTGTTGTGACAGGTACAGGAAGGAAAAAGTCAACAAGGAAGTGTGAAGAACCAGAACATGGCTTGGCCATTCTGAATAATGGGAGCCTCATTTTAATCAAAACATATTGGACTATACATCCCTTAAGGAGACAGACCCTATCCTTCTAGTCTCTGTATCCCTAGCACTAGGCACACGGCCTGGTATAAGAAACACCCTTAGGCTGGGCACAGTGGCTCACACCTGTAATATCAGCACTTCGGGCGGTTGAGGTAGGATGTCTGCCTGAGTTTTAGGCCAGCCTGGACAACATAGTGAGACCCTGACTCTAAAAATCAAATCAAATCAAATCAAATAAATTAGCCAGCTATGGGGGCATACATCTGTAGTCCCAGCTATTTGGGAGGCTGAGGCAAGAGGATTCCTTGAGCCCAAGAGGTCAAGACTGCAGTGCCACTGTACTAAAGCAGAGCAAGATCCTGTCTCTCAAATAATAAGAAAAAGAAAAACTCCATATACCGAGGGTGACGGGTTCGAGCCCGGCCCCGGCCAAACTGCAACCAAAAAATAGCCGGGCGTTGTGGCGGGCGCCTGTAGTCCCAGCTACTCGGGAGGCTGAGACAAGAGAATCGCTTAAGCCCAGGAGTTGGAGGTTGCTGTGAGCCGTGTGAGGCCACGGCACTCTACCGAGGGCCATAAAAGTGAGACCCTGTCTCTACAAAAAAACAAAAACAAAAAAAAAAAAAAAAAAAAAAAAAAAAGAAAAAGAAAAACTCCCTTAAAGTGTAATTAATTATTGGTGATGGAATGACCAAAATTAATAAGCCTCTATGGTATTTTAGAACAGAATCAGAGACAATGGCATTTCATGAATACCTTCACCAGAATTGCTTCTGCATGGAGGGCTCCTAATGCTTCTTCTCTCTATAAAGGTTTTGTTACTTTGGAGAAAGTCTGCTCCCCTTAAAAAATACCCTCAGGCACCTTATGTATACAGTTGAATATTAACATGACATTTCAGGATTATTCCAAAGAGTTGTCAATGAACAAAGCAGCATATTCTAGCCTTCGCACGTTTACAAAGGGATATGAAAAATCAGAATCACAAAAAAGTTGCTGAAAACACTGTCTCTATCAAGAGAGTAGGAAAGGCTCCACCAGACTTCATCAGGACCAGTTTGGGAGAAGATTAAAGAAAGGGAGGCTTGGGGGTTGTGCAGAGGGGACAGAAGCACTTGGCAGGGGAAGGGAAGCAAAGTGGACTGGATGGGGCTGGGCTTGCCATCCCAAGTTCCCAAGGCAACAGCATGTGGGGCTCAGGGACATCACCCTGTTAGGGAGGGGCCAGAGAAGTGATCATGCGTGGGGCTCGGGGACACTCCCAAGAAAGCTAATGATAGACTGGCTACAGCCCTCTGCCAGGAATCCAGGCTGCGCTGCGCCACCAGACTTGTGTTAGAATGGGGAGGCGGAATCCAGTCATTCTGCGCCGAGTCTGTGATAGGAAGCCATGCAAGGCAGAAAGCCAATCCAAACTGACGGTGACGGCAGCTTTAGGGACGGGTGTTTTAAACCATCCACTTGAAACCCCTGAAAAAAACTGTAATGATCTCTAACTCGAAGCTTGCCTAGACAGGCGGGCACTGTTAGGGGACAGAAAGGACACAAAATGCATGGCTAATAATAACGTTCAGGATCAAGACCCTGAGCCTGAGATGCAAAATACTGTAGCCTCCTACTTTCCAAAGACTAACAAGACTAAACAAGCTGTTGGTGACTACGAAGGACCAGAGACCAGTCTGGAGGCAACTCCATGGGCTCCACTGTCATCTACTCTTTCCTTTTTTCCAAAGGGAGTTCAAGCTTATAAGGGAACAGATCCCAGGAAGATTGGATGGCTGAAGACGAGAGGTCGGCCAAAAGCTTTCTTCAAAGACTTCCTAATCTATCCATTTGTCTTCTAACTGTTCTAAGTAACTTCAAGCAAATGAAAAGCTATTCAAAATCTTAAAAGAGCAAATTTATCACAGCTCAATTTATAATCACCAAGATGTGGAAACAACCTAAATGCCCACCAATCCAGGAAGGATTGACAAACTGTGCTATATGTATACCATCCAATACTATTTAGCCATTACAAAAGATGGAGACTTTACATCTTTTGTATTACCCTGGATGGAGTTGAAACACATTCTACTTTGTAAAGTATTACGAGAATGGAAAAGCAAGTATCCAATGTACTTAATACTAATATGAAGCCAGCAGATGATCTAGTACATACCCATACATAAGAGAAAAATTCAATTCAAGACGAGGGGTGGGGGAACGAGGAGGGTACAGGGATGGGGGAGGAGGGGAGGGTGGGTGTACTCCCACTTAATGGGCACATGTTAGGGGATACGGCATACCTCTTGAGTGTGACTCTATCTAACAAGTGCAAACATTGTACCCTAGTTGTTTGTACCCTCATATTAATCTGAAATAAAAAAACAAAAATACCCCAAATCTTAGAAGGGTTTCCACAGAACTGAACCTACTACTGCTATTGGTTTACAACTGTTAAATATTTTCGGGTTTGTGAAGCTAGTGAATGATGCCCATGAATATATCAATGTACACAGCTATGATTTAATAAAAATAAATAAATAAATAAATAAATATTTTCGGGTTAATTTTCTCAAAAACATTGCAAACTTAACATTGAAGTCCTGATAATTTCTTTCTAATTCTAAAATAAACATAAAAGCCTAAAGAATGTTACTGGGAAAAAAAAAAAAAAAAGAATGTTACTGGAACAAAAGACAAAGGTCACATTGGTACTTAACAGTTAATATAGTCATGTCAGTATTAAAATAGTCTGCCTATTTCTCATGAATCAAAGTATCAGTTAAGTGAGCAACTATCACACATTTAAACTTCTTTATCTTTGGTATTCATTTCCAGAAACAATGAAAAATTTATCTTTCAAATGGATGATGCTTGGAAATAATTTTATAACTTTAAATAAATTAAAAACCATATATATAATATATAAATACCAATATACAAATTTGTGAATTAGAAATTAGAAAAAGTTAATAAAAGGATCCACAAAAAGAATGCAAAATGTCTTTAGTTTTTCACCATTCTATGAGAATACCCCATTAAAGGTAGCTAATAAACTGTATTTACTTAATGGAAAAATTTTTACTCCCATGATAGTTTTTTCATTATTTCACAAGGGCAATCTTTAGTAGTAGTGAGAAGTCCTATTATATCTCCTGAATGATGTAACCCGCATGTTAAATCAATGCTTATAACTCTTCAAAAATAACTTCAGATGTCTTTGAAATTCATTCAGAATAGGGAGTACTTTAAGGGAGGATATGTTAAAATTCATGAGAGTGTATTTTCTGAAACTTTATAGAATTTTCTTTGAGAAAAGCCACGAGTCTTAATTTTTAATTCCTTCAAGAAAAACCTAACAGCTAATAAATGATCTTTTCTGCAAATTCAGATTTAATTGCTGACTTAATAACATGAAGTATCATAACAGCAAGGCGGAAGGGACTACCTTCCATCCCCCCCCATTCCTGTCACCACTCAGGATCTAACAGAAGAGCCACATGACAGTGCTGAACTCAGAACCACACAGATGCAACCTCCCCAGACTCCTGGGGGCCATGTGTCCCTTGGGAGTTTTACATTCATCAAAGGTGAGGAGACCCATCCCAGGCAGAGGTGAAGTATGTTATTGCTAAGTTAACCTTCAGTCTCAGGAAGAAAAGTTACCACTGCTGTTCTTAGTACTTGAAGCTATTCTATTCAGCTGTCCCTAACACTTTGACTTATTAGAAATATATCACAGGCATAACTGGTGGTTTTATCTTGCTATGATAAAATACTAAGAATAAAAATACAGGGTATGGTTGGGTATTACCATATCTGAACATCACCAAAGTCTGAAGCCATGTGGGTCACCCTTCTGCCTTAGTGGAGTAACAGGTTTCTGAGAACAGGTGCTCCAGGACACAGCCAGATTAGGAGGGGTCCAAGGAATGACAATGACAGAAAAGTCTCCTGGGCCCTTTCCAACCTACCCCAGGAAACTATGGAGGGACGGCTGGGCTATAAATCCACAGAACATCAAAACAGCAGCACCTGTCCTAGAATAACTTGTAATCCTATGATTTTGTTGGAAATACAAAATCCCCCCAAATGCAAAAATCAATCATGACTGCTTTAGCCCTTCTGCCACTGTGCCTGTGTCGGCTCTCACCACCCAACAGGGTAGGCCTGCGTGACTACTGACGCCGGAGCGCTGCGACACGGCGAGCACCTCTCACCCCCCACGGGATACAGTTACATGGACGGATCACATCCCATCTGCTCAGACACTGCTCCACACGACACAGGTGGAATTGAAGCAGGCAAAGGTCATGCTTACTTTCTCTGAACGCTTTACAGTAGCCAAGGAAAGAGAGCAGGAAGAACAGAGCACACAGGAGGTCTGCGCGGCCAACAACACCAGCAACCTTGAAAGAAGAAGAAAACAAAGAATTAGTAGAAAACATTTAAAGCGCATCCTGAACTTAGGAAATACAGACCATTCTTCAGACACGTAAAACAAGAAACTTCCTGGACCCTGCCACCTTTTATAATGCTGAGGTGTTATGATTGGTTCTTTTCTCCCTTTTTTGGTCTGGGACTTGATTTAACTGCTTCCAAGAGAAAGCCAAGTTGCCTAGGACCAGTCATTCTGCAGGCTGGACAGAGGGCAACACGGCTGTGTTATTTAAAATGTTACACCTCCATCCATGTAAACATGAAAGAGGTAAAGTCTCCATCTTTTTTTAAGGCTGCATAATATTCCATGGTGTACATATACCACAATTTATTAATCCATTCGTGGATCGATGGGCAAGAAAATGCTACGAAAGCTATGTTAACTAGTGTGATGAAAATGTGTCAAACGATCTATGAACCAAGTGTATGCTGCCCCATGATCATACTAATGTACACAGCTAGGATTTAATAAAAATAAATTAAAAAATAAATAAAAGAAAAAAAGAAAAAAAGAAATAAATAAAATGTTACACCTAAGAGCTCCAGAGACTCAGGCTTCTGATGTCCCCAGAGTGAATTTTCAAATGGAAAATGTTATCAGCTCAAAGGGCGTGATATTTAAAAAATAAAATTTGATTTGAAACATGAAGGACATCAAGGAAGGAAAGAAGTGTTTAAAGTTATCTTGTGGACAAGAAACACAGCAATGAGCCTTCAAAGCTGCCTCTGCCCTGTTTTCCTCCCTTCAGACCAAAATTGATTATGTGGGTTAGCCTGAAAAGCTTCAAACATGATTAACAAGCAGATGATAACAATAACATTTTTATCATTTATTTTTTCCCCGCTTTACACATGACTCTGCCTTCCCTTTTCTCCTTTGTGAGAATGAAGCCATATAAACTTCGTGTTTATTTATTTTGGGCTGATTGCTCCAGTAACTGCTTCCCAAATGTTTCATGGTGATGGAAGACACAGAATTCCACTCCGAGGAGCCAGCCTAGCATAGGCGGGGCCTTTACTAACCAGCGCCACATCAAAGCTTCTGCTGTGATTCACTAGATCAGCTGTTTCAACCTGTGGGTCACGACCCCTTTGTAACAATGAAAATACATCCTGCATATCAGATATTTGCATTACTATTCACAAGAGTAGTTAGTTACGAAGTAGCAATGAAAATAATTTTATGGTTGGGGGTCACCACAACATGAGGAACTGTATTAAAGGGTCGGGGCATTAGGAAGGTTGAGAACCACTGCAGTAGAGTTTTAAAGGTTGGTAGGTTGATCCTTTCTCAAAGGACAAATATGATATGTGAGGACTGTTTTATAAATCTTGATGAGAAAATACACAATAACTATAAAACAACTACATTTACACATAATGCCTGAGTGCATACAAAACCAACAGTGGAAAAAGAATACCCTTTTAGGAGCAGTTTTCCCTACACTAGCCTGGTTACCTGTGAGGTGCTGAGGTCTATTATCCACTTTAATTGCGAGCCCCTGCTGGAGAGCACGTGGCAGCCCTCCGCCCCCACCCCTGCAGTGGCTAGAAGGCTGACTAAGCCAGTAAATCCAACCTGTGAATACCACACACATAAAAAGCCCTCCCTGGAAGGAAGCTAGGGACGAAACAAAGGCTTAACAAATCTGAAACAAGTACCCACCGCCTAGCACGTGCTGGAGGGTTAAACAATCCAATTACTTTATGAGTGAAATGAATATGCAATGTGAGTTCTGGAATACCCAGGGCTACAAACTCAACAGGGATGCAGTGACACAATTGCAGAAGCAGCTACCCAGGGCAGAGCCTGGCAGGGGGTGGGTGCAGCTCCCAGTTACTTCCCTTGGTGAATCCCATGGAGTGCTTCCAGAAACAGGAGCAGCAGAAAAGGACAAAGGACACAGAAGCTGGGGGAGGCAGGGTGTTGTATCTGTGGCACAGCCGCCCGTGAGGAAGCAGCCAGAACACCCCGTCTTGGTGGTCCTCAGGCCAAGAAGGGAGGGGGGAGGGCGTGGCAGAGCTGCTGCTGTCTGCAGCACGGGGAGGACCAGAATTCCAGCCTCCGAGGGGACAGAAAGCTAATCCGGAGAAGCTCGGCCAAAGGGCCCACAGAGCAATTGGGTCCAAGAAAGCCTGGGGAAGAAGGACCAGAGACCAGGGGGCATGGGGTGAGTGAGAGAAAGGAAACAGTGTGGACGAACATGAGGGCTGAAGGCCAAGGGGACCAGTCCGTCTGAGCCCCTGGTCCAAGCTGAGCCACATGTGAAGAATCACACTGAAATGAACCTTAAACATCATAAACTTATTTTTAAAGAAATGTTTTTCTTTTTGTTGATTGTTAAGGACAGTGCTGAGACCTGAAGCAACGTACTTTATACTGTCTCACATAAAGACAAACACATTTTTTAAAGTATGGTAAGTGTTCTAAAGCAAAGGAGTATTTTGTAAAAATAAGAAAGTAAAAATTCACTTACAATGAATTTTTGGCATAGTGATTAGAGATTTCCCAGAAAAAAAATAATGTTAAAAGCCTGTCCAAAAAGATACTGTATCCAATCATGGTCTGAGGATGAACCTACGCAGGAAGAGATTTTATTTTCCTTCTGACATTTGCATAACATGTATTTTCAGGCAGACTTCTCTACAAAGGCTATTTTTTTTTTCCTTACAAATAACATGAAACACTCCTAACAGGGTTTTCTGGAGAAATAACTGCAATGCCCCTGAACCCATAAAGCAGGCAGCAGGGTTGTCTCCCCACTAGGAACCAGCTGCTCAGGGGTCATGAGAAGGAATGGGGCAGGTTTCCCCACCTCAATCCTCCTTGTCCTGGGTTCACTGGACAAGCATACCTCTCAAGGAGGCCCTTGTTTCCCTCTCTGATACTCAAATTCGGGCAACTTGAAATCTTCCCCAATGCTTTGAGGAAGACAAACAGTAAAATCCACATGGGACACTCCTGTCCCCAGAGAAGCCCTGGGGCCTCCTAGTGTCACCAACAGACAGAGGCTGCCTGGTCCTCTGTAGCTGCTCTCCCTTCAGCAGAAAATGGTATATCAGAGGCCTTGTTCATCTACAAACAGGTCTGGGGGGATATATTTGAACAAGAGAGGCTCTCATATCAGTTTGGAAGCAAATAACACCAAGGTTAATTTCTGCACCACCAGTTGGGGACCGGGATGTGGCTAGCCTGTGGTGTGATGCAGTCCTCCTCGTTTGCCCAGGTTGTCCTGGTTTTAAAATAGAAAGTCCTGGGAATACTGGATAGCTGGTCATTCTAGAAGACTGGAAAATTTAGGAGCTTCTTTGCAGTGGAGAAAGTCACTTTCGGTGTTTTCATTGAAGAGTGGTAAAGACACAGAACACAAATGTTAACATAAAGACATTCCTGTCGCTGAAACCTGCAGGGGCCCACAAGGCCACTACCTTCTCTCAATACATGTAAACAGAGGCATGAGAGCCACTCAAGTCCCCACTGTGCTCATCCCACAAGGGATCAATATTCAGCCTGGGGACGCTGCGCCCAGCCGTCACTCAGGCCTCTGGCCTGGCTCACCAGCGAGCTGGGCTGCCTCCTTGGTGCTGGCCGGGACACCTGTGAAGGACTCGTCCACCACATGTTTCCCTCGTATCCCACTTTTTGCACATTTTTAAAGCTGGAATTTTAAAATGCAGGGTGGAAGATAACAGGGGAATACAGATAAAGGGAAACTGAATACTATTTGACAAAACAATGTAAGATAAACATATGGGACGTCCATCTGCGAATGCTAATTTTCAATCATCCATAACCCTTTTTCTGAAATCTGAGTTGGAATGGCTGTCGTGGAATGGAGACAGAGAGATAAGGGATTCTTCAAATACTCCATTCTCTCTTATAGCTAGACTTGCCTCAGCTTCCTCTTCAAGATCTGGAATGTGGACTTTTAAGATTAACATGTTTCCAGATTGCCCTGGTCTGGAGTGTGCGTATGTGTGTGTGCACATCTAGTTATACTTGGCATTAGAAGCTTTTTATATATCAAATTCTCAATACTTAAAATGAGAATTTTAGAAATTTTCTTTGGTTAAAAATTCAAACATTACATGTTGCTTTGAAGATCATGCTAAATTAGATAAGAAGCAGGAGAGTGAATTAGTACTTTTCCAGTGAAATCAGCATAGTCCAGTCTCTTATTTATGATCAATGTGTAGACTATTTCTGGGTCCCAACAAACAGAATTCAGACCAAAACAGATTCTAAATTGGTTTTAGTCACTAAATAAGAACTCATAAATAAAATCGAACAACAGTTGTCCCAGTCTATCAAGCCCTTAAGTCCTCTGAATTTGCTTTAGTAAGAAAAAAATATTAGGAGAAGGCTGTAATAACAGCTCCACCATACTCTTGATACCAAAGAACAGTTTAATATTATAAACCCAGGTGCTAAAAATAGGAATTCTGCTCATTTCGAAATTTATTCAAGAAGCTCAATACAATTGGCTAAATGTAGGTATTTAAATCCATATTAAATGCAGAAGTCCACTGCGAGGTAGTACAGGCTGTGATTCCAGGTAGGCCAGGCTCACAGAACGCATGGCTCAAACAGAATCTGTTATGTCGGTGCCCATGCAGACTCACACTTTCAAAGGCCTCACGGGGTGGAGGTGGGCTAGTTCCTGAAAACCTCACGAGCATCGAGTTAAATCCCAACACAGCCTGTACTGAATACGTGCACCAGCAGCTCAATGGAATGGAGACAGGTCGGGCACCTGCCAGAAGCTGCCAATCACCTGGGCCACGTCTGACATCGGGAAGAAAATAACATGGGACAGAGGAGAAGGAAGGTGGGGAAGACTTCAGGAGCAGTTCCCAGCAGGGGCCTGGCAAGCCCAGAAGGTGAGTCCGATCCTACACTCAGGCTACCTCCCCTGGATAAATCCTTCATTTATACTCCCAGGCCATTTCCTCATTGGTAAGTGGAAATTGTCACAACAGCCCAATTGATATCACGGTATCTTTATGACAATTGTATTAGGTGTAGGAAAGTATTCTGTACAGCAGTAAGCTGTGAGCTAACAGAAACACTGCATCAGACCCTTTGCTGAAGAATGGTTTGTAGCCTCTGGCCTTCAGTCTCCAAGCAGTCAATGCTCAGCGCTCGCACCTTCCCGGCTAGTGTAGTCACAGAAGCTGCCCAGGAGGAGGACTGGAGGTCATGCCACACCTTATCCTAAAGTCTGTACCAATATAGCACTCTGCGATTTTTCACCAGAGATGTCTTTGAAATAGGTATAATTGTTTCCAACGTTTGATGGGGCTTTTGCACTGTGTGCTTAGAGTCTGCAGAGCACACTTTCTCTAGCTCTAGAAACAAGATGAGCACATAAAGGGCACCTGTTTTGGGAAATGAGATGACACTAGGATGTCCTAACACTTCTCCTATGTGTGCAGACGACACTTACGCACTCGGTGTGCACAGGATGGACAGCGAACAGCAGCGCGGCCAGCAGGGATGCCCTGGGCGCCAGGTGCACCCTCCGGCCTCTGCTGGTGTACTGCAGGCCGCCGAGCAGTACCGAGAAGACGTCCACCATGAGGACGGAGATGCCACCGTGCAGGAGGATGTTGACCACGTGGAAACCCATGGGGTGGAAGCCGCCCGACAGATAGTAGTTAACCCTGTGGCAAACACACAGTGTTCAGGCTGGACACACCATGGCAGGCGCAGAGACACAGCAATGGTCTGGAGAAAAAGGCTTGTGCACGAAGACATTAATATTACAAGGAGGAGGGAAGATGTTGTGCCAGATCGGTAAAAATAGCATCGAGATAAATAATGCCTGTCAAGCTAAGAAGGTTGAAGAAAAGGTGGAAACATAATTAAGCGTAGAGGGACAAATGGACATGGCCAAAGGGAGTGGCAAGCAGAGGAAAATCATAAGGAAAGCTAAAGCGTTTAGTGCCAAAAGGCAGGACTGCATTCTGAGGTGCAGAATATACTGCTCATTACTCCTGGTACCCCACAGGGACCTGGATTTAATTTGCTTATCCACAAAAACCCTTCTTAATGGCACGCCTGCCTGCCCATACCTCACTGGAACCACTGATGGGACTCCCCAACCCTCAGCACCCCAAGGCACAAACCATGCCCATGTCCCGGGCCCTGTGTGGTTACACGTCACCTGAAAGTCAGGACGGTGAGAGGCCGGTAGGACTTGTGGCTGGTGTTGCTGCTCAGTCTGCTGCCCCAGAAGTCATGGTGCCACAGGTCGCCAAGGGGCGTTTCTGCTTGGAGGTCCTGCGGAGACACACCAGGGACACTCTAGACAAGGCAGTCGGGACTCCTCCCTTAGCCCTAGACCGACACCCTCGCCAAGCCTCTTCTTGAGCTCCTCAGCGCTCTCAAATCTGCCCCTCTCACCTCTCCCACCAGCCTGGGCCCAGCTGCGTCACCTTGCCCTGAGGCCACGGCCTGTGGGGTTGCTGTATCCTCAGATGTGGTCTCTGTATTGATCATTTCAAACCACACATTGGCTCACCCGCCCACGTGCCAGAGCCCGCCTCCTAGGGGACTACCGCAGCCTGAGGTGCTCTGGTTCCCATGAAACTTGACATGGTGCCCTCTATGGCTCCCGTGAGCTCCATCCCTAAGGCTTCGCAGGTCTCCCCTGAATGGTCACGGTCAACTCTTTACAATTCAACTCCTCCCACCATTCATATATCAACCACTGAGCTCTGCCCTTTCTGAGCCAACCCCACATCTGTGGGTCTGGGGCATCGTAGCCCTGTCCCCCCAACATGTGGCACACTGGGATTGTAATCCCATGATCATTATCCATCTGCACTGCTAGGTGGGGGCTCTACAAGGCCTGGGCCCCATCTGAATTTGCTGGGAATACACAGAAAGTGCTTCATACATGTTGAATGAATCACCATTAACCTCTCATATCCATGGGCTTAGCATAGTGTACAATTTGGACCCCCCCCCCACAAAAAAACCTTCCACATAATTTTTAAAGCTAAAAATCACTACACATGAAAAACTGTCCTCAAACTTACTATTGAGGTAATCTAATTTGGTATTGCACCACAGTTAAAAGTGCATTTTTATTTTTACATTTACACTGTGAAACTAGATGGCTTAAACTGTGTCTATCAAGAAAAAAGACAAACAAAGCACTACAGAGTAAGTCGCAAAGCTGACGATTAATTTTCTCTTTAAGGCACAATTAAGCAGGGGTGTTTCAGGAACTAGAATTACAATGCACTGATCATCGCTTAGAATATCAGTCAAGATTCTTTATTGTGGTAACTAAACACATTCTGACTCAGTTAGGCAAATGAATACTTGAAGGGCGAGTGTGACACTCACAGACTCACCATGTGGGGTGGAAAACCAGAATGGGGCTGAGCAGCCAGAAGTGCACACAACCGAAAATCATACTCCTGGATGCCTCAGGGACTAGCCAGCTACATCCTGACTCTTTCTTTGCATGACTAGCTCCCGACTCCAACAGGTGGGCATGCCTGAGAGAAGTGCCCAGGTCTGTGCCGGCTTCCTAATCAAATGATCTTGAGCAATAAGAACGTCCCAAACAAAAAGCGGATCAGAGGATGGATGCCCCCAAAGAGCAGTAACTGTCCCCGTCACAGGTGGAGTTCAGTATTTGCTACTGAAGTCCTTGCTGACTCACAGGAAATGCTTGAGCAGAGGTGACAGATGCAAAACTGCTCACCTCATTCCCACAGTAAGGGGCCTCTCACGTCCAAGAGAGGTCTTGAGTGCACCACCCACCCTGCCTCCCCAGGAGCTGGTTATTTGGTGAGTGTCTGCAAGCCACCTGCTAGTTTAGTTGACAGGGTGACAAAACCTGAAGCTTAACTTCTTTTGCATCATCACCAAAGTACTCATTCAGCTGTGGGGGGGGGAGGGTGGAGGATCTTCCTTTACCTTTAAAAAGGAAATGAACACCACCAGCAGCTCTAAATATTTGATTAGGTGGAGCCTACACACAGCAGGGTGTGCTACAGAAAGAAAGGTCAATTTTTCCTTATAATGATTTATGGAAAACATACATTGTGTCTGAAATTCCTCCTCACTTCACTGTCTCCAATAGGATCACATCTCGTGGAACAAAAAAGGCAACTCCACACTCCAAGGCAGCCTCTGGAACATAGTCTTTAACATCACTAAAATCCAGCAGCAGCCTGTTCCACATTACCGTGGGCACGGTGCCAGTGAACAGAGGAGTGCCTTTCATTAAACAGGAAAGGAAACGGGGAGGGCTAGCAAGTTAACAAAAGGGGCACAGTGTGATGCCCCAGGAAACACTGCCAAGGCAGAGTTTAGTAGAGCCACAAAACAGCTTCATCTGCCTCACCTCATACAGGACAGACGGGCACACCCACAGCTAGGGCCACCCACACAACAAGGCTCAGGTTTTCTGTTCTGTCTGGTGGGCCAAAATTTTTCAACATAGGTTCTAGATCAATACTTTATATCTATCTCCCACTTCATAAAAGAAGAAGAGTCAAGAAACTCTCACCAAAATGAAGAATGGAATTTAAAAAATAAAGTATCCTGTGAGAGAAGCAATTCTATGGGTATTAAGCCACCAATTTGACATAGTCGTTTTAGAACAACTTAGTTCTTTTAGGCATAGTTTGAAAAGGAACTGAAATGGGGCAGCACTTGTGGCTCAAAGAGTAGGGCGCCAGCCCCATATGCTGGAGGTGGCAGGTTCAAACCCAGGCCCGACCAAAAAAACTGCAAAAAGAAAGAAAAGAAAAGAAACTGAAATGTAATCATCTACAGTAACTGATGGGTGACCCTGAATGAAAAACCTGAATTAGAATAAACGTTAACAATGTTCTACTTTGTGCCACTAAAATGGAGATCAATATTATGTTACAAACGAAATGCTTGCCAATCAGTTATTTTTTTTTCCCCCTTTAGAACACGAGTTTTTCCTCAACATTTCCGATATGAAAACAACTTCCTCCTCATGTCCTGGCATCTGTGACCTCACATTTGTAAAAGCACTCAATAACAGTGTTACAAAGAGTTGCTACAATTATATCCACTAGAGCTGGATTCTTATATTCTTTCAGGTCCTCTTCCTAAATTAAGGAACAGACACAAAATATCTGTTGAATAACCACAACTCCTTATTAAACAGATTTGTCATAAACTTGAAGGCCGCCCTTAAGGACCTAGAAGGCCATGTGTGACCTTAAGGCCACAAGTTTCCCCACCCCTAAGCTAGACTGTGTCACAAAAGCTCTAACTTGTGCCATTGCAGAGTTGTTTCTGGAACTTTCCCTGCTTCTAAGTTTCTCGTTGTGATTTTTTTTCTTTTTTTTTTTTTTTGAGACAGTCTCACTAAGTCGCCCTTAGTAGAGTGCTGTGGTGTCACAGCTCACAGCAACCTCAAACTCTTGGGCTTAAGTGATTCTCTCAAGCCTCCCAAGTAGCTGGGCTACAGGCACCCACCACAACACCCAGCTATTTTTGGTTGCAGTTGTCATTGTTGTTTAGCTGGCCCGGGCCAGGATTGCACCCTTGGTGCATGTAGCTGGCACCATAACCACTGTGCTATAGGCGCCGAGCCTTGTTCTGATTTTCTTTTAGCTTGCATCTTTTCCTTCCCTTGCCACAAACCTACTTCTTCTCCCCTAACTCTAGTTAATGAGTAAAAAGGAATACCATTTTCTCTGCACCAGTATACAGCAGCCAGCCACTGGTGAGCAAATCTGACTGGGATTTTGCAAGTTCAGCAAATTTGAATCTCTAAACATGAAATGAGCAGAGTGCAGCACCCAGGGGTGGCACATTCCTCCTGCCGCAGCTGCTGGCAGCAGGCTGTCCTGATACCCTCAGTGAAGGACAAAGCAGCGGCCAGCTTGCTGTGTGCTGCTGAGAATGCAGCTTTCAGCAGGTGCTCACACCTGCCCATCACTGAAGCAAATGCATCATTTTTTAAAAAACAATTCTGGAAAAAATTCACATAACCTGAAGTACTTAGTCTGCAATGCCCTGTAATCTCCATGCCTCATAATCTCTGATACATGTGCAGACCGAGCCTCCTGATGGTAGAGACGAATTCATGCAAAGGTTGGAGACCTTGCTGCCAGAAGTAGGAGGGTGGAAAATCTAGAAAAGAACTGGGGCCCCGGCAAATGCCTGACCTGAGTTTCCCAAAAAAGAATGAGGCGCAAACTTAGGTGATTACTGAGGTGCAGGCCAGTGTTTAACAGAAGTTTACCAGAGGAGTACAAAGACACAAACCTTATTGTTAACAATAGCTTCAGAGTCATCAAAGACAAAATCTCCATCGTAGCTCCGTGCAAAACACATGAGGGAAACAAATCCCACGACTAACTTGGCCCAGAAAGGAGGGAGAACAGAAGACGGAAGGATGTGATCCAAGTCAGTGTCCAGCTCAGCCATTCTGAAAACTGCAGGTGGGTGGCCCCCGGCTCCAGCATTATGCTGGTTAGAAATCTGCAGGAAAAAAAGAGCCACATAAACAGCTATCGACATTTTGGTGGATGTACTTCCAGAGTGGAGATATTTACTGTAAGTAAATCAGAGCTCTTATTACTGTAAGTGAAACAGTAGTCATTTATGCTGCAATTTTATAGGACGTGATCATTAAAAACTTTTAAGTTGTGGTTTCTAAACTCCAGTGGGCAGGAAAGTCACTTGGGACACACACAGATGCCTGAGCCCTGCCACATGGTCTGTCCAAACAGATGTCCTCAGGCTTCTGATGCTGGCCTGCCCACTAATTTAATGAAATCTCATATTTATAAGTCTCATAAGACAAATCATTTTTAATTACCCTTGTACCAGTTAACAAAGCTTAAAAGAAAGAAGCTACCATCTTACCTCATCCAAAGCAAGAAAAAACAATAAATCTTCATTGTTGGGTTTCAGCACATTGCATGTGTCGGGGAGGGTGTGTATAAAATGTGATCCCAATTCTATTTGCAGGACCTAGGTGCACAGGCCAGTGAGATGAAAGCCTGGGAGAGAAGAGTTTCACAGAGCAGGGCACATGATTGAATGACTGATGGCCAGTTTAGTGGTTTCCATGCAGAGGACAGGTAGAAAGATGAATGGTTTGGGACAGGATAGGGCTGAGCTTTATCTCAAAGAAAGGAGGTTGTTCTACCTGAGGACATGACCTTTAATACTGGTGAAAGAGTAAATATACACTTATTTTGAACTTTCCTTCAAATGGACCAGGAATGTCAGTGTCCCAGCCTTGCCATGTGTCAGGTGTGTGGTCTTCATGTCCCATCCTCTCTGAGCCTACTTCCTGTGGCATTCTGCAAGGTGTAAAAACTGTCTAGTAGTGAGAGTTGCTTAACAGCTTCCTGCCTTAGAATCCACCCAAATCACATTGTACCTGCCCCCACTTCCTACCATGCCCTCAATGGGTGCTATCTTTGGATGCACCAGGATGTTTAGATTGGATTCCTTAGTTCCAATCTTGGGTAACTTTCGACAAGTTACTTACCTTTTCTGGGCCTGTTTCCCTACCAGTGAAATGGACATGATGATAGTGCGTCCCTCACAGAGCAGTCACAAGGGTCAAATGAAATTCCCAGCACTGCCAGGATGTCAGGAGAGCTTAGTGGAGGTTGGCAATTATCACTAGTACTTCCTTCCAAGAGGATGAAACACAGGGAATGATTTTCTCTAGAAAATCCCCTTGGGTACAGTAAGTCCTCAATTAACGTCATCAATAGATTCTTGAAACCTATGACTTTATTTGAAAGAACCTACAGGAGGTCCCCAAATACGGCTGTTTCATTCAACATCATTTTGTTTACAGTTGAAATTTCTAAGAACCTAATGATGATGATGTTAAATGAGGGTTTACTGTATGTGGTTTATTGGTGCCAAGGCTCTTGTCTTTCCTACTAAGGGACCCACCCCTGTCCTTTCCTCTGAGATAGATAGAAGCCAGTCCCAGCCCCCAGATTAGAATCAATAAGAAGTCAGCCAAATAGACCATCTGAAGTCATAGGCATCTTTTCCTCCTGAGTAAAGGTGGAGACAGACCCCTCAGGCAATGAGACACCCCATTTCATGGTAATGCTGACCCTTTCCAGAGCCCACAAGGAGGTCCATATTTGCCATCTAGAGATTCTGCAACTCTTTCACTGACGTAAGACATGCTCTCCCCAGGTGCTGGGGTAACATTCCAGGCATTATCTGGTTTTTTGTTTTGTTTTGTTTTTTTTCCAATGAAAGGATAAATCATTGCTCAAATACACCTCAAACACAATACTAGTCACCATGGAGGCCTAACCACCATGTCACTATGCTTATATTTCCTGCTACTTAAAAAAAAAAAAGGTATAAATTAAAAGACTGAATAGTTAGGTAGATATGACTTAAAATGCAAAGAATAAGTGTTCTTCTTTTTCTTCTTCTTCTTTTTTTTTTTTTTTTGAGACAGAGTCTCACTACCACAGCTCATAGCAACTTCACACTCTTGGGCTTAAGTGATTCTCTTACCTCAGCCTCCCAAGTAGCTGGGACTACAGGTGCCTGCCACAATACCTGGCTATTTTTTTTTGTTGTTGCAGTTGTCAACTGTTGTTTTAGCTGGCCCGGGCCAGGTTTGAACCCGCAAGCCTTGGTGTATACGGCTGGCGCCCTAGCCACTGAGCTATGGACACCGCCAGAATAAGTGTTCTTATTAGAAAACTTAATTTGAAGTTTACATTTAAAAAAGTAAAGGAAGCCCCTTCCTCAATGGCACCAGGTCCCTGGTTGGTAAACCTATTTGCAGGAACAGACAATGGCAACATGGGTGTTCCCAAGACAGGTGATCAGGGATTAGGCCCTGGAAGCTAATTTCCTCTAAAATATGACAATAATAGGAATTAATTGTTTTAGAAAATTAATGTGAAGGAAAACAAATAATTTGTAACAATTTTAAATGTACATAAGAGTCATGAGCTGACCCAAGGTCTCATAACTGGTTTTGATGTTTTCTGGTTTAGCCCCAAATACTTGAATGTGACTTCACACAAGTTGGTCATGAGGTTCAAATGGCCTTATAGGTAGAATACTGAGACAGGAAAAATACTTTGTGCTCCTAAAGTAGCTACTGTACCTCAGATACACCCCAACAGACTAATCATTTTGGTAGTTAGGCAACAGCCCAGTAGGCTGTAGACCCAACACTTGGGTGCCCTCCTAGGCCAGGCCCAGACTCTTGGGCAGTCAAAGGGATGGTTGATTCAATCTTAGAATGAAATCTTCCTCTTCTGTTACAGAAGTGATTCTCAACCTTCCTAATACTGTAACCCTTTAATACACTTCCTGTGGGTTGCGACCCACAGGTTGAGAACCATTGTGTTATAGGGACATTAGGGAATCCACAGGTTGTCCCCAGCTCCTCCTGCCACCTGCTCCACTCTGTCCTCTCTCAGTTCTGGCTGGCTCTTTCCTCCTTACAGTGACTCCTCTATCTCAGGGGCTACTTTCCCTTTAGTCTCCAAGGACTCTGCTTTTTTTGCTGCCACTGAAAATATCCATAAATGCCCTTTTCATTTAAGAGACTTACTATACAATGTACATAGCAGAATAGTTCAGAAAATGCCTTTTACTAGCCAATGCAAAAAGAACTATAAAGTATTAGAAATACATGCAAAGTTCTCAGAGTCCAGTAGATGAGAGCAAAGGCTCTGCAGACAGATAAATCTGGACTTGCTGGCTGCATGACCTTGAACTACTCAGTCTTTCTGAGGACCAATTTCCTCATCCACACAATAGGGTACCACTACTTTCTTCAGGAGGTTGTAGTGATTAAATGAGGTAATGTATGCAAACAATTGGTTCCCATTTCCCATTATTGTCATGTTTTAGAGGAAATTAGCTCCTGGTGCCTAATCCCTGATCACCTGTCTTGGGAACACCCATGTTGCCATTGCTGTTCCTGCAGATGGCTCCTGGTGCCACTGAGCAAGGGGCATCTTTCTCTTGGGCAGACCCAGGGCACATGGCTTCCTTAGCCAAGCACCTCTATGTTGCAGAAACTGCAAAACCACACACAGCAACCTTGCTTCCAAGTCGTCTTCCTCCAATAATTTGTTCTGCAATGATCCGAGACAGGCCACATGAGGCGGTAGAGATGGGGGACCAGCCCCTCCACTCTCCTTCATTCCCAAGCCATGACAGAGGAAGAGACCCCTATTTCAGCACTGGGCCACCCTGTCTTATCCCTCTCCCTGCCTGGGACCCTCTGCTCCTCCGCCTTGGCTGGAAGGTAAGTTCCCCTCGTGGGGTGAGAAGAAGGGCACCCCACAGTGGCCTCAGTGGAAGTAGAGTGCACCAGCCTGTTGTAGAAAAGGCCAGCCTCTGATCACTGCCTGACTCCTAGGTCAGAACCAACTGTCCCTTCAACAGTAGCTTAATTTGGGATAAAGCAGAGGCCCCTTCAACCCCAATCTCTAAAACTTTGAATATCAAACCTCAGTTTTCAGGCTGTTAAAACAAATTAATCATCAGTGCAAAGGTCAACAAGACCTCCAACAGGGACCCTCCAAGAACAAATGTCATTCAGCCACAAGAATCCAGTGATGGCTGACACAGCAGCCTGGACTGCAGCTAGCAGAATGGTGAGACCAAAACTAAATGATTCACCCTGGAAAAATTAGCAGTAGCCACCTACTGAAGATATCCTTCCACAAGCGCAGAAAGGTCTGGGGGCCTCAGCCTGGCCTTTCTACCTCATCAGTAGCAATCCATCCACACAGCCGGCTGCCCACTGTCATGAGATGTGACAGTGCCTCTGGAAATAAGACTAAAAAGTACGATGGTTTCTGACCAAGCCTGGATGGCCCTGAGCTGGGGGCTCTGCTGCTGTCCCCAGCCTCTCACGGCAGGGGAGCCAGCCATCTCCACCGCCCTGTCCGGTGCAGTGTGGAGCCATATGCCACTGAGGAAGGTATTGTCCCGTTGTGACCCGCTTCCCATTTTTAAGTTCAGTAATGCACGAGGGCCATGGCTGCCTATAGCAAGAACGTGTGTGGTTCGACATTCACAGTCCCACTGTCCCGAAAAGTTTCCAGCTTGCTACTGTAGCCAGTTTCCCATCTCGGTCCGCAGGCAGTCACTTTAAAAACCCTCCTGCATCCCGGACGCGCCAGGCACAGACGGGACTGCAGCGAGAGAGGACAGGGAGGGGATCTGGTCAGTCCTTACTACAACTGTTCACCAAGAATTTCTCCCCATCCATTTGCTCTCCCAGGGAAAGAGCAAAGTGTGGGATGACTCATAGTGGCTAGAGCGTCCCTCTAACTCCTCCCTCCTTTTGTGCGTGGTTAAAAAAAAGAAGAAGAAGACATACACACAGCCCAGTCACAACATCAACAAGACCAGAAGCCCCGCGGCATTCGCAGGAGGCGAGGCGGTGGTTGCGCCACCTGCTCAGCTTCCCGGAACTCCGAGCCCACGCCGCGGAGTGGCGGCTCGGTGGCCCCGCACTCGCGCCGCTCCGCCGGGCAGCCGAGCGTGGAGCAGCCGGCTCTTGCGGCGCTGCGGGGGAGCCGCCTCGTAACCCAGGGCAGGCGGCCAAGCGGCCCGGCTGTGCCCAACCATCGCCTTCACAGCGGCCAGCTGGCGGCCAGGCGCGGGGCCCCGCGGCCAGGTGGCCGCCCCCGAGACCCGCCGCGGGCTGAGGGGAGCCCACGCGGCTGGAGCGGGCAGGGGCGGGGCGGTGACCTCGGCCGGGGCGGAGGGAGCGCAGGGGCCAGAGCGGCTGGCGCGGGCAGGAGAGGCGCGCAGCCTCCACGCCGCGCCCTTTGTCCCGTGTGCCGCTTGCACCGGGGCGCTCGGGGCCCGCGTCCCCGATGACCCCGGCCGCGGCTGCAGCCCGGGTCTGGGAGCCGACTCCTCCACCAGCACCGCCCCCGGGCGCGGGCCGCCGCGTGGGGCTCGGGGCTCAGCGGCACAGGGGAGCCTGCGTCCGCTCCGAGCCCAACTCCGCTCACCCCGCGGCGCGCTCGGCCCTGCAGGGCCGCCCCGCGCGTTACCTGCAAGGAGCCCGAGCCGCGGCCGCATCTCCCTCCCGGGCGCGGAAACTCCGGCGGCTCCCGGCGCCCGCCTGCAGCTGGCAGGGGAGGGGCCGCCCGCGCGCCGCCCCCCGCCGCGCCCCCAACTCCCCGCTGCCAGCCTGCAGCTCCCCACGCGCGGGGCGCTCCCCTCGCACCCCTGTCTCGGCCCGCCCCTCCTCCCGGCCATTGGCTGCTTCTCCCGTCACTTTTCGGCTGCGGCCCTGTCCCTCTTAACTCATTGGTGAACGCGCCGGTGACGTCAGGCCAGCGGGCGCTAGTCGGCCGCGAGGAGGTTCAGGAACAGACGGACTCCGCGGGAGAGGAGGAAGCAGCTCCTAGGAGTGGATCCGAGGCGGGGCCCGGGCGGGAAGGGGCGGCCTCAGCCTGGCTGGGCGAGGCGGGCTGCGGGAGCCAGAGCGCGCCCTCCCTTCCCGGCTGCGGTCTGCGAGCCCCAGACCCTGTTTCTGGCCTGCCTTTGCGCCTCGGAGGGACTGCAGCGTCCCTACAGAACGGCCAGAACTCCCGACTCCTCCTGTCTGGGAGAGTTTTGTTTTTTTTTTTTTTTTTTTTTATTTGTTTATTTTTTTTTTTTATTGTTGGGGATTCATTGAGGGTACAATAAGCCAGTTACACTGATTACAATTGTTAGGTAAAGTCCCTCTTGCAATCATGTCTTGCCAAGGGAGAGTTTTTTAAAATGTGTGTGTGCACCTTCTGCCTCCCCAGAACAGAACGGACTGAAACCACGTTCTTCTTCCCGAGGCTCTGCTGTCCCATGAACCCTGCTGCGGTCAGAGCCACCAAACGAGCGTCCATGCGCCACGCCGCTGGCCTCTTGGTTCTAAACCTCCACTCCTAACCGGATTGCCACTTCACTCCCATACTTACATTCTCATAGCTGACTTTGCCACCTGCTTCAAGAAAAGAGGGAAAGAATCTTCTTCCACTTAACACCTACACGTACCTACACACCAAGCCCCCGCCCTTTTCCAATATCCTGGAATCCGAGCAGTCCCTCCCTCTATACTGGAATCCGTATCCTCAGCATTCCATGATTTTGTTTTTGTTTTTTCAAAATGCATCACTTTATTTTCCTTACAAGGGAGCCACACATTAAGCAGGTGACAATCACATGGTTTCTTCAGTAAGCCCCAACCCATCCATGAGTGTTGCTGGAGCTCATAGCGAAAGGAGTCCTGAAGTTTCAGATAGTAAAGCTTTCCCCACAGCCACAAGTTCCTTTGATGTTTGGGTTATTAAACACAAACTCACTGGATAATTTGTCTTCCACATAGTCCATTTCTGTTCCTAGAAGTGTTAGCTGTGCTTTCTTTTCAATGAATACTCTCACTCCGTCTTGAACAACTTCTTCATCAGAATCTCCCTTTTTTTTTTGTATATTCCAGAGTGTAAGAAAGGCCATTACACCCTCTGGTTCGGACACCGACTTTCACGCCTACGTGTTCAGGCTTGTCTTTAAGAAGTTGTTTTCTCTTGTTCACTGCTGAAGGTGTCAGGGTGAGGGCGGCCCGGGTGGGCTGCAGCTTCCGGTTGCTCACAGCCCGGACAGTGGCACGGACTAAGGAAGCCGACATCTTCGCCACCCGGGCGCCCCCGTGCCTCGGGCCGGAGCTCGGCGACCTCAACCTCTCTCCAAGGACACGGCTGGCGCATTCAGCATTCCATGATTTTGAAGGCTTCCTCTATCCCACCTGCCACTCTGCCTCTCTTTTGCTGCTCTCATTTGCTGGGGTGGTTGAAAGAGCTGCCTGCCCCCACTTTTCTGGTCTCTCAATTCTATTCGTTTCTTGGTTTCCACGCTCAGTGAAATTGCCTTTGCTGTAGTCATCAGTGAATCCATGTCACTAAATCCAAAGTATGCTTTCCTTCCTCATGTTACCTGAGGGCTCAGCAAAATTCCTTTTTCCTCCTTAAAACATGTCCTTTCTGTGGCTGGACAGCACTCCATTTCCCTGTTTCCCCCCAGTCTTCTGGACTTGCTTATCTGCTTCTGAAAAACCACCAAACAGCATTTTCAAGGTCTCAGACTGTTTCCTCTTACTCCACAAATTCGCCCTGCGTCATTTAATCCACTGCCAACATTTCAATCAATATATCCCAAATTTACAACCCTAATCCTTGCTTCTCTGAGCTCCAAACCCATATATCTAGCTTCCTATTCAGCTTTTCCACTTGGATGTCACAAGCACTTCAAACGGAACACCTCCGAAGTTGAATGCACACTTTTCACCATTTGCTTTCAACTCCAGGTTGCCTTTTAATACTCTACAGATAATACATATCTTATTTTATGTCCCCAGAATGTTTGTGCCCACTGTGGCCCCTCTTGGTAGGCCACTGCTTCCTGTTACTCTTAGACCAAAGACCTAAACTTTCAGGACCTGGCCCCTTGCCCACTGCTCCTGAATTGTTTCATGCTGCCCTCATGCTGGCTTTTGCAGAGTCCTGCCGTGTGCGTCTGTGTTCCTTTCCATCGTGGGCTGTTCACATGCACCAGAGTGCTCCTTTCTAATTTCCTTCACAACTGCTGGCCACCTCTAATTCACCCTTCAAGTCTCTGCTCAAATGTTACTTCCTCTGAAAGCTTCTCCCAAACGTCTTTAGGTTCATCTGTATATACTCTCACAGTTTTAATTACATTTGTAATTAACTAACCATGTGATCATTTGTATACAGTCTAGTTTCCTCACTAGACTGTGAGTTCCATGCAGGGAAGGACCGTGTCTGTACCCTGCAGCCACCATGCCTATTGCAGGACAGGCATTCAACAATGTCTCCCCTAGAGAGGTTCCGCTCTGCAAGTCATACTGCACATTACTGGCAATACTACAGTTAGAATTGGAGTTTCCTGTCTTAATCCAGTGCTCATTTGTTCTGCAAATTGCTGAGGCAGCCCTGATCAAAATGGCTTATTAGCACATGTGCCAAGCACAGGGGTAGGCTCTGTGGAGGATATAAAGGTGAGCGTGACACTGATTCTGCCTCTTACTATCTTATAGTTTAGTAAGAAGATTAGGCCAGAGAAAACATCCCTGCTGCTGGGCCTATACATTGACCTCAGCCCCTTGGACAGGAGCTTTGGGATTTTGCTGTCATACTCTGAAGGCAGGATAGTTGACCCTGAGTGTGTGCCAGGCAGGTGCTTGTTTTATTTAACTCTCAACAGCAGTTCTGTCAAGTAAATATCATTATCCTTGTTGTACAGATGAGGAAGGAAGTGCTGAGGTCTAGGGTCAAACAGCTAGTGTATTATCCAGTGAAGTCCAGACTGGGTGTACAACTGAGGGGTATAGCCAGAGAGTTAAAGAACCCCCCAAATGCCTAATAAGGTTATTGCGGACTGGTAGTAACTGGAACAGAGAAGATAGCAAAAGTGTCTTGTCTCCCCCTACCTTCTGTCTACTCCCTTCTCAATAGCAGATGTCAACGTTGTCAGGAGGACATGAGACATTTGAGCCTTTGTGGAGTTAACCACTTCCATTCAGCTGGTTTGGTTGCAGGTCTGGAGAGTGGCTGGAATGTTTTGGGGTCTGGAAAGTCTTTGAGCTCTGAAAAATGTGTACATGCAAGGTGCATTATGATTGTGTGAGCAGAGCCCTCTGGGACGGTGCACAGCAATACTCTTCCAAGTGTAGCCGGCTTCCCTGGGTTTGGAGGTCTTGCTTAGTGAGATCCCCTTGACCCTGGGAGAGTGTAGGGAGACTCACAAGGGTCTTCCACCCCTGCCTTCCACCCCTGTTCACCAGACGGTCCGTCAAGGATCAGCGTGTGCACTGTACGGCAGAGCAGCCCAGAGTCTGAAGTGTGGCAGCTGTACAGGGAGCCCCTCACACTGTCCTCAAACAATATACTACCTAGAGAGAAAGAACACGTAAACAGCCTGCGTGGTAAGGTAAATGGAATTAAATAAGTACTGTCAACCGAATGCCAGAGAAAAAAGTGCAGATGACACAGCGGTTGTTTCCTAAAGGAGAGACATAGGAAGATGTAAAATTTGAGCAAAGTCTTTTTTTTTTTTTATTAAATCATAGCTGTGTACATTGATATAATCATGGGGCATCATTCACTAGCTTCACAGACCATTTACCAAGTTTCACATATACCCTTGTAAGATGCACCTGAGCAAAGTCTTAAATGGAGAGGCAGTGCACTATTAGAGTAGGTTAACTTCTGTTTGAACAACGCTAACTTGGTGGCTTTTTAGCTTTCTTTCTCAAGTGTCAGCCATGCAGTCAGCTCCATGCAGGCATTCAGGAACCCAGGCTCCACCCATTCTGTGACTGTTGTCTTGCATCTTTAATTGTGGTTTCACATTTGTTTGGCGTAATTTGGTGGAGGAGTGGGAGCAGAGAGTGAAGGCTTTAAGAAGACGCATGTGCTGTGAACTGCTTTGGCCCAGCAGCTACACACATTCCTTCCACTCCCTTTCTTTGGAGAAAAGCAGGCATGCTGTCCAGGTGCAAGGGGCTGGAAAACGTAGGTTAGTTGTGTGTCCAGAGAGAGGAAATGAGTTAGTTTCAGATGCATGTCATTTCAATAGGAGAAGGTTGGTGAGGGACAGCATTTCAGCAAAGAAACTGCCCTGGGCATGTTACAGAAAGCCAGATAACCTAGACACACAGTCCAGGGGGAGGAATCAGCCTGGAAAGGTTGGAAGTTTCTAGATTGAAGAGGGTATGAAATGTTGTAATAAGGAATTTGGACTTTGTCCTATAGGCTGCAGGAGATTCCTGAAGTTTTTCTTGTGGGAATAAATTAAGCAAGCCAAGTTGAAGGAGATTCATCAGCAGTGATGGTACAGAATGAGAGGGATAAGCCTGGGCTTGGACATTCCTTATTTCCCCCCAGGAGCAGGGTGTTTGCTGGAAAAACCAAGAAGGAATCAGATGATTAGAAAGGCATGCTGCTGAGAGAAACAGTACTGGTCACCAGAAGCGGTACCACGAGCCCAAAGTCTCCAGTTTGTGAGGCCTTCGGAATCTTCCTGCCCTATGATTCTGGGAGATACCGTCATTTCTTTCCAATATATTCTCCCTTTTTTCCTTCGTTACCTTGAATAGCTTCTCTTCCTTTTAGATCAGTGGTTCTCAACCTTCCTAATGCTGCGGCCCTTTAATACAGTTCCTGGGGGTCATGACCCACAGGTTGAGAACCGCTGTTTTATTTATTTATTATTATTTTTTTTTAGAGATATTGTCTCACTTTATTGCCCTGGGTAGAGTGCTGTGACGTCACAGCTCACAGCAACCTCCAGCTTTTGGGCTTAGGCGATTCTCCTGCCTCAGCCTTCCAAGTAGCTGGGACTACAGGTGCCCACCAGAACGCCCGGCTACTATTTTGTTGCAGTTTGGCCGGGGCCAGGTTTGAACCGGCCACCCTCAGTTATTGTGCCCTTGCCCTACCCACTGATCCACAGGCACCGTGCCCGAGAGAACCGCTGTTTTAGACAAAGGATTCTTGACTAAGATAAAGGTTATTGGAAGAAAGATTTTTTTTTTTTTTTGAGACAGAGTCTCACTCTGTCACTCAGGCTAGAGTGCCATGGTAATCATAGCTCACAGCAACCTCCAACACTTGGGCTCAAGCAATTCTCTTGCCTCAGTCTCCTGAGTAGCTGGGACTACAGGTGTGTGCCACCACACATGGCTAGTTTTTCTATTTTTAGTAGAGATGGGATCTCACTTTTGCTCAGGCTGGTCTTGAACTCCTAAGCTCAAACGATCCACCTGCTGCAGCCTGCCAGAGTGCTACGATTACAGGTGTGAACCCACCTGGAAAGATTTGAGTACTTACTGTACCAGGGAAGGACCCACACCTGTGGGTGAATTTAACCTCCACTCTCCACCCTTTGCCCTGTTTGCTCACAGTCTTAGCTGACTAAACAGAGTCAGAGAGAGCCAGTGGTCAGAGCAGCCCAGGCTTCAGAATCGACACTTCAGTCTCTGCCATGACTCGTGGATCATGGGGTTGATGGCCCAGGAGAACATGGAGGATCCTGGGGCCGAGAAAGTCAACATGGAGGGGAAATGTGCAATGAAGTAGAAGATTCTGAGAGCTTGAGATTAAAATACAATGAAAAGGTTTCTTAAAAAGTTAAATATAGACTTAGCATAGGATCCAGCAATCCCCTTCCTGGGTGCATACTGGGAAGAGTTGAAATGAGGTATTCAAACAAATATTTGCACATGAATTTTTACTGTTGGCAAAAGCCAAAAGGTGGACACAACTTGTATGTCCATCACCTGATGAATGGATAATCAAAATGTGGTCTGTCCATACAATGGAATGCTAGGCCCTCAGGACAGGTAATGGAGCAATGATGTACACTGCAACATGGATGCGCCTTAAAAACATTATGCAAGACACAAAAGGAAATATATTCCCTGATTTCATTCATATGAAATATCCAGAGTAGAAAAAAAAAAACAAAAAAAAAAACAGCCAGAAAGCAGATTAGAGGCTTCAGGGGGCTGGTGGGTTGGAGGCGAGAGGAGGTGGGGAATGACTAACAGGTAAGGGGTTTCCTTTTGCAGTAGATGAAAATATTTTGGAACTAGATAAAGGTACAAGATTGTGAATGTACTGATTGCTACTGAACTGTTTACTTAAAATGGCTAAAATGCTGAATTTTCTATTACTTGAGCTTTACCTCAAGTTTTATGCAAGGTAATAGTTTAGTGGTAGTTTTCTATCGATTCTCATTTTCAATTAACTACCTATGTTCAGCCATTTCTTTTTTCCATAGCCCTGCAATCCCCTTATTTTTAGAATTCCCAAGTTTTGTAAGAGTTGGTGGGAACTTTTGTAGGTCAATCAATATTTGCCAATTTTTTTGCTATACTTATTAACGATGCTTTGAAGAGAAACATGAAATGGGTTTCCTTATTTGCTTAATCTTAAAGCATCATATTTTTACATAGTATTTCCATAAATTTTCATGTTTAATGTTTGTTTTCAACATTAGGTATATAGCAGTTAATGAAGCAAATGAGCTTGTGTAGCCTCTGTAGTTACCTTTGAATCTAAACTTTTAAGTCCTGAGATAACTGTAGTCAGAGGAAAGGAAAAAGTGACACGTACATAGTGCTTACTCATCATAATATGGTATATTTTCTAATACATTACAAATGAATAGAATATTTTACATTAATTTCCAAAAATTGTTCTATTAATATATGTACCATATATTAATTTATTTGGCCCATAAACAACTTTTTTTTATTTTTCCCTATTTAAGGGGTGGACGCTGAGGCTCACAGAGGTTAGGAAGAGCTAGCATGTGGCGAGCTGGGATTTGAGGTCAGGCAGCCTGGCTGGGGCGGGGGGAGGCGGTGGTTGTGCCTTCCACCTGCTCACTCTGTTGATTCTATACACAGCCTGGGGCGTACCTCATCCAGTACTGTAACCACTCCTTCTCAAAACCAGTGTTTTCTTCTTCTTCAAACTTCCTTTGCCCTCCCCCCCGGATTTTGCTCTCTTCTCCAAATCCTAGCTTTCTCACTTTAAATTCCTGTTTAAAATAAATATTACTAGATCCTAAAAATTAAGAATAGTTATGGTTCATGGGTAGCTTAGCATGTGTCAGGCAGATGACACGTACTTTCATGGACTATGTGATACAAACCTAATAATTCCTTGAAGTTTGCCATCACGACCCATTTTATAGATGGGGGAAGTTGAGTCTCAGACATATTAAGGAGCTTGCTCACAGTCATGCAAAAGAGTCAGAACCTGGGCTTGGACTGGGTGACGTGACACCAGATTCCATTTCAAAATTATTACACAAACTACCTTGCGTTTGCTTAGTATTTCTTTATTTTTGCTTTTCTCCTCTAACAGACCAAAATCTCTCCAATAGGCTCCCTTTTCCCTGGATTGGGCTAAGGAAACACTGACATGTTCTTACTCCTTAGCCCAAGTTTTACGATCCTTGTGCAGACCCTGCAGCTTATGCCTACATTTTTAGGAACAGGCTATGTTTCCATAATCATCATTTCCCCCATTAATTACAGTTATATTTTTGTGGCTCCCATGGAATTTTCAGGGTGCTCTAGAGTCTTGTGATTAGTTGAGAAATTTCTTCTGGCTTTTTTTGTTCATGCTTCTTTCTGGCTTTGCCTGGGATGTCCCTCACACCTTGACCTGGAGACTTCCCACTTACCTTCAGAGCCTAGTTCAAGGGGCGCCTTCTTTGTGAAACCAGCCTTTCTCAGACCCATGGGTAGGATTATTCATGCTTCAGTCCATCCCATAAAGCTGTTTAGAGTCTTTCCAATCTGTTAATTGTTCTTGCAGAGATTAGTTTATACACTTACATTGTTTCCTCTGTGGTCCAGATGATATCTGATTCCCTTTCATCTCCATAGCATCAAACACAGTAGAAGCTCAAGAAAAGGTGGGGGAGGGGGATGGTTGAATTTAATTCAGCTTCCAAATTCACCAAAACTTATGGTGCTCACAGGGGTCATCCTTAGCCTGGGGGAGGAAATACCAAGGGGTTAGGATAGCAAATGTCCTGAGGGCTGTCAGATTCTGTGCTGCTCTTGAAGAAGTACAATTCAAATGAATACGCAAGAATTGGAAGGAGATTTTACTTTAGTCTAGAAATAACTTTCTAGTGATAAATATCTAACCACAGAACAGGTTATCTTAAAAACATTCACCAGTTCCTCATCAAGTAAAGTCTTCAAGCACAAGAACAAGCCTATTTATAAATACGTGGGGGGAACGAGACGGAATCAGACCACCTCACGAGAATACCCAGACCTTGACGATCCTGGGCGTTGTGAAAGTATGATTTTGAGAAAGTTAAACACATGACTCCCACACACAAATAGAATGAAAAAATGTCAAAGATTTTATTTCACTTTTGAATGAAGCCACCTAAGATGGTAAAACCAATTCAAATGAAAATGAGAGAAATGGGAATTATCTCCACCAGAAAAGACATTTTGATATGTTTGCTGAGTTTGAAATAAAACTGAAATGTCCTACAGAGTGTTAAAATTGTAACCTTTTGGGTTATCTTTTTAACCAGATAGAAATTATTTGCATACAAATTAACATGTAACTTTACAGAGACTGAGCATTTGCCTAAAATATTAAGTAGAAAAAATGACAAAGTTAGAGTCCCCTAAAATAATCCAGCAGTACTTGGGTGAGCTTGTTAAATGATATCCCAGGGTATCAGTTTTCTTGAGCTGTTGTAGCAAGTGACCACAAACCCAGTGGCTTAGAACAACAGAAGTGTGTTCTTCCAAGTGGTCAAAGTGTGGGTAGGGTTGAATACTTCTGGAGGCTCTTGGTGAACCTTGTCCATGCCTGGTTACAGCTTCTGATGGTGGTTGGCTGTTCTGGGTGTTTTTAGCTTGTAGACACATCTTCCCGTGAATCTCTGCCTCTGTCACCCCATGGTTTCTGCCTGTATGTCTGCTTGTTTCTGTGCCTCTCTTCTTATGAGATCACAGTCACACTACACAATGGATGTAAGGCCCACTCTCCCATCCTATGACCTCATCCCAACGAATTACATCTGCAAAACCCCTGCTTCCAAATAAAGTCACATTCCCTGAGGTTCTGGGAAGGACATGAACTTTGGGGGATCCTATTCAACCTAGTATATCAAGTAAGACAGAAAAAGGGACACACCACCTACTCTTCTGCCTTAGTTCCAAGTTTCAAGTCCTTTTTCTTCCCCGCAGCAGCTGTGGCTCTCCCAGACTCTTTCCCCCCTGATGTCTCCTGCATGTCGGCATTAGTCACTCAGCTGGAGCTGGCTGACAGATATCACATATGTTTCTAATAAAGAAATGTAAGGACTAGATCAAATAAGAATGCTAGCATGTAATGATACAAAAGACTTAATTTCCTGTGCAGGTCTCTAGCTTCCCAGCTACTATTTGGGGAGAAGTCATTTTCATGGCTGTTTTCATGTAACACGGCTCTGGAATTATTAAGGCAGACTTAGGAGAGTGGGTCTTGGCATATGTTAAGAGTTCAGGGGAGAATTTCAAGTTACGTAAGCAGCTCTTCCTCCTAGTTTTTTTTTTTTTTTAAATAAAAGCTTTTCAATAAGATACTCCATTGGGCAAAATGTAGGGGTTTTTTTAACAGTGAAGTTACCAGCACTTACCCAGGTTTGCCTCTGCAGAAAATCTCTTCAGAGCAGACTTTTTTGGGGGGTGGGGGTGGGGAGCAAGGGGCTTTATTTTTTTTTCTTATTTTTTTTTTGTAGAGACAGAGTCTCACTGTACCGCCCTCGGTAGAGTGCCGTGGCGTCACATGGCTCACAGCAACCTCTAACTCTTGGGCTTACGCAATTCTCCTGCCTCAGCCTCCCGAGCAGCTGGGACTACAGGCGACCGCCACAACGCCCAGCTATTTTTTTGTTGCAGTTTGGCCGGGGCTGGGTTTGAACCCACCACCCTCAGCATGTGGGGCCGGAGCCCTACTCACTGAGCCACAGGTGCCGCCTGAAAGGGGCTTCTTAATAATGCAAATGTTAGATGAGTAGGGATCCATTATCCTACTCTGTCCCCCACGTAAAGAAGGTTCTATGTTACTTTAATAGGAAGTTTTTCATCCAGACTTTGTTCTACAAACTATGATTGCACCTATAATCGTAGCACTCTGGGAGGCCAAGGGGGAGGATCACTTGAGCTCAGGAATTCAAGAGCAGCCTGAGCAAGGGTGCAGACCCCTGTCTCTACTAAAAATAGAAAAAATTAGCTGGGCATTGTGGCAGCCACCTGTGGTCCCAGCTTTTCAGGAGGCTGAAGCAAAGAGGATAGTTTGAGCCTAGGAATTTGAGGTTGCTGTGAGCTAGGCTGATGCCATGGTACTCTTGCCTGGGGCAACAAAGTAAGACTCTATCTCAAAAAAAAAAAACTGCAAAAAAAGTAAAGTAAAAACCATGGTTGACAGAGGTGGGTAAATCAGAGGGGGAAGGGATCAACACTTCCCCTACCCTTTCACAACTAAGATCCCATCTTATTGGGCTCTTACTGATGAAGTAAGATGGTCCCAGCCAGACGAAATCCAGTGATGGTAAAAAATCATCTGGGAACAAATGGGAGTTGTCTGTCTTTCTCTCTGTCTACCTACCTACCTCCTTTAGTGGAGGGAAGTATCTGGGCTGGTGAACTACTTGTGGCCGTCCTAATCCAACCGTCTGGCAGTCTCACACAGGGAGAAACAGTTGGGCATATGGCTTCACTAAAAGTGACGTTCTCCCTTAAGGTCCAGTGTGGTCACAACTGTGTCCAGACCAGGAAGCTGTGAGTATCAACTGGACATCACCGGGCGTGTGGCTGTGAGTGGAGGTTCAGAGCTTGATCTGCACGACTTGGGTTTCCCTCTGCCTGGTCCTTCGGGGCTAAGCAATTGAACTCTAAATTCTTGGCACTGAGACGGCAGGTAAAAGTAAAATTTCTGACAAACAGGGCAGATAGGGCTCAAGTTAGAAATCAGATTTCTGAGTTGTCTCCAGGCTAATCCACTTTTGCCTGACTTCCTTTGACTACAAGTCACCCCAGAAGTAAGCCAACCTTCTTTTTTCTTTTCTTGATATAAAAATTCTGGCTTTCTGATTAGAATTGTGGTGTTATTATTTCTGGAAAAAAAATTTAAGAAAATTGGGTAGAATGATCTCATCCAGAAGAAGATGATGCCCCAAATTCTGTTTTCTTTTGGCAGTTGTCAAACTACACTTTGTATTCTCCATGGTATTTGTTGTATGAAATACAGAGATGCTGTCATCTTTTTTGTGTAGTTAACATACAAAAAGCCTAGGTTTAATCTTGAGGTATTGCAAATATTGTTATGGTTGTTGTTTCAGTAGCTCTTTCTAAAATTAGCTTTATATTTTAAGATGCTACCTGTCGTAAGATACTTAAGTAAAGCAGAAAAATAAAGAGAGAAAACACTAGAAATTCTACCTCGTAACGATGACTATATTGGTACATACAGGAGCATCAAATATATATGTACACTTTGATATGAATGCATATTATACCTGAAATCAGCATCATTTGGTACAATGCTACTTCATCAATAAGAGCCCAATAAGATGGGATCTCAATAATCTGTCACGGACATCTTTTCATTTTGAGAAATTGTTGGAGATTGTTACATTGTACCAAATTTACTTCATTAATTTCCTACCAAGGGCCATTTAGGTTGCATCTGATTTTTCAGCACTATAAACAATGCTTAACATCTTTGCACCTACATTTTCCACATTTTTATACATTCAAGGTAAATTCCTTGAAGTGGGATTGCTAAGTAAGAATCTGCAAACATTTTACAAAACATTTCTAGAAAAGTTATACCCATTTATTTTTCTCTCAACAATACATAAAAACACATTTCTCAATACCTTGCCCAAGCAGGTTTTGTCACTATGTATAATTTTTCTGATAGACAAGAAAAGTTTAATTTTTTCACAAATATTTTAAATAAAAACCTTTAAAAATTTTAAATGCACATGTCTTCTGTACCAATCAGACATCTTAGGGTGTCTGGTTCTACTCTCTAAGACCTTCTATTTTAAATAATTCCGTTTTATTATTTATTCTAACGATTTCTATAAGTTAAGCTACTACTATTATATTTGTATTTATTTATTTATCAAATTTAGAGGACAATTTGACTTTCATTGGATTATCATGGACACACATTCTTATATAGTCCTCTCTGCTGGTTTTTCTGCACCTGCTGTTTTTATTTTATCCGACATTAACCCCAAAATAACAGTCAATATTTGTTTGGATTTAAAAACAAAATCCTACCCATGCAAAGCTTTTATAAACAATGTATATCCCTGGAGAAGACTGAAGAGAAATTTATGTTGAAAGAAAGCAAACAATTTTAACAGTCAGAGAAGACATTTCATTACCAAAAGCTCCACCAGCGGTCTGTGGTTAATAAAAGATGCCAACGAATTCCTTGTCATTCTCCTCATTGGAAGATGGAGTTTATTTCCCCTTTCACTGACTCCGGGCCAGCCTCATGCTGCTTGACCAGGACAGTGCAGTGGAAATTTGTCTGTGTCAGTTTCTCTAAGGACTGGCTGCTTATGCGTCCTCTCTCTTCCAATACTTGCCCTTGGGATGGTCCCTCTGGAAATCCCACCACCAAGACTGAGAAGCTGTAGATGGTAAGTACCTGCCCAAACCCAGGCCAGTTGTAGCAATCACTGCCAGCCGTGTGAGTAAGCCACCTTGGACCTTGGACATTCCATGTAGTTGAGCACCCAGGTTTCTTCAGGAAGCGTCCTGCTCTGCACACTTTCTCTTTGTATTAGTTTGCTAGGGATGCTATAATGAAGTGGCATGGACTGGGAGTCTTAAAACAATAGAAACCGATTTTCTCTCTGTTCTGGGGGCCAGAAGTCTCCAGTCAAGGTGCTGACAAGGTCGTTCTGCACCTGAGCCTCTAGGGGAGGACTACTCTTTGCCTCTTTGAGCTCACAGTGACCCCCAGCATTCCTTGGCTTGTGGCAGAATCACTCCAATCTCTGTCTCCATCCTCATATGCTCTTCCTTCTTGTGCCTATGTCCAAAATGTCCTCTTCATATAAGGACAACAGTCATATTGTATCAGGGCCCACCACGATCCAGTGTGGTTTCATTTTAACTTGATTCTATCTACAAAGACCCTATTTCTAAATAAGGGCACATTCATAGGTTCTGGGGGTTAAGACTTGAACCATGTTTTTGAGGGGTGCACAATTCAGCTGCTAACACAGTCTTTCTTTCTTTCTTTTTTTTTTTTTTTTTTGTAGAGACAGGGTCTCACTTTAGGGCCCTTGGTAGAGTGCTGTGGCCTCACACAGCTCACAGCAACCTCCAACTCTTGGGCTTAGGCGAGTCTCTTGCCTCAGCCTCCCGAGTAGCTGGGACTACAGGCGCCCACCACAACGCCCGGGTATTTTTTGTTGCAGTTTGGCCAGGGCTGGGTTTGAACCCACCACCCTCGGTATATGGGGCCGGCGCCCTACTCACTGAGCCACAGGCGCCGCCCAACACAGTCTTTCTTTCTTCTTTTTCCCTCTGATGAAACTTCTCTTCCTCTCTACATCCTCTTCTCCTCACTCATTTCTGCCCAGACCAGCCTCCCCTTCTTCTCAGCTCTGTATAAAACCCCATTTCTCTGCCATGGTGATGCTGGCTCCCTTGGACAGAGGGCACAGACGCCCAGAGGTGACAAAGGAAGCAGGGAGTGCAGGCAAATGTGTTTAGAGTGACAAACACCTCGGCAAGTGCTTTCTCCCATGTGCTCAATGTCCCACAATCTTACATGTGCCACTCACCGGCAAACACACTGGAAAGAGAGAGCTGAGAGAAGAAACGGGAGCTAAGAATGAAGCAGTTCTCATGCGTATGAATTGTAGGTGACTATATATCAGTTTCACAATAATATTGAGTACATTGAATACTTTTTTCCCATTCTCGAGAAACTTTACTAGAAAGAATGTGTTTCAGTTCCATCCAGTGTTCCACATTGTATATCAAATCAGCACACTGTACCCCATAAATGTACACAGTTACGATTTAATGAAAAGAAGAATAAAGCGGTTCTGTAGCTAATTACAGTGGACAATCTAATGAAGCAAATATTATTCAACTGCCATCATAATAATCTCCAGAATGTTACATGATATAAGATTTTGCTAAAGCACAGAAGTATATTTCTAAATAGGCAGAAAAGCATTGTAACTCTTAACTTTGGCAGTAAAATGTTGAGTAAATCCACTGATTGAATCTTGCAATGGAGTCTGTGATTGGCCAGTAAATCCCTGGTGTCTGTGGAATACCTGAGGGATCCCTGTTAGAGCCATCCTAACACTGAGGAAGTCACTTGATTACAGAGTCTTTCTCTGAAACCCAAGCTTCAAACCTCTGGCATCTTTTCCCTTTCCTCATTCACTCCGAGGTGAGAGATTCTGGGCACCTCTTTGTTGCCCCAATTGTGTTATCGCAGTGGGGGATGAGCCCATCTCCAGGTTCTCTCTCCCATGAACCCGCTATTTGTCCATAAAGGAACATGACTGGACCTTGTGGCCCTGGTTTATGGCTTCCTAGGTGGGAAAATGAAGAGAGTGTATCACGGTGACACATTTCAAACAAACTCCTGCCCGCTGTGAGCCAGTTCTGTGGCAGGTAAGAAGAGCTTGTTTATTAGCACGCTAAGGCCACCATAGCAAAATAGTACTGACGGGGACAGGGTGGCTTAAACAATGAAAATTTATTCTCTCACAATCTGAAGGCTGGAAGTCCAAGATTGAGGTGTCCACAGGTTTGATGTCTTCTGAGGCCTCTCTGCTTACCTTGCAGGTGGCCACCTGGCCGTGTCCTCACCTGATGTTTCCTGTGTGCACACACCCCTGCAGTCTCTCTTTGTGTCCAAATTTCCTTTCCTTGTAAGGATATCAGTCAGATTGAGTCAGGGTCCACCCTAATGGCCTTGTTTTGAGTTAATCACCTCCTTAAAGGCCCTGTCTCCAAATATAGTCATATTCTGAGGTACTTGGGGAACACGGTTCAGCCTGTAACAGCTGTTTTGCCCAAACCCCTTGTTTTGAAAGGAATAGTATATGACTATTCCTTCTTTCCACCTTTCCCCTTGAAAGGCTCCCCTGGAGCCTTGATTTGGTACCTATACCTAACATCTCTGGGGACCATATTTAAAATAGTCTCTCCATACCTCTTAGGAACACTGTATAAAACAGATTTCAGGTGGCAGATTTTTGGGCCAGCTGATATACGATAAGTATGAATCTCTTAGGATTGTAGCCTACGAACCTTCACTTTCTTAAGAATGACCTCCCCAGGTAATCCTAAGTGACGCTAAACTATCACTCTGAAACAAACTGACTTCACAAAACTAGCAATTGATTTCTAATTTTTAAAATATGCTGACATGTTTTTTGAATAAAAGTTGCAAGCTGCTGTGGGTGAACTGCGCATAACCCACACTTTTATTGATGTTGGGCCAGGAGGAAGGGCCCGTTCCTGAAGCATTAACAATAGCTGTGGTGATTATAATGATCGCTGTCTAAGTGCAGGCGATCCCATGGGTGTGTGTTGCACATGGGACCAGGACACCCCACGCTGTTCTTCAGAGGAACATCAAAGGGCTTAACTGCTCCCGACGTCCGTTCTAAGTCAGCAAGGTTGGGTGTGTATCTGTGCTCCTCTACTTTGATGGGGTTACCTTCCAATAAACCACTGTAAGTCAAGAACATTGCAAGCTGAAAATGCATTAATATGCCCAAACGAAGATCACAGCCGAGCCCAGCTCACCTTAAAGATGCTCAAAACGTATTAGCCTATAGTTGGGCGAGTCACCTAACACAAAGCCTATTTTATAGTACAGTATTGACTATCTCATGTAATTTATCAAATATTATACTAAAGATGAAAAATAGTATGCTTGCACGGGTACTGGAAGAGCAGTTTCCAGTGACTGTGTACCACATATTTGTTTATTTTTTATTTATTTTAGAGACAGGATCTCAGTCTGTCCCTCAGGTTGGAGTACAGTAGCAGGATCATAGCTCACCACGGCCTTGAAGTCCTGGACTCAGGAATCCTCCTGTCTCAGCCTCCCAAGTAGCAGGAGCATGTTACTATGCCCAGTAGGCATAGTAAAAATTTGCTTTTTTTTTTTAAGAAATGAGGGTCCCAGTGCTATGTTACCCAGGCTAGTTTTGAACTACTGGCCTCAAGTAATCCTCCTGCCTCAGCTTCCCAAAGTGCTGGGATGACAGGGGCGAGCCACTTCACCTGGTCCTGTTTTCTTTCTTTATATCCCTATCTTTTTATTATTTATTTTTATATATTTTTAAATTCTTTATTAAATTATAACTGTGTACATTAATGCATTTATGAGGTACAATGTGCTGATTTGATATACCATGTGGAATGCTTACGTCTAACTGATTAATATAACCATCTCCTCACTTACTTATTTGTTGTGGTAAGACATTCATACTCTGTTCTTAATAGTTTAGAAATGTATCATTGCATTATGCACATTAAGTTAGGTCCCTCCAAATAGTCTCCCTCCTCCTGGTCTCCCCCTGCTCCCCCCCACCCCTTCCTCTTCCCTTCTTTCTGGACTATAGTTGTGTTTTACCATTCCTATGAATGTGTAGGTGATTATATACTGATTTCATAGTAGTATTGAATACATTGGATACTTTTCCCCCATTCTTAAGATACTTTACTAAGAAGAATATGTTCTAGCTCCATCTATGTGAACATAAAAGATGTGGCTGCATGGTATTCCATGGTGTACATATACCACAATTTGTTAATCCATCTTATAACCTGTTTTGTATTTTTAAGATCTTTGTACTTTTTTAATTTTGAAACTTTTTTGTTAAAAACTGGGAATACTTTTTTTTGAAGTTCTTATTGTACTTTTTGTTTTTTTGTGTGGAAAAACATGTAGCATAAAATTGACCATTTTTAGGTGAACAATTCAGGATCATTAAGTATAATTACAATGATATACAACTACCTGCACTATCAATTTCTAGAACTTTTTTCATCATCCTCAGCTGAAAGTCTGTAGCCACTAAACAATAACTCCCATTCTCCCTCCCTCTAGCCTAGCAACCTCTCTCCTGCCATCCGCCTCTGTGAATTTGCCTACCCTAGCTAGCTCAAATAAGCGGAATCGCACATTTGTCCCTTTGTGTCTTGCTTATATCACAACATGATATTTCCACAGTTCATCCGGTATCAGAACGTCATTCCTTTTGAAGACTGAATAATATTCCACTGTATGTCTAGACCTCATTTTGTTTAATCCATTCACCAGTCGATGAACATTGGGGTGGTTCCCACCTTTTGGCTGCTGTGAATAATGCTGCTACGAACATGAGTGGTCAAATACCTGTTTGAGTTCCTGTTTTTGATTCTTTGGGGATAGGTTCCCGGAAGTGGAACTGCTGGCTCGTATAGTGATTCTATGTTTAACTCCTGTTGCACCTCTTTATATCAGCTCTGGTATAGCACATGTCAGCATCACACTGGGAGTCAGAAAGCCCAGGCCCTAATCTTGCCTCTGTTGCTGATGGTTGACCTCCAGGCACAGGCAGGAGGACAACCATCAGCAACTCCCTCTGCATCTCCTTCCTCCAGCTCTACAATTCATGAATCCTATATTGAATGCTATGTCACATAGCCATGTTATACCTTGTTTCAAAAACACTCAAATCCCTGAAAGCACAATCTTCATTTTCTGTCTCCCAAGTTATTCTCTGGCAACATACTATCTTTTGTGTAGTCAAATGTAGCTATTAATATTTGTATCAAATATTGTAGCAATAATTCTGACAGTTACTTATCAATGCATCCATGCCTTTTGAGATTTTCAGTGTTGGAGATAGAAAAATGAATCATACAAATTCTGTTCTCAAGAATATTTTAATCCAGCAGCGGGGGCAGAAGTAGATCAGTTCTTTCCCTCCCTTCCTTCGTTCTCCCTCCCAATTTCAGCAGGGATAGAATTTTGGCCCAGGTCTCAAATTCATGAAGAACCTTAAATGTTAGACTTCTCATGTTGAAGTTAAACACAGTGACAGAAAGAAAGTTATTTCATATAAGTTTAACCTTGTGTCTCAGTACTATGCCATACCTCTGTAGCATTATAAATTAACATTTTAAATGAATGCTGTAATTATCTTATGATTAATAACATTATACTAGTGGTACAAATGTTAAGGTGTTAATTTTCTACATGTAAATATTTAAAGTACGCCACAATTATACTTAGCTGAGAAGAACAAAGATTCTTAATAAACAATGTCTTCAATAAGGAAGATGTATGTTTCTCCTCTGGTCATCCCTTCAGAGGCTAGAGGGAGGCAGTTCAGGGTTGGGGTGGCTGCAGGAAGGGTGCTGTGGCAGAACCCAAATCTTCTTCCCTTCCTCCTGGGCTGGATTACATTTTCCAGACTTCTTTGCAGTTAATGTGGTCAGACGATTGAATTCTGGCCAAAAGGAAAATGGGTGGAAGTTGCATTTACTGTTTTCCGTTCTGGTTCATCAAACTTTATTGTGGAATGGTCCATTCCCCTTTTTCCTCTCTCTGCTGGCTGGATGTCCACACCCAGGGTGATCTGAGAAACCACATGTTGAAGATAGCAGAGCTACCACTAGGCTGGGTCCCTGAATGATGACGTGGAGCAGAGCAACACCTTCCTTCCCCCACCAGAAGGACTTTACACACATAAGGAAGAAACCATTGTAGCATGAGCTGTCAGCGTTTGTCTGTTACAGCAGCAGCTGCTGGCTTAACTTTCAAAGGTTACATAGGCAGACCAGACTCTTTCAGTCTTCTTTGTCCTGGAAGCTTGTGGCTTTCATCTTTGTGGTCAGAAGATGGCTACTGAGTTACTACCTGTCAATATCTGCATCCCAGCCAGAGAAAAAGAGAACAGGGAAGAGTAGAAGGGAACTCTTTCCTAGACTAAAAGGGGAGAGTGGAGAGAGGCTCCTTCATAGACCAGCAGGGGAGAGTGGAGAGAGGCTCCTTCCCAGACCAGCAGGGGAGAGTGGAGAGAGGCTCCTTCCCAGACCAGCAGGGGAGAGTGGAGAGAGGCTCCTTCATAGACCAGCAGGGGAGAGTGGAGAGAGGTTCCTTCCCAGACCAGCAGGGGAGAGTGGAGAGAGGCTCCTTCCCAGACCAGCAGGGGGGAGTGGAGAGAGGCTCCTTCCCAGACCAGCAGGGGAGAGTGGAGAGAGGCTCCTTCCCAGACCAGGAGGGGAGAGTGGAGAGAGGCTCCTTCCCAGACCAGCAGGGGAGAGTAAAGGGAAGCTCTTTCCTAGACTCTTATATATTTTTCAGTGATCACCTCTTGACACAGAGGAGGCTGGGAATTGGAATATTTCATTTTCCAGCTTCTACTGAAAAGAGACATAGTGTTGAAAATTAGGGTGGTTCTCACCCTAATTCATTCATTTCATTTCAAGAACTTTAAAAACAACCTCTTTGATCCCTGACGGGCCCCGTTTGAGTTTAAGCATCTCTGTCCTCCTGCCTGTGCTGGGAATCTGCCACCCAGGAAGACGTGCTGGGTCCATTCACTCACCCCCAGGGCTCCCAAGTGGCTGTGCCCTCTGCCGCTGGGCTGCCCACTCTTCCTTCCCTCTCAGATGCCTACCATCTTTCAGTGCAGCACCTGGAGAGGCTCTGTGCTGTGCGCATCCAGCGTCATGTGTTCAGCTGGTGTGCTGTTATTGGCTGGGCTCACTTCTGTTCCCGTGTGTGAGTGGTGGGGATGGCGATGGTGGTTAGGGAGGGCTTGTTGAAGCTTTTGAGCTGGTCTGTGCAAGGTGGTCTAGATTTGGACAAGTGGAGACAAAGGGATGGCCTTTCTTAGGGTCATAGCTAAGACTCTAGGTAGGACAGGTGTGACTGTCACCATCCTGACTCCACCCAAAGCCTCTCCATCCCTTTCCCATTTTTATTCTTCCTCACCCACTCATCCCCCCACACAACTTTCTGTGTGTTTTGCTTCCAACAGCTTGGCAGTGGGGACTTTGGGAGCCACACTGAGGTCCAGAAGCGCCTGAGTTCAGAGCTCATCTCCCCTTCCCAGCCCCATCCTAGCGGGAGTGTAAAAGCCCAGCACTCAGCCTGGATCAATCGGGACAAACTTCAGAACCCCCTTCTGTTCCCTCCAGGGACTGCATCTGGATCACACTGTCTAGGCTTTACCTGTGCCCTGTCTAGCTTCCTCAGCAAGTCGCCTGCAGACGAGCCCTCTTAGGCCTCTAGGGAGCCCTGCCAGAGATGGTAGGAATATGTCTGGGGGACAGAAATGGCTCCTTTGAACTGCAGTGAAGAAAGGTCAGTCAGCCCTATCATGGAAGGCTTTGATGCCAGGCAAGCTAGTTAGGCCTCTATTCTGCAGGGAAGGGATGGTGTTAGCAGCTTTTGAATAGTGACTCAGCTCACATAAGGGAGGATTAATCAGTAAATTACAGCAGGGGAATGTGGGTGCAGGAAGCCAGCTAGAAGGGTAATTTTAATAATCCTGAGTTCCCAAAGGCTTGAAATCCATCTGGAGAGTGTGAGGGGTGAGGGCACATGAAGGGCGACTCTGAAGGCCTCTGAGGGCAGGAGGGAAGTAGGTGACTCCTTCTCTCCTGCACTGATGCCCTGGCATGTGGGGAAAGGGGGTGCTATTCACAGGAGTCAAGGGCTGGTCTGGAAGGAGGAGGACCACAGAAATCACACACGAGACCCTGTGTTCATGTCTCTTCCCCTCGCATTCTTCCTGATTTATCTTCCTGGAGCAGACCACCTTTCCAAGTCATCATCTCACATAATTCTAAGATCATTATGGCTTAATTGGTGTTTGATCATTTTTAGCCTCGGCTGTTCAACATCAAGGGAGAATTTGTAGGGAAAAGCAAAAGAGATCTCATGGCAATGACACCAAGTTTCCCAGAGCCGTGTACTAAGTCCTGTTTTACAGCCTTTTGAATGGCACAGCGTCGCATTTAGATAACACCTAATGCCAGCAAAGCAGTGAGCTGTGAGGATTGAGCTGTGAAACGGTGGCATTTAGCAGTAGGGCTGAGTTTACTGTACATTTTAAAAATTAACTCTGTCCTTCATGATCCTAATAATCATTCTGCAGAAGCAGGATGAGCAAAATTTTAGGCCTAGAAATGTGGAACAATAAAGACACAATATAGCCCACGAGTCACTTAGATCATTTTTCTTATGAGCATAATATAATACTTAGCTTTATTCGTCAATGTTATCTGTGATTGTGTTTTGCTTTAGATAACAAGCCTTTGTATTAAGAATAGAGAAATGCTCAAAGGCACTCGCTTTTAATTTAAACACAAGCTAAATGTACCATCCCAGAGTGGAGATTGCTACCGTTGTTAGAGCATTCACCCGGGGTTTATTGCTTTCCAAATGTACATGTTCTTTGTGTTAGATAACAGTGCTGTACCTCCCTATCCGCAGCTCTCTGTGGGTGTCCCAGTGAAAAGTATGTTCTTATTAAACAAGGACCAACTGCTAGAGGAATGACGCTTTCATTAGTTTAAGTATTCATGGGTTGATGTAGAGCCACGGATGTTTTTGAGCACCTACTGTGTGCTAGGAACAGTGCTAACCAGTGAACACTGGGCACACACAGAAAAGCCCGTCAAGCCTGGCCCCTGCTCTAGAGACACATGCCCCTAGCACTGTGGTGAGGTACACAGAGGTCTCAGTGATACGGGGTTTCCAGGTTCAGGGATGGACAGGGACTCCTTCCTCCCCCATTTTTCTAGGCCTGGGCAAATAAGTCTTTCCAGACAACATCTCTGGACTCAAGCAATATTAGAGAAAAGTAGACTGACTGGTGTCTCATCTGGGTGGTTTCTGCCTCACCTGGGAAAGGGACTGAAATGATGGCATTCATTTGCTAAATATATCCATTTGCTGATTGTTTTCTGTCTGGTGGCCTTTGGCCCATTGTGACATGTCTGGGACATGCATTCCCCAGACAACCCCCCCCCCCCACCCAAAGGTGGTATATGAATCCCTAGACAAAAGGCCCACGAGGGCGTCCCCCTGGGGTTTCCTTCCTCCCTGCTGCTGGAGTTTCTGTTGCCTTTTTTTCCTTATCTATTTCTTTCTCTGTCAATAAACTCCATCCTTTTGCTAATCTATGTGGTCCGTGGTTTCAAGGGGAAACCTTGCTGAAAATGGAAGATGGTACAGTATTTTCTGTTTAGTACTTTGTGCTAAAGAAAAATGATTGTACTAGGAAAAATAAAATGTATCAATTACCTCCACAAACATGTATGTGAAGTTGATTCAGTTCAGTTTTCAAAATATGTTTGTTTGAGACCCTGTGCATTGAATATCCAGATATAAAGATCTAGTTCCTGTCCTTGCAAGTCTAATAGCCACGAATATAAATAGGCAACTAAGTGAGAGACTGATGTATAAATGGACAATGACCTGATCATATATAAAAATAGAACTCTGACCCACAATCTGCAGCAACCAGCCCAGAAAACTAACCCATTATTTCCTAGAAAGCTGAGCTCTTGTGTGCAGGTTGGATTTGTAGGAAGTCAGACCACGTCTCTAGCAATTGGTGCAGGAATCCAAGCGATAACCCTCTACCAGTCAGCCCCAAATGGCCAGGACTTGATTAATGACTGACTGGTTCCCTAACTTTTGTCCCCACCTTCCAACTTAGGACCAACTGGAGAAAGTCAATTGAGCCCCCCCAATCATGTGGGGTCCCTACTCAGGTGAGCTGCCCCTGCTGCCCTAGGCCCACGGCCTGCGGTCAGGGTGCACCTGGGACCATCACCTCCATCCACTATGCTGCCTGCCTCTGAGTCTCTGCCAAACGCAAAGGACGGTGGCTGACTCCCTGGCTATACCAAGCTCTGAATTAGTAGCCTTTGCCTTCCTCACGTGGGTGGTCTTCATTTATTTCTACATAGACAAGGCAGAATAAAGGAAGTTCTAAAAATACCTACAAATTTCACACTGTGGTAACAAAAGAAAGAGTAATTCATTGTGTCTTAGAAGGTTGGGAAAGAAACCTTGCAGTGAAAAACACCAGGGTATGTCCCTAAATAATTTCTCGTCTAAAATCTTATGTGCAGATGATAAAATAGCTTGTGGACTGTTTTTGTTTGTTAGTTTTTGAGACAGAGTCTCACTCTGTTGCCCTGGGTAGAGTGCTGTGGCATCATATAACTCACACCAACCTCAAACTCTTGGGCTCAGGCGATTGTCTTGCCTCAGCCTCCCCAGTAGCTGGGACTACAGGCATCTGCCACAATATCCAGCTAATTTTTAGAGACGGGGTCTCGCTCTTGCTCAGGCTGGTCTCAAACTCCTGAGCTCAAGCAATCCACCCGCCTTGACCTCCCAGAGTGCTAGGATCACAGGTATGAGTCACAGCGGCAGGCCTCTTGTGGACCGTTTTTGAGGAGGGAGCAATGCTGTCCCACCTCCAAAGGGCAGTCCTATGAGTCAGCCAAAGAGGCGACTGCAGGTAGCATGGCCTAGCCTTCTCACCCCCCTGGCTCAGGATTCTAAGAAAGACTCACATTACTAAACTGGCGTAGCCCCATCTAGACCTCGAAGTGTCTCTGCTGGCGTGAGTATACACGGGCTTCAGACTGAGAAAGGCTGTGGATCTTCATTACTATTGGCTGAGCAGACTTCTGAGATATTTGTGGTTTTTCAGCCCAGTTTTGTCCTTTTATGCATCATTCAAGCAGACTTTGAAATTCATGGCCCCAGGGAAGGCTTGAGGCTGCCAGAGAGAGAGAAGATGAGGCTGGAGACCCCTAGAGCTGCAGTGTCCTGCCAGGAGACGGGGACTGCAGGGACGCAGTGAGGAGAGGTGGGGCCTCCTGCTGTCCACGGGAGGGTCCCGGCATGGCGCCTGTTAGTCAGAGGAGTGGGAAGTCTGAGTGTCTCAGAGGACGGGGGTCTTGGCTAAAGCTTCCTGGAAGCACCCGGAGATGCTCAGGGACCCAAGAACAAACAGCCCCCCAGAACACTGAGGGGGAAAGCAGTAGCAGAGCCCCACTGGGGTGAGGAGATGAGGATGTCTCAGCTGTGAGCAAACTGAGTCTTGTCCAAAGGGTCTGTCGCAGACGTGGCAGCAGGCAAACCTCCCTAACCTTGCCATCGCTCCAGAGAGCCGTCTGGAAGCTCTCAAGAGTGGGGTTAAATTTCCTGCATCCTGGCATTACTGGCATAGGATCAGAAATGAAATTGATTTAGATAATAAATAAAGAGATGTGGCGTTTCCTGAATCTGAGTGTGAGGACTGTGATTCACGTATAAACTTGATACTTATACAAAGTCGACAAAAAAAGAAGGGCCATGGAATAAACCATCTCGCCTGGTGTGTGTGCACAATTCCAGGGTGGACTGTGTGTCTGGAAGCGCTCCTGCCTCGGGGGGGATGGAAGACCAAGTGGGCAAGAACGATCAGTTGTCTGGCCTCCCACTAGATGGTGTTATTTCACACTGGTGGGCAGGTGTCTGGGCCCTCCCCGTCCCCCGTCCTCCTTCCTTGTTACAGACATGGCCATTGTTCTTTGTGTCAGGATTGTATGTCTGTGAATTGGGTAAGAACTTCGAGTCCCTCAGGGAAATGCATTGAGTAGGAGTTGAAAGCAGAGCAGGAATGATGAGGAGGTTGGGAAATATTAAATCTTTATTACATAAATTCTCAGTGCTGTTGATGTCTCTGGCCTTAGAGAAAAGAGAGCTAGAACGTATTTCTTCCAGGGGGATATGTTTCACAACAAGCAGGATTTGGGAGAACACAACACCAGCATCTACGAATTACAAAATGTGATTTGATTAGAGATATTAGTTACTGGATTTCCAACAGAAAACTAACAGGTCCTGAATCATGGCCTAGGAGGCGTCCTGCACTTTGCAGCCCCTTATTGTTCCTGTCCTTCTGCAAAGCCAGTCTCTCTGGGGGCAGCAGTGGGGAGAGAGCAGAGGAGGATGGATAGTTCTGGAAATTGTTAGTGCGGGATTCTGGGGGAAGGCCATGGCAGAGGCCAGTGCTTTCAGACAGAGGATGTTGGAGGGGTGCCAGTCATTTTCTGGGGCACTGTGCAATAGCAGGGCAACACTAGCCTCGGGGAAACACCAGCCTGGGGAAGAAACCAACAGATTTTCGCCTGGTCCCAAACCAGCTTCCCAGATGGAGACCTGACCCCTGGCAGGGCCATGGACCACAGTAAGGAGTGAAGGCTGGAGGATAGTTCCATGACAGTCCAGCATGGGAGGCCACACTTGGGTGCAGAGGACTGCCCCATCCCAGGCTCTGTAGATTATGGGTCTGCTTGGCAACGAGAGAAACATGGGGGGGAGGGGAGTATACGGAATTGACCCCTGAAGCCGTCTACATCCTAGTTCCTGGAGTCTGTGAATATGTTTCATCACACGGCAAGGGAGATTTTATAGATATGATTAGAATTATTAACAATAATCAGTTAACACGAAGAAAGGTAGATTGTCCCAAATCACAGGGGATGGGGTGACTCAGAAGGGGGACACCAATGTGGTCACGTGAGTCCTAAAGCAGAGATCTTTTGCTGGCTGGAATCCAAGGCTACAGCAGAAGGAGATGTCAGAGGGACTCAAATGCAAGAAAGGCACCACGCGCCGTTTTTAGTTTAAGGACAGGGGAATGTGCCAAGGAGTACAGGTGGCTTCAGCCAGCTGAGAGAGGTTCCCGGAAATAGCTGGGAAGAACTGACTTCTGCCCACGATCTCAGCCATCTGGGAAGCAGTTTCTCCCTAAAGTCCCCAGAGAAAAGCCCAGGCAGGCAGGCAGACACCTTGATTTTGGCTTCCTGAGACCCAGAGCCAAGAAAATGCTGATCCCACCCTGAGTTCTGACCTATGGATCTGAGAGCTAGTATCTTTGCATTTTAAGCTGCTGACTTTAGAGTAAGTTGTCACAGCAGCAGAAGGAGAGGAATACAGTGCTGGAGGTGATGGGGGACTCTTGAGGGGCTGCGGGGGACAGATCCAGGCCCAGAGACCTATCACGCCGATCACACTGACTTCCAGGTCTCACTTGAAGGTGAGGGTGGGGGATGTGCGGTATGGGCTGGTGGCGCTCTTTCCTTGTCTAGGGCCTCCTCTGGCCTGGTGCCTTGATCCTGGTGGGGGGAAGGATCACACGCTCGCCCTTTTTGGAAATAGCATTTGTCCATGATGGCAAAGCAATCAGTTCTACTTTTGGTCACTTTTTGTTCTCAAGCCTAATTGCCCCATGTGTCTAATTCTCTTATAATTAGACAAGAGAATTTCTTTGTTGAATTTTCTTTCTTTTCGAATTTTCTCTTTCTATATCCCATGTGAAACTGTGCTGGAGATTTGCCAGAAGGACTGATTTTCCCAGAGAAGAAGTAGCAAAATTTATATTGTTTTTATCTAAAATAAAAGTTGTGATTTAAAAATAACGTCAAGCCCAGAACTTCCACAAGTTACCCAGCAACATGGATAGTTTTGTATAAAATGCCAGTCAACAGTGTGTTAAGATGTTGGCGGTGCTAAATGATTCTATATTACAAGCAGGTGAGAGATGAGACAGGGAGCAGGAATCAAATAGGCTGAATTTGGGACTACTGGGAATTGAGACTGGAAGAAATCAGTGAGGGAACAGCTGCTATGTTAATGCCCTGTTGACCGGCAATTTTACGCAGAAACTAGGCCTGTCACCGAGTAACTCGTGACTGGTCAGCAAGGTGTGAAGATTCTAAGGCTCAGTGTGTTCTTGCAGTGGCTGCTTGATGGAAAACCAGTGACAGCAGGTTAAGGACGGCTGGTGGCTGCAAGTACCAAGTGTCTCACACTAAATACAGAGCTCAGTACAACACAGCTGGGATTGTAGCTTCTTCTGTCTCAAAGGTGGACTAAATTGACTGTTGCAGCTTTTCTTCAGCTGCAACTGCACAGAAGGAAGGTTGTAACCTCCCAAGAGCTAATCTAGTAATTAGAACAGGAAATTGCTGTGGGGTCCCCAACAGGGACTGTCTTGGGATATCTTCTGAGAACTCTGTTTCCAGAAGGAATGTTTCTTGGTGAATCTGAACCATCTTTAAGACCTAAGATGCTGTGTACAAGGTTTTCTAGTTTTTCCATCTACATGGATTCAAGGGGTGGGGGAAGGACAGTTACTTGTCATATTTGAAATTTCTATACACAGGGTGGTTACTTCCCTGAAGTGATTCTCTAATGCATCAAGACCCTTCCTGCCTGAAAATGTCACCTTTGACTATCTTCAGCCTACCCCCCAAACTCTACCTTTACGTTTGTTCTATTTATTTGTGTACGTATGCATATTTATGCCTTATCTACTTCCAAAATATGATTTGAGGAGGCTTTAGACATTCGATCTATTTAAACAGAAGCCAGAAACTGAAAGCCTTATGGTAGAACAAACAGATTTTATTTTAATCAGAAACTTTAGGCTGAGCAAAAATATGAACACCAAAAACAAAACTCAGAGCTTTCCGGAGGCAAAGAAAAAAAAATTAAGACAAAACCAAAGAAACAGGATGGATTTCAGACAAGAATTCCCACCAGCAGATTCCCTGAAGAAGGTTGCTAGTTATGCTTGCTAAGGGAGGTGGGGAGAGGCATGGCCTCGGAGGGCGGTCTCAGCAGAGGGACACAGTGGGTGTGGCAGCTGGGGGTTGCCATGACAACTCCTAGGGGGACCCCCTACATGGGCAGTGTAGGTAATGTCCTGTTTCTTTATCTTTCCCCCTATTTTGAGGTCCTCTTTAATCCAAAAGCTATTTAGCTGAATGTTTTTAAGCTTCCAGGCAAAAATATTTTGGGACTAAAAATTTATATTGTGGGCTGTGAATGGGGATGGTGTCACATCAGTTTCTGGGGAAATGTTTTGAGCTTTTGTGTGGCCTGTTTATAAAGCTAATTTTTCAAAATATAAAGTGGGTGTTTGAAAAAATATGCATATCTTCTGTTTTGAGAATATATACAAAATTTCAGTAGTTTAGTCTTACTTGTGGAATTGAAATCCTATGTATTTTTGTTTGTTTATGTATTTATTTTTGGTCTGCTTGAAGAAGGGGCATATTAAGACTACAATCTTCAAAGCGTTTAGCTCTAAAAAAAAAATTTCAAAAATTACCCCTTCACCATTGCACGATTTGGGCTGGCATTTAAAAGTATTAATGTCAGTTTAAATAGTTTCATAAAATGTAATTTCTATAAATATGTTTCAGTCCTCTAGTTTTGGATGCTAAGGAGTGAGAGCTCAGATAGGATGAGATTTATCTAAACTCTGAATGTATTTGGTTGCTAGGTTCAGATAGTATGAATTTGGATAGGGGGTATCTAGATTGAAATAAAAAAAAAAAGAGGTAAGTGTGGAGATGGTTGGCTACACCACTTCAGCTGATGTAGAATGTCACGGGGGCAGCTGGTTCTCATATGTGGGGTTTGGTTAGATAACTGCCAAGATACCTTTCAGTGTTTCTGTACTGATTTATTCCACCCACCAAAAGTCTGAGAGAGCCTCTTTCCCCACACCATTGTCAACAACATATGTTATAAACCTCCAGAAAATTTTCTAAAATGATGAACAAAAAGATTTATATGTTGTGTGCATTTGTGTTTCCCTGGTTAGTAGTGAAACAGCGTATTGCTTCCTGTCTGTCAGCTGTTTAACGTGTTATGCCCTCTGTGAATTGCCTGCTTGCAAATTTTTGCCCAGTTTTCTATAAAGCAGTTAAAGTACAAGTGACAGAAAAGAATATTTGAAAGAAAAATAACAATGTGTCAATACACTCAAGGCATAAAGACTACACTGACATTTTCAATAATGAACTTGTTACACTACAACTTACACACAGAAAAATAAGTAAAGCATAGGTCTCTATGACATGACCAGACTCCCGGAAGCCTCCAGTCTCCTTCCCACTCACCCCTTGCTCTATCCCAAGGATAACCACCATACTGGCTTCTAACACCATTGGTTAGTTTGCTTATTTTTGAACTTTATATTGTGAAACAAGTTTACCGTGCACTGGTCACTAAGTTGCCTGGATCTACTGAGACAGACCCCCTTGTGTGCAAGTGACATGGAGCAGGTCGTTGATTACTTACAGATAGGCAGCAAGGAACAACAAAAATCTAGGAGTCCTATTAATCTGAAATAAAACAAATCTAGGAGTCATTGTGAACTGGCCCCTTAAAGGCTCGGAAAGCTTTCCAGGTTGGTTGGAGCCTCATAGCAGAGAGAAGCAGAGAGTCCCTGAACCACACCCTGCCTGGGTGTGTACCCGGGGCCACGGGCATTGCTGGGTTAAAGTGTTGAAGGATATCATGTTCCAGGAGTGGGGCTGGAATAGAGCCTGGGCTGTTCTGTCCAAATCCCCCATCTCAAGATGCTGTATTCCCAGTTATTCTTGAGAACTGTGAGAAAAAGGAAAGAACTGGGTGTGTCCAAGGTCACCTGGAGAACTATTCTGTATATACAGAATCTTGGACTCTGTATTAGTTGGTAAGATTCAATTGTGAACCAATGCTTTAAAGTAAACTTAATTATACTTTTAAATGTATCCAGTGAAACCTAAATATACAATGATTTGATACCTACTATCAAAAGTATACACAAACAATCCTTTCTTAAACATTAGAAACATTTATATTTCCTCTTTCTCCTTGACTTAATTTCATTTCACTTTCCCATTGAATTTTATCTTATGAATATGGTAGAATTTTATGATTGAAAGTCTTAACTGGCCACTTTTGGTCTCAGCTGTGTGTGCCTCACTTGGGGGCACACACAGATTATAGACACACAGTTTGATAGTTTATCAAAGTAACAGTGTATTACACATTTTGGTAAATAATTATTAAACTTAAAACTATATTTTATTGGAAATGTTTTTCAATACTTGTAATAGGCCAGATACTGGCTACCCAAAGACCTGTGAGTCTTAATATCTGGAACCTGTGAATGTGTTGTGTTATACGGCAAAGAGGAATCTGGTTTCAGAAGAAATTAAAGTTGCCAATGGACTGACTTTGAGATGGAGAGGCTATTCTGGATTATCCAGGTGAGTCTTATGTAATCACAGATGTCCTGATAATTGCAAGAGGGAAGCGGAAGAGAGAGAACCTGAGAGATGGTGACATGAGAAGGACCAGCCTGAGACCACTGGCCTCAAAGACGAGTCAAGGAATATGGGCAGCAGCTGGACATTCACAAAGGTGAGACAATGGATTCTCCCCCAGAGTTTCCCAAGGGAAAGTTTTAAGCTCAGTAAGACCAATTTCAAACCTCTGACCTCCAAAAATGCCAGATAATAAATTTGTATTGTCTTCAGCCACTCACTTTGTAGAGATTTGTTACAGCAGCAACAGGAAGCTAATACCTATAACAGTTGAATATGGCCTATCTCTAAAATGAGATAGGGTGGGGCATCAATTTTATTTTTAGTTTTTAAGATAGGAAGTAGAAAAAAAAAAAAATGAGGGGCGGCGCCTGTGGCTCAGTCGGTAAGGCGCCGGCCCCATATACCGAGGGTGGTGGGTTCAAACCCGGCCCCAGCCAAACTGCAACCAAAAAATAGCCGGGCGTTGTGGCGGGCGCCTGTAGTCCCAGCTGCTCGGGAGGCTGAGGCAAGAGAATCGCTTAAGCCCAGGAGTTGGAGGTTGCTGTGAGCTGTGTGAGGCCACGGCACTCTACAGAGGGCCATAAAGTGAGACTCTGTCTCTACAAAAAAAAAAAAAAAAAGAAAAGAAAAAAAAATGAGACAGTGTGAAAAGTGACTACTTGAAATACAAATTTTATTTAGAATAATTTTATAGCTTATTGATTTGTAAGAAATCATGTGCAAGTTTCTGTCTGTGTTTTGTCAGAAATATCTTGGAAAATGTATTTCCAGAAAAAATAACTTAAAAGCACCACGACGCTAACCCTTACTACTTTTACTATTTGAATGTTTTTCTTTGTAGCTACTAAAATATCCTAGCCATGAGTATTGAACTGCTGAAAAGAATTGCTTATGTTTAAAAATATGAAAGAAGCCACTTTTGCATTCAATGTTTCTTTAAAAAGCTCTCTTTGCTCTCTGGAGATCTTCTCCAAGATTGGTACATATATCCTTTTATGATGGTTCAGAATGATAATGCTGTGGAGATAAAAGAAAAGTTTTTACTCCCACCATTACACTTCACTCTCAAGCTTAAATCAGAACATCTAGCAGGGCTCAAAATTCCTACCTTCTTGGAATGTACTAGTTAACAAATGTGTGTAATACAGGAAAATCATGGGATCCTATGGGAGTGACCTGTGACCTGATTAGTCGTTAAAGACAGCATGTCTTTTTTTGCACTTGGAGAATTTTTCCATCGAATAAGCAGGTGAAGTAGCTGCAATCAGCAACTCTCCAGAGCAGGAAGACAGCCTGAGGGACTTTAAGAACAAACACCCAAGGCAGCTGGGGTGGGTAAGGTCTCTAAAGTGTCTACCATCGTTTATCCCTTGTAAGCTGGAGATATAGAAATTGGTTTTGTGCATGTATTGTGTGCATTATGTGTTACAACACAAAATTGCATATTACTTTTAATGTGCTCTGAGGGAGGAAATTTTTTTCTTCTACTCCCTTAAGGTAGTGATGGGAGCCTGTGAATTAAACTAACAAAAGACAGGTGAGTAGGAGAAAAATGTATCATTCTTATCAATATTTATGTGCTTGAGAGTTCACAGAAAAAAAGTGAAACTCAGTCAAGTGGTTCAACTCTGGGGCCTGGATACCATTTTAACAAAGGAAAAGGGGACTTGGGCTTCAAGGGATGACAGACTCTGGGGAAATAACAAGGAAACATATGGTGGAAACTAATGGAAGGTAGGCAGACTCATGTTGGTGCCAACTCTGTCCCAGGGAATGAGTTGCTCTTCTCTTCCTGCTGTGGGAGAGGATACACTTTCACAAAGGGAAGTGTATGCTTTTTTGTTTTAGGTGAATAGGGGAGGGCAGGGAACTCTTCCCATAGCTGCTGATTTCTCAATTGCCTTCAGCTCAAAATGATTCTTATGCCAAAGTGGCATGTTTTGGAGTGGCACACCTTGATCCCTTCACCAGTTTAACCGGTCAGATTCCATCAGCACATCCTGCCATCTTTCTCTTCAAAATATCTCCCCAATTCTATTATTTGTCGCTGCTTCTGCGAATACTACCCCAATCCAAACCCCTCTCACGTATTGTCTAGACTAATGCAATAGCCTCCAAGTTGACCAAACTGTATCTCTCTCCAGACCTTCATTTTGCTTTTTACTTTCTAAATTAGCACCTGTACTTGAGATCACATTATGTATCTGTTGGCTCAGGGTCTGTTTCCTTATTAAAATGTAAGCTTCATAAGAGCCACTAATTGCTTTGTCTCTAGTGTCCATAATAATGCCAGCCGCAATAGTGTGCTCATTATAAAAACAATGTTAAACTAAAAAAGAGTTCCTTAATTATATGTATCTATTAAATTCACTGATATGTTTGGATTTATTCTTACTGTCTTAATTTGTGTTTTCTTACTCACTTTCCAGTTGCCTTTAACTGGGGTAATCAGTATTTCATTTTTCCATTTCTACCTTCCATAATGTCTACATTTTACATCTAATACTTAAACATTTAACATCATCTAGGATTAATAATCATCTAGAAATAACCTAGAATTAATAAATTTTGCCTGGAGTTCTCTCTATCTGGTTTCCTCAGTCCCACCAAGAAGACAAGCATCTCATTACCCTTTTAGTCCCCCTCCCACGGTTTCCACCTGCCTCCATGGGATTTTTAAATTTAAAACTCAAATATTTAATTCTTATTTTAATGTATAAATAAGGCTTACTTCTTATTTTTAACTCATTCTTTACACATCTCACTTCTTCCGCCTAGAACTTCCTGTCCCTTTTCAGTCTCCCATAATTCTTCAAGGAGGATCATTGATAGTAAATTTTATCAGATTTTACACATCAGCAAATATCTTTATTTTAAAGCAGGCATCAGAAAACTTTTAAAAATGGGCCAAGGTTTTTAGGCTTCTAGCAATATGGTCTCAGTTGCAACTGTTCAATTTTGCTAAGGTAGTGCAAAAGCAGCATAGATGTAAAAACATATCATATGATGATATGATATGTAAAAACATGGTGTCACTGCATTCCAATATTTGTTGCTAGCAATGAAAATAATTTCATGTCACCACATCATGAGGAACTGTATTAAAGGGTGGTGGCATTAGGAAGCTTGAGAACCACTGCAATAAAGTTTTATTTGTACAAACAAGGGGTTGGTCCATTGGCCATGGTTTGTTGACCTCAATTTTTATTTTTTTATATTAATTAATTTATTTATTTATGACAGAGTCTCACTATGTTGCTCTTGGTAGAGTGCTGTGACGTCACAGCTCACAGCAATCTCCAACTCTTGGGTCTAAGCCTTCTCTTGCCTCAGTCTCCAAGTAGCTGGGACTACAGGCACCTGCCACAATGCCCGGTTATTTTTTGGTTGCAGTTGTTTAGCTATTGTTTAGCTGTCCCAGGCCAGGTTCAAACCTGCCACCCTTGGTGTATGTGGCTGGTGCTGTAACCACTGTGCTACAGGTGCCGAGCCTGACCACAATTTTTAAAGGACAGTTTGTGTGGGTATAAAATTTTAAGCTCAAACTTAATTTTCCTTTAGATATTGAAGATAATTGTTCTAAGGTCTTCCCACGTGCACTGTTGTTGTCAGAAAGCTTGGGGTCAATCTAATTCTTTTTCCTTAGTAAATAACCAGTTTATTCCTTTCTGGGGGATTTTTCAGGTTTTACACTTGATCTTAGCCAAAAAACCAAGAAGTGATTTTTAAAAAGATTTCATTTTTATTTTAGTGATGACATTTCCTCCTATATTTTCAACTGTCAGCCTCCCTAAATGTACATCAAAAATAATCTTTTGATAAAGCAAAGCTAAGTTTCTTAAACTTATTGTAGTAAGGAAAACTATCACTTTGAGAGGATCTTAGCAATATCTCAGAAGGTTAAAGTCAGGAGAGGATATTTACAGAGTTTTGGGGTCATGGCTCATGTGATTTTAAAGCAGGTCTTTTGAGGAGAGGAATTGACTGAGATTTGGCAAAGATCGTTACTAATACCCTGTTTCCCCGAAAATAAGACATCCTCAAAAAATAAGACCTACTTACAGGAAAGATAAGACGTCCCCTGAAAATAAGACCTAGCACATCTTTGGGAGCACACCTTAAAATAAGACACTGTCTTATTTTCGAGGAAACAGGGTAGTTTAGGGTTGGTGGACACAGTGGAACTAGGGGCTCAAAGCAAATATTAGTAAGGAAATGGTTTTATAGAAGAGCTCTTCACCCGGATGAAGACATTATTGTTCTGTAAGGAAAACTGTTTGCCCAGATGCACAAACTATTTGCCCAAGCAAATTGGTTTGCAGTCATTTCTTAAAGCAAATAATAGTTATTTATTGGTTACAGCCTTATCTTTCTGGGCAAGGATTTTCTGGAGCAAATAATCAAGTCATGTTGAAACAGCAGCATGTTGTCATCGGTCCTAATAGTTAAGCCAGGTGGTCACAAAGGTTCCCCATTCTCAATTTTGTCTGAATAATTGAAAAAAACCTTGATTCTTCTGGACAATGATGGCTCCTTTCAGAGACCTCATGTCTTACTTCAGTTCTGTCATTTCTAACCAATTATTTCTTTAGAGTTTATTTACTTTTCATTTTCTCTAGGCTCATTTGTAAGTCCTATTTCATGGATACTGGAACTACATTTAGTCTATGAGTCTTTTAATTTGTGTCATTTTGAGCAAATTCCAGGGCTCCACTTTCTAATGGATTTGCTCCTTAGCTGGGCTCATTCTGTTTTCCACCTACCTACTAAGTTTTCAGTTTTGACAATTAAAATCCTAAAGCCCCATAGGTTCGATTGGTTCTTCATATCTATTCTTGTGATTGCCCACATTATGTTCTTAAATCTTTAAAGATATTTATTATGTATTTGAAAAAAGTCCTTTCTATGCACCAAGCTGCTTCTTGAGTTGAAGTTTCTCCTTTTTCATTTTTTTTCTGTGTGTCCTCAAATTTTTGATTCTGATCACATGCATTAATGCCAAGATTCCCTGCTGCAAGATTTGCCTCAGCAGTTCATGTAGACAGTAGAGGCATCTGTGGGGGACTGTGGCTGCTGCAGGTGCTCCCCGCTGGTGATGTTGCATGTGGCTGGTGATGGTGCACTGTGATGTGTTAGGACATAGCATCTCACAGCCGGTCTTTAAGGCATCCCCAGGCATCCGCAGCTATTGCTACCAGAGCTCCTGTGGCCCTGCTTTGGGAAAGAAGCACTTACAAGAGAGGGAGGTGCCCTGTGCAGGGAAGAGGCCGGGCTGAGCAGCTCTTGTGCAGCATGGCATTGGGGTGGCGTCAGCAGGGGAGCTGCCATGGAAATCAGCACTTTCCTCCTGAAACTGTCCAAGGTAAACAAGCGGCTCTGGGCACCTGCAGCTTCAATACCAAGCCTCTCTTCTCCATCAGAAGCCCCAGAAAGGCCCTTAAATAAACGTACAATCTGGTCAAAACCAGCATGCTTGCTGCGAAAGGGCAGCATCAAGACACATGTCTGGTTCTTCCTTTCAGCCACTTTGCTCCTCCTGGGGACAATCTGGACTGGCCTCTGCACAGCAGTCAAAGCAAACCCAATTTCATATTTCAATAAATTATTCAGTATACATCGAAACAAAAATGTTCATTTGGGCATCTGTGGGCGATGAGATTATTGGTACTTTGTTTTAGTCTTTGGTCTGAACATTCTACATTTTCAGTTTTCCAAACTAAGCAGCACCTAGAAGGCCACGTCCCGGCTCCCGCATGTCGGACGCCCCGTGCTGTCTGTCCCGCATGGCCTTCTCGTCCTTCCCACCCGCATCTGCTCTCCTCTGGGGCTGTCCCTGGCATACCGCGTTCTCCTGCCCGCTGGGTTTTGGTTGTTTTGGCCAACGGGAGGAACTGGCAGGGGCTGGGTGGACAGAAGGAGGAAGCAGGCTGGTATTTGCTCACTTCTGTGTCGTGGCTCTGTTGGTGACCACAGCCCCTGAAGTCTGGGTCCCACTGGGGACCCGCCGCCCTGGTTCTAGATTTCAACAGGTTCAAATACATCATTTCCTATTTTTCCCCCTTTAGGCCAAAGGATGGTAACTGCTTCTTACTGTTGCTTTTCCTATCCCTTGATGGGTCCCTTAGAAAGGCCCCAATCCCCGTAACTAATTCTTGCGTTAAGTTCTGTCCGTAGCTAGTGTTGGCTGCGTGGTGGGAGTTTCCTGCTGAGCCTCCAGCTGGTTTGCCACTGAAGAGCTGTGTCGAAAACCGATGCACAAGACCCTCACCTCTTAAGCTGCTATTTCCCCATTTGTAAAATAATAGATTTGGACTAGACTGGTGCTTCTTAAACTTTACTTCATGTTAGTAAGTGTTGCTTAAAACAGGGTTCCACCCTATGTATGGTGGGTGGGAAGGTAAAATGTGTAGCTACTACCCAAGGCAATGTGGTGATTTCTCAAAAAATTAAAAACAGAATCACAGAGGATCCAGAACATCCAATTCTGACATATGTACCCAAAAGAATCGAAAATGAGATCTTGAGGCGGTATTTATAAACCCATGTGCTAGGTGCATTAACCACAATAAACGAATAGAAGCAACTCACGTGGCTATCTGCGGATGAAGGGATAAAGGAAATGTGGTCCATCTACACAGTGGGAGGTATTCAGCCTTCAGAAGACAGGGAATGCTGACAGATGGGGATATGGATGGACCTGAGGATGTTATGCTGAATGAAATAAGCCAGTCACAAGAAACAACTACTGTATGATTCCATTTACACGGGGTAGGGGTAGCTAGAGCAGTTAAATGCATACAAACAGAAAGCAGAATTGTCGTTTCCTGGGGCCAGGGGAGCAGGAGTGGGGAGCTTTTGTTTAATAGGCACAGAGTTTCAGTCTTGCCAGATGAAATGTTCTGCAGATTGGTGTTGACACTGGTATTCACATTGCAAAATGAGCTGAATACACTTTTATGTTACTGAACTGTACATTTAAAAATGGTTCAGATGGGCGGCTCCTGTGGCTCAAAGGGATAGGGTGCCAGTTCCATATGCTGGAGGTGGTGGGTTCAAACCCAGCCTTGGCCAAAAACCACAAAAAAAAAAAAATGGTTCAGATGGCAAGTGTAATATGTATTTTCCCACAATTAGAAACAAAATAACCTTTAATGCGGTCCGTTTAAATGGGGGCAGTTTTGAGCAAGCACAGTGGCTCATGCCTCTAATCCCTTTGGATTATACTTTGGAGGATTGCTTGAGGCCAGGAGTTCAAGACCAGCCTGGGCAACATAGTGAGACCCTGTCTCTACAAAACGTTTCAAAACAAAAATTATCTGGGCATGGAGGTATGCATCTGTAGTCCCACCTATTTAGGAGACTGAGGCAGGAGGATCACTTGGGCCCAGGAGTTTGAGATCACAGTGAGCTGTGATGATGCTGTTGCACTCTTGCCTGTGCAACAGAGGGGGACCCTGTCTCAAAAATAAATAAGAGAATAAAAATACTAAAGGGGGGAGGGATTCTACAGGTACACCAGGTTCAGAAAAGGTAGCTATAATTTTTTTTTAAAGATTCAAAGGATACAGGCTCCTGAAAAGTCCTGAGTAAAAACCTCCCATTTCCTTTGTGTAAAGCCATTTTCCAGAAAGAGCTTACCATGGAGAATGTTTTGGATGCAAGTAAAGACGATAATCTCCAGGTCCATCGCGGTTCTGAGCCTGTGACTCTTTCCTAAGTCTGAAATGAGTCAGTCCCAGCCGTGATTATTTCCGACATTGATTTGCTGCCTTCTCCTGAACTCAGGCATTCTCCCTGCCACAGGTGTGTCTGGATGGTGACAGATGGGGACCAATTTTCCTCAGTGACCAAAATCCATGCTGACAGCCTTGGGAACCCAGAGTAAGCTGCATTTATTTCCTTGGGCTCTCTCCAAGTATTAGGTGGAAGAGGGCTTGTCAAAATATTTGAAGTTTGCTTGAATGCAAACATTTTGTGTATAAATGGCTTTCAACAGTTCTCTTTGTTAATAATACCATTTGTGAGAATCAAAACCTAGGCATAGGGCGGTGCCTGTGGCTCAGTGAGTAGGGCGCCGGCCCCATATGCCGGCCCCATATGCCCAGCCCCGGCCAAACTGCAACAAAAAAATAGCCGGGCGTTGTGGCTCAGGAGGCTGAGGCAAGAGAATCGCATAAGCCCAAGAGTTAGAGGTTGCTGTGAGCCGTGTGACGCCACAGCACTCTACCCGAAGGCGGTACGGTGAGACTCTGTCTCTACCAAAAAAAAAAACAAAAACCTAGGCATATACACTTCTAAGAGCTGTTCAAATTCCCTGTGGTATTATATTTTATTTAACTGTTTTATGGACTAGAGAATTATTATGAGGGATTTTAAAAATTATAATTATATTTATCATGTTAGGAATCTGATTACAATAATCTGACATAGGCCTCATTCAGTCAAGTTCTACATAAAAATGTAGTCTTTCCAGATTTTCTTCTTCTTCTTCTTTTTTTTTAAAAAAACAGTCTCATTCTATCACCCTGGGTAGAGTGCCATGGTGTCATCATGGCTCACAGCAACCTCCAACTGTTGGGCTTCAGCAATCTTCATGCTTTAGTTCCTGCCCAATGCTCAGCTAGTTTTTTTTATTTTTAGTAGAGACAGGGTCTCACTGCTCCTCAGGCTGGTCTTGAACTCCTGAGCCACCTGCCTTGGCCTCCCAGAGTGCTGGGATTACAGGAGTGAGTCACCGTGCCTGGCCCCAGATGTCCTCCTAAAGGTAATCATTTAGCGATTAAAAAGAGTTGCTATACATTTTATTTTTCAAAAATACTTCAAGGAACCAGCACATTGCACCCCATGATTGCGTTAATGTACACAGCTATGATTTAATAAAAAATAAAAAAAGAGGAAAAGACAAGGGAGAAAAAAATACTTCAAGATGATTAGTAAGTACAGAAAATTCCAGAATAATGATGATGTCTTGGCCAGAAAAAGACCCCAGAACCACAACAAGTATTTGTACTACTTGATTCCTGGCATAAGATTGGCCTGGTGGGAAATCAGGCAAATTGTTTGACTGTCTAAGGGACAACCAACTTCCCTTTTCTCTGCCCATCTCCCATCACAGGCTAGAAAAGAAGGTTGGGGTAGTTGGTTTTCTAAGCCTTTTTGCAGAGGATCCAGAGTTGATAGTTGGGGGAATGGCAGCCACCTTGCAGCTAAAGGGAAAAGGCTAATGACTTCACAGAGTGGTTGACCCAGGGTCCTGGATGGATCTATTTTTGAAATACCTGTATCTCTAGACTTTTCACTATATGTGTGATAACTAAATGCTTTTGTTTCAATAAATAACAAATTTGGCTCAACAGGTGTTTACTGAGTACCTACAAACTGTTATTAGTACTTTGAAAGTGCCACTGAACAAAGATCCTTGCCTTTGTAGGGTTATACTTCAGCCACTTTGAGTTACATACCCTGTTGTCTGCAGTTTAAAGCATCTCAACAATGGAAACTAAGCTTTTATGGGTTGAGTGCAGGGGTGTGCTGGGGTTGGTTGTTAAATTTTCAGAATGTTTTAGGAACTGTTGTTAAACACAGCAGGTTTGTTAAATTAAACTAGATAAACTTATAATACATTATATTAAAAATACAGGACATAAACTCAGCAGTTTCAACTTCTCATCCAACCTTTTGAGATTGTTTACATTTATTGTATTTATATGATGCAGATAATATGTCAGGGGGCCCTAGTGTGTATGTCTTCCCAATTCCATCTTCAAGGACAGGATTTTGGTCTTGAAGTTAGCCATCATGGAAATATTTATGCTACGGAAATTCACAACCGCTACAAATTAAGTCTTGATTTATTGTTCTGATGATGGTCTAGACTTAAGAACAAGAGGGAGAAAGTGTTAATAATCCAGATTAAACTTAAAAGATTGTCATGTCTGTCGCTATTACATTGTGATTAGCACAAAAATTTGAGGAAAATTTCTTTCAGCCTTAGAAACCTGTTATCTGAATCAGCAAAGAAGTTAGTGATCAAGTACATTCTGATATATGTCTTCACTGTTTCATCTTTACCTTACTCGTTCATGTAAACAAAAATATCAAGCAACACTGTAGACAAACTATACTCACGTATCACATATGCAGTTTAGGTTGGCCATAAACACAAGAGCTCAACACAGGTCAAGGAGAGCATTCCCTGAGAATCAATTGGCTGTATGGAATTTACAGTGAAAATTATTGTGTTCTTTATTATCATTTGTAAAATGTGTGACATGTATCTTTTGTATCAACAGGACAAACAATAAACTTGTGTGTGCACATACTTAACATGTGTTGGAGAGCCGGTTGTTGAACATTTATCAGCATACCACTGGTGGGGTGAGATTAAGGGGGAGGCAAAGGGCCTTGGCTCACTGTTCAACCAAAACCATTTTGTAGGGTTACTCTGGAATCCCACACTCTTAGAAGCCCACACGTGACGCCAGGCTTTAAGTCTAGCAGTGTGAGCAAGTATCCAAGCTGGTCAGAGAGGTTTTAGTCTAACCCCACTAGTTACTGAGTCACCCAGAAAGTTGTCTGCCAAGAGAACTGTAGGAAGTACAATCCAGATGATCCCCATACAGCATGTGTGATTTGGGCTATAAAATTGTCCACAGTGGACACCAGCTTAGTTGTTTAGAGTGGAATGCATCTTCACAGCATGTGCTGTGCCCCATGAGGCAACTGGTATATTGAGAAAAAAAAAAGTAAAACTTACAAAGAAAATACATATAGAAATAAAAAGATGTTCTGAGACTAGGATGTCCTTGGTCCTTGGTCCTTGGTTAGATTGGCCTTTATGAGCCAAGGGCTTTACTGATAGATTCTGTACATGTGATTATTTTCTTTTCCTCAGAAAATAAAAGATGGAAAATATAAATGCCGATTATTAAGCAAGTTACCCCATGATTGTGCGTGTCCTTTCTTGGAAGATAAATATCTCGATAAGGGAAGGACGCATAATATTTGCAAAATTCCTTAGAATTTTTTTTTTGTTTAGCAATTTGGGAGATTGATGATTAATGTTAAATCTTACTAAATGAGGTAAAAGAGACATGATTGGATTCACTGTGACCCAGGATTGATAGCAGGAGGAATAAAGGAGTCAGCTACCTTCCTTTGGAAAACAGATGTCTGAGAGTGTCTGATATCTGGGCTGTGACTTGCCTGTGACTTTGTCCATTACCAACAAGAGCCCAGGCCTTTTTGAATATGTGCAAAAAGAGAATTTCATCTCAACAGCAGAGGGCTGAAAGGAGTGTGCATAATTTGTGAATGTTGTTATCACTTGTTTTGCACTGAAAATTAACAGAAGGATTGAACCACCATTGACTGTTTTCAATTTCTTGGTGTGACACTTTACTCAGGAGTTTAAGTGTCTCAAGAATGGAGGAAAAAAAAAAGAATGGAGGAAAAAGTATCCAAGGTACTCAGTACTTCTATGAAAGCTACTTATATTTACTCACACTTTCTTATGAAAGATAGAACACAACTATAGCCCAGGATGAAGGAGAGAAATGGAGTGGGAAAGGAGGGGAGAGGGGAGGTTTGACAGAGGGAGGGTAAAAGGTGGGACCACACCTATGGAGCATATGACAAGGTACAAGTCACATCTGTCAAGTGTAGAACATAAATGTCTTAGCACAATAATCAAGTAAATGAGATGAAAGCTATGTCGATTGGTTTGATCTTACCACGTCAGATTGTATAAAAAAAATCAACACATTGTACCCACATTGTACAGCATAAATGTATTCGTGATCTATGTGTATTTGACTTAATAAAAAAAAATTTCTTGGTGTGTTAAAACTCAGACTTCCTTCCCTCTTACTCCCCATCCTTGTTTCTTCCTTTTGTTTGTGGCTTCTTGTCTTCATGACTATTAGCACAGAATGGAACATACTGTCTTAACTTGAGTTCTTGCCTGTTAACGTAATATCTACCTAATTCACATGTACATAAGAAGTTAAAACACATCACTCTTTTTTGACTGACATTGGAAAGCTTCGTTGAGACAATGATTTAATGTCTGCTATTAATCCTAAGAGGATTCTCATTCATGAAAGTGTAAAAATGATGCCCTACAGAGAGATCTGCCCTGATGACACAGTTGTTTTTCCTACCACTGTCCACTGTATTCTAACACATTGACTGATTTCATTCAGGACCTGTTGCTTTTTAAAGCTTTTGGTAGGCAAGGCTCAAGTCTCCAGGGATATGATCTCCCTTGATTTTAGCAAGGTCTAAAAAAAAATGTTAAGAATGTTAAAAAATGTTTTAAAATGTTAAAAATGTAAGAGGAAGGAAGACAAATCTTTTTTTTTTTTTCCTGCTGCAGCCTCCAAATAGCTAGAACTATAGGCACCCATCACAATGCCCGTCTATTTTTAGAGACAGGGCCTCAGTCTTGCTCAGGCTGGTCCCCAACTCCTAAGCTCTAGTAATCCACCTGCCTCGACTTCCCAGAGTGCTAGGATTATATGCATAAGCCACTGTGCCTAGCCCACTTAATATACTTTTTTTTTCCTTATTATTGGGGTACAATAAGCCAGGTTACACTGATTGCATTTGTTAGGTAAAGTCCCTCTTGCAATCATGGAAGACAAATCTTTTATGGAGACAGACAACAAACCACTTTCTAAGTGGTAAACGTGTACCTGTTGGAGGTGAGCTCAGCTCACTTAGAAATCTCGCGGCAATGAAGGCCCCTCCTCACCTGTGGAGCACATGTATCATTTCACACTTACGGAGAAAGGAATCATGGTAGAGTGTTAAGGGGAAGAAGATTCGGACAGATCCAGCTCCACATTTTCCTTCTGCTACTTCTGTATCAACTTGGGCAAGTCCTTTAACCCCTCTGAGCGTCTATTCTCTCATCTATAGAATGGGAGTTATCTTTTTTTTTTTTTTTTTAGGCAGTGCCTGTGGCTCACATTCATCACATGAGAAAATGTTTCCATGACCTTATAAGAGAAGATTAGGATGCAATTAGAAAAGAGAGACAATGTGAAGACACGGGAGGAGACAAGACAATAGGAGAGGACTCAGGAGAAATCAATCTCCTTGACACCTTGATCTGAGACTTTTAGCTTCCAGAACTTTGAGAAAATAGATTCTGTTACTTCAGCCTGATTTGTGATGTTTGTTACGGCAGCCCCAGGAAACTAATACGTTTCTCCAAAGGAGATATACGCATGGCCAACAAGCACATGAAAAGATGCTCAACCTTGTCAGCAGTAAGGGAAATGCAAATCAAAACCACAACGAGATACTACATCAGACCTTCATACCTACTAGGAGGGCTATTAAAAAAAAAAAAGGGGGCGGCGCCTGTGGCTCAGTGAGTAGGGCGCCGGCCCCATATGCCGAGGGTGGCGGGTTCAAACCCAGCCCCGGCCAAACTGCAACAAAAAAATAGCCGGGCGTTGTGGCGGGCGCCTGTAGTCCCAGCTACTCGGGAGGCTGAGAAGAATCGCGTAAGCCCAAGAGTTAGAGGTTGCTGTGAGCCGTGTGACGCCACGGCTCTCTACCGGAGGGCAGTACAGTGAGACTCTGTCTCTACAAAAAAAAAAAAGGAAAGTAAGTGGTATCAGTAAGAATAGAGAGTAAATGGAAACTTTCTGCAAAATGGAGCAATAATTGTGGAAGACATTTTCATGTTTCCTCAGTAAACTACACACAGAACTGGCCTAGAATCCAGTAATTCCACTCCGGTATAGAAGTTGACAAGAATTGAAAAGAGGGACTCAAACAGACACTTTCCAGGCCAGGGTTCACAGCATCATTCACACGCGCCAAGAGGTGTAAACAACTCAGGGGTCTATCAACAGATGACCAGGTCCACACAACATGGAATCCACACACAGAGGGGTGAAATTCCAGGATATGCCACCACATGGATGCATCTTGAACACATTACATTAAGTGAAATAACTCGCACAAAATACAAATCCATAACTGTACTTCTGTGAAATATCTAGAATAGACAAATCCATAGAGACAGGAGGGAGATTAGGTGTTACCAGGGACTGGAGGGAGAGGGGGAGAAGGGCGTTATTATTTAGTGGGTAGAGAGCTTATGTTTGGGGGTGATGAGAGCATTGTAGAGATGGATGGCTCACAGTGATGGCTGCACAGTGTGAAGGTACTTAATGCCCAGGACTGTACACTTAAATGTGATTAAAATGGTAAAATTTGCCATGTATATTTCACAACAATTAAAAAAATTGATAAAGAAATATGCCTCAAACCATTGAATTATACATGTTAAACGAGTGAATTGTAAGGTAGGTAAATTATATCTGCAGCTGTTGAAAAAACCACAAAGGACTATAGCGATTGGGAAAAGTGGGCAGTGGAGACTGACAGACTAGACTGAGGAGCCCGCTGGGATTTTCCCCACTTTTCCTCGTTCTAACCCTCCGATGAGGCCCTATTTCTGGGAGATGAGCCAAAACCATTAAACAGGCTTGGCTTCTACTGCAGCCCTTCTTTCCTGAGTCTGAGCAATTTAGAGATTAGAAGACGGCGTGTCCACAGCAGGCCCAGGCTGAGCAGCCTCTCCCCGGCCGGAGTGGCCGCCTGTTCTCAATCAGCCTCCTGGATGGTCAGGTGGCACCTGCTTTCTGTTGCCGCTGCCTGTGGTCTTTCTAGATTCCATAAATATGGATGGAACGTAAATAAAGAGCCTGGCTTTGGGGCCTCTGAGTGGGATTGTTATTTACTGTTATGTAGTATGGTTCTGCACCCCTCAGGGCTGTAGGCTGGTGTTTGCTTTGGAGACCTGATTGAAAGGTATTTCTTCACAATCATAAAAGCAAGTCAAAATCATCTCCCGTGATCCAGCCTGCTGCTACCAGCTGCAGCCTATGCTTTTACATTATGCATGATTCTGCTCATAGTGGAGGAAAAAGATGCACACAATTCCATGAGTGGTTCCAGTGTTACGCTGAGCATTTCTTGGCTACTGCTGCTAATTAACGTGAACACGGAACTGCTCACATAGTCACGTCTCGGCCCATGCACCGTGAACGTGGCACAGTGCTCCTCTTACCAGGGCTGACCAAGCCAGCTTAACACTGGTTTGAAAGCCAGGAGGTCTGGCTTTGGAGTGGGTGGCTTTGGTGTTGCGGCTTCACACTAGCAAGCAGTGAGGACCTGGAGTGCCTTCGCTGTGGGGGTGCTGCATGCTCACTGCACCCCGCAACTTTGACTCTCTCTCTGCCTCTCCTGCTGTTCTGACAGCACATGATAACCCATGCAGGTCTGGTACCTGACTTGTTCTGCAGTGACCCACTGGGCCACAGAAGCCCAGCCCTGAGCTGATGGGTGACTGCAGATAACAGCTTCTCTTCCTAAGCTCCTTCCCCTGTTTATCTTTCTGCTTCGAATCCTGCTGCTTTCATGCTGCCTGCTGAATGCACTTGATTCCCAAAGCCCAAGGAGGGGAAGTGAGGGAGGAACCAAGGAGAGTGAGACAGAGAAAGAGGAAAAGCTGGTCCCAGGGAGGCTTACTGGACTGTCCCTGCTACGGGCGTGAGGCTCAGCCCTCCCGCCCTTCTGTCCACCCAGCACCCTGGTGGTCTTGCAGATCCTTCTGTCCTGGGTTCCCTCGGGGGCAGCAGCTTTTCTCTGAACTCCCAGAAAATGTGCAAAACTCCCAGCAGGTTTCTTCTCAGATCTCCTGCCATAGGATCAGGGAGGTGCAGTGAAGGCAAAGGCACTGGTCAGACCGTACTGTGGGACAAAGTGGCAGGGAACTCCTGCCCACAGCTGCAGCAGGAGCCCGAGGGCAGGTGGTCGTGAGGCACTGCTGAACCACCTGATCAGCTCTCCATCCCGGCCCTCCCGAGAGGCACCTGCTGAACCACCTGATCAGCTCTCCATCCCAGGCCTCCCGAGAGGCACTGCTGAACCATCTGATCAGCTCTCCATCCCAGGCCTCCCGAGAGGCACTGCTGAACCACCTGATCAGTTCTCCATCCCGGCCCTCCCGAGAGGCACTGCTGAACCACCTGATCAGCTCTCCATCCCGGCCCTCCCGAGAGGCACCTGCTGAACCACCTGATCAGCTCTCCATCCCGGCCCTCCCGAGAGGCACCTGCTGAACCACCTGATCAGCTCTCCATCCCGGCCCTCCGGAGAGGCACCTGCTGAACCACCTGATCAGCTCTCCATCCCGGCCCTCCGGAGAGGCACCTGCTGAACCACCTGATCAGCTCTCCATCCCGGCCCTCCGGAGAGGCACCTGCTGAACCACCTGATCAGCTCTCCATCCCGGCCCTCCTGAGAGGCACTGCTGAACTCCCTGATCAGCTCTCCATCCCAGGCCTCCTGAGAGGCACTGCTGCCCTGGGACATCTGAGTGGCTCAATGTGGATTTGTGCCTGTTCCCTCCACACCTGTACTCATGTCCCCCCTCAGCTTCCCCTGGAGGTTTTCCCCGTCAGTGCCAGTTCAGTCACAGCTCTTCATTCGTTGTTCATTACAGCACTCACTGCTTACAGTGGACCAGGCTCTTCGCTGGTTCTGGAGATAAAAAGGACAAAGGGGAGCATAACCAAGACGTGAAGACCGGTCCCTGAAACAGACCGCAGCAGAAGGTGGGTCTGTACGGCAGCGACGACCACTTGCGGGGCCTCATTCACACTTTCACTTATTCCACAAATGTTTGCTGAACACTCTGGGCCAGGCAGTCTCTCGGCTATCAGGGGTTCAGTGTGTAAAAGCCACACAGTCCTTTCTTCTCTGGGCTCAGAAGAGGAGGCGGCTGCGGGGCAGGATCAGGATGAGTGCACAGCTGGAGGGACCCAGAGAGGTCTTCCCTGGAAGAGCAACACTGTAGCCAGACAAGCCCACCAGGGAGGCACCAGCAGAAACCAGTTCCAGCCACTCTCCTGGCATTTGGACACCCGTGTGCTGGTCTCATGCATCACTCAGCTGCGCTTGTTCAGTGGTTGAACGTCCTTCCCAACGTCTCATCTCCACAACTAGCACCTCCAGACCTTGTGGAGAAGCACCACTTTGTGTTAGGGCAACAAATTCATGAGAAGCCAGAGAGAAAATGGGCCTGAACTGACTGCAGGGAAGGATGTTGATTTGCAGGAAGAGCAGGTGACACGTAGGACTTCAAAGCAAAAGGAAAATGCCTGCTTTGCTTTCCCTGACACCTCCATGTCATAGGGTCATTGCGTGCCAGGCGCTTTTTTGTCTGAGAATTTTGCACGGGAGATGGTATAGTCTTACTTGGGATGGGGCAAAGCGTACAGAATGCTTTTTAAAACTCCATACCAAAATCCTGAATTGGGCCTGAAGCTGCTAGAACTTTACTGTCAAGGATGAGATTTTTATAGCAGTCAGGACCTTGCAGATTGCCTCTTCTGTGCAATCTCCTCACTGTTTAGATGAGGAAACCGAGGCCAGGTGAGGGGAAGGGACTTGCCCAGCAGCAAAGCTGGAGCTGCACTGAGTGGCCCTGACAAAACATGGCTGAGGGAACAGGGCAAGGTTCAGCTGAGCAGCCTGTGCTCATGAAGGTGACAGTGGAAATTAGAGCTCCCAACCCACGGCCACCGGGCACATGCCCTGAATGGATGTCAGAATCACCTGTAGAGTTGTTAATACCAAATGACAGATTCTCAGACTCTGCTGACAGACAGAATGGTGTCCCCCTAATTCATAGACACCCTAACCCCCAATGAGGCTGGATTTGGAGATGGACCCGAAAAGAGGTGTGATTTTGTGATAGAATAAGATCTTTTAGAGAATCATAAATTAGCCTGTGTTGTTCTCCAAGCCCTTTTACACTTTCTGTTCTGAACATGTGACATGTGACTATTGGGGGCTGGATAGGTGGTGGGGGCGGGAGGGAGCTCAGCGGCAGCCCTCTCTGGTCATGTGGGATTTCTGGGATCTGGGTGGCAAGTCGCAGGCATTTCACAAGTATGTATGCAATAACCCAAATATAAAACAGATTTTCTCCTCCCATCATGAGGATATTTGAAACTTATCTAATGTAGCACAAATGACATCCTGCCCCCCGCTTACCTCCAGTCTCCTGCCAACAGACATCTGCACACAGGCAAACACACTGCACACGTACGCACACACACAGGCACGTCCTCACACTCAGCTACCACAAGATAGCAATCACGGCAGCTGGATTTCACATCAATGCACTCCTCATTCCCTGCCTCAGCCTTTTTGCTTTGAACAGAGATTTAGAAAACCTCTTAAATAAAATGAAAGAAAATTTCTTTCTTCTGCTACTTTTTCAACTATAAATCGAAAGGTCCCTTCAGGGTTTTGATGTGCAGAAGCAAGTCCACAGCTTTCTATGCGCCTCTTGACTTCTCCCCAGCTGGAACTTGGGCAAAAATAAATGACAGTGATTGTATTTTCTTATCCCCTTGGTTCCCTGTAAACCTGCATGGCCCCAACCCCTGTTTCTCATACATAGAAACTCGGCCCGTGCGAAGGTCTAGAGTGGGGAGCACTCCGCCTGGCCCACCTGGTGACGCTTCTGTTCTCTCCCCCAACTCACTCCTGGGCTTCCCGTCTGTCACCTTCACCCTCTAGCTCCCTGCGCCCTCTGCCTCCCACCCCTTCCCTCGTGGGGCCCATGGGGCTCCAAGGACAGAAAGACTTTGGTGAACTTCTGAAGTACACAGAGCATATCTGGTTTGGCCAGATCTTCCTTGGAAGGCTTCAGGCCTGGAACTTCTCCAAGACAACTGCCGAAGGGCAGGCTCAGGTCAGGAAACCTCGTTTCTCATTCTCTGAGCAGGGCTCTCTGGCTATGCCATGCTCTTTGCCTCCCAGCTGGGGGTTTCTCCCTTAGCCGCTGTGATGGTGGCCTCAAGCTGTACAGGTCTCACAACCTTTCCCTGGGGGTGGGGACAGCCACACTTGCTGCCCACTGCCACCACCGGCTGCCAGGGCATCCAGGCTGATCCTGGGATGGGGCAGCAGCTGTTCAGGGCACCAGGCAAGGCCACATAAGGTGAGGCATGTTCCTCTGCCCTGAAGACATAAGACGTCCCAAAGGCTGTGCAGCTTCTTCATTTAGCAGGATGACACGTCCTGAAGTGAAAGATGAGGGTCTGCAGAGTCCCATGATCCAGGACCCTGCTGAGAGGACAGAGCTAGTGAAGACCCCCTCCCCGATGTGACCACATGCCAGCTGGTGCTGGGGTGCATGGCAAGTCCCCAAAGCTAGGGGCATGTGGGACACACATTTCTCTGAGAACCACAAGCTACCAGTGCACCTGTGACACCCGCTGGCTGCTTTCCAGGCCTGCAGCAGCAGACGGGACAGCAGTGGAGAATCTGAAGTTGACTGGTACAGACAGAGAACAGCCTATATGTGGCCACGCTACATGAAGCGTTAGTGAATTCACACATCGCTACCCATGACATCACAGAGCCCCAATACGGCACAGAATGGAGGAGTTGTCCTCGTTGTTTAACTCACAGAAAACACTTTTCCTATTTCCTTTCCGATGGAAATACTTAGAAACTGTGAATTCTATGGTGCTGTGGACTCAACTGTCTCTCTCCAGAATTCAGGTTGATGCCCTAAACCCCAGTGTGGCTGTATTTGGAATAAGGAAGTAGTAAGATTAAGTGAGGTCAGAGAGTGGAGCCCCAATCCGATAGGTTCATTCTTTATCAGGAGAGACACTGGTGACCTCGTGCTCTCTCTCTGTGACTATGAGGACAGAGCGAAGGTGGCTGTGGGTGACCTCGTGCTCTCTCGGTGACTATGAGGACAGGGAGAAGGTGGCTGTGGGTGACCCCGTGCTCTCTCTCCGTGTCTATGAGGACAGGTGAAGGTGGCTGTGGGTGACCTCGTGCTCTCTCCCTGTGTCTATGAGGACAGGTGAAGGTGGCTGTGGGTGACCCCGTGCTCTCTCTCCGTGTCTATGAGGACAGGTGAAGGTGGCTGTGGGTGATCTCGTGCTCTCTCTGTGTCTATGAGGACAGGGCGAAGGTGGCTGTGGGCGACCCTGTGCTCTCTGTGTGTCTATGAGGACAGGGTGAAGGTGGCTGTGGGTGACCTTGTGCTCTCTCTCTGTGTCTATGAGGACAGGGCGAAGGTGGCTGTGGGGGACCTTGTGTTCTCTCTGTGTCTATGAGGACACAGCGAAGGTGGCTGTGGGTGACCTTGTGTTCTCTCTCTGTGTCTATGAGGACACAGTGAAGGTTGCTGTGGGTGACCTCGTGCTCTCCCTCTTTGTCTATGAGGACATGGCGAAAGTGGCTGTGGGTGACCATGTGCTCTCCCTCTGCACTGTCTGATGATATGGTGAAGCCATGGTCTGCAAGTCGGGGAGGACCTTAGCCAGGGACTGAATAAGCTGTGTCACCTTGATCTTGGACCTACCAGTCTCCAGAACTTCAAGAAATACATTTCTGTTGTTTTACCCACCCATGTGATGGTGTTGTGTTATCGCGGCCTGAGCAGCCCAAGACAAATGGCTATTTGACTCTGTTTATTTGGCATTTGGGACATGGCCTATATTTCCAGGAAAAAAAGATGTTTCCAGAGGCATTTCCCCCGGAAAGCGTGGCTTTGGCTGGTCTCCTGTTCCATCCATTTTATTTATACTTCTGGGTTCCAGGATATAGTGTGCTAGAAATACAGGTACAGGCAAGGCATTTGTGCTCTACCAAAAATTAAATTGAGCTTCCCATTTGTTCCCTCTCAGTCTGTATGAATTGTGAAAGTGAAACTTACAGGCTTTTTGCTGGTCTTTGGTACTGGGGGGTAGGCAATGCAGGCATCTCTTTAGTAGGTAAAGAATTTTATCAACAGAAAGCCTGATGACTGGGTTGGAAATGGAGCTGCTTTAAATCTGCTGTCACGCCTCAGAGTGAGAGAGGCAAAATTGTCGCCGCTACCCCAACTCCCACCCAGTGGGGACAGCAGCAATCCCAGATTTCCTCTCTCTCTCTGGCAGCCCTGAGGACAGGATAGAGGACTACATGCCACCGGGCATGTTCTAAGGCCATCTGCCTTTTGTGCGTGTCTCTGCGCACAAAGATGTTTCTGCAGCTACCTTATGTAAGTAATTCTGGGAATGGTCTGGCAAAAGGGCAGTTTTCTCTTGGTGATGTGCCAGGAAAGCCACCTGCAAACCTTCAGCAGGTACGTTGGGGACTTGTCTTTGCAATGCATTTATTTTCCAAGTATGTTTTTGCTTGTGACAACTTTCCAACACGATCAGGGTCTGTTTTTCCAAGAATGAAAGAATTCATCTCACAGAAGTGATGGATTGCATTGTAAAAGCCGCTGACCATGAGAATTCATGGAAGAGTGGAAAATTCCCTTCACACCAGAGGACAGGTATGGTGCCCACCTCTCCGAAGGACAAAGGATGAGTTTAGGAACTGCAGAGCAGCTCACTTTACCTGCCGCATGTAGGAGTGCCTAGAATACATCATCCCACAATGACTTTGTAACCACCCAGAAAAGCAAAAGGCCACGCAGAGCAGTCAGATCAGCCTTGTGTGGAAAAGAATACACCAGAACAGATGGATTTTTTTCTGTGGGGAAGAGAGGTACTGAACAGAACAGGTGTGTATGAAGTGTGCCTGGCTGGCGCCTGTGTATGTGACGTTTTCATCATCCGGCTGGGAAGATCTGGGTAAGCCACACTACTGTTAGGTACAGCGTGAGTTGTTAATAGTTCTGTGCCATTTGACTAAGTCCACCGTGCATCACAGTCATTACTGGGAGACAAGTCAAGTCTGGGGACAACTCTCACCTCAAGACACAGTCTCACGCAGGGTCCCTGCTCTACTGCAATACTCTTGGAATCAGTGAATCCAGGGTCCTGGCAGCCAGGGCTCGTACCATTGCCTCTGAACACAGTGGGAAGGGACAGTCAACCAGATTGTTTCTCTTTACGTCTTGGAAATGATTCTTGGATTCTGTGTAACTGAAAACAGACATACTCTGTTGGCAGCTCTACTTTGTAAGTCCCTTTTAGATCTTGTGGGGGACCCCCTCAACTTTTGTCTTCAGATCTTTGTGACATTGGAAATTTCAAGTTACTACGAAACCTTAGAAAGCCTGCAAGCCACTTGGAATGTGCAGGATATGAATTGCAGGCTGTGGTTCATATTTAGAGAAGCTTGGGTGACACACATTCACTTGTTATTGCTGCAAAGCACGTTGGGAGGAGCAGGAAATCCTAATCCTGACAGCCAGCGTTTCTTTTTTTTTTTTTTTTCCTTTTGAAATATAAAATGTTACTTATTTAATTCAATAATCCTTGAACATCAGCTGATAGTTACATATTTTTAAAAATTAAACTTTGAAAATGTAGGCCTCATCTTCTTTTACATTTTTAATATGAAATTTATGTTTCCAGTTGACTGTGCACATTTTTCTATTTCTTGTCTTATGTGTTTCTTATGAATCTTCTACCTAAATTCCTAACAGTCATTGAACTATTAGGCCTTTGATATTTTTATCTTCTTTGTTTTTTTTTCTTTTTTTTAATTGTTAAATCATAGCTGTGTACGTTAGTGCAATCACCTGTACCCATTCTAAGATGCACCATAGATGTGGCCCCCCCCATTACCCTCCCTCCACCAAAACCTCCCCCCTCCCTTCCCCTTCCTTGGCCCTTTCCCCATAGTCTTCTGCTATAGTTGGGTTATAGTCTTCATGTGAAAGCTATAATTTAGCTTCATAGTAGGGCTGAGTACATTGGATACTTTTTCTTCCATTCCTGAGATACTTTGCTAAGAAGAATATGTTCCAGTTCCATCCATGTAAACATGAAAGAGGTAAAGTCTCCATCTTTCTTTAACAGCCAGCGTTTCTTTACTACCACAAGTCAGGCAGTTTACATTCACTGTGTTAATACATGTTCATAATGCCATTATGAAGCCGAGATACTGAGGCATACAGAGGTTAGTTGACACGCCCAGGGTTGCCCAAGAAGTAGATGGCAGAGCTGGGATGCTAATTTGGGTTTGACTGATTTCAAAAGTCCAATTTTTAAACCTCTAGCTCTCTTAGTTTTCATCCTCTTGAAATAAAAAACATCAGCGACCCCTATAATCTTACACAACTCTCTCAATGCTTGAACAACATATACGAGTATATAACTTCTGTTCACTTTTATGAAAATGGAATAACATTGGCATAGTTACCTGAAACTCATATTAAGATTATATTAAGAGTGTTTTTCATCTTTTTCTAAGATCTAGCTAGAGAGGGCTAAAGAAATAGGAATTTTCTTGTATTCAAAAACCCGAGACGAGCAACAGAGCCACATGGACCAAGGGCCTTTTAAATAGGAGCTCTTTCGTAGTTCAGTTTCACCTCTCATTATTGGTCTTTTTACGTGTTCTTCTTGGGTTATTTTCTGTAGTACTAATTTTCTTTTAGATATTCAAATTTACTACTGTACATACTCTGAACATTTTTCTGATATTTTAATCTACTTTATACCTCTAGTAAAATCTATGCATTAATTCCTAAGAATTTTACTATTAGCTTCTCATTTTTTCGGTAAGTACGCTTTTTGAGGGTTTTCTATCTTAGGTTTTGTTTTTTTTTTTAATTTAAGTTTTAGCCTGTGGCTCAAGGAGTAGGGCGCCAGTCCCATATGCCAGAGGTGGCAGGTTCATACCCAGCCCCAGCCAAAAATCACACACAAAAAAAAAAAAAAAAAAAAAATTTAAGTTTTAGGTTTTATCATTCTTTCTTTGTTTTTATTCTTTCTATGTAATAAGCTAATCTTCCTAATTAGTTTTGGATAAGTTTTATTCTAATTTCCTAATTTGAAAACCTCAGGGATAAGCTAATGTAGTAATCAAGTTCATGGACTCTGAAGACTACCTACTTTGGTTCAAAGCCTTGGTTTTTCACTTACAAGCTGTGTGACCCTGGGCATTACTTACACTTCCTGTGCCTAAAGTTCTTCACCTATCAAATGAGTTGTGAAGATTAAATAAATGAATGTGTATAGGCTCTTAGAACAGCACATAGTATCTACTTGGTAAAAAATTCTAGAAAGAAAACAAAAACAAAAACTCTTTAAATCATAGGAGTTAAGTTTAGAAGATTAATTTTGATACATTTTAATCAATGTTTTTGGCATGAAACCTTCCTTTCAGTGATTTCTAGGTGATCATATATTTTAGTTTTCAATATATTTCTTCCAATGTTTTATTATTAAAAATCTCCAAGCATACAGAAAAGTTGAAAGAATCAGTGAACATCACCACTAAATTCTATAATGAACATTTTGCTGTATTTATTAGGTCACCTATATATCCCTCTGTCTATCCATTACTCTAGCTGAGTTATTGGATGCAAACAACTTTGGGTACATATTATTTTAAATTATTTATTTATTTACTCTTTTTTTTTTTTTTTGAGACAGAAACTCACCATGTTGCCCAGGTTGGTCTTGAATTCCTGGGCTAAAGCAAACTTCCTACCTCCCCCCTCCCCCCCCCCAAATAGCTGGGATTACAGGCCCTTGGCCTTAGAATTTTAATAAAGGTATCAATGAAGGGAGTCTTTCTTAATTCTAATAATGTAAGTTTTCAAATGATCTTTTCAGTGCTTATTTCATTTTATAAGAATATGAACCAAAGATGTGGCTTCTAAGATTTCTGTTTTGGGAATGTTTTCTTTCTTTGTGGTCAAGCATATAATCATTTTTTTGCAACATGGATACAAAAGAAAAATTGTGTTTTCTTCTTGTAGGAAACAGAGTTCTCTATCCTTATTAAATTTTATTCTTGATTAGATCATTCAAATTCTCTATATCGTTATTGATTTTTCTCTGCTTGATTTGTCAAATTCTGAAAGATATATATTAAAATCACCTTTTATAATTTTTAAAAGGTTTTCTTTTCATTGTCTTTAATCATCAGAGAAATGAAAATAAAAACTATCCTGAGATATCACCTAACCCCAGTGAGAATGACCCACATCAGAAAGTTTCAAAGCTGCAGATGCTGGTGTGGATGTGGAGAGAAGGGAACACTTTTTTATACTGCTGGTGGGACTGCAAACTAGTACAACCTTTTGGGAAGGAAGTATGGAGAATCCTCAAAGAACTCAAATTAAACCTCCTATTTGATCCTGCCATCCTATTACTGGGCATTTACCCAGGAGAAAAAAAATCCTTTTGCCGTAAGGACATGTATGCGAGACTGTTTATTGCAGCTCCATTTATAATCACCAAAATGTGGAAACAACCTAAATGCCCACCAATCCAGGAATAGATTAACAAGCTGTGGTATGTGTATACCAGGGAATACTATTTAGCAATTAAAAGAGATGGAGACTTTACATATTTTGTATTAACCTAGATTGAGGTGGAACACATTCTTCTTAGTAAAGCATCACAAGAATGGAGAAGCGAGACTCCAATGCACTCAATTCTAATATGTATTAACTCATATACAAGGTGGGGGTGGGTGGGGAATGAGCAAGTGGGAAAAAGGAAGGGGGGGTGGGGATCACAGTGTATGGCCCACCTCTTGGGGGCAGGACACATTATAAGAGGGAATTTACCTAACAAATGCAGTCAGTGTAATCTAATTCTTTGTACCCTCAATGAATCCCAAACAATTAAAAAAAAACGTTTTCTTGTAATTCCATTAAGTGTATTTCTTTTATTTGAAATATATTTAAAAAAATTTCAGATGAATATAAGGGTTCATAGGATGAGGTTACATTGTTTGCGTTTGTTAGGTTGAACCCTTCACCAGGAGGTGTGTCATTTTATCCCTACGTGGTGCCCATCAGGGGAGAGCTTACGAAGTCCCCCACCCCCTCCTCTCTTCCCTTCCTTCTTGAACGTAACTGTGTTTTTGTCTCCTGTGGGTGTGTAGTTCTTCATCTACCAGTTTCATATTAGTAACAAGTACACTGGATGCTAGCATTTCCATTCTAGTGATACTTTCCTTAGGAAGACGTTTGAAATGTTCTTCCCCACGATTCATATTATAGGTTCCCTGATCATTACCATGGTCCATCTGATGTAGATATAGATTCAAAGAGTCCTTAACTTCTCTTCTTTTGAGGTGTCTGACCTGAGTCCATTGGTATTTGGTTCAGCATTTTCTGTTACCTTAGCTAGGAACATCAGGGGTCTGTATCCTAAACCATTCCAAATATGCCCAGAGCTAAGTGATATCATGGCCTGATGGCTCCTCTAAACCTCTTCCCTTAGCCCTCAGGATTTTCATCTCATTGTGTTTTTGCTTTGGGTTATGAGTTCTTGGTCTTTTGGGTCAATTACTTGGTTCTCAGCCCTGACCGTCTTCTTTGTCAATTCACATAGAATGTCTCTGTCAGTGTGGGCATAGACTGTGTGGCTTAAACAAAAGAAATTTATTTTCTCACAGTTCTGAAGGCTGGAGTTCCAAGATTAAGGTAGCAGCATAGTTGGTTTCTGGTGAGGACCCTGTTCTCTGAAAAGAGAGAAAGAGAACAAGCTCTTTGGTGTCCCATCACAAGGGCTTCATCTAAATCTAATTATCTCCAAAGTCTTATCACATTGGGGATTAGGGTTTCAGCATACGAATTCAGCCCATAGCATCAAGGTTTTTGTTTTTGTTTTGCTTTAAACCTCCGTGTATGTGTTTCGAGTGACCTACTTACCACTTCTCAGGGATTCTCACTCATCCTCTGTCCTCAGTTATCTCCTGGGTCTTTCCCAAGTTGTCCTGTACTGACAGCCTCCCTATTCATGGGTTTCATGACCTGGTCTCCCCTCTAACTTTCTTTACCTTTCCCAGGACACCAAGTCCTCTTAAAATGTTACAAGTTTGCTCAGTTGTTTCCTTGAGGCCTCCTGAGCAGTATCAAACTGATGAGCCTTCAGTGAATACAGTGGAATATTGCTAAGTTTCTCTGAGTGTGAGCAGATTCACAGTGCACCCCAGCCATGGACCTGGCACAATTTAACTTGGGATCACCCAGGAAGGGGCAGGCCTTTCCAGACCCTCTTGTGCTACAGGAGTACATAGAAAGAACTTCTCTGAAAATAATCACAGGCTCTGACACCTGAGGTTCTCAGCTAGCCAGGTATGCCTGGATGTCAAGTTGCTGCATACCCTTGTGTTTAGCCATAGACTCCTTAGCTCTCCCCAGACACCCATGAGAATAGAGTGTATATCTGGTCTCTCTTTCAGAGATGCTGGGAGAACCTGTGGCTTCAAATGCATGGTCCAGACTCCTCCAGCTTCAATGGTGTTGGGCGGCCCCAGGGGATCTGAGACATGTGCTCTAACCAACTTCTCCTAATTCTCACAAGCTTGTGCTTTTAGCATAACAAGCATTGTGTTGCAAATAGGTTAACTTTGTGTTACATTAACATCAGGGTTGGAGATGGGGTGCTCTACTTTCCATCAGTGAAGTTAGGAGATGTACAGGATTGGGGTGACATTCTGCAGGCTGCCTGAAGAGTCAAGGCATTATTAAACCTCAAGGCATTTTGGAGAACAGAGGTTCTCTGAATTGGGAGTAGAATACCAAGGGGAACACTGAGGATAATCGTAAGAATCAACCAAGACGGCTTTTAGAAAAGACTTGAGATGCCAAGGAGGAAGGGGGTGGGCAGCCATGGCAGTGCCAGGGATTGGCTCAGCCAACATGGGTATGGGTCGAACAAACTGTCAGGAGATATGGGAGGGGCAGGAAACGGCTACTTCCAGGGGCAGTGGGACCAGGCCTGGGCTAGCGGATGATGTCAGGGGGTATCAGGATCCTTCCTAATGGGGTGTGCCCACAGCACATGCTCAAAGGGGCCTGGTGGAGGGGATGGTGGAGGCTACAATCCTGAGAAAGGAGGACCTTTTGCAATTTGTTCACGCAGAGGATGCCACTTTATAATTGTCATAAATGTGCCACAGTGTTGGCAGCAACCCACTGCAGCAGTCTTGGGTGGAATGAGATAACAAAACGAAAGGTTATTTTATGCCCTCAGCTGCAGTACTTAGGCAAAGTTATATGATGAGATTTACTACCTGTTGTGGGGTTTTTAGCAAACAGAATGGTGATAGACTTTAAGAAAGAAACCTGATGCTTTTGTGCTGAGCACCCGAGACTTCATTGACACATCCACTCCTGGTCTCTGTACAGATGACAAGAACAGTAGGTGATTAGTAAATCCTTCTTGAATGAACCCATGCCTGCACACACAGATGATGCTAGAACAACCCTGAGCTCTTTTTGTTTGGCCTATTCTGTGTGCTGATGGCTCTGTCACCCGCTTATCTATTGTCAATGCCAAGGCACAATTGCAGTCTCGCTTTCCCACTGTGGGAGAAGGGTCTCCGCGGCAGGTGTCCGAGTGGTACAGAGGGCAAAAGCTTTAGCAAGAGAGCCGTGCTACAGCAATGCTCCATGTTGTTTTCCATGTTGGGGTTATCGTATAGATGGAAAAGGAAGATGTGAAATTTTAGCCTTTGATGAGAAGTTTATATCCTGAATAGCTAAAAAAAAAAAAAAAGAAGAAGAAAATAGTGATTCAAATAATGCCTGTGTATCTCTGCAGTTTCCAAATGTGTCATAATTGAATTGGAGGCATTGCTGGGAACAGATGCTAATCAATGCACTACACATACCCTCCAGTGAGAAAGATGACAGACTTCGCTCTATTTGCCCAAAATCCATTAAAGTTTTAACTTGCCTTAATTGTTGCCTATTTGTTATGCAATTTAACGGAAGTTTACAGAAAGATCCAATGGCAAACAGTAGGTTTCGTAAAGGGTTTCAGCGTTTGTGTGTGTAGTAAGCAGTAACCACACCTATCACTTCTGACTATCCCTGTGCCAGTCCGTGGATTTCTTTTACTAGAAAAATGTTATCACCTCCATATTGTATCATTATTTACACTCTAATCACCCTCTGGTGATGAATGCAGAACGGAAGCATTTTTCATCCGACGGTTTGCCATGGCAACTGGGCTTGGGGAAGGCTCCTCTGCTGGCTCTGCCGCTGGGCCTGGGAGCTGGGCCTCTCTCTTCCTTAGCTGTCATTGACCTCCTGCCAGGAGATTCATCTCCTGATGTGCCCTTGGTGGCAAATGGGACTGGAAAACCCCTACAAATCCTCATTTGGAAAGAAGAAAAGATAGTTTGTCGCTCATCATTGGAAGCACAATTAGATGTTGATAGACACATACACGGCTGGAAAAGCAGGGCATTGATAGCAAGCTGTACAATCTAGTTTCATCTGATCCAAGAAAGCCAAGTGGAATCTATCACTGTTGATCCCGACTGAGTGCCCATTAACATAGCAATTCTTAAATTGCCACATCGTTTGATGTTTTGAAAAGGGTCCTAGGTTTTCAACCAGTTGTCAGGAATGACGGAAATCATGGGTAAGAAAATCTGGCTTTCATAACTTTGTTGACAGCTGAAGACAAAGAAAAAGAGGTTTTCTCAGGAATTCATGGGACTGGTGTAATTTAATACATCTTGCATCTGTTTCAGAGAAAATATACAACTACCAAAGAATGAAGAAATATTGAAGCAGGTTTTAGGTCAGCCCAAGAGCTAATGTGATTCATTTATCACTAAACTCAATCTTTATTTAGTTATTCAGCAAAGACTGTCCAGCAAGAGCTAGTTTGGTGGGGGTAATATTAAAATAAAATAAGTGTCAGTGTTTTTTAGTTGTGGACAGTCTTGATTACTATCTGATGTAAAATTTACCTTAATCTTCCAGAGATTTTTAATATCAGGGAGAGGTGAGGGCTATAACAAGAGGAGAAAAAAAGGTGGGGCCTGTGGCTCAGTGGATAGGGCACTGCCCCCATATACCGAGGGTGGTGGGTTTGAACCCAGCCCTGGCCAGCTATAACAGCAATGAGAATTGCAACAAAAAATAGTGGGGTGTTGTGGCAGGTTCCTATAGTCCCAGCTACTCGGGAGGCTGAGGCAAGAGAATTGCTTAAGCCCAGGAGTTGGAGATTGCTGTGAGCTGTGACGCTGTAGCACTTTACTGAGGGCGACGAAGTGAGACTCTGTCTCAAAAAAAAAAGAGTGGGGGGGGAAGGAAGGAACACATATATTTTCATACATATAAACAGTGGTACAAAACATCTGGCTGTGACAAGCATTATAGATGGCACGGGAGCAAGCAGAGTTCAAAAGGAGTAATCAGATAAAATGTTGCCGAGAATGTCACCTTGGAATAATTATTCTTTATTTTAATGATTACAGATGTAGAAATATAGAGTTTAAATATCACAACTATCTAAAAGATAAAATTAAAGTCTTCCCTATTACCACCCCTCACAATAGTGTTGTAGAGAGTCCTAAACCTTTTAAATGTCTGTCTGATTATATACTTTTTTCAGTTTTTTACAGTAAAAATGGGATCATACTATACACACACACTATTCTGCACCCTGTTTTTCACTAAATAAAAGTAGTATCATTAAGTCATAGGGGGATGACTTTAGTCATTTGGGAGGTGGATATAGAGATGTGATAAAATGGGTGAAGGTGAAGGCTGATGAGGGTAGAGCGCTTAGTGGTGAGCTGAGGGTTCAGCTTGCCAGAAGAAAGACATGCGAAATGGGCAAAGCTTCATCCTCATTAATATGACCATGTTTATTAAGAAGAAATTTGATGGGTGGTGCCTGTGGCTCAAAGGAGTAGGGCACCGGCCCCATATACCGGAAATGGCGGGTTCAAACCCAACCTCGGCCAAAATCTGGAAAAAAAAAAGAAGAAGAAGAAGAAAAAATTTGACTTAATTTACATTTCAGTTTGATTCAGAAGGCCAGTGAGAAGTTGGACCAGTACCATTCTATGGCCAGTTCCTACCTGGCCTGAAAGCAGGATGTGAGTGGCAGGCCAGCCAGCAAACTTCATCTGTATTTACAGCTGCTCCCTATCTCTCGAATCAAACCTGAGCTCTGCCTCCTGTCACATCAGCAGTGGCACTGGCTTCTCACAGGAGCACAAACCTCCGTAAACTGTGCATGGGAGGGATCTAGATTGTACGTTCCTTATGAGAATCTAATGCCCCCCACCCTGGTGGGAAAACGGTCCTTCATGAAACTGGTCCCTGGTGCTAAAAAGGTTGGTCTAGGAGACCAACAATGCTTGAGGACACTCATTCTTTTTAGGCTGAATTGTAGGGAAAGGAAGCAGAGGGCAGGGACTATGGGAGTCCACACTGGGATGGAACTCCCCATTCCAAGGTGAGCATGAAAAAGGAAAGAAGTACTTATGTAAAGGAGCTGAAATCCAGAGAATTCCTTTCTTTCTTCTTCTTCTTTTTTTTTTTTAGCAGACTATTCTCAGCTTTTCTTTCTCTTGTTCGTCTAATTGGTGTGTCCTTGGAATTCAGCTAAGATGACCCAGGACACAGAGACAAGTTCATCTCCCTCTGGCTTTTTCTGTTTCCTCTGCTCTTCAACACAAGCTTTGGGAGAGGCAGAGCTCTTGTTCAGAGTTAGTACATAAAGTGACAATGTGGGTTCATGCATCCTTTGAAATGAATTCTTGATTTTCCTTTGAATGTTTTCTGTTGGATTCATGGTATGAAAAAGGCATGAGAAAAATGTTCATGGGATTGTTCCCGGCGGTGCAGAAATCATCATGTTTTGTTCTTAGAGCCAGGTTACAGTTTCAGTTTTCTATTTATCTTGATTGCAAACAAAAACATATAGTCTTCATATAATTAGAGGATTCTGCTAAACAATTTTTGGAAAAACAACAAAAATCCCAGCTGCTTTTGATTGTGTTACATGAGTTTTGTAATTGAGATAGTGGGAGATGGATTTATTGAGTGCATCTGGAGTAAAACAGGCGTTTCAGTGGGCCTAAGAGAGAACGGAGAATGCGATTTGTACCAATTATCACTGGGACGTGTGATTGAATGTTCACTGTTACGGATATTCTGTTTATTGTAGTTTGTACAAAATTACTTTAAGTTTTTTTTTATGTTTTCAAAATAAAAGCTGTGTGATACAAAATATACACACCAGACTTCCACTTTGTAAGCAAACAAAAATCCCTTGTATTTTTACATTTATATTTTTCAAATATTAAGAAATGTTTCAAATATTGAGAAAAGCAACCTTCAGTCATACCATGCATGCTAGGCAAACCTGGGAAAAATTTTTACTTTTACCTCTGTCTAAAGGTTAGTTTGATTGAACTGTAATGCATCGGTTGAACAGCAGGTGTGTGTCTGCTGTTGGGCTGGGGTGATCACTGCCCATTAGCTCCCTTAGTCTTTCCGTCAAGCCCTTTGGGATGGATACTGTTCTGATTCCCAGTTTACAGTTTGTTTTATGGGAACCAATGGGCTCCCCCAAAGAAAAATAGACCATGAAGAATTGACAAGTTTTATAGCCAGTTTGGTTTCTCATAGAGCCTTCTGTTTTCTCCCAGCACAAATCACATCCCCCATGGTTTCCTTAAAAACAGGGATTTTCTGCTGGGATCTCTGCTAGCCTCACCCTAGCTCGCTGCCCTGACAGCCTCAGTCAAGCACCTGGATTCAGTTAATGCCCTGGGTAGATAATATTGTTAATTTACAGCCAGCTCATCACTCTCTTCTGAGTGCCGACAGCTCGTCAGCTTCTCCATAGATGTCTAATGGGCACAGCCAACCAATTGGACAGTCTCTAAGCTTAATTTGTGATAGTCCCTTGCAGGTCTGCCGTCCTAGTGCTCCCAGTACTGGTAAACACGTGACACTCTACAAGGAGAAATCTGGTTAGTCTTATCTTCTCCTTCTTTGTAACTTTCCACTTTAATTTATTTACCAAGTTCTATCAATTTATGCTCTGAAATGGCTACAGGTGATGAGGTGATGGATGTCACAATTACTCAGATTTCATCATTGTACATTATACGCTTGTGTTAAAATACCACATGCATCTCATAAATGCATATGTAAAATTATCAGGTATCCATGACAACTTAAAAAAAATAAATTCCCTTATAAAAGAAAAAAAATTCTTCTTAAAGTAGGTGCACAGTCATCCTTGCTGCAACCCTGTGAAACAGCCATCAAGGATTTGCCGCTAGGCCAGGCATGGTGGTGCCCGATATAGTTAGTCCCAGCTACTTGGGAGGCAGAGGCAGGAGGATCACTCAAACTCTGCTCAGTGAGCATTATGATGATGCCACTGCACTGTAGCCTGGGTGACAGAGTAACACCTGTCTTAAAAAACAAAAGATCTACTCTGTTCCACTCTTAGGTACTATTCTATAAAGGTCACTTGGAGATGATAAAAGGGAGTGTTTCATCTCTTTATAGAATGTTATATTAATTGTATCACTTTCCTGCCTGAAGCCCTTCAAAAGTTTCCTAGTCTTGGTACTAAGTCTGAAATTCTTAACATGGTCTACAAAATCACAGGTGACTATGGTCTCTTCTTACCTCATCTAGTATTATTTTCTACACGTAATTTCTATTTTTTTTTTGAATTTCTAAAATATGGCTAAATGTGGTGGCTTACAGCTGTAATCCTAACCCTTTGGGAGGCTGAAGTGGGAGGATTGCTTGAGGCCAGTCGTTTGAGGCTATATTGATTGAGCTATGATTGTATCACTGCACTCCAGCCTGGGTGACAGAGCAAGACTCTGTCTCTTATGAAATATGCCGCTGTTTCTGCCATATGAGTTGACGATCTTTTAGTTGCCTGGAAAAGTCATCATTATCTTCTCTTTTTTAAAAATTATAATCACTTGTTTAACTATTGCACTTACCTATTAGACAAAGTCTGTCTTCCTTGCTCCACTATAGACTTTAGAGAGAACAAAATCGATGTAGCATTTTCCCCCTAGAATATGAAAGGGCTAAATAAATGTGGTTGATTAACTGAATTGTATATATATTTCGACTTCTGTGGTTGACTGACTGACTTGCATCTGGGGCTGTCCAGAGGGACTTTCTGTGTTGGGTATCTGTGCTTCTGATATGGTAACCAATAACTACTCAGGACTCTGGGCTCTTGTAATATGGCTAGTGCAACTGAAGAACTGAATTTTAAATTTTATTGCTTTTAATTAATTTATGGCTAGAGGATGCCATATTAGAACACACAAGATAGATATTTGCACTTTCTAACTAACGTTAGACATTTCTGAGTTTGTATGGTGTTAGGAGGTAATTCTTCATGGGTCTCCTGTGTTTATGTGATACCGCAGTTTCAGGTTCTTGGTCTTGGCGATTCATTCTAGGGACCACAGGATCAGTGGTAAGTCAGGATTTATTCACAGAAAAAAAAATTACAACAACTACAAAAACCAAACCTCCTGGCAGAGAGAACCCAGGAAGGGAACAAGCTCTCCCGCTCCGTCTTCCAGGTCTGTCCTCTGACTCTGTGCTCAGGGGTTTATATAGTGGCAGGGGGGGTTGTTTTGCCTGAATTCAATGTTGACTTTTAGGGCATGCGTCTTCGTCAGTTACAGCCAAATGCAATGAGCTCAGTGCAACGAGCAGCAAGGTGCCAGAGCTCTCAGGCCCTGGAAACTCACGTGAGGAGATAGCAAGGCACCATCCATGAAATTGACCAGCCAGAAGTGTAAGGGGAAAAGACAGCAAGGCACCGGAAGGGCAGGTGTCCGGCCCTTCTAGCAAGCTGGTTCCTCCATCCACTGCAGCATCTACACCTCCAGGGCTAAGCTCAGCGGCAGGTCGTGGTGCCACCTTGTCCTGCATCATATGGCACTTTCTGCAAGCAAAGGTAATCATCACTCTTTGCTTCAGGTTATCTTTCCAACATGCTTATGTAGGGAACAGTCTTGGAAAATAGAGATAGTGTCCCCCTGTGGAACAAAGGACAAGGATGTTTATTGCTCATTTGAAAACATTCAGGTTCCCTAAGCCCAGGGTTCCTCTCAAATGACACAACTCAGCACACGAGCCAGGGATTTCCGGCCCCCTTCACATCCCCTGTGGAATTGGGACTTGGGGAGCCGGCTTACAACACCAGTCCTCTGATTCCCGTCACTGTTGTGAGTAACAAATCTGCTTTGCCTCTAACACAGACATTTTTTATCTTATGGCAGCCTCTATAAAATTGTTACAGGATAATTTATTAGCTTCCAAATAGGGTAAAATCTCATACCCTCTACAGTTCCTGACACATAGATAAAACTTAAGTTCTTACATATTTTGTTATTTTTAGTTTTAGTTTTCAAGTTTGTTTCCTCAATGTTTATTCTCTTCCTTCAACTACCAAGGAACATTTTGCTTCTCTTAATGTTCTAAACGCAACCTTTCCTATTATAAAGAATGACAAGAAAGCTCTATTCTAAAGTAACAAGATAACTTTATAATGTATCTAATGAGTAGAAGATGTTATTCTACAAAATATCTCCAGTTCTCTTGTGGGCAACTGAATAGCAAACCTCTGGAATGCCTATTGAAAAGTCTCGTGTTTTGCCAACATGAATAAACTCTCATTTTCTATTTAAAAAAGAGATATATAAATCTTTATCATGTTACTTGATAACATGATAAAGGTGGTTTCCCAAGGAACAGAGGGAGATTTTCCTTTTTAACACTTCCTAATTACAATGATAAAGGTGGTTTCCCAAGGAACAGAGGGAGATTTTCCTTTTTAACACTTCCTATGTCTGAAAGAAATATTTTCCCCAAACACAAGATTTTCAATTTGAACGGATCCAGCGAGTATTTACAGAGGGCTTTACCGATTATTGCTTTATAACAGAACAGCTAAGGCAGCGGTTCTTAACCTGTGGGTTGCGACCCACAGGAACTGTATTAAAGGGCGGCGGCATTAGGAAGGTTGAGAACCACTGAAAGGGAATGGCTACTTTTTTGAAACAATACAGTCAACAGAAATTTTCCTAAGATAAAGCCCAGTGGAAAGTTCTAAAATCTTGTCATTGTGGATATTATTACTGACATTTTGCTCTTTTGGATTTCGGGATCACCTTACCCACTGTGTTTTTCAGGTAAGTCAGATTCCTTTGTTTTGCTTCATTGCAAGGTGCGGTGGATCATGTTCTTCTGAAGTGGCCACGGTAATATTTCTGAGCCCCGTGTCCTTTCAGTCTTGCCATGCCCATTGAGAATTGCCGCCTTTGTCCCTTCCCTGGAAGCTGGATAGGCCTGTGCAAAGGCCCAACAAGTAGCGTATGTTGGAGATGACACAGTTGTATGTTGGAGATGACACCAGACTGGAGCAATGTGACTGTGGCCCTTGCTTTAGGTGTGGGAGCCAGTTGGACTTCACCTGCTGGGCCGGCTGTGTGTGGGATGAGTACTCGAAGCTTCCTAGGTTCAGTCTGACACGTGACCACTTCAGAAAAGCAAAACCTCTCTTCTCTTCTGCTTCACTCCCCCCGTTTTTTTTAGCCTGAGATTCTCTAATAACCACTAACTGGGTCTGACACAAGGTGAGCGTTCAGTAAATGGTTCACTCAGCCACCCTTTATTTCCTTTACCTTCCTCCTCTTGCTGACAGTTTGGACAGTCCATCTTCTTGGCTTCCAGACAGCTTGATTTTCATCTTTAAAAGCAGACTTTGCCCACTTTTCTCTCCTTATTCCTGTCCACTTTCTTTGCCCCTGAATGTCAGCGGCTGTTGCTTCACTTTCCAGAGTGAAGTGACCGTGACTGTTTTGTGTCTATCCTCACCTCCCTCCTGGCCTCTGTTTACACCCCCAGCCCCTTCTCTAGGTAGTGTGTGTCTCCTTCAGCCTTAGCTATTTTCTGTCTTTTGTTTTTAAGAAACATTTTTGTGAAAAATAACATATCTGCCACAAAGTGCGCACACTGTTAGTGTACAGCTTGGAGAAGGGTCACAGAGGCCACAGGCCACCCAAAGCAGGACACGGAACCTCTGGGCACCCCAGGAAGAGTTCACCCCATCCCTAGTTTATCCCCATCCTCTGCTCCAAGTAATCAGATCCTAATTCCAATACCACAAATTTTGTTAGGTTTTGAACTTACGATTAATGAAATCATATGATATTAATTGTTTGTTTTTTACTTAAAATTACGTTTATGAGGTTTAGTCATGCTATATTTGGTTCATTAACCTTCATGCTGTATAATAGTCCATCGAATGACGATAACCAGATTGTGTTTCCCTGCTCCACTATTGGTAGACACTTGGATTTTTGGCTCCAATTTTGGCTCTTACGAGTAATCCTGAAGTAGCATCCTTGTGTATGCCTTTTGTACGTCTCGTGTACATATTTCTGCAGGACAGATAGAAGTGGAATTGCTGTGTCATACGTAAAGGACATTCACCAACAGTTTTCCAAAGCAGCTGAGCCAATTTATATTCTTACCAGCAACATGTGAGTGTTCAAGCAGCTCCATGTCCTTGCCAACTTTAAGTACTGCGATTCTATTAAATTTCAGTTTCTACGGCAGGTGTGAAACTCTTAATAAAGTTAAACATACCGTTGGCTTCTTGTGTGTGTTTATTGGTCTCTTGTGAAGAGTCTATGTAACTCTTTCGCATTTGTTTCTTGCCATGACTGTCTTTTTCTTAATCAATCTCTTATTTGAAGGTTAGAATGTTTTGTGTCCTATTTAAGGACAGTTTTCCTACCTCAAGGCAATAAATATAGTCTTCTATGTTATCTTTTACAAAGGTATTGACTTACTTTTCACATTTAGATCTGCTTGTGAAAGATTTTTCTGTACAGTGTGAAGTAGAAGTGGTTCCCACTTTTTTTTGTATGGTGACCGAGCTGACTTTCTACATTTGCCGTTCCATTGTCGTTACACCGCGGTGTTGACTACTGAGTCATTATAGTATGGTATATTATATTAGAATCCCCCCATTTTTTGAATGGCTGTAATACTGATGTTTCACCAATTATTATCTTAAAAAGTAAGCAACACAAACCAGTAAGCCCATCCCCTGGTTTAGCTAGGTGGTATTCTAACAGTGAAAATTCCAAACAAAAGGGGTGTGAAGGGAAGAGCATGGCCACCTGTCTCCACCTTGGCGCATTCTCTTACTCATCAACAACTAAGTTATTTAGCTCCAGGTTTTCATCCATACAACAAGAATAATAATAATGATCATTATTATGATCATTGATCAATAATAATAATGATCAATAATGATCATTCGGTTGTTATGAAGATTAAACATAAGGTAGCTTAGGAGGCTGGACATAGAGCTGCCTCCCCAAAAGCGACAGCAGTTTTTTTTTTTTTCTTTTTTTATTGTTAAATCATAGCTGTGTACATTAGTGCAATCGCCTGTACCCAGTCTAAGTTGTTAAATCACAGCTGTGTACATTAGTGCAATCGCCTGTACCCATTCTAAGTTGTTAAATCACAGCTGTGTACATTAGTGCAATCGCCTGTACCCATTCTAAGTTGTTAAATCACAGCTGTGTACATTAGTGCAATCGCCTGTACCCATTCTAAGATGCACCATAGATGTGGCCCCTCCCATTACCCTCCCTCCACCAAAGCCTCCCCCCTCCCTTCCCCTTCCTTGGCCCTTTCCCCATAGGACAGCAGTTGTTATTACAGTGAGAGGTTGAGGGAGGAGGGGCTTAAGAATTCATCTCAGTTTCAGAAAGACCCTGGTCATCTTTGAAATAGGGAGGCTGCTATGTTGGGATAGTTTAGTTGACTGACTACAGGTGAGGGGTACATGTTTAGCTCCTGACTGCCTTTGGCTTAAGAACCCTATTGGAGACTCAAAGGTAGTATCAGTTTATGAAAACTTCATTGCTAGTCTCACGGCCTGCCGTGCCAACACCAACAGCTTATTGTTGTTTGTTTTATTTTTCCTGGAGGGACACAAAGCACATTTAGAGAAGATTTCTATAATCAATTACTTATTTCCTATTGGTTTTCAGTTTCCCCCAGAGAAGGAAAGAATCGATTTAAAAAGAAAATTAAACTAAGATTTAAAAAGCCCTTTCCTTGGGACGGGAGTGTGAAGGGGGCCAAGACGGGAGGATAGAGGATCACTTGGGCCCAGGAGTTCAAGTCCAGCCTGGGAAATACAGCAAGACCCCCATCTCTAAAAGAGAAAATTAAAAGCCCTTAGATGAGAACATTTTTCTAATGGAAGTTTACCTCCAGATTCCTGTGTCACTGAGTTTATAGTTCTTAACAGCTGACCAAGGAGACCTAGGATGTACCATAGTGTTCATATTTAAGGAAAAGAAACACAATATTTTCTTTTCAAAAATACCTGCTGTCAGGATTACTGATAGTATATTAATCTTTACATTAGAAATCTCTGTGGAAACCGAGAGGAGAAAAGACTCTTTACGATGGGATAGAAAAACTTTTGGTAAATTATGTCTCATAACCCTCTTTGCTTTGGGCTCTCCCACTGAATATAGCCTAGCCTAAGGTGAGAAGTAAGGCTTCTGATCCAAGTTAGAAGTAAGGAGCAGAACTTGGGGGGTTTTTTAGACACAATAAAGGGGAAACCCTTACGAAAATGACTGAAACCGACACAATCAAAAGGTGTCAGTTGGGTTTCTAACAATCACCTTTTAAATTTTATCCTAAATGCATACATGAGGAGTTCCAGATCAGAGACAAGATCTGTTATCATGGCTCAGTCATCTGTTATTTCTTGTTAAAACTCAGTAAATGTCAGCCCCTCACCTCAGTACTTGCCTCTGGGCAACTTGTAAGAGCCCATGGGGGTTTGCCCTACACAAGCAGCCCACACCGCATAGGTGAGGGGAAGGAAGAGTACGTTGCTCTGCTTATCAAGGGGAAGGAGGTAGCTGTCCCTCTTCCCTTCTGAAAGGCTGTCCTTGCAAACATAAAGCACAGGAATCCCAATTTCAGCCCTTTTCTGTGTAACCAAAGTCCCCCCGGTGCCTGGTAGTCCCAAGAGACTCAGATTTTAGGGCAGAAAAGCTAAACCTCTATTCTCCCAGGCACTGTTGGAGGCAATCTAGGTGTCTATCCCGAGATACAATCTTTTTAGCCCTTGGGAGACAGGAGAAATTTTATTTTCCTTTCAGACCAGAGCAATTAAGTAGACAAATAGCTTCGGGTCTAACTGGTGTATGGAGGCTCTGGGAGGCGAGGGCTTTTCCTGGAGCACTGGAATTGTTCCATCTGGGAATTTGCTTGCAGAAAGGGAGATGGTCAGGTGACAGACAGCAGGCCATTTTCCCTAGTGGCTGCAGGACCACTGCTACCAGGACGAGGGAGGAATATGTGATGGTGGTGTGCGGGGGAGATTTCCTTCTCCCTCTACAGCAGCGAGAAAGCATCTTTTTATGTGCAGTTTACCAGCTGCCAGTGTGACAAGTAGGGTCCATAGCTAATGAGTATTATTACACGACCCCCGTTAGATCTTGCATCTAGTCTGTCTAAGTGAGTTGCTTCAATTTTTCTCTTGGGAAATGTCAGTGTCATCAACGTTATCTTTAGCAGAGGGAATTTTGGCTCCATCTTTACACTCTGGTCTTTTTTCTTTTTCTGGAAAGGGCCAGATAGCAAATATTTTAGGCTTTGCTATCCTTATACAGCCTCAATATTACCTTTCTCTTTATTCTGTAATGGATAAAAATGTCAAAACCGTTCTTAGTTTGCAACTCGTACAAAAACAGACTGTAGGCAGGACATGGCCGTCTGAGTAGTGCTTTGTGGATAACTGCTCTGGTGACGTTTTCTGCCCTGTCTGTATTTCCCATGCTCCAAGTTCCCAACTTGGGGAAGTTGAAATCATCACTATAATGTGTTTTATTCCTCAGTTTTCAGATCTCAAAAGAGAGGCTAACTATATTGTCTGATACTTAACCTTTGTCATAGCCCCACCGATATCAAGTTACCTATTCCACACAGCTTGACACAAAGCTTAATTATTTATATTTCATGCCCATCAGAAGGAATTTGGAAAGAGGTAAATATTCACGAAAATGCATCACTTTGGTGATCCAGTAACAACAAGGGAGGAATGAATCTGCTTTCTGTCTCCTGAGAATTACATCATTCAAAGCTGCGATGGAATGACATGAAATATGTATTGAAATCATATGCTCCAGAAAACATTTCATTGCCACACTTGCTTTGAATATGATCACCCAGTCACACAGTGAAAGAGGTTTTAGGCAAAGCTATTAATCAGTATTCAGTTGAGAGTACCCGAAATGTTACATCTCCCAAGAACTTGTTTTGGGGTCTGGTCTTGCTTTGAGGCTGGTCAGCCACTTAGAGAGATTGTTGCTTGATGAAGAGTCAAGAGCAAATGCCCACGGTATCTGCCCCAACAAAGAGCCCAGGGTTGCTGCCTGAGCTGCTGAGCTCCTCACCTCCCCAGACTACGTAGTCCCTCTCTTCTCCTCTCCTCCTGGAGGGCCTCCTATCTGACCTAAAAACAAGGACATTCTCTTTTTCAACAACTTCATTAAGCTATAATTCACATACCATACAATTCACCCTTTTAAAGTATGCGCGTCAGTAGCTTTTCGTGTAGTCACAGATTTGTACTGTCATCACCACTATCTAATTTGAGAATGTTTTCATTACCCTGAAAAGAAGTGATGAGCTCTCATTCTCCATCCTGCACCCCAGCCCCAGCCCCAGCTCATGGAGTTGCCTATTCTGGACATTTCATATAAATGCAATCAGACGCTATGTGGATTTTGTGTCTGGCTTCTTCCAGTTAGTACAATGTTTTTGAGGTTCATGCATGTGGTCGCATGTACCAATACTTCATTCCTTTTATGGCGGGGTCATGATCTAGACCAGGGGTCCTCAAACTGCAGCCCGTGGGCCACATGAGGCCATGTGATTGTATTTGTACCAGTTTTGTTTTTTTACTTCACAATAAGATATGTGCAGTGTGCATAAGAATTTGTTCATAGTTTTTTTTTTTTTTTTTAAACTATAGTCCGGCCCTCCAACGGTCTGAGGGACAGTCAATTGGCCCCCTGTTTAAAAAGTTTGAGGAGTCCTGATCTGGACTACAGATACACCACACTTTGTTGATTCATCGGTCGATGGACATTTGGGTTGTTTCTGCTCTGTTTATAATGCTGCTCTGAGTATCGGTATACACAGTTTTGTGTGAACACGTTCTTAGTTCTCTTAGACATACACCTAGGAATGGAATTACTGGGTCACGTGGTAACTCTGTGCATAACTTTCTGAAGAACTGTTAGACTATTTTCCAAGGCTGCCACACCATTTTACATTCCTATGAGTAGTTGTTTGAGGGATTTAATTTCTCTACATCTTTGCTCATACTTTTTATTGTCTATCTTTCTGATTACAGCCATCCTCGTGGCTGTGAAGTCGTCTCTCATTGAGGGTTTGCTTTTTATTTGTGTGATGACTGAAGCTGTTGAGCATCTTTTCATGCTGCTACCAATGTGCCCTTGATGGTGGCTGAGGTGATAAAGGAAGAGGATTCAGGGATTGGGTTCAATCCTGTAGGTCAGTTATCCCTTTCTACGGTGAATTTTTTTTTTTTTTTTTGAGACAGAGTATTACTACGTAGCCCTCGGTAGAGCATTGTGGCGTCACAGCTCACAGCAACCTCCAACTCTTGGGCTCAAGCGATTCTCTTGCCTCAGCCTCCCAAGTAGCTGGGACTACAGGCACCTGCCACAACGCCCAGCTATTTTTCTGCTGCAGTTGTAATTGTTACTTAGCTGGTCTGGGCTGGCTTCGAACTTGCCCCAGCCTCGGTGTATGTGTCTGGTGCCGTAACCACTGTTCTGTGGGCACCGAGCCTATGGTGGATTTTAATTGTTTTTCTAAATGCTAATTTGGAAGGTTTGGCTTTAATTTTAATGTCTCTTCCTTTAGGAGAGTAGAGAGGAAAAATTCTGATTCTCTGTGAATCCTTCTAAGATAGAAAAAGAACTTAAAACTTTTCTCGCTTCATATGTCTGGGCACATGCAGGTGCCGCCTCTTCCGTCCACTTTGCTCCATGTTGTGCCAGGCCAGTGATTTCACATGCGTTTACCTCTTTCTTAACCCTCTCTTCAGGGACCATCCCTCCTGACTTTTGCTCAGATTTGTCTAGTGAGTAAAACCCCCAATGTGGTTTCCGCTTTTCATGCCATTTATAGGCAGAAGCATTTCTCAATCATGAGACTCAGCCAACAGTAAGAGTGGAGAGTGGAGCAGGAGAGAAAGGGTTTTACCCTCCGAAGTTGCGGAAGATCCCCGAGTCTCTTTGGAAGATCCTAAAAGGTCTTCCCCCATCCCCCACTCCCACCTCAAACCAAACTTGTTACGCAACAAGTCCTGGCAGTCAAGGTAATTCAAGAATGGTTTCCTTTTGTATTTTATTTGTGTGTTAGTTTGATGACTGAAATGGCTACATGAGCTTTGGGGTTTTTTAAATTCTACATATATGTATAAATACCTGTAAAGGTGATAGTTGAACATCTTTTATCAGGAATTTGGGCATCTCATTTGCCGGGTGGTTGCCAATTCTTCTGTTGACAGCAAGTCCTTTTTGTCTTAAGACAGAGTCCTCCCTCTGTCCAGACAGCTCTGAAGTTACAGGTGCTTCTCTTCCACTGATCTCCATATATTGGTTTATATGAAATTCCTGTGAAGAACGTCAGCCAGCCGACTTACAACGTTTGAAAACCCAATCCATTTAGGTTTGGGACTGACAACAACCTGATCATACCTAATGCTATGGTTTAAATAATATATGCTGTAAAAAGAAATGACTGTAATTAAAAAAACATGCCTCTCACTGTAAGTGTCTAGGAGAGAAAGTGAGATCTCCATTTGCTCTGAACAGAGCCTGTCCCCAGCCTGAGATCTCAGCAGGGCGGAGCTACCAGAGAAGGGGGCAGAATGGTGCATTTGTCAATGCTCTGGCAAGGGGCTAGAGATGAGAAAACACACACACACACACAAGCTTCCCCGTCCTAAGCCACAATAGCCAGCCCCTTTGGTCTGGGAACAAGTCCAGATCTTTCATTACAGACCAGCTGGGGCAGGGTGAATGTGGAGAGGAGACATTCTTCTTCCAGAAGGTGAAGGAAAAAGGAATGAATTGCTCTTGAGTATGTCTGGCTGTCTGCCAACAAGTGGGCTCTTTTTGGCCCCCAGGCGATGCCGCAGTCTGTCCAGGCAGGGGGGCGTGGACGCAGTGCCATTGCTGGCTACAAGGGAAGCCAAGAAGAAAACTCTAGGGACCTCTCCTGGTATGAAGGCACCTGGAGAAGAGAGTCAGCCACCAGAGCTCTGCTTGCCCAGGACAGGATGGTACCGGGGCGGGGGAGGGTCCTGTTGGCTGCTTGTGGTTTTCCTTCCGTAAGACAGAGTCACCTGCCTAATGGCCACCAGGCACATGGTTTCCCAGGACCCTGCAGCAGAAAGGCTGACAAATTCTAAGTCCTAACACTCCTTTTTGTGGTAACTTTGACTTAGAGAAACCTGCCATTTTAGCTCCCTCTTACTTCCTATGTACTGTGGTTACGACAGCAGCTTAATATACTTTAGTTACTTTGTATGTTGACTACTTCTGGACACCCCAAATCACCAGTAAATTTTCTCCCCATCACACCTGGGAATGGCTTGATTCTGGGAAGGTTCCCCCCAAAGGCTAATTCAACCCATCATTTTTGCCTCTAGTAATTTCTCTCTCCATTCTGGAAGCTCCAACTAGCTTCCCAGCTTGCAGCCTCTAACAATGGCTCACAGATCTTTCTCTTGTGACTTGTGTGTGGAGTGTGCATTTGCTTAGGACAGAAGAAATATGGCAGGATTTATTTATAAGACATCACATCTATCATCTTTATTTCTCTGTGCTGATTGGAACAATGGAAGATATGTTTAATTTTCATATTATTTTTTTGTACATGGTATTTATGTCTTTAATATAAAATGTGTTTATTATCATATGTAAGTGGCTTAAATATTGAGCCTTTCAAAATAAGAAATTTCTTCCATTTTTATCATTTGAGGGAAAAATGCTCTTTCTGGAGAATGATTTGTTATAAATATAGTTCATTTTAATTGTGGAGATAAACCATGCCTACAGTGTAAACCTCTGAGAGTCACAATAGCAGCTAATTTATTTTTAGTTGTTATTTGCAGAGAAGTGTAGTTTATAAGTCATCTATGATTTTATCTGATATTCACAGAAAAACGTTATAGGGCAGGGTATGGTCATTCCTTTATTTTTTTATTCCTTCCACAAATTCATATTAATTGCTACCGGTGTGTTGGGCACGTTGAGAGGTGCTGTTGATACCACGGTGAACAGGGTGGGTTTGCTCCCATCCCCAGAGACTTATAGTCAAGTAGGAGCAGGTGCTATTAACATGTCTGTCTATCAGTCCAACCAGAGTTCAAGTTCAGGCTGATTTGGATCTGTCTGTAACCCAGGACCTCTGATCTGTCTGTAACCTCATTTCTATCCTGCTACCTGAGCTTGCTGAGGAAAGCCACGCTGGAGGGGCCTGGCTCCACCACGGTCATTTGGCCAACCAGAAGGAAACTAAGAAAAAAGTGTTAGAAACTGAGCGAAGGCAGTTTGGGAACAATCCCTCCTGACTGTAGGGTTATTTTTGGATGAGCCTAAGGGATAAGACTTTATAGCCCTGATTTAGTTGCTTCAGGGAGTTATCATTCTCTGGGTGCAGGACTTTCAATAACAGAGTTGGGGTTTTATGTCTGTAGAGAGCGGTGTTTTTCAACCACTTTTATCTTATGTCTCACTTAAACCTATAGATAACTTCCTTGGCACACTTAAATTGTGTTGATAAAAAAAGAGTTAAAAAATAAGAATATACTTACTGTGCTTTGAACATCTTTTGAAAATAATTTAATTAATAATCTTTAAAAATTTTGAGGCACACCTGAGATCCATTGGTGTGCCATGGCACGTTGGTTGAAAATCACTGGGCTGGACCACAACTCTAATCTCTTACCAGCCGGTGCCTGCACAGAGGTTTGTACTGATTGCACTTGGATGAGGGGAGGTGTACTCAGTTTCACTGTCATGAACCCAGGGGGTCTTGAGACAACTGAGAGACCACTAGAGTTCACCGGGATAGAGGTCATCCTCTGCCCGGGGCACAGAAAGACGCAGTCCCTTCCCTAAGGAGCTCCCAGAGGTATTGGTGGTGAAACAGGAGGCCAGCCCCTAGGACAAGCACACCCAGAATTTTAGGTGCCCCTCAAGTGTGTAGAGGTCACCGTGGCTGATACCACATGGTCAGGGCATCCACTGGCCGGGGCACAATACTTTATGGGGTGGACTTGGCTGGGCAGGGTTTTATACCCCCCTCCTCTCTCCCTGGGTAGCTTATCAGAAAGGCATGTAGACACATTTAGTTCCTCCTGGCTCCATCTTCCAGCGGGGGCTCTGGAGTGTCTTATGACAGCTTAGGAGACAGCTTGGGGACAAAAAGCTCAGCGAAAGCCTACTTAGTTTAAGATTTAAAAAGATAGCAAAAATATGAATTTTATGACATCAGCTGTGAGAGGACTTCATGAGATTAAGCAGGGTGGGAGGTGGATTTGCAGACTATATGTGTCCCCATTTATATTCACTAATTTGTACCCAAAACATATGCTGAACATTATATGTATGATGAGGTTAAAGGAAAAGTCCAGCTCCTTGATGTTACATAAAAATATATTTCTAGTAGTTTCTCTTTTGGGTAACAAGAGTCTACATGGATTTTACCAGCTGTGTAACTCTGGGAAAACTGCTTGCATTAACTTAAATAATAAGATTCAGAAGGTATGATTAAATACAGAGTTTATTTGCACACAAAGCTTGAGGATAGCCACCCAGGTAACACAGACTCCAAAAGGAGGGGATCAGTGTTCCAAAGTGGGGAAGTTAAAGCTTTACTTACATAGGCAGAGATAGAGAAAATTAAGAGAGTTGCAACATTTCCCACATAAAGCTAATACATTCACTACAGTGATTTGATTGGCTATGGTTTGCCACTTTCCTAGGAAGGCTGCTTTAATATTCCATAAGGAGAGCAAATGGGCTCTGGGGAGGCCTTATTTTTCTTAATCACCTGCAGGATAGGAATAAGGAAGGGAGTTAATTTATAATCAGAGACGTAGGAGCTGCAGCTGTCTGCTGCTACGTGACACACGCCACTCAGACATGTTTCTCTCAAGGCTCAATATAATTAAAGTTCCAGTGGTTTTAAGTTTGAATTACTTAATTTCATGCTTAAATGTTAAGAATCTGTTTTCCCTCTGCAAGATGGAGGCAAAGAAAAGTATCATCTTGATGGGGATTTTAACCCAGTGTTTGCCATGTTGTAAGCCCTGACCAGGAGATCACAGTTGCCCACTTCTTACCCTCTGCTTTGTCTCAACCACATTTTAATGGGCTTTGTCTTACCCACAAGCCCCTGAGCTCTGAGCATTCCGGAGCCCAGGCAAACACAAAGTAGACCACGTCCCTGTCAGTTTCTCTTGGCAATCAGCTGAGCACACTGAGCTCAGCTTTTCCCTCCAGACCCCCAAGTTATTCCTGTGGCTTGTCCATTTCTCCCCGCCAATTTCTGCTGACCCCAGATTACCTCCTCTTTTACCCCACAAAGAAAACTCCTTTTCTGTTTGATTTTGGGACACTTGCAGACTTCATGGTCAGGGCACTCTCCCTATTGCAATAGTCTCTTTTCCTCCCTTGCAGGAATTCTTTTGAATAAAAGTCTGTCCTTACTCAGTCCTGATCTGTTTCATCTTTGCTACAAGTTGGCTTACTAAATATTAGCCACTAACCACCAATAGCTAGTTTTAACCAGTATCCAGGTTCAAGAGGAGGAAGGCAGGCAGCTTGGGGCTGACCAGCTTCTATTGAAAGCGTCCAGTGCACCCAGAAACTGCTAGACATTGCCTTTGGATCTCAGTACATTCCCACACTGCCTTGCCTTCAGTTGCTACCTTTTGTTTTCCACACAACAGAAAGAGAAGTGGTCCACGGCGCGTTACTCCTTTATGTCTGGACATTCAGGTCTCCGCTGGCTTCAGGAAGAAAATGAGTTTCTCTTTTGAGTTCTCATTTTGCAGCATGCCTGGTGCCCCATGCCCAGGCTGTGCTGGCCAGAGAATGGCCAGTCGCTGCAGGGAAAAGGAGGGGACCAGCCACGGAGGGCATCCCCTGAGGGCGATCACAACCGGCATGGATGGAGGAGGCAGGATGCTAGTAGGTGTTTTGAACCCCTTGGGCTGTTCTTCCCCGCAAGGAATCGTTGTGCCTAAGCTAGGAGAGAATTCAGCTTTGGAAACTGCCCTGCTGAAGGCCGTCTTTCTGCTTTAATGTTCCTTGGGGTCAACTCTATCGTAGGTTGGTGGAGCTTCCTGCTCCTGCGAAACACCCGCTTGCTGGCCCTTGCCTCTCCCCTCGTGACTTCTTTTCTTTCTCTCCTGTTCTTGGCTCTCCTGGACTAGGAAATATCGCCTTTCCTTGACTGAGCCTACCTGTCTACACTCCAGGATCCCAGGGAGGCACGGACAATTACAGGCTTCTTTACGACCTCTCTCATCCCAACCTCTCTTGTTCCAGTGACAGAAACCCCCAACGGAGGGAGACTGTGTTGTCAGGTTGCTAGGTCAGCCTGGGGCTTGACCAGACTCTGGCCTTGCTTCTTTAAGATCTTCTTGACTCAGCCCTTTCTTGGGCCTGGTCCTCAAGAGCCTTCTTGGAGCAAGAATTCTGCTGAGTTACAATATGGAAATCTGATCCCTAGAGAGCTGATGGGGTTTCTCATGCCCACCTCTCCTGGGCGACACTTGGGCATGGTGGCCTGCCTTCAGCACCTGAGCTGAACCAGAATTCTACTCCTCAGCCACGTGTTTCCTCTTAGGAACATCCATCCACTGTCCCCCACTTGGCACTTTTACTATAAACCCCACCTGCCACTGCTATATTTGGAAGAGAGCCCAGTTCTATCCTGAGGTCTCTTTCCTCCAATTCAAAGCCCCAGATTTTAAATAAAATCTGTTTTTTTTACCACTTTTACTACTGTGCAGCTCCGGTTTTCTTCAACACTACAACAAAAGCTTTACAAACCATTCTAAACCATTCTTTTAATTGTTTTATTGTTTTTATTCCTCCCAAATCAATTTTGCTTGAGAAGAAAATGGTTTTGTTATGTTTTTTAAAAGAATTCTGTCCTACCTAAATAAAAAATGCACTCAGATAATTTTCAATCTTCTAGTTGAGTTTTGCTTGCTTAAAGCAAGATTGCAGAGCAACTGGCCTCCCAGAATAAAGAGAGAAGTCTGTTATTATAGTTTAAATTGTTATATAGTGGTTGACAGTTCTGTTCTGATTGAAAGTCTTGTCTCTGATAATAGGAAAAAGGATCACAGCTTATCTCTGGCTGTACGGCTTTAGAATGGCCTGTAATTCAAGGCTTATCTCCGGGAAGGCATGGCTTTTAAAAATGTAAATCTTTCTGGGCTCTGGTATTTGCCATCTTTTTGTGTCAAAATGGGCTAAGCTAAGGTTGAGAATGTCAGTTTTATTTTTTCAGGTTGTCTTACGAGCAAATTCTACTCTGAAGGCATTAATGTGACAAATATGTCTGTTCTAGGTTTTCTGATTTAGTATAATCAATTTGATGTTATTTATGTGGTTGGTTTTATTTACATAGGTACAAAAAGAAGTAATGGCTATTAATCAAAGACCATCTTGTATGCTTGGCCATAGATATTAAGGTTAAAGAGCGAACTTGTATCTGTGACTCCTTTACAAAGCTCCTAGAATCATATTTTTGATTGCTTTTATGATGCCAGAAATATTCTGCCTTGCTAGTTAATCTATATCCAGTCTGGGAACCCAGGACATGAACCAAGTTTTCCCTTGCAGTACCTACATCTGAGAAGTGTAGCTTCTTTCTCTGAGATGCTTGCTTGTTCTGACCAGTGAACAGGTACGAGTCTTGACTTCCTGTGAGGGTTGGACTCTGTAAGCCACAGGCCAGGCTTTAAAGCAGTTTTCCAGGAGGATTTTGTATTATTTCCACCCCTGAAGTATGTAGTCCTTGTTCCTTAATAATAAACGGGTCAAATCTAATGAAACGGGCTTTATGGAAAGGTTACACATTTGGTTTGTCCAATTATATCATTACAAAGACAGATTCTTTTTTTTTTTTTTTTTTATTGTTGGGGATTCATTGAGGGTACAATAAGCCAGGTTACACTGATTGCAATCAAAGACAGATTCTTATTGAACCCACGTCAATTACTACGTTGCCATGAACAGTAAAGGAACTTGGCAAAGGCACTTGGAGTGTTTGGGTCAGTGTTGCCGACAGAGACAATCAAAATACGGTGTTTTCTACACACTCATCACCCTTAAGTTCCTCTGTTGATTCTTTAGCTTGTAACTTACACCAAGATTTTCCCATAGGCTATTTCTCCTGAACTCTGAAGGGAGATGTGGAGCAACACACCATCCAGTGAGTATTTTCTTGCAGTATATGATTAGTCTGCTAAATTTGAGAAAGGAAAGATAAATGGCAATAAAAGGAAAGGGTTTTTCCTACTTCCTCCCCTTGTAAGAAAAAGGACCCTAACCACAATCAAACTACTCTCTTCAGTTCCCTTTAGTCCTGCACAATGAATTCTTCCTGTGCTGGAGCCCAGGCCAGCCTGGTGGCAGTTAGGAGTCATCTGCCTCTGGGCTACAGGAGCCCCGGGAAGCCTGTCTCAGTCCTCTGGCACTGGCTGACAGGTGGTGATGCCACTTCACCATGGGAGTGCTGGCTACCTAGAACAGTGCTCTGTGGAGGCTTTTTCTTTCTATTTCTTCCACAAGGCTGAATTCCTGCTCTGTAGCTTATAGGAGGGACCCTTAGGGAGTGTAAGCGGGGAAGGGGGAGCCACCTTTTTGTGGTAAGATCGAATGGTTTTGGTTACTTTACTGTAGTAATATAAAAGAAAGATAGCACTGGACACTTGTTACATGTGGCAGGACAGATTTTATTTAGACTGCTGCAGTAGGGGAGAGAGACTTCAGTATCGACTGGACTGGACTTCAGTGAAAACACAGGTGACTGAGGTCTTTAAAGCAAGACATGATTGCAAGGACTTTACCTAACAAATGCAATGAGTGTAATCTGGCTTTTTGTACCCTCAATGAATCCCCAACAATTAAAAAAAAATAATAATAAAAAAAGCAAGAATGAAAGGGACTTATGGGAAAGTGAAAGCGGAACAAAAATTAGACTAGGAGTGATAGGACTCAAAAGGCTTTAAGGCAGGGATAGAGAAATGGGGCCCAGAGAAGGAGGGTCAGAAGAGGTTAATATAGTCAACAAACCTAGGAAATCTCCAGCAGGAAGTGTCATAACTGCCACCAAGTGCCTATGCAACCTGTGTGGCCACGAGTCACAGCTATCACTGGGTGGGACATACCAGGAAGATAGACACCACCCCCGCCCCCCAGCAGGGGACTGGGTGAAGGAAGCCCACTGGCTGAACAGGGAGCCAATAACCATGAGCCATTTTAAATTGAAAGAGCCACCAATAACCAGGAGAATACCAAGGCTTAAACTCCTGACCAAGAGCCAAGAGCAGCAGCCCACCTGGGACCCCCCTCTGTTGTGCTGGAGGCTTTCTTCTTTCCTTTCTTCTCAATAAATTCTCTTGCTTTCACTTACTGGTGTCTGAGAATTCATTCTTTGATTCCTGAAACCAGGGACCTGGTGGGAAAGTCTGTTATCAGGAGAGGTCTGGGGAAATGCACAGTTTTGGACCAGGGTGAGTGGAGAATTACTGCAAATGCTTTGGCAACATGGATTGGGACAATGAGCATTTTGAAGTTTGGCAGAGTTTTATTAAGGAAAAAATACAACTCAGCAGAGGGGCTGGGGGTCACCTCTAGGAGCACAACCTAGTACAGGTGAAAGCCAGGGTAAAATTGAGTGAGATCTCTTAGCGCAGTGTTCTGGCAAATTCTCTGGGACACCTAGGAGTTCATGGTGACCAGAAATAATGGAATGGAAGTGAGTGGAATCCCCCATAGAAGTACAGGAATAGTGTCTGAGCCTTTCCTCATGATTGATTATCCTTAGGGTAAAGACCTTGATGTCACCTAGGACACTGACCCTTCTCCAGGACCTTCTTCTAGTCCAGCTAATAAAGAATGTTTTATAAACAAAGGTATTTAAAACTGAGGAATCCAAAGTCTTAAAAATCAACCTGTTAATTGCTAATGGGCCAATCTTTATGTTTCATTGTGTGATTGCTCTGATCTTCCTGGTCGGCCAAGGGTGGTGGAAACATACATCTCACCACTGCTAAGGGGTGTGGAGGATGGAGCCTCTCTTTTTGACTTGATAGTTCTCAGGTGATTGCCTTAGGAAACAAGTTACCTCTCACAATAGTTATTTACAAATTTGGAGAGTGGTAACCCTGATTGTTTCTCACCCTTTCTTATCTATGAGGGTGCAGGGCGGGGTTCTGGCTGCAGACTTAGACACCCACCAGATTACCTGCCTTGCTTATCTTTCCTCATTCCCACATTCTGGCTCTTACTGGTCCCCACAGAGTGCTCGGGATGAGGTTGAAGTGTCTAGTTTCCACAGATCCAGGGCCTTCCTCCCTTCCAGGCTTGCTTCTCACCCCTCCCTGAGGGTTCCACCCTTCTCTTTCCAGGTTGGCCAACCAAGCAGTTTATTCCTGAGGGCTCATCAGCAAGGACCTAGACAGGCATCTGCAGTAGCCAGGGTTTTGTATTTTTTTTTTTGATGTTTTGACATCTTTGGGCTTTACTAACTGTGAAGGTACCGACTGTCCTAGGCTTAGCCAGTTCCCAGAGATGTCAGCCAGTACCTGACTCCCCTGTGGGTCATTTGCTTACGTTGCATATGCTTCCATTATGTAAACTAACCAATCCAGAGCCTGCCTCCCCACCTCTTCACTGTATCTGATCAATAATACGGCTTACGTTAAAACACTCACACACATACAAACAAACAAACAAAAAGAAACACAAGGTGCTATTAATACTGCTTCCCCTGAGTATGCAGTAGGAACCATGCCCCATTCCCAAGGAAACGACATACTACATTCTTCCTCCGGAGTTACGGCACTCCCACCCCTCTGATGATCCAAGGAGGATAAGGAGGGACTTCCTGTGACAGCAAGGAAGTTCTGGAAGTTTTATACTACCAGGGGATTTCTATTTTAAAATATTCTTGTTTGTTAACAGAAGCATTAAACTTGGAGTTGGAGGCTGCCCTCCTCTGTGTCATCTGGCTCTGTGAACTTCTAAGAGACCCAACTCTTCAACATCTTGTTCTGTGTTCCCATTATATAAGAATTTTGGGGGTGGCACCTGTGGCTCAAGGAGTAGGGTGCCGGTCCCATATGCCAGAGGTGGCGGGTTCAAACCCAGCCCTGGCCAAAAAAAAAAAAAAGAATTTTGGATTGCATTATCCAATTCCTCTGATTCTATTTCTCTAGGTTTTAAAATTTTATCAAAATCTTGTGCATTGAGAAACATTGCTGCTTTGCTCAGAAACAGAAACCAAGCACGTGAAATATGTATCTATCTTCGCAGATAGGAAGCAATTGGCAGTGGCTCTCTGGTTTGAGTTCCAGAGCATTCTTAACTCAAGTGCTTGCTCTGGCTGATTTCTATTTGAATACCCATTAAAGCAGAGCTTTTCTTTCATTATTTAATGGGAAGAAATCCTCTTAGTCAACAAGTCATCTATTTTCACTCCCCTCAGAGCTTGGGGCCTCATACTGGAACTACCAAATATGAAAGCCTGCAAATTAATTTATCTGCTTCCAGCCTGTCTAGGCCACCCTGACTGTTAGTTTCCTACAACTGCTGGAGCAAAACATCACAAACGTGGTGGCTTAAAACAATAAGCATTTCCTCTGTCCCAGTTCTGGATGTTAGAGGTGTGAAATCAAGGTGTTGCAGAGCAGCGCTGCCTCCGACCCTGTCGGGAAGTATCCTTCCTTGTGTCTTCCAGCTTCTGGAGGCTCTACGCATTTCTTGGCTGGTGGCAGTATCACTCCAATCTCTGCTTCTGTCTTCCCATGACCACCTTCTTCCCCTGTATCTCTGTCTTCATGTGGTATCTTCCTCTTTTTATAAGGACATAGTGATTTTGGGTCAAGGGCCCATACTATTCTGGTATGACCCCATCTTAACTAATTACATCTGCAATGACCCTATTTCCAAATAAGTTTATGGTCACACTGTGGGTTGGAATTTCAATATATCTTTTTGCGGATTCAACAGCCTACTTGCCTTAATCTTTCTGCTTGTTGTTTTTTTCCTCCATGTCACTATTACAGAAAACACAAGGAAATGACTTTGAGGTATTTACAGCAAGAACTTGCTAAAAGAAGGGTGGGGCGAGTGTCTTCTGACAGTGGAAGAAATACACAAAATAGGTTAGTGAAGAGAGGGAGCCAGTAAACTCAAGAGACAAAGCAGATACTAATCCAAGACCCAAGGGCAACGTGATCCACACTGTGTTACTCTGAGTGTGCAATCACCTGTGTGTGCGTGTGTCAAGGTGGACTAGTAGGCTGAGCCAAGGGAGAACAGAGAGGCCAGTGTTGGGGCACATCTGTTACACATCCACGGGGTGCAGTTTCCAGCCCTGGCATCCTGGGAAACTAGCCGGCAGAGTGATTTAGATCCAGGTGACCCTGGTCCTTCCTAGTGTGTGACTCTAGATGACTTAACTGCTTTAAGCCTCAGATTCCTTATGAGCATGGTCAGACCTCTCTTTAGTTGGCTGTACGAATAAAGCCCTGAGCAGAGTGCCAGGACACACCTAGTGCTGGTTATTAGGACAGCGATCACACAGCAAGCATGTCAGGGCTCTTGGTTTCGAGTGGTAGAAACAGCTTAGTCAAAGGCAGAATATAATGGAGGGTCTATGTGACCATGACACAGGCAGGGAGCCAGCTAGAATCGAATGTCACCGGGACTCTGTGCTTCTGGGGGTTATTTGGCACCTTATTTAAAAATATGTTGCCTGGGTCGGTGAAACTAGGAACCCCCCAAATCTTTCTCTTCAATCTTGGGCAGGGTCAAGGAGCTTTAATCCTTCTCTCTGCATCCAACTACTTGTTACTCTAAGAACAAAAGAAGAGGAGAAAATGGGTATTATCCTTGTCACAGAAATGGCCACAGTACTGGAACTTTAATTATTGGGAAGAAGTTAAGGTAAACTGCTCTCGTGAAGCACCACTTTTCTCACCATCCCATTGGAGTCTCCTCATGTATTTAGATCGTTCTCATTTGCTGGTGGCCCTGCTTTGCCCTCCGTAGCCAAGATATCACTGTCTTCCAGTCCCGGCTCTTCTGCTGTTCTCAAGGGGCCCAGAAATGGAGCCCTGTGGTCTCTCTCCCTTCGTTTCTTTGCTTCTTTTACCACACAAGGCTTTGTTTTGGAATGCAAAAACTCAGCATTTTTACTAGAAATATGAGAAAAGAGAAATTACACCAAAACTTATTTGTTTTCAATTTTGCTGTGACTTATTTTGTCTTTGTCCAATATCATTTCTTGCTCTTGGTGAGAAGTGGAACTTATAATAAATATAGTCTTGTGGGAAAATGATATGACATTATGAAGCCAAACCACCTTCCAAGCTACCGTAGGAAACGCATTCTTAGCTTTGAGTTCCATCCCCCTTTGGCTTCGCATTTGGCTGTTTCTGGAGGAGATAGACTACTCCATTTGAAATACTAGAAAATTATGTGAAATTAATTCTTGAGAATTTTCTATGTATATACGTAAAGTATGTAAAAATATAATGAACATGAACATGCTTTATAAATATAAGCCTACTCACGAATGCAAGTTTAGTAACTAGCCCTTTAACAGGCGGACCTAAGACCAGAAAGAAATGATAGCTTTTGTCACCACCATTGTTTCCCAGCTGCTTCAGAGCTTTGCCATATTAATATACAAACCGCACTGTGTCTACTGTCCTTCCAACTGTTCAGGGTCCATTGTTACCCTGACGGGAGCTGTGGAGGGGCTGGGTGCATTCACTCCTCTTGAATTCTTTGTTCAGACCAGACCCAGCCAGTCAGGAGTGCAGACGGGCTGGCGTGGGTGTAATTAATTGGCCTCAGTATTTGCAGGCCAAAAAAATGATAAGCTTTGAGCTCCAGTTTGTTCTGGCATTGAGGTCTTAATTCATACAGTGTCTAATGAGATGCCTTCTCATAGATTTTGATAATGCCTAGAGCAGCAGCACTTAGACACCACCAGCCGTCAATGGTGTTGAACCAAACATGATCCATGCTAGGGAAGGAGAGATGTTATTCCAAAGGATTCTAGCAAAGTGGCCTGGGGAGGGACTATTGCCATAGGAAGAGTACTGTGCAGGGGCCTCAGGAGTTAGGCAAAACAGGGTTTTCTTGCATAAAGAGCCTGTTCTCAGGAGCCGCTGTGTGCCGATCAGGCTGAAGACTGGACAATGTTCTGGTAGCAGGGACAGAAGAGAAGCTTGACCTACGCTTGGTTAGAGAACATTTTCTTCTTCTGATGGGTACTTGGGGACAAACAGTCCTGTTACCGCATTGTGAGGCCAGGAATGAAACTTGGCGACTCAGGGAGTCTGGGTCTGGTCTTGTCCTCAGAAAACGAGGGGACCATCTGTCAGTCTTATCTAAGTCCTGGGGGGTAGTTCTGTCCAGGCAGCTGTTTTCTGGAACACAAGAGAGTGTGGGGATTTCTTAGCCATCACTATTTTGTGGGATCACTGGGCTCAGGTAAAATTCAGCATTGTCGGTGGTGATGCTTAAATATCCTGGAACAAAACAACAAACAGAGAGGCTCTGCAACAGAAAAGATGCTTATTTGGGAATAGAGAAAATGGAACGCTTCAGTGGGAATCTATGTGTCATAGTGAGAGCTATGTGTGTATTTAGAGATGTATAGGAAGACAAAAAATTTTAATGGAACAAATGAGGATTATGTCATTGTTTTGAATTAATTATTTTTGGCTATCAGGATCAGTAATAAAGGTGATGCCAGTTGGAGGTTGGACAGGTAGTTCTGGACAGATGTCCTTATAGAAGTATTTTTTTGTGTAAGATTGCAATGGCCTTTATTATAGAGTCTCTCTCATTATCAGACATGCAAGGATCAGAAGCCTCTCTCTCTTCACAGCCTTCCTCAGCTCTCTTTGTCAGGGTTTTCTTAACCTCAGTGACTCCATTTGGATTCTGACAGCTTTCACAAAGTGAATTGGTGTTTTTATGAACGTCGGAGTGCCAAGTCATGCTCCAGCTTACTCAGGGGAAGGTGGGTGCCCATCAGCTGAGGCAAGATGGTGATTTGACACCATGTCCCAGAGACACTGGGAGGAGAGGGGGAGGGCTATTTCCAAATGAGGGACCATAGTGGCTGATCACACTCAGGAAAGGGGTTTATGTAGGGAGAAAGATTGTTTTGAAAAGGGAAAAACTCTCTCTCCCCGAAACCCAAGGAAGAAGCAGACCAGAACCTTCTATTCTTTGCTAAATAAGAGCGAAGTTGTGCCTGATAAGGCAGTTTTAACAGAAAAGTATCAATGAGATGTAAAGGAGGAGTGGGCAGGGATTCCAAGTCTGAGAAGAGGGGTTTTATTTGCATTTTAATCTGGTCTACGTTTCGTACCATTTATTTATGGTGTTCATTTCAAGTCTGCATTTGCTTGAATACTTGTAAACAAATAGGCACTCTTTCTTAGGTGCTGAAACAGTGGTGGTTCTGTGTGTAGTCTTAGTTGTTTGTACAAACCTGCCCTACCCTGGCTTGGTTATATCATAAAACCCAGCAAGAATTCATCGTGCTGCTAATAAAATCAGAGAACATCCCAGAAGAAGAAGACAAAACCTTTTTCATCTTTGGGTTTGCACCATCTCTAACCAGTAACCAGGGAAAGAAACAGCAAACCCAGTTTAGGTCAACTTCTATTATTTCTCTTAGGATTTGTGCCTCCAACATCATAAACGAAGAGATATATACAAATTACAGAGAAAGCCTGACACAGTCCTTTCAATATATGTGTACTGCCTAGGTGCTGTGTTCATGCAATTAAACAAGGTATTTATTTTATAAGGAAGATTTAAGAACTCCAGTGTATATTGACTACTAAGCTGACTCTGAGTACTTGACAATACACTTGACAAAAAATTTAATCATCTTTTATATTTGTGTAGATCACAGAATGATTTTTATATACAAGATTTTGGTAAAATTGGATGGGACCTTTATTCTGGAGTCTCTGTGTGGATATAAAAGACATTTTCTCTTCTAGTCCTTTCTTTCTCTTTTTTGTTTTGCCCAGTATGTTGAATCTTTCATATCCCTTAGCTTCAGTATATGTGAATTGATGATTGAATAAATTAAGGATAAGCATACTGTTCTGTTCCTCTAAAACCTGTATTTATTGCTGTGATTTATCTGACAATTTACATAAAGTGCTAGTTAGTACAGCTGAAATTATTAATTCTTCAGAGAATGAGATGTTCAACTGTTTCCACAGCTCCAGGCAATTTTTCCACATTGATATGCAGGAATTACACAGACCACAACTTGTTTTTTGAATTAAAATGCATCATTGATGCTAATTTTAAGGAAGTCTGTATATTGTACTCCTATTTAACCAAACATCACATTTCCTCATTAAAATATCAGCATCCATAATGAAGTACTTTGCATTATAATTTAAAATGTCCCACTATGTCGAATGCACATTTGAACATTTAAATGTAATTCTGCTAATGTACTGATTAATTTATGTTATTCTCTTCCACTCACGTGGCAGATTTTAATTGCAATTAGTTAGCTACTGTTGGGTCTCAGCATGCCGAAGGCTGGGAGAAGTCCCAATCGAGGCGGAACAATTACTAGGACTTTTGAGCGGGGCTGGTGTTAGAGAGAGCAAGAGGACCCATCAAAGTTGTGAATCTTAATTCTCCCGGTAATAGCTATGCTTGGGGGGCCGGCATTTGCTCTGAGGAAAAAGCCAAATAAATGGGAATTATCAGAGCACTATAATACAATTACGCTGTCACAACAACTTTGGGGACTGATCTTTTGTACTCTTTGCATGTCTGTCCCGCCTGCTTGGGGGCTGATGGAGCAGAGAACGTGCTCTCCCCAGCGTCCTGGGCTTTTGATGTGTGTGATATATAGCTGCAACAAGGCATGGGGTACAACACCCGCCTTTCACTCAGCGTTGTTGAGCTACAAATTCGTGTAATTAATTTTAAAAAGCCATTACTTTGATCTTCATAAATATGCCCAGGATTCAAATGGAAAACCTCAAGGGGAATTTTCTCAGGACGACGATGATAGGGCCAAAATGCAATTTCATTAGGGTCTACTACTTGTCCATAAATGAGGTCCCCCCCCAGCCCCATCTTTTATTTCAGCGGCTGCCATTAGCAGCTGCACTGGCATATTATGCAGAAAATCTGCTTGCTTCCTCTGCAAACAAACTGCCTTGCTTCAATGAGCTATTCATAATGTTATGCTAAGCTTTGCCATATATTGCTATAATTTGGTTTAAAGCACTTTGAGTTCTTATGCCAGTTATATTATCTTAACTATAGGGCATTGGTGTTTAGAAATGAGATGAAACACAATCCCTGCAGTCTTCACTATTAGTGAGGCACGGAGGAGGGGGCTCTGGGCCCCTTGAACTTGGGCTCTACTTAAGTCACTTCATGGTCTGTCTGGAGCTCCATGTTTTCAGCTCTTACATGGGGAATAAGAAACAATTCCCAGGCTCAGGTTTTTTTAGGGGGTTACATTGCAAATATAGATAAAAGAGTTTTGTAAGCATTAGAATGCAACACACACATGAGGCATAATGTTATAGTAGTGTTTTCTTTCTTTCTTTTTCTTAATTTTTGAAGTGCTTTAAAATTCTGACCCAAATACTGTCAAAAGAAATGGAGCCTCCCAACCGTCTCTTTAATAAATTATTTTTCATAACCCTGATAAGCAGTAGAGTCAAACAGTGAGAGTGTTATCTGTGGTTAAATGGTGGAATTTCACAAAAGACTATGGCATCTAGCACTGTTCAATACTACCAAGATTTCAGACAATCCCCAAATTTCATTGGCTTAACAAAACAATTGACTTTCAGCTCATGTTGTATGTCCAAGGCACTTTGCTGATTGTGGTTACAGGGGGACCTGGGCTAATGGGGGCCTTATCTTTTTTTTTTTTTTTTAACTGTAGTAACACCCACGTGTTTCCCACACTGCTGAGATGAGAAAAGGGGCAGAAAAACACAGGCACAGACAAAGGCTGCAGTGACCCAAGTGAGTTGCAGGGTTGCACCTGCCTTCAAAGGGGGCTGGGAGTGCAGGTCTCCAGGTCCTCTGAAAGAGAAGAGAATTAGAGCACTCCCCCTCTGATGACTTTTGTAAAAGCCCTGTCATCAGCTCTGGGGAAACTGACAAGCTCCCTAAAGCCTGGGAGTGCCCTAGAGCTAAGGAGCTGGAGATCCAGACCCAGAGGGACTGAGCCCTGCCCTGCGCCAGGCAGCTAGAGCCAGAATCCTGGATCTCCCAGGATGACTGAACTTGGACAGGCCCCAGATTCCTTCTCTGTAAGCAGGAGACGTACTAATATTATAGGGCTCACCTCCCAGGACAGCTGTGAGGGTGAGCAGGGCTCTTTCTTTTTTTTTTTTTTTATTGTTGGGGATTCATTGAGGGTACAATAAGCCAGGTTACACTGATTGCAATTGTTAGGTAAAGTCCCTCTTGCAATCATGTGTTGCCCCCATAAAGTGTGACACACACCAAGGCCCCACCCCCCTCCCTCCGTCCCTCTTTCTGCTTCCCCCCCCATAACCTTAATTGTCATTAATTGTCCTCATATCAAAATTGAGTACATAGGATTCATGCTTCTCCATTCTTGTGATGCTTTACTAAGAATAATGTCTTCCACTTCCATCCAGGTTAATACGAAGGATGTAAGGTCTCCATTTTTTTTTAATAGCTGAATAGTATTCCATGGTATACATATACCACAGCTTGTTAATCCATTTCTGGGTTGGTGGGCATTTAGGCTGTTTCCACATTTTGGCAATTGTAAATTGAGCTGCAATAAACAGTCTAGTACAAGTGTCTTTATGATAAAAGGATTTTTTCCTTCTGGGTAGATGCCCAGTAATGGGATTGCAGGATCAAATGGGAGGTCTAGGTTGAGTGCTTTGAGGTTTCTCCATACTTCCTTCCAGAAAGGTTGTACTAGTTTGCAGTCCCACTAGCAGTGTAAAAGTGTTCCCTTCTCTCCACATCCACACCAGCATCTGCAGTTTTGAGATTTTGTGATGTGAGCCATTCTCACTGGGGTTAGATGAAATCTCAGGGTTGTTTTGATTTGCATTTCTCTAATATATAGAGATGATGAACATTTTTTCATGTGTTTGTTAGCCATTCGTCTGTCATCTTTAGAGAAAGTTCTATTCATGTCTCTTGCCCATTGATCTATGGGATTGTTGGCTTTTTTCATGTGGATTAATTTGAGTTCTCTATAGATCCTAGTTATCAAGCTTTTGTCTGATTGAAAACATGCAAATATCCTTTCCCATTGTGTAGGTTGTCTCTTTGCTTTGGTTGTTGTCTTCTTAGCTGTACAGAAGCTTTTCAGTTTAATGAAGTCCCATTTGTTTATTTTTGTTGTTGTTGCAATTGCCATGGCAGTCTTCTTCATGAAGTCTTTCCCCAGGCTAATATCTTCCAGTGCTTTTCTTATGCTTTCTTTGAGGATTTTTATTGTTTCATGCCTTAAATTTAAGTCCTTTATCCATCTTGAATCAATTTTTGTGAGTGGGGAAAGGTGTGGGTCCCATTTCAGTCTTTTATATGTAGACATCCAGTTCTCCCAACACCATTTATTGAATAGGGAGTCTTTCCCCCAAGGTAAGTTCTTGTTTGGTTTATCAAAGATTAGGTGGTTGTAATATGTTAGTTTCATTTCTTGGTTTTCAATTCGATTCCAAGTGTCTATGTCTCTGTTTTTGTGCCAGTACCATGCTGTCTTGACCACTATGGCTTTGTAGTACAGACTAAAATCTGGTATGCTGATGCCCCCAGCTTTATTTTTGTTACAGAGAACTGCCTTAGCTATACGGGGTTTTTTCCAGTTCCATACAAAACGCAGAATCATTTTTTCCAAATCTTGAAAGTACGATGTTGGTGTTTTGATAGGAATGGCATTGAATAGGTAGATTGCTTTGGGAAGTATAGACATTTTAACAATGTTGATTCTTCCCATCCATGAGCATGGTATGTTCTTCCATTTGTTAATATCCTCTGCTATTTCCTTTCTGAGGATTTCATAGTTTTCTTTACAGAGGTCCTTCACCTCCTTCATTAGGTATATTCCTAGGTATTTCATTTTCTTTGAGACTATGGTGAAGGGAGTTGTGTCCTTAATTAGCTTCTCATCTTGACTGTTATTGGTGTATACAAAGGCTACTGACTTGTGGACATTGATTTTATATCCTGAAACATTACTGTATTTTTTGATGACTTCTAGGAGTCTTGTGGTTAAGTCTTTGGGGTTCTCTAAGTATAAGATCATGTTGTCAGCAAAGAGGGAGAGTTTGACCTCCTCTGCTCCCATTTGGATTCCCTTTATTTCTTTGTCTTGTCTAATTGTATTGGCTAGAACTTCCAGCACTATGTTGAATAGTAAAGGTGACAGAGGACAACCTTGTCTGGTTCCAGTTCTAAGAGGAAAAGCTTTCAGTTTTACTCCATTCAGTAAAATATTGGCTGTGGGTTTGTCATAGATAGCTTCAATCAGTGTTAGAAATGTGCCACCTATGCCTATACTCTTCAGAGTTCTAATTAGAAAAGGATGCTGGATTTTATCAAATGCTTTTTCTGCATCTATTGAGAGGATCATGTGATCTTTATTTTTGCCTCTGTTAATATGGTGGATAATGTTTATGGACTTGAGTATGTTAAACCAGCCTTGCATCCCTGGGATGAAGCCTACTTGATCATGATGAATGACTTTTTTGATGATAAGCTGTAATCTATTGGCTAGGATTTTGTTGACAATTTTTGCATCTATATTCATGAGTGAGATTGGTCTGAAATTCTCCTTTTTGTTTGGGTCTTTTCCTGGTTTTGGTATCAGGGTGATGTTTGCTTCATAGAATGTGTTGGGGAAGATTCCTTCTTCCTCAATTTTTTGGAATAATTTCTGCAGTACAGGAATAAGCTCTTCCTTGAAGGTTTGATAGCATTCTGGAGTGAAGCCATCTGGACCAGGGCATTTTTTGGTTGGAAGATTTTTTATTGTTTCTTTGATCTCAGTGCTTGAAATTGGTCTGTTCAGGAGCTCTATTTCTTCCTGGCTGAGTCTAGGGAGAATGTGTGATTCCAAATATTTATCCATTTCCTTCACATTGTCAAATTTCTGGGCATAGAGTTTCTGGTAGTATTCAGAGATGATCTCTTGTATCTCTGTGGGATCAGTTGTTATTTCCCCTTTATCATTTCTGATTGAGGTTACTAGAGATTTTACTTTTCTATTCCTCATTAGTCTGGCCAATGGTTTATCTATTTTATTTATTTTTTCAAAAATCCAACTCCTTGTTTCATTAATTTTCTGAATGATTCTTTTGTTTTCAATTTCATTGATCTCTGATTTGATTTTGGATATTTCTTTTCTTCTGCTGAGTTTAGGCTTAGATTGTTCTTCTTTTTCCAATTCCATAAGATCTCTTGTGAGATTGTTGATGTGCTCTCTTTCTGTTTTTCGAATGTAGGCATCTAAAGCGATGAATTTTCCTCTCAAAACTGCTTTTGCAGTATCCCAGAGGTTTTGGTAGCTTGTGTCTTCATTGTTGTTCTGCTCAAGGAAGTTAATGATTTCCTGTTTTATTTCTTCCTGCACCCATCTGTTATTCAACTGAAGATTGTTTAATTTCCATGCCTTTGGGTGGGGTCGAGCATTTTTGTTAGAGTTGAGTTCCACCTTTAGTGCCTTACGGTCTGAGAAGATACAAGGTAAAATTTCAATTCTTTTGATTCTGTTGATATTTGTTTTGTGTCCCAGGATATGATCAATTTTGGAGAATGTTCCATGGGGTGATGAGAAGAATGTATATTCTTTATCTTTGGGGTGGAGTGTTCTATATGCGTCTATCAAGCACAGTTGTTCTAGGGTCTCATTTAAATCTCTTACATTTTTGTTTAATTTCTGTTTAGAGGATCTGTCCAGCTCTGTAAGAGGAGTGTTAAAGTCCCCTGTTATTATGTATTATCAGATATCATATTGCTGAGACTGAGTAAGGTCTGTTTCAAGAATCTGGGAGCATTTAAATTGGGTGCATAAATATTTAGAATGGAAATGTCTTCTTGTTGTATTTTTCCCTTGACCAATATAAAGTGACCATCTTTGTCTTTTTTGACTTTAGTTGCTTTAAATCCACATGTATCTGAAAATAAGGTTGCAACTCCTCTTTTCTTCTGAATTCCATTTGCCTGAAAAATTGTCTTCCAACCCTTGACTCGGAGCTTTAATTTGTCTTTTGAAGCCAGGTGTGTTTCTTGCAGACAGCAAATGGATGGCTTGTGTTTTTTTAATCCAGTCAGCCAATCTATGTCTCTTCAGTGGGGAATTCAAGCCATTAACATTTATTGAGATAATTGATAAGTGTGGTAGTATTCTATTCGTCTTATTTTGTGAGAGTCCATTGCTTAGTTTTATCTTTTGCATCAGTGTGGAGGTTAGGTTCTGTCCTTTAATTTCTGAGTTCTTACTTTGCTGCTGATCCATTGTGCTGGTCAGTGTGCAGAACAGGTTGAAGTATTTCCTGTAGAGCTGGTCTTGTTTGGCAAATTTCCTCAATGTTTATATATCCGTAAATGATTTGATTTCTCCATCAATTTTTAAGCTTAGCTTAGCAGGGTATAGAATTCCGGGCTGGAAATTGTTCTGTTTAAGTAGATTAAAGGTAGATGACCATTGTCTTCTTGCTTGGAAAGTTTCATTAGAGAAGTCTGCCGTTGCTCTGATGGATTTGCCCCTGTAGGTCAACTGGTGCTTACTCCTGGCAGCTTGCAGAATCTTTTCTTTTGTCTTGACTTTGGACAGGTTCATCACAATGTGTCTTGGAGAAGCTTGGTTAGAGTTGAGGCGACCTGAGGTCTGATATCCCTCTGAAAGCAGTGTGTCAGAATCTTTGGTGATATTTGGGAAATTTTCTTTTATAATATTCTCTAGTATGGCTTCCATTCCTCTGGGGCATTCTTCTTCCCCTTCTGGAATTCCTATAACTCGTATGTTGGAACGCTTCATAAAGTCCCATAATTCTGACAGTGAACGTTCTGCTTTCTCTCTCTTCTTTTGTGCCTCTTTTTTTTTTTTTTTTTTGTAGAGACAGAGTCTCACTTTATGGCCCTTGGTAGAGTGCCGTGGCCTCACACAGCTCACAGCAACCTGGCCAACTCCTGGGCTTAAGCGATTCTCTTGCCTCAGCCTCCTGAGTAGCTGGGACTACAGGCACCCGCTACAACGCCCGGCTATTATTTTTTTTTTGTTGGTTGCAGTTTGGCCGGGGCTGGGTTTGAACCCGCCACCCTTGGTATATGGGGCCGGCGCCCTACCGACTGAGCCACAGGCACCACCTCTGCCTCTTTTACTATCTGAGTTATCTCAAGAACTTTGTCTTCTACCTCTGAAATTCTTTCTTCTGCATGGTCTAACCTGGTGCTGATACTTTCCATTTCATCTTTAAGTTCCCTAATTGACTGTTTCAGTTCCTTCAGCTCTGCTATATCCTTTTTATATTCTTCATATCGTTCATCTCTTATTTGATTTTGTTTTTGGATTTCCTTTTGGTTATTTTCCACTCTATTAGCAGTTTCCTTCATTGTTTCCATCATTTCTTTCTTTGTTTTCAACATGTGTATTCTAAATTCCCTTTCTGTCATTCCTAACATTTCTTTATAGGTGGAATCATCTGCAGTAGCTACCTTATGGTCCCTTGGCGGGGTTGTTCTGGACTGGTTCTTCATGTTGCCTGGAGTTTTCTGCTGATTCTTCCTCATGAATGATTTCTTTTATCTGTTTCCTTGCCCCAATTTTCCTTTCACTACCCCTTGCTCTTTAAGTTCTCGTGCCTTTGGACGTTTTTCCACTGTTTTAGTCCTCCTCTTGGGGTCCAGAAGTCTCTCGCTGACTCCCTGTATTCTCACAGGGGTGATGATAGGCAGATCCCACCAGCCAGAGATGCCTGGAGTCCTATCTCCCCAGACTCACGGTGCCCAGATGCAAGGAAGCTGTTACTCGGCCGCCATCTTGCTCCACCTGAGCAGGGCTCTTTTGCTGAGTAGCTGGGGAACTTTTCTTCTGCAGAGGGGAGGGGCTGCTTGTATTTTCTCTCCCTGTCTGCAGGCAGCCGGCTACTCAAGGTTGGTGTTGGGGTGCAGAATAGACACTGCCTGTGATTTCTGCCCCCTGTGGCTGTGGTTTGCAGGAAGATGGAGCTGCTAGTGGGACATCTGCTGAAAAGAGGAGGAACAAGGTGACACAGAGGTATATTGATTCCCCCCAGGTAGGAGTCTGTGGACCCTTCGCTCTCTGAGCACTGTGTAGGCTCTGGCAGTGGTCCCTTCATAGCCCCCTCAAATGTTTTATTCTATTCAGAACCTCAAGGCTCAGGGGGATGAGAGAGAGGAGCCCTCATCACAGCCACAGTGAATTTACCACCAGTCCAGGAGAAAGAGGGCTCAGAGTGAGCCTTCACTCATTTAAAGAAAATAAAAGCAGCGTTGCCCTGGATTTGTGTAGTGAGAGTCATACCCACTTTACCAGCCAGTGACGCCAGCGCTTCACTTTGGAACTCGCTGCTCACTGGCAGGTGTGGGTGATGGATTGATTCATGGTGAGGGAAGGAGAGTGTCTGGAGCCAACAGCACGTGTTTCCTCCTGGAGTTTGTATGCTGCATATGATACATCAATGGCAGTCTGTTCCTCAGACCTCCATTTCCCTCCTGCACACTGTACTGGCTTTCTTCAGTTGTCTTTTGACTGTGATTTCAAGCCTTGGTCTACTTTATTTCATTAAGGTCACTTCCTCCGACTGATCTCAGAAGTGAGAAGAATATTCCTTCTCACTTGGACCCCAGCCTGGATCACCTTCTCACAGCCTTAAGGTGCAACTCTCTTGGCTCTGTTCCCTAGCACACTGGAGTCACAATGGCTGTCTGTGGGAAGGGGTTATGCATTCTAATCTATTTTTGACTCTGCACTATTTTTATAAGTGCTCCTTCTCAGACATGATATCAAAGACTGTCCAAAAAGGACAGTCATCCATTTATGGAGCCTGGCTTGGACAAAGGTCCAGAGGCAAGTGAGCATGCTGTCTTTCTGAAATAAAAGTTTAGGCAGTTGGTGCTATAGGGTCATTGTGTCTGGTTGTGCAGGTTGTGCACTGAACAACTATTGATTCATAATCTATGTCATAATTTTTGTGCTCAAGATTGCCCCTTGGCCCCTGGAAATAGACAATCACAACCTGTTCAGCCACACACTGACCCAAGGGGGGCTTGTAGAGTGAGAGAGAAAGAAAAGGTAAAAGATGACGGCTGATATGTCAGATAAGGCAGGGCCTTGGAATTTCTCCAAAGGAAGATGGAGCCAGTATAGGGCCTGCAGCAGGAGGGAGGCCGTATGAAGGGAGGGTTGCAGAGGGAGGCCAGCTGGGAGAGATTATGTGGCTCCATATGTGAGAGCATGTGTGGATCAGGGTGGTACATGGTGGTGAAGGTGGAGAGAACTGGGGAAGCTCATGACTCTGCAGGAGGCAGCATCAGCAGGACATGTGAACTGGCCCGGTCTGGACTCGCTGTCCTTCTCTTGACAATCATTTTCTTTAGTTGTTTCACATGTGTGTTCTGTTTCCCTAATTCCATTTTGTACATTTTGAAGACAGAGATTGTATGTTCTGTTTTTTGGATGTACTTAAATAATTTGGACATACAAGATACCAAACAAACGTTAACGGGCTCATCACCAGTTTACTTGCCACCTTCTCTGAGTTGCCAGAGAGCCTGAGATTGGAATGCCAGCTCCCCAGTCTCCTGTAAGGTGATGACAGAGGAATGATCTTGGGGGGACAGGCTCTTTCCCTGGAAGCATTTCCTGGGGGCCCAATGCCTTGGCAGAATTTCCTAGGAAATCTCAGGAACAGGATCAAGTGATGGTTCTAGTGCCTTTCTGATGTTGTCACTGGGGAATTTATCCAAGTCCATTTCACTTACTCACTGAAGGGGCAATTCATCAAACTTAGAGGACTCACTATATTCCTAGAACTGCTCCAGGTGAAATGTTGTAGGGGACATAGAAATAAAAGCCATAGTCTGTGCCCCCAAACAGCTTGTACTCTACAGGGACAGACTTTCTAAGAAGCAAGATTCAAGTTCAAGTCCTTAGTTCCTCCATGGGACTGTGCTGGATCCCTCTGGCTGCTGTAAAAAACTGCCACAAATATGGAGGCATAAGCAATACAAATTTATTACCTTATTGTCTTATAGGTCAGAAGTCTGGCATGGCTTAAAATCAAAGGGATGGTAGCCCCCTTTCTGGAGGCTGTAGAAGAGAATCTCCTCTCTTTCCTTTTCCAGCTCCTAGAAGCTTCCTGAGCTCCTTTGCTTATGGCTGCCTCCTCCATCATCAAAGCCAGCAGCATAGCATGTCTCTGCTCTTGGTTTTGCCTTCACATCTTTCTCTCTGACTCTCTTCTTCTTCCTTTCTTCTATTTTTTCTTTCTTTCTTTTTGAGACAAATGTTGCTACATTGCTTGGGCTGGCCTTGAACTCCTCGGCTCAAGCGATCTTCCTGCCTCGGCCTCCAGGGTCTCTGGAATGACAGGTATCTCTTTCTTCTTTTAAGAATTCCTGTGATTACACTGGGCCCACTCAGATGATCAGGACAATCTGTATCCGTCACAAGGTCCTTAATGCAGCCACATCTGCAAGTCCCTTTTGTCACATAAGCGACCACATCACAGGTTCTGGAATTAGAAGGTGGGACATTTGGGGGCCTGACGGTAGTTAGGAGCACTGGCTCTGGGCCAGAGCCTGCACATATTCTCTGTGTGCGCTGTCCCACTCACCTGCACAGCAACCCTGCCAGGTGGGCCCTGCGGTATCCTTGGGGAGCAGATGAGGAAGTCGAGGCTGGGGAGCTGAGGCAGGCTTTGCAGCCGCCTCTCATGGCGAAGAGCACACAGGTTTTGGAATAGGTGGTGTGACTTTGGCTCCACATCCCGATGAGCTGTGTGACACTGAGCCCCTCTATGCTTTAATTCCCTCATGCATGTACTGTGGTATGGGGCCTGTGACCTTCATAAAGACTGCTGTGCTGGCTGACTGGACAGAGTTGAGATACATCCTCAAGTTAAAAAAAAAAAAAAGGAAAAACAATACCAAAAAAAACCCTCGGAGTCTCCCTAGTACACTGGATGTTGTGGGAAGAGCGCAGCATATGGAGTGAGCCTAATTTGAATCCTGACTCTCACCCTGCCAGACTGATACGCTCTCATTAGCATATACACGTGTGTATAGAGGTATCTGTATGTACGAAGCTCCCTTTCCTTCTGTTCAGCAGCAAGCAGGGACCTGGCAGAGATGGTGATCAAGCTTGTGTTTTTCCTCATTGTCCAGAGCAGTATTTTCTGCTAAGTCTGCACCCCACCACTTACCTAGGTCAGTACTATGAACTAAGAAAGGCCGGCCCCGGTCAACTTTCTATCTTTCCACTATACTCTCCAGGAGCCTTCCCTATTGCCCCTCACATGTGCTCCCTTTATTCAAGTTTGCAAGATCATCGTTCTCCCCCTGCTCCTAGCATCTGGCCCAGTTTGTTATACCCCATCAGTCTGCCTCCTAAATGTCTCTCCCTCCTCCCTTCCATCCCCAGTTGGACACAAGTCCTCCTAGTGGAGTTTTCTGCTTCCAGTTTTGTCGCCTGGAGTCCCTGTCCCTGGGCTCCTTTAATAAAATGGCACCCCATTCTACCTAGCAGATAGTGGAAGAGATTCTCTGCGGGGTTGTGTGGGTTAGCGGGACCTCACATTCTCCTCTCCTGTTTTGGGGGTACTGTTAATCATGGCTGTGACCTCTGCTGGCTGTTATAGCTCTATTTTCCCATTGCCACTTCAGGACACAGACCTTAAATTTGTTTAATTTCCCACCTCACAGCGGAGGCTAGGACTGGCACTTAAGCACTTAAATAGCCTCTTTCCCTCTATGAGAAAAACGGAATGGGGGTACAAGGAGCTGTTTGTATTTGTTACTAGAGATGCTCGGTAACCTCCTGAGACCCTGGGGTGCTCCTGGCACCTTGGCAGAGACCCCATGTCCTTTTAATGCAGGGAACACCTCCAAACATCTCTAGGGACCTCCTTTCTCTTTGACATCACAACAAACCTCTCCATCCCCAATTCCTGCCTTCCCAAGAGGTCTGGTTTGCTGGCACTTCACTCTTGCCTAGAAGGGTGTGGCCCACCCTGTGGTCTCTCCACATATCCAAAATGGACAGTGGCAGGGGTGGTGTTTCCTTTCTTCTTCCTAAAATCCAAATCTAGTCAATCCAATCACTGTTTCTGATCCACTGGCACCTCTCCATTGTCTTCTGAACAAGTCTGAGCTCATCATTCATGATTTTCATGTCTTTCCACATGGAGCCTATTCTCCAGCCATCTTGAAAGGCATGGTGCTCCCTGTTGGCATTCTGCCCCTCACCCCTCTGTGCCTGGCACCTGCAGTCCTCTCTGCCTGGAATTCGTCCCACCTAGAAAATTTTTATTATTCTTCAAGGCACACTGCAGGTGTCCCCTTCCGCCCCTGCCAATCTGTCCCTGAACTTCTCCCCTTGTCCCTTTATAGAGGTAAACATTCCCTTCTCTCTGCTCCTAGCATAATCACACAGGTTCATATGGGAGGAAAAACTTTTCCTTTACACTCTCAGATTCAGTAACTGGGAACCTATGAATGAAAGAAACAGAAGGCAGGTTAGAGGAGAAAAGGCATATGTTTCTTCACTGATGTTAGTATGCACAGGAGCTTCACTGGAAAGACGTGAAAACCCAAGAAAGTAGTTAGGTCAGAAGCTTATATACCATTTTAACAAAGGGCAATAAATTATGGAGACTAGACAAAGGAAATTGGGGAGTTAGGCTTCTGGGGGCAGTAAATTGTGGGGAGGTAAGTATATAGGGAAACTAATGAAAGATAAAGGTAATTTCAGTAATGCTTGTTTCTGCAGACTCGTCTTGGTGCTAGCTTTTCATCTTCTTCACGGCTGTGCAATTCCTCTGAAGAGAGAATTTATGGCAGTCTTCATTTCTCAGAAGTTTCTGCTTTTGGTCAGATAAGATCTCTGAGAAGGTTCTTTTTGCATTGGCTATTTCTCAATTGTCTTCAGCTCAAGATAATCCATATGCCAAAGTGGGATATTTTGGGGTGGCATGTTCTGACCCACTTCGGCTCTCTGATATCATCTGTGTCAACTTGTTCTGTCTGCTTCTCTGTTCCCTCCTGTGGTTTGTGGGCTCTTCCAGGACAAAGGACAAAGATTGAGAATTACCATATTTTGCCATGTGTAATGTGCTCCCGTGTATAATGCACACCCATGTTTTTGGCTCAAACTTTCAGGAAAAAGGTCTTTTGTGTTAATTTTTTAATTCAAATTGTATTTATTTATATTTACATATTTATCTTTGCATACAAATACTGATGCTTGCGTCTCATACCCACAGATTCTGACATGATTGATCTGGGGTGCTGCCTGGGCACTAGGATATTAAAATTATTCTAACCTGTAGGCAGGATAGAGAACAACTGTCTTTGACCAATCTTTAAATCCTAGCATTTCCCTGGCATTCTTCCAAGCTCTTGGTGAACTTTCTCTCAAGGAATGTTTGTCAGTGACAGAGAAGAGGCTGCTGAAAGCAGTCTGTGGCTTTGGCTTTGCTGTAAAGGCAGAGCACGTGTGGAGGAGAAGGTGGGAGTGCTACAAAGAGACCTAAGAGCATAGAGATGCCATGTTGGGGCCACCATTACATTTTAGGCCTCAGTTAGGATGAATTTTAAGGTGTTTGTCAAATCAGGCTTCTGTTCTGGTAGCATGGGACTGCCATTCTCTGGGGGGAGGGGAGAATCCTCCTCCTCCTGAGAAACAACTAGATTCTAAATAAATTATACCTTTTTAGGAACTGCTTAGCTTGAGAAATGGAGGGGATTTTCCCTCCTATCCTTCCCAAACTAACAAATTAGAAGCTGTGCTGTAAGTTGGCAGAAGGAAAGGGTCATCCTGGGAGCAGATGCCAGCAGTAGCATCTTGATCTGTGAGTGGGCACTAGACTGAGCAACAGCAGCAGGAAGGTAGCTGGTCTGGAGATGGGGCATTAACTTGTGAAGGTAGGGTTCATTAGGGAATATGGAGAGACTTAGGGTAGTGCAGAGGCAGACATCAGATTCATAAGGAAGACCCCAGCCCTGGGCTGTTTGGGAAGGCATCCCAGCAGCAATATGATATGGCAGAACTTTGGCGCCAGCACTGCTCTGCCAACTTGGTGTTCATGGATGAGGAGGTGCAGTCCGTTCCCAGGCATGGGCAGGGGGCCAGAGTCCAAGCTTGGAGGTTGACTAGGATTGATTGCCCTATGCATGAGCTGTGGCTGGTTTCCAAGGAGCTTTGTAGGGAGCCAAGTCCTCTTCTAGGAGCCCAGCCTTCAGGTGTCTGTCTTGGGCAAGTGAACTCTTGCTGCTCCTAGAGGATGGACTCACAGAGACGGGCAGGCAATAAGAGACTTCAGCATGACCAAAAAAAATTTTTTTAAAATAGAACTTCTGAAAATGAAAACTATAATTATTGAAATTAAAGAAAAGTTTTTAGTAAGGCAAAGAAATAGTGAATTAGACATACGTAAGGAGAGAATTACTGGAAGACAGAATTGAAAAAATCACCCTGAGTGCAAATATTGAAGAGAGACAAAAATGACAGGAAATTTAAGAGGGAGTATAGAAGGAAAAAGTGGACCAAAAATCTAAGTGATTCTAAAGAGAGGATAAAGTGATGCAAGCAAGGTAACATTTGAAGAGATAATTTGCTGAGAATTTTTCCAGGTGGTTGGAAGAGATGAATATGCAGATTCCATTCCTAGTAAAACTTCACTGTACTAAATCCAGGGAGAAGATTCTAAAGTTGTCAGAGGAAAATATAGATCACCTATGAAGACTAATGATTAGTGAGTGGACTTCTCAGTAGTTACACGGAAGACAGAAGACAGAATCATGCCTTCATGAGAGAAAAGACATGTTATTTTAGAATTCCATACCTGGAAAAATTATCTTTTATAAATGAGGGAGAAACACATTTCAGATAAAAAGTATGTAGGATTTACCACTGCCAAGCCGGCGTTAAATAGCCCTCTAAAGTGTGTACTTCAGGAAGAAGGAAAAAAAATGACCTCTGAAGGAAGGTCTGAGAAACAGAAAGGAATTGATCCAATAAAATGGCGAGTACACACACATTGAAACAAAGAGTTTCTATGTTAGAGAACAATGATTAATTTTTATCTTTAAAAAAGACCCAGAATGGAAGCACTTGTCAACTGTTAGCTTGTCAGTTGTATCAAGAAAAGGATAGTGGTTATGTGAAAGTACCCTGCAGTCCTTGAATTTTAGGTAAAAAGGTTAAGATACAATCTAATACTAGACTTTGGCAAGTCAAAGATGCATAGTACAATTTTAAAGGTGTTAAAACATGAGATGAAGGTACTTTGATTTCTAAGCCAGTAAAGAGAATAAATAGAAAAATGGTATGAAAACAAACAAAAAATTCCCAAATGAAAAAAGAGGCATTGAAGGATCATAAAGGGGCTTTGAAAAGAAGAGACAAATAAAAATTTAAAAGCAAGAGGGTAGAACCAAGTTCAAATATATAATTTATCTCAAAAACAATAAATAAACGGAATTAATTACTTAAAATATATTTTTAGAAAACCAGCCCGATTTTTTTTTTTTGAAAACCCCAAAGGGATCTAGTGCTATGATATTTCTAAGAAATATTCTTATAATTATATGAATAGAAAGGTGGGGAAAGGATGGAAAAATATTTACCAAAGACAATTGAAAAGAAAGTTGAGACAGTCGTATTAGTATCAAACAAAAGTTGACTTTAAGGCGAAAAGCCTAATAGGGGAAGAAGTGAGTCATTTCTTAATGACAAAGAGTGTAATTACTAGGAAGATTTAATATTTCAAATGTGTATACACCTAATAAGTATCTTCAAAATATATAAAGCAATAATTTATACATCTAAATCGAAAAATTAATTGACAAATGCACCATACTAGTGGGAGATTTTGACACCTCTTTCAATTATTGATATGCGAAACGGACTGAAAAATGGTAAATAAGAGTGACACGAGATAATTACGGTGCTTGATTTATTGAACTTATGTAGAATTCCACTCCAACGTGCATCCATCACAAGCACATGTAGGATGTTTACTAAAATTGACCATATCATAGGCCAAGTATCAACCACTTTCAAGAACTGGTAATATTCAGAGCACATTCTCCCACCACAGTGCAATTAAATTAGAAATCAATGACAAGGATATTAAATGGAAAGAACACCCATATATTTAGAAATTAAACCACACATCTAAATGGACCCATGAATCAACGATGAAATAATAATGCAAATGAAAAAGATGATTCGTATCCAGGAACCATCCAATCCAAGTTGGAAGGGTCACGGGGAGGGCCTGACGGTGGCTCTGGGAAGCTCCAGAGAAGGATTGATCCTGAAGCAATTAAGGTAAAAGCAACTAAATCCCTGACTGTCGAGATTTCATTTCTCTTTATTGATCGGTCAAAGGGTTTAAATTCTCTTGCTTGAGTTGCTTCTTCTCTAATTAAGGATAAAAATGTTCCTGTGTTGCCCTGCATAGAGCCAGGAAAACAGCTTCTTGAGCAGAGTTCTGCAGCCCTCAGCTGCCTTCACAGGTGCCTTCTGGGGTATAATTCCCAAAGAGGCACCCAAGATTTGGTATATGGCTACTAACACGTAGGAAGGGCCTGTGGACATCACAGGGGAAGACATTTGACACTGAAGGTAGCTGGCTGCAGTTTAACGGCCAGGGTTTCATCTCAGCCATGCACTGAAGTGTGGGGCCTCACCTGGGATGCCTTTGAACTGGAGCCATGAAGACTGTGACTGTGCCTGGCTTTCTCTTCATTTCCTTTCTAAATTCTACCTCGGTTCCCCCACTTTCAGCTCACATTTGTTTTCCTGACTTAACAGCACATTTTAAGAAATGAGGGGTATGTCTGTGCCAAGCTCTGTGCAAATCTCCAAGTTGAGCGAGTACCTGTTATTTTCAACCCTAATGTTTTAGCACATTGGCCTCGAAAAACTCCATGCTACTCTAAGGCCCATAATGTCAAGGTAGGACCCATCCATCCAAATTCTTTTTCAGTTTATTAAAATTAGAGCTGAAGTCTGTGGATGTTAGGTACTGACCAGATACAGTAGATGTTCATCTGCTCCCAGTTCACTGACTCCAATTCCTTCTTACTAATTAATATCATTAATGGAACTGATTAATCCTGATGGAAACCATGTCAAATCTCCTAGCTCCCTAATGCAAGTGATTGAATGGGGCACATTTCTGCGTCAGCCAAAATGCCAATTATTTCAGTCTTTTGTGGATGGTATATCAATAAAACTTTAAAAAACCTAGACTTGAATCTGTTCAGAGTGTCATCACTAAAGAGCCCTGCCTGGCTTTTTAGTCTTGGTTTTGAAGTACAACTGCAATCCCTACCAATTTAAACTGCCTTGTGTGCCTTTGTCAAGTGGTTACTTGCTGGCATTTACTTCTCTTCAATACAGAATAAATTTGCGAGCCAAATCTTGCAACCAAATTACGGTAAATACGCTTTCCCTATACATTTCACAGAAAGCCTAAATAGGCAGGAAAAAAGAGGCATCTTTTCTCCTCTTAAAAGGCAATTTTCAAAAATGAATTCACTCGAATAATAATATGTCTGAGTAATTATATCAACAAAAAAGAGCAGCTACAGCACTTCTCATGAGCAAATGGAGACATAAGGTTGCTGTGTCTTACTCAAGCAATGTTTAGGTTCTAGACTAGGGAGGAGGGAAAACACAGATGTATTACTCAAGGCAAGAAAACGATCCAAATGGCGACTATTCTCTCCTACCCCTGACAAAATTGGTATTATTTTCCTGTTCCCAGTTGCTCCTGGCCAATGCCATGATTAAAAGGAAGAGACACAGTCTGATGAGTCCTCCTTACATCCTGGTGGTATCCACAAGCCCCAGAGGCCTCAGCAGCCCCATCTGGGTGCGGACAGCCGCCCTCCCTGCGATGATTATGGGACGTGACAGCAGCTGTCTAAACCAGCCTCTCTTTCCCAGAATCTGTGAACACAGCCTCTCTTTGGTGCCAGGGCCAGTGGTCAGATCGTCAGCTGAAGGGCCAAAAAGCCGTCCATCAGCCCCGTAAGCGTAATCTGCATATTTACTCTTCCGCATCGTGCTCTGCTGACTTGATTAGCCGGATGGGGTGTGTTTTAGAGACTTTCAGCCAACATCTTCCTAAATGAAGCTTTTTTGGTCCTGGGTGCTGCCCTTCTCTCCTTCTTTTCCAGGTTTGTGTGTTGTAAGGTGGACATGCTGTTCCTGCACTGGCTGAATTGCTGACTATTGTGGCTCTGTTTTCTGTGGAACGCTAGTTCAGATGGCATAAAATGTTCTTTTGGCCATCTCAACACCAGGAATGTGTCAGTGCACTGAGACTGCAGCTGTGCTTTCTATGGTGGGGAGCTGGAGGACCCCTTAGGACCTCAGATGCTGTCTGTCTGCAGTGGAGTTGGGTGAATCTCATAGACAGTATTTATTTTTCCTAGATAGTTTTTATTTTCCCATCTGTCACTTTCTCCTCCATAGACCCATATGATTGAAGTCTATGAAGAGTTACAGAGCCAGAGCTTCTAAAAATCCCAGAGTATTTTACTTTTTATTGTTGATTATACTGTCTAATAACAATAGATGGTATTTGTAAAATAGCTATACCATTTGCAGTGAGCAATGTTTGTTGCCAGGTAGCCTAATGAGGAGACAGGAGTCTGTCTCAAATCTGTCTCCCATACTGGCCTAGAATTCAGGGAGAGGTTTTGAGTGTGGGGTTTCAGGGCTGGACAGCTAGAAACAAAGGGGGTTTGGAAAGTCCCTTGGGCATGAGCTATCTCCCCTACAAGCTGCTTCAGAGGCCACTTATTCAAAAAGTGGTGGTGTTAGCGTGACCCAAAAATGCACCTTTCAGCCCTCTGACATTGAAAGGTCACTCAACTGGGAAAAAGCCTATTCTGTACTGACTCCAACCAGCCATGTTGGTTCCAGCCAGTTTCAGCCAATTATGTTGCCAACAAAAGGGATTGTAACAAAGTGTCTTCTTTCCCCACTCTTCTGCAGGACAAACTCAAGAAGACATTTTGCTAGTTCCCCAATTCTCTTAATCCTATGGGGCTTGATTTCAAAGGTTAATTCAATGCTGTGTGCTTGAAGCTGTGATCAGATGGTGGAGGCCGTTCTCAGACTGGAACGGTGCAAAGTGTGCAGAGAAGGGAGAATGTATGCAAGGCATGGAAACGTGACCCAGCTGCCATGTCCCTGGGCCTCCAGGCTGGGCTGGGAAGCCACAGAGAGGGAAGGATCAGGAGCCACATCCAAGAAGGCCTTGGGAGGCATTCCAGGGAGTTTGCACTTTGGTCCTCAAGGCCACAGGAAGTCCTTGAAATCTCTTGTGCAGGAAAGTCACTTGATCACACCTCGTGATGTTATCAAGCTTCCTCTGCATCTTCTTTGAACCTATAAAATTGGCAAAGATGGAGGAAGATGAATATGTTTCTTGTTGGAGAGAGTGCACTGATGTGGAAATTTGCACAGAATGTTAGCAAAAAAAAAAAAAAAATAGTGATGTATGCCTGCTGGAAAGAACTCTAGCAGTACGTGCTAGGAGCCCTGAAAATGTTCATTGTATTTGACTCAGTTACACTGCAGCACATGTATTTCAAGATTTGGCCTCAAATACAATGAACATTCTAGGGCAAAGTTAAAGTGTTTGGGTGACTATTTATTAACAACAGGCTTTTAGGAATAACCTAAAATGTCCAACAATGGGTAAAGAACATAATATACTCATTTGCTTATATTGAAGCTGATGAAAAATTTTATATGCAATGATGTAATAGACGATTGCACAATGGTTTTGCTGCCAAAGATGCTTCCATCCTTATTCTGATAAGAGCTTTGTTAGATCCCAGGTTGGAATTAACATGTGACCTAGGTTAAAACATCTACTCTGCTCTCAGAGACTACTCATGGGACACAAGCCAATCTAATCTTGTCTAACCTTAAGGGTTATTCTGTAAATGCTAGAACACTGATGCACCCACCCATTTCCTGCAAAATGTGTACAAGTTTGTGATAATTTGTGATTTGCAAAAAATAAACCTAATGCAAGTAAATATAGCCAGATTCTAGGAAGGCTTATCAAGTTAATCAAAAACCATTTGGGGGGATGTGATGAGACTTCAGTGGGTTTTCTAAAATTATTTGTCTTTTAAGGGAATATCAACTGAGCACCTCATTTATTAATTAAATGAGTAAATAGAGAAAAGTTATACATTTGGGGACATCTTCTCCCTACCTTAAAAGATGGCTGTACATGTAACATACAGCATTGAGATGCTAGAACAAAATATGGAAATCCCTGAAGATTCACAGTGGTCCTCCTGTCGCACTCCAGAGTAACCTTTGTTAACTGAAGTGGAAAAAGTCATTTTCCCTCTAGACTTGCTGAGTTTCAGTGACCAAACCCTCAGGAGTGTTGAATATGAAATGTAGGCAACAAAAGGGGTTGTGGAGTATGAATTTACTGATTTGACCTCTATGTCTCTCAAGAAAAGTTTCTCAAACTTACTTCTCCTAAAAGCACAGCTCAATTTCCAAATCTGAATCACTCCAGACTTAGAGTGAAGAATTGGCAAATATGATATAATATGAAGTAAATATCACAGAACAATTTTTTCCCCTGGGTGTGCATTTCAGCCTCTATTTGCCTCAAGAATATTTCAAGACACATTTGGCTGTTTGAGGATATTAAGGTTGCAGGTGACTGGGGCTCCTCAAGGTCAGCACTGTTCTCTGCAAAACACAGTAACAGCTTGCAGGAGGCTGAGGGCTACATGAGAAAATTAAATATTGATTGAGGAGTAGATATGATGTTGTGCAATGTAGTTATTAGACTCAATTCAGTGCTGTTAATTTGAGGTCTCACACTTTCTCAGACGATTACACCAGTAAACAATGTATTATTGAAGTCTGGGGAGCTTTCCCATCTGCCTCGTGCACACTGCATCCTTTTTCTCAGCTGTGAAAGTCTACTTTGCCCAGTCGATAGGCTTTTATTGAACCCAGACTCACCCATACAACCACTCAGCTCAAATCCGATCACTTTCAGGAGTCTGTGATACTTGGTAAAGTCAACCCTACTTCCAAATCCTCTCTTCCTATTAAAAAATCAGGAACCTTGGATTTAATCATCCTCATTTCTGGTTCCTGTGCATTATCATGGGACCTCACAAATGAAGATTAAAAGAAATTTATTCTTTTTTTTTCCCAGTGGTCCTCTCTGCCCTAAAATCACTTAGGCCAGCGCCACTTTCCATGGGCTTGCAAGAGACAAGATCCCTAAATGTGGGAAGGGATTGGAAGTATCTGTGACTCAAAATAACAGAAGGAAAAAGTCCTCCGTAAAACCTTCAAACAGAAAAGAGCCCTAGAAAACCCCTAGGCCAGTTCTTTCATTTTCTAGATGACTGAATCTATAGCCAAGGTGGCTGTGATGTGCTCAGACTCCATAAAGAGTTAGTGGCAAAGCTGGGAAAGTAATTCAGGTGTCCTGACTCGGAACCTGCTTCTTTCCGCTGTGTGTTCTGCCTGTACAGCCACATTGGCTGTGGGTAGGAAGAGTGTCTTGAGCCCACAGTCCTTTATGAACATTTATATTTATAAAATTTACATTGCATTTCTTTCCTCCCACCTTTGAATGTCAGATGCAGCTAACATACAGAGCTCTGAGGACCTTGCACTTACGTTCATAGCAGGTTCTAATAACTCTATTGTGTAGAGAGGGAAGTTTTTTAGTGATTCCCACCTCGTTGATGACAAAATAGAAATCCTGAAAATCCAAGTGGCTTGTCTTAAATGGCATAGTTGTTTAGGATAGGCAGATAGATAATCAAATCTTTGTGCTCTTGGTTCAGAGCTCCTTCTGTTCTCTGCAGTCTCTGAAATTTGTCTTCCCTTAAGACTGAAGCACTTAACACTTCTCCAGCTTTGCTACTGCTGTTCCAGCAAGCCATATGCCCTGAGAGAGGCTAATGTGTGCTTAATATCTTAGCATATACCAGCTTAATGCCCAAGTTTTAGGACTGAACTCTAATATTATTTCTGGCTTCTCTGCGCATGGCAAATATTGTGTAGATACTTGGCACCTGCAATCTGCCTCCATATGGCTACTACAAACATGATGTACAATATGTAAGTCATTTATTAATCTCTCTAAATTTACATTTGGCGATGTTCCTTTCAGCCTGCACAAGTGAACACACACAGTTCGTGATCAGAACTGTGACACCTTCAAAGTGGTTCTTTTCTCAGTTGTCTTCTGTGACTGGGTCTTTTTCCCCCAACTAAAATCACTCTGGTTGACAAGGGCTTCCAGTGTTGAGTTTCCTTTTGAAGTGGTTGCAATTTATGTTTTGCAATCAAAATGGGAACAATTTGTGCTTCCTTACAACTCCAGAGCTGCCATAAATCGGGTTAATAGATTTTTCAGTGCCTAGTAAGATAATTGAGTTGGGGAGAAGATTAAAGTGTGTGCTGGGAGCCGCCAAGGCAGTGCCCTTTCGTTCTCTTGTTCACGTGGCTTCCAGGATGACCTAGAAAACAAGGCTGAAGGAAGACAGCTTTAAATTCTGCCTGCTAAATTAATTAGTTCTGAGACACTTCTGGGCAAAGACTGCCAATGGAACTCTTTTGACAGTGGAAGTATTTACGATGATATATAACGAAGTAAAATTTAAGTCCCAAATTGCTCTACAATGGAAGCACTAGAATTGCGATTCTGGTTATAGCAACACCTCCAATCACCAAAATGTGAAGTCATTTTCTTTCCAAGAAAAATGACTTTCTTTCTTTGGAAAGAAAATGACTTCACTTTGAGGAAATGAATATGTGGTAAGGGTCATGACGCATACACCAGGGGCTTATAATCGGCACTCTGGTGTTACTGCTGACCCCAGCCCAGCAAATTAGATCCCTCATGTCTGTTTCCCGCACTAGAGGCAGCCATGCTTACCAACAAGCCCCATTCTGAGGCTGATGTGATGTGCGAAGCCTTTCCAAACAGCTCTGGAAATGAAAGCACTGGGTATGGAGTGGGAATTTTTGCAGCAGTATAGCAATTGGATATAGGATGTGATTTCAGTCCCCCAGGGCTACCACCCTTTTTGTAGGCGAGACTCATGCTTTTTGGAAAGATCCTTTCTCAAGACCAAAGAAAACTGCTGACACAAGCGGCTGGCTGCTTTGATTCTCAGCGCATGAGTTTGTTTATTTCTTTATTCAACAAACATTTATTGCTCACGTATGTGTGCCAGGTGCTATGCTTGATACTGATGATACAGCAATGAATATGATTGATGGGGTCATTTCCTGAGAAGATATTAAAGCAATGCACGGTCAATTCTTGTTATTCGAGGTGATTTTGTTTTATACAGTTACCACAAATACTGAATCAGAGAAACCATTGCTCCTAGGGGAAATACAGGGCCAGGTTCCTGTAGGCTTATGGTCTTAACATTTTTATCAATTCATAGCTTCGTTTTATTTGTGCTTCTGTTTAAAAACACCTTATTTAATAGATGTTTTTGATTAATTAACATTGAACTCATGCCCAATGAGATTGTGATTTATGCCTGAATGAAGCTTGTCCGACACATATTTTCTCTGTAAGTCATATCACGGCACTTCTGTGCTGGGAATGCTGGACAGCACTTGAGCACTGGGTTTGGGGGCCATTTCAAATGGTGAAATGACCAAGAAAAAGCACAAAACGTAAAAGATGTAGCAGTGAATAGATCATGAGGAGCTATGAGAGCTGAAACAAGAGGACAGAGCATCAACGTGTGGCCTTCAGCTGTGAGTTGGGTAATGCAAGTTTTTGCTGCTTTGTGCGTGTCTTCAAATGACCTCTGAAAGTGCCTCATTTATTGATTTTGGGGTTCCAAATAAATTTTAGTGAGGAGGCAAATTTGCAAATGCAGAGTCTGCGAACAATAACCATCAGCTGTAGCTGTTTGACTCAACTTCAGAACCCTTTGACCTTGAAGTGAGGACAGTCAAGCTTCACCTGGACATTCTCCCCACCTCCCACCCCAGACATGCCTGCACATAATAATGGGGGAAGAAGGGGTTCTTCATGAGAAGGTCCCTGGCATTACATTCTACTGTTTTAACGGGAATGTGGGTTGTAAGACATAGGTCACTTTTAAGAATATCAAAGCCCACAAGGACACATATGGATCATTATGAAAGTTTTGAGATACACAAAAATCAAGAAATACAAAATCTATGTGGATGGAAACAAATGAAGCCGTCCCAGCAATACTGATAAGCTGAGCAAGTTGAAACTTGCATGGGCGAATCAGAAAGGACACTGTTGACTGGTTTCTTGTAAGTGAAATAATGGACCATACATGAAACAGTCAGTCTCAAAACTTTTGTAGTGACTTACACACAAGTTGTGGTTTCCAGGGAGCTTTGTTCCTGGTGCCTTCTCAGCCATTCAACATCCAGCCTGTTCTTGGGAAGCATTTCCATGTATTTGGGCCAAAGCCCGTTTCTAGAACGTTCTCATTACATGAACTGAGACTTGATATCTTCTGACCATGTGTGGTTCTCCGCTTGAGCATGCTCTGGAGCTCCAGCAGGTCTGTTTGGAGTCTCTCGCAAGTCAAGGGCATCTTTCATGTGCCCTGTGCTTCCACATCCTTGGCCCTGTGGCCCCTTCTCTGGATGCCATCTTCCTTGCTCTTGAAGGCTCCAGAGCACTAGTTCTCATGGTGGTGCATTAATTCTTGCTTTCATCTGGAAGCAAAGCATTGTGTACTTATAGTTCCTTCTGATTCTTACAGCCTGCTCCCATCTCAGCAGCCTCAGACCTTGCTCTCTTCCTCGATAATTTCTGTGCTGATCCTTAGCCAGTTATGTCTGGCTCATTGCACCCCCACGATTCCTCAAGAGTTATCACACTGAGGAAATTCAGTGTCTGGCTTTGTATGGTCAATGCCAAAGGCCCCCAAAGAAGGCATACCTCCTAATGACAAGGAAGACCTTCTAAGTTTTTATATGCCCTCTTATACTGGTTAGTATTCCCTCTGAAAAATACCAGAATATACATCATTTCAGAAATGTCTTTTTCTAGAGTGTTACGTCTATAAGAAACCTCCACGATCAGGATTTTAGCTGAACTACCAGGAGGATGAAGTCATTGTTTTAATGTTCCTTGGCATTAGTGTTGGAAGTAAAACCTAAAAATAAGGTTTGTTATATGGTAGAGACTCAATGAATCAGTCAAATGAAGAAATTACTAAAGGAGAGCATAAGCAAATAACTCTGATCCCATGCCAGGATCCTGCCTCTTGGTTTTTAAGTTTGGACACTAATTGGTGAGTGATCGGTTCAGTTCTTGCATTTCAAAGTCAGATAGTCAGCCCCCCCTCCCCCCCAACTGGCATAAATCAAAAGCACCGACAAGAAAGTGTTTTTACAGAGTGAATAGCTCTATGAAAATTCAAGGTGGTACTTTTGCTTTGAAAGCCCGGACAGATCTGATTGTTAGGAGGGTGTAATGTATGTTCACCATCTTTTCAGCAATCTAGCATTTGAATCCCCTTTTATTTTTACAAATCACCCATCAAACCGATGTACCCTCCCCACATCTGTACCAAAAAGAGTGGAGTGTGTGTGAGGGCAAAGGCATCGGCTGAGTGTCTGGGGCCCAGGTCTGGGGTGGAGACGGCCGAAAAGGCACAAAGCAGGTGTTAGTGTTCAAGAACAGCAGCAGTGTGGTCCCCACTGCACTGGCTTTGGAGTGATTTTGGTCCTAGTGGCTGCCTAGTGTCTTTTATTCCTGGTTTTGCATCTTTCTTAGAAATTTTGCAAAGTAATCAATACTGTATCAAAAACTTCCTTTTCTGTTTTCAACCAGCCAGACTCAATTTCAAAACTGGTACTGGCAATGAATGGCTATAGGCACAAAAAGGTGGAATCTGGTATTCGTTATGTGGTTTCATTGAAAACTCCCAGCCAGCGTTAAGAGATGGGAATCCTGAAAGCCCCTGGCAGACGTTGGCAAAATAACTCAGCAATCACTTGGGGTCACCTGGGAGGACGTGCCCAGTGAAGTCAAGGATTTAAGGGGGCAAATGCTGACATCATGTGGTAGGAAGGGAATGAGGGACTCAGACTGTGAGGGACAGTGGTTGCTTCTGAGGGCAACTTGTTAAAGCAGAACTTGACTAATTTTAATTCTTAGCATCATGGCTCCAGACATGGTTTGAAATTCAGGGATTTTTAAAGATGGCTGTAGAAAAACTATGTCTTTGCTTTGAAGTCTCAGGGCTAACTGTGTTGAAAATAGAACAAAAAGTTTGATTCTGAGAAGTTGCCACAAGAAGCAACAACAAAACCCAGCACATACGATCAGGCCCTGACTACATGCCAGGTGCTGTTTCAGATGCTGGGCAAACTATAGTGAAAAAAAAAAAAGCTGATTCCTTGATTTTGCTGAGTTGATACTACAGTGTGGGTTGAATTCAGTGTCAACAGTGAAATGGAAATTAGAGCATGTTGTATGGGTTGAATTGTGCCCCCCACAAATTCATGCGTTGAAGTCCTAACCTCCAGTACCTGAGAACGTGATCACCTTATTTGCAAATAGAGCTTTTGCAGATGTAATAACTTAAGGTGAGGTCATTAGGGCGGGTCCAAATCCCATGTAGCTGGGGATTTGAGACAGACACGTACATGGAGACAGTGAGTGTGAAGATGAGGGCAGCGACTGAGGGGACGCTTCTATGCTAGGGGATGACAATGAGAGCCATAAGCCACCAGAAGCTAGGGGCGATGTGCAGAATAGCCTTCCTCCCAGCCCTGCCCTGATCTCAGACTTCTGATTTCCAGAACTGTGAGACAATAGATTTCTGTTGTTTAAGCACCGTCCCCCCAATCTGTGGTGCTTTGTCACGCAGCCCCAGAAAACTCATGCAGAGCGGGACCCCAGGGACTTAAAAGGTTGAAGGACCTGCTCTGTGTACAGCAGCAGTGCCAGGCCCTGCTGGTTCTTGATAAAATGCCCTTGATGGCAAAGATGGCTCTTCCGCCAGGGGTGTCCCTCTTGCTAACAGCAGTGTGTTCACTGAGGCCCAGAGCCTCTGATGTATCCTGGGGGCTGGGAGGTGGTGTGGGGAATCAGCGCCCTGTGGCCAGTTGACTGCATTGTGTCTCTTTCATTACGACAAGGGTGGAGGATTTGTATTCAGCGGACTAGATTCTCATTCCAGATTCCAGCTTTGCCACCAAGCTGCCTGGGTTCAAGTCCCAGCGCTGCCAGTTATCAGCTGCACGAGCGTGGGCAAGTTCCCCTGGCTTTCCATGCTTCCAGGGGTGGAAGCTGAGGCCTTGTGGGCCCACACGTTGATTTTGTGAGGGCTTGTTTTGCTTGTCTGTGGCATCTGATATCCCAGAAAGTATGCACGGAACTTTTTTTTTTTTTTTCTAATCAGTTTTGTTAGCGTTTGTGTATTTATCGTGAGGTCCAAGACAACTCTTATTCTTCCAATGTGTGGTAGAAAAGAAAAAAAGATTGACACCCCTGCTAACGGTAGAGCATTTACCATTTGCAGAGTGAGGATAGAAAGAGTATCTCTCTGTGTTAGTTTTCCATGGCTGCTGTAATAAATTTCCATAATTTAGTGACTTAAAACGACAGGAATTTATTCTCTTTCGACTGTGGAGACCTGGAGTCTGAAATCATGTTGTTAGCGGGGCCAGCTCTTGCAGCTTCTGCGGCTGTGGCCACACCTTCCATCTCTGCCTTCTCTGCTCCCTGTGCCAACTCTCCCTCTCCCTCTCCCTCACGAAGACATTTGTGATTGCATTTAGGATCATCTTCAACAGTCTTCCCCAGCCAAAACCCTTAATTTAATCACATCTGCAAGGATCCTCTTTTTTTTTTCTTATAAGGTAACATTTACAAGTTCCAGGGATCAGGAGACATTTTTGGTGTAAGATTTTGGTGGCCATTATTCAGCCTACTCCACTGTCACCTCAGACTGCTGAGAGAATTAATTCTGTTAATTAATTAGTTAATTCCTGTAAAGCTTTTAGAACAATGTGCCACATGATAAGCACTCAACAAAGGTTACCAGTGAGGAAGAATATGGCAATGATCTCAGATAATCAAAGGGTGACAATGGTTCTGCAACCTTCCAGTGATGCGAGTCTCTCAATAATTCTGTTCTTACTTAAATCGGACTGAGATCAAATTACTTAAATCAGACTGTAACCAATATTTGACTGCAACAAATAACCCTGGCTGATATTGACAACGTGGGCATGATCAGCAAAGTGTTGCTGTAACTCCCGGTTGAGGTAGAAATCTCCTTGTACAGAGAGCGTGGCAGGTATACTTTCAGAATTGAAATCTGAATGTGGTGCCCACTCCTGAGAAAGGGTCAAATCGTTTTGAGATTGATGTCCCTCCAGGGGACCTGAACATACATGTCTTAAGTGGGAAACAAAATGCGTTCAAAAAACTCAAATGAAGACAGACACTCATTGCTTAGCAAATGCTGCTGCTTCCGTGCCATTTAGCATTGCAGCAGAGTGTTTTGAATTAATTACTCAGAAAATCTATGATACTTTGCAAACCATTTTATAATTAGTTTAATTAATCACATTTTATGTCCTTCCTCCTGACATTTAATAAAGTCAACCCTAATAGGACAATATTTTAGCACATACTGCAAATCAGAAAGTAATGTTGGGCAAGTCGATAGAATTAAAATTAAAGGAGAGAATGGTACAACACTGTGGATTCTGGAAAAGATAGAATTTGGTGGCATTTCTAGGTCCTGTTTTATCTTTAATAACCTTTTCTTTTTCTTTTTTTGGAAAATCACTGAGGTTCAGGTTAGTCTTGTCCAACTACCAGTGTCTTAAGGGCATTGACCTTGCTTTGCAAGAAATTCAGTATTGAGTAAAATTTTTATTTGTATGGTATTTTAAGCATCATTTCAGTTATACTTCTTTTTTTTGATAAAGTGCTCAACATTTTTTAAAAAAGAATTCATCCTAACTTTGTCTCACCATTTGGAAGTCCAGTAGAACCTTCATAGCTGACCACCTCCCTACATTGACCACCTCCTTAAGTTGACTTGATTTTCATAGACTGGACGTGCACCGCATGTAGTTATCAGCACAGTAGGCCTGGTTCCTTATGTCGATCACCTCTGTATGTTGCCCAGTTTGTTGAAAGTCCCTTGAGTGGTCAACTTACAGAGGTTCCACTGGCTTGTTTTCACAAACGTGGAGAACTCAGTCCTATGTTGCAGTGGCACATAGCATAAGCCCATCACTTGTATATGAACTGCTAAGGAAAATAGTGTTCTCGTGTGCAGGCAATTCCTTTATTACAGATCAATATATTTTGAAACTCTAACTCAGACAGAAGTTAAAAAACAGTAGGAGTGTTGCTTACATCTACTGTCTGATTTTCACAAGGAAGCTACACATTCATGTTCATGGTTACGCATGTTCTTTGCCAATGAAATCTAAGATGAACAAATTGAGAAATATGTACATCACCAATACCACTATATTATATGTAGAATATTATATACATGCTACAATACATGTAATATGGCTTTGTTGGTGATAGACGTATTTCTGAATTGTCTCATCTTAGATTTAATTGGCAAAAAATATACACAGCAATACATATATATAATACATAAATAAATACATAAATATAAATAAACAAATAAATAAATAGCCCTTCCCTCCGATCAGAATGGCAAGAGTTGGAAGTGGGGGAGAATTACTGTGTGGATTACTGAGAACTGAATTCTGGCTTTTCGGTGATGGTCCTTGTGGCTAAGTTAGGTATGGAGGGAACGTATGTCCTAGGGGCAAACGGTAGGCACCTCTAGGAGATGTGACTAAATCCCCTAGATTCCTGTCACATCTCAAGAAAACTCCTCCCTCCGATTCCTCACAAAATGACTGAGCCTGGATTTCCATCCAACTGTAACAGGTTGTGGCTGAGTCATACTCTAATTTCCCAAGTAAAAGAAAGCTATCATTGCCTGGGCTTGGAATGGTGAAAAGCAAATTCATACTGCCTCCTAGGAAGCAAACAGCCATTTGGTTTTATTTATTCAGATGATTTTTTTTTTTTGCAATTCTTGAATGAATAGTACTTATATTGCATTTATCCTTTTTTAATTTTTTTGGCAAGGAAATCATCAGCGTTTAAGTTTCCTTACAAACCTGTTGACTATCTTAAGAGGAAATTTCGGTTTGGTGATAGTTTTTTAAAAAAATTGTGGTAAAATATACAATAACATAAAATGTATGATTTAGTCACTTCTAAGTGCACATACAATTCAGTGGCATTAAGGGCACTTGCAATATTGTGCAGCATTGCCAGTATCCATTTCCAGGACGTTTCCATCTTCCTGCACTGAACCTCTATACCCATGAAGTGTAACTTCCTATTCCCTCCTCTGTCCAGCCCCGGGGGATTTCTAGTCTACCTTCTGTCTTTATGAGTTTGCCTCTTCTAGGTACCTCATGTAAGTAGAATTGGGCAACCTGTACATATTTGTCCTTGGTTTACTTCATTTTGCATGTTTTCAAGCTTTGTCCATATCATATCATGTTCCAGAATTTCACTTTTTTTTAGGGCTGAATGATATTCCGTTGTCAAGTACAGACCACATTTTGTTTATCCATTTATATTACTTTGTATTTTTGTTCTGATTCCTTTCAATATTCTGAGTCCCTGGAGGACAGATAATAACATATAGTTTGGTTTTGTATTCCCAGTGCCTCACATAGTTCAAGGAAAGAAAGGAAAAATGGTTCCTATTGATAATTCAATGGCAGGCAGAGTTAGATCTCAGTCATCACCCAAAGGCACTTTAACTGGACAGTAGACCTGGATCTTTAGTCCTGAAAGATGAGGCTGTCATTTTTTAGCTGTGTCTTAGGACAACCCTTTTAAAACAGAGGGCTTAACTCCTTCCCTGCCTCTGAGGCACGAACACAGGACAATGAGCTTTCCTTACTCTGGGGCTTCCGCCCACGCACAGAGAGGGTAAGAGGCTGAGCTAGACAAGGTTCGGCAGGGGAGCCTCTGGCCTGTAGCCTCACAGTTTACACAGAGTGTAAGTGCAGAAACATATTCTGAAGACAAATTCAATTTTTACCTTATCTCGCATTTTCCTGTTCCCTTCTTTAGTTCAGATAATCAAATGTGTGCTTTGGAGTAGATCCAATATCAAATGGAATTGAATATAAGTTGATGCAGTCAATTTAGGCAAAGGTAGCCTAGTAAATGATATGCCCCAGACTTTAAAAAGGACTTAGGAGATTTCTGCAAATTCAGAAATAGCTAAGCTCCTGTGCCACCTGACAGCAGAAAATATTCCTTCTGTCCTATGGATCAGTCGTGCTTTTCATCTTCTCTTGTCTAGGGCTCATAGGTGCATCTATTTCAAGTTTGACAACAGTCAAATATGGATTTATTAATGCCAGAGACGGAGAGCCCTGGCACAGAGAATGGAAGTGTGTGGATGCTGAAGCCAGGGAGACTTCGTGAAGGGCAGAGGCCTGGCTCCCTGTGAGAGAGATCTGGACCCTTCAGCATGGCCATGGGTGGGGTTGGATTGGGGGACAACCTTAGCATCTGTAGGCAGACAGACCGAGGTTTGAACTTTCAGCCTGAATTTCAGTAGCTGGGTGGCTATGGGCAAGTTACTCTCTGGGACTGAATTTCTTCCTTGCAGGGCTTTTTGGAGAATTACAATATGTATAAGTGGAAATATCTGCAATGTATGAAAAGTGACTGTCTCATAGTAGCTTTAAAAATTACTGGTAACAGTTATGATTATATTTTTGGATCTGTATGATGTGGTTCTCTGCAAGACTAGGGAACAATGTGGGGCTTTTGGTGAGGAAGAAGACAGAGCTGCCTGTATAGAATAATTTGAGTAGGTTCAGGCACATAGGGTTGCCATATTTAGCTAATAAAAATACAGAATACTCAGTTAAATGTCAACCTCAGACAAGCAAGAAATAACTTTTTAAGTTTAAGTATGTCCCATTCAATATTTAGGACATATTTATGTTTCAGTAGACTAGGACACAGGGCTGAGACCAGATGCGAGGGCTTGAAGATCAGGTGTAAGTGTTAAAATAAACAAGTCTTTGGCAGAAGCTAACTAGAGAGGCTGATAACTACAGGAAAGGCCTGGCTTCGACTAGTTTTTTAGTTTTCTCTGCCAACTTATATGCACTTTGGCTAATTACAATACCATTACACTGTGGTTTTAAATCGTCTGCCCTTGAAATCACCATGACAGTTCTAAAACAACCATATAAAGTTTAAAAATGGGAGAGGACCCAGTTCAGGGAATTACTAGCCAAACTTTCAGTAAAAGCCCACTCCTTGAGCTTGAATAGTTCTCCTCCCAGTCAGTAAGACCACAGAGGACCTAATGCCACCTCCTCCCAGGGCAGTTGCTCTCTCCGCACCTGCTCACTCTCCTCCCAGGCCACGTACTTTCACTTTCAATAAAGCTTTCTTAGCTTACATGATATGTCCTGAAATTCTTTTCCATGCCGAACACCAAGAACTTGGAAAAACCTCCAGGCGGGGGCTGGGTAACACGTACACTAAAAGATTGTCTTTTATCTGAGATTCAAATTTAACTGGCCACTCTATATTTTATTTTATCTTGCAACCCTCTACATAAAGGACTTTATCTAAAAGATCTACTTTAATTTCTGTGGTTCTTAAAGGGACTTTTTAGTTTTTTAGAATAACTATTAAGTCTCAGTTATGTATAGGCAAATAATGAACTTGATATCATGACTTCAAATTCAGAGCAAAGCACATGAGAATGGGGCCCTAGCTTGGGGGCTGTTTGGGGTAAGGTGAAAAAGGAGGAGCTGAGAGCAGTGGGCATCTGAGACTGGATAATACCTTGTTTCCACACCCAATCTTCTTCTGGAAGCATCAGAGAGGAGTGAGTAAAATTCAGGGATTGGTGATGAGATAGGCAGCATCTTACCTGAGACATACATTGGACTAAAAAATACAAATAAGATTTTAGTATAAATATGTCCCAAATATGAAATGGGACATGCTTACCCTAAAAGTTATATTTTGCTGTGTGAAATTGATGTGTAACTGGGGAGCACAGGCCTGGCAGTGGCCACTTCTGTAACTACCACTGTGCTGACCAAAATGCTGGTTGAAAGGGATACAGACTATATTTGAAGGACAAAAGTGACTATGGTGGCAGAGATTAAGAGAATGGTCCAGACTCAGAGGTGCCATGGATTGAACACACATCCTGCCCTCACAGAACCATCAGATAGAGGCAGAGACTGAGAGAGCCGGGAGAAACCCTATGAATTCTCTAGCCCCTTCCCTTCTCAGGTGAGGCACCCAAGGTTGAAAGCGACCATGTGATTGTGAGAGTTCACACAGCAAATTAGGGGATGAGCTGAGAAGAGAATCCTGTTCTCCTGACCTGCCAGCGGTCAGGCGCTGCACCCTGCTCACAAAATCAATGTTTTATGGATTGAGGGATTATCTACTTAAACTTCAAAGAAGGCCTTTGGAATGTTTCTGAGCCCTCATCTGCTGTAATAATTAGTGCATTGATGCAGAGTCAGACTGTAGTTCCGCCTCTGGACTCCTAGGGCTGTGTTTCTGCCTGGATGCCCTCTCCCGCCTCTTACTTGGACCCACAACTGCATATCCTCAAGGCTATGCTCACCCAGAATCAGGGAAGTAGAGTATGGGATAAGAGAGCATGTGTGGTTCTGGGGTCCACACAGACCTGAGTTCTAGCCTCGGTTTTGTCCTGGATATAACATGGTGTATCCATCCCTTAGAGTGACTGGGGTAATCTCTTTAAGGCTCAGCATCCTTATGCATAAAATAGACATACTAGCAGAATTCAATAGAATTCAATATAAAACATTTAGCACAGGGTTGGATGTCAATAAAATGACAACATTGTAATTGTTTTGAGGGAGGCTTTCCCTGGCCCAGGCCATTGCCTAGGTGTCTGTCTGAATTGGGCACCTTGCGGTGTATTCCCTAGAACTCTGAGCCACCGTCTGTTATCACATTTATCACACAGGGCTATCACCTGTAATTGGACTATCTCCCTGTTCTAGACTGTAAGCAATGTGGAGTCAGTAGTCAGGGCGTTTCTTGTGTTTGTATTTTTCCAGCATCATATATAGTACCTGACTCAAAATTTTACAGAAAAACAAAAGAGCATAATACTAGCTAGCACTTACTGAGTGCTTACTGTATGCCACTGTTGTATGTACTCCACATATTGACCAACAATTCATTTTATCCTCATGGTACATCTGAGATGTATGAAGTCATAGTCCCATTTTATAGATGGGGAAGCTGAGAGCTCTCAGTTTTTCATCCTTTCCACTTATTTCTTCCTACATTTTCAACCAGATGGCAGGTTGCCTTTCTTTCTTGGACAGATCACACTTCTGCTGTCGAGTTTCTGGAGAGAAACCTGGGAGGTGGCTGCTGAGGCTGGAGGAGCCAATCACAATTGTCCAGGGTCTTTTATCCAGGGGACAGATGATGATTTTCTTCATCATCCTGTTATTTAAAAAATGTCAGTTTATTGAATTAGTAAATGAACAACTTACGTGCTGGATAAAAACAAAACAAATCATCAGCTAAGCAAACGAAAACAAAAAACCTGGTGCAGCCTCCCTTAATACTCTGAAAATAGCTCAGTCTTTAATGGGGACTTATTTAAAAATAAGTACCAGTGTGTGAAATCTCCTACTGTTTACGGCCTGAATTCGGGTTGGTATTTCAAGCACAGCAGACAGGTGATGACTACTGATGCCTTAGCGATTGATTCCTCAGGTCTCCTCTCCCAGGGTCAGTAAATGAAATCCTCCATGAGGGTGGGAGGGGTGACGCTTTGATTTCCACAAGCTCTCTTACATCTTTCCAGAGTCAGCATTTTTATATGATAGATATAATTCATCGGAAACTTACTTTCTTGCTACGACTCATATTCTAGCCAAGATTAGCTATTTAATGTGCAAACATTATACTAATACTCGACACCTGAGGCTTGTAACTGACAGTTCCCAATAGAGTCTGGGGATTGCTGCTGCCAGTGGCTTCCCTATTAGACACACATCGTAGTCATGCAGGTAAGCTAGATAGTCACATACCGTAATTTGATGTGGAGATTTGTTTTCAAATGAACTCTGAGATCTGGAGAGTGTACTGATCCTTCACTAGCTAGAAAGAGAGGGTAAGATCTTTATAATTTGGGATATTGCAGAATATTCTAGAAAGAGGCACCCTCCTTCCCCATAGCTAGTACTAAGGAGACTCCCTTGAGTTCTCTTGCAGCTATAATCACTAAGTCTGCCACATAGGGGGAGTTTTGTGCCATCTTCACAGTAGGAGGAGTGGGTTGTTCTTGCTGGACTTGGTTTCCGGTGGGCAGTGCAGTGACACAGCCTCGCCCTGCCCTCACTACCTGGTTTAATGCCTCTAGTTCCAGGAACCCAGCCAAGATGGTGAGTCCAGCAATAGGCACACGGTGAGTGTGAGAGTGCAGAGGCCTGGCCTGCTGAGAAAGTTACCGTCAGCTGGGAGTGGTGAACTGGCAAAAGTGATACTTTAATCAGTTTGATGTCAGCATTCCACATTGTATACAAATCAGCACAAGCGGCGCCTGTGGCTCACTGAGTAGGGCGCCGGCCCCATATGCCGAGGGTGGCGGGTTCAAACCCAGCCCTGGCCAAACTGCAACAAAAAAATAGCCGGACGTTGTGGCAGGCGCCTGTAGTCCCAGCTGCTCAGGAGGCTGAGGCAGGAGAATTGCATAAGCCCAGGAGCTGGAGGTTGCTGTGAGCCATGTGACGCCATGGCACTCTACCCGAGGGCGGTACAGTGAGACTCTCTCTACAAAAAAAAAAAAAAAAAAAAAAAATCAGCACATTGTACCCAAGAAATGTACACAGTTATGATTTAATAAAAAAAAGAGAAGTGTTGCTAACGCAAAAAAAATTAAAAAATAAAATAAAACATATCTATAAACTCATGGGTAGAGGAGTGGTGGAAAGGGCTTAGAGAAGAATCACAGAATGATCCAAAGAGAGTCTTTAAGTTAGGATCAATAATTACTCATAGGACAGGACCGAGGAGATGAAATAACGTTCCTAATGCAAATTAAGAGGTGTTTGGCACAGGCAGAAAATAAATAGGTGATGGGAAAGAGCAGGTTTTTCTCAAAAGAACTAATGGTTGCTCGACCTTATTAAAAGACAGTCAATGTCAGGAGCAATAAAAAATGGAAATTAAAGAGAAAACATGGCATAATTTTTCATATGTACCATTAGCAAAGATTGGAAAGACTAATGTGAGGGGGAAGGCGACACTCCCGTGCATGGCAAAGGGAGCCAGATTGGCCAACTTTTTGGAGGACAATCATGCAGTGTGTGTCAAAACTTAAAAAAAGAAAGCTGGGTGCTAGGGCTCATGCCTGAAATCCTAGCACTCTGGGAAACTGAGGTGGGTAACATAATTTTTTGTACCTTTAGTGAACCTGAAACAATAAAAAGAAAAAAGCCAAAAAACTTTTAACAAATAGGCTCCAGCAATTCCAGTGTCAGGACTTTATCCTAAGAGATGATTTGGACCAGTGTTAAAAGGTGTGCATAGGGGGTTTATTGCACTGGTGTTTATTGCAGAGAAAGGTCATAAATGCCAAACATTTCCATCGGTCTGGGATAAATTAAGCAAATTCTACTATAACTAAATGAGGGCTCAGCACTTTTTCTTTCTTTCTTTTTTTTTTTTGTAGAGACAGTTTCACTTTATGGCCCTCAGTAGAGTGCCGTGGCCTCACACAGCTCACAGCAACCTCCAACTACTGGGCTTAAGCGATTCTCTTGCCTCAGCCTCCCGAGTAGCAGCACTTTTTCTTAAAGAGTTATATCAAAATATCAGGCCTTGGGATTAAGAGGCAGAATTGAGGCACTAATATAAAAATTTAAAATGTAATGATGTAAATAGGTAGAAGTCATTTTTAGCTTATGGGCCTTAAAAAACAGGCAGTGGGCTGGATTTGGCCCCGGGACTTAGTTTGGCCAATCTCTGGTCTCTGCAGTGCAATACTATGAAGCTGTTGAAAGTAATGATGTAGATCTATATTTATTGGCAAAAAATATTAAGGGCAAAAAAAATAAATAAATAACAGGTTCCTGAATAGCATGTGTAGCATGGTTCTATTTTTTTTGTAAGAATCAGTTTCCAGGTATGGCTATATATGAGTACGGAGTCTGAAAGGCTACAATCAACATGTTAACTGTGGGTAACTGGGTTGTGGATTGGGCTGATCTCCATTTTCTTCTTTAACTATTTCTGTATTTTCCAATATTTAAAAGCAATGAGCAAATATTACTTCCTTCATTCTAAAATAAGATAAAACAATTAAAAATTCTACAAACACCTCCAAAGTACAAACCCAAACAAAATAACAAAGCATTATTATACAGAATATTGTTAATTGCTCAATATCATACTTGAATTTAGGGATAGGAAATAAAAAGAGCCTAATTTCTTTTTCAGATAATAGATGTAGGATAATCCCTGACAATGACAGTATTAGGGTATTGGCAGGATTCCTCCTCCAAGCCCTGCCCTCTTGAATTCCTAGAATGTTGTAAATTCACTTTTGAAGGTGGGGAATACTATACTTACTGCTCCTGTTAAATACAAATTTTGGAGTCCATACTGTAATAAAAATCTCGTTAGACAACCTTGGTGAGAGTGGAAGATATGTTGATATTGTCTGCCATAAAGGGAATGGAAAATTTTAAATTTAATCACAGCTTTTGGTTTGAACACGAGACCATCCTGATCCAGGGAGATAGAGTCATCTAGCCTGAATCAGAACGTGAACAGGGAACAAAACAACTCAGAAACACGACAATGAAGCTACTTAGCCAAAGTCAATAAATCACTCATTTTAAATCTCAGATGATTTAATTCCCCAATACTTGCAAAATATCCCTCTTGGAAGCCTTCCATAAAATTAGCTTTTTAACTTTTCTTCACTACCTTTGGGAAGGAATTTTCTTGGTGAGTGGATTTTCTGCACTGTCAATCGGCCCTAGTGATAGCAGCTTGTTTTCTCTGGCAAATGTTAAGCGTGTAAGTATACCCAACAAAAAGAATTCTCTTACCAATAAAAATGTACTGAATGAGAAATAATCTCTGACTTTGAGGTGTCTTTAGTTTGGTAGGGAAATGGACATTTAAACGTATTGGGCTAAGTAGTTCTGTTTTGGTAGTAAAGACGAATAATGATAACAATGGTATTAATAAAAGCTTTGCTTTATTAAGTACCTACCAGATCCGTCATAATATCAGATAACAAGCCTGCTAGGAACAGGTATTGCTATGCTATTTTAAGATGTGGAATTGTAGTTCAGAGAGGCTAAATAATTCTTTTCAGGACACACAGCTGGTACGCAGTGGAGATGAACTTCAAATACAGACCTGGATTGAATTTTGCACGCTTTCCACTATGCCAAACTGCCTGCTGAATAGTGCAAATGCAAACTATAACTATGTTATTTATTAGTCTGCTTACTTCAATTATCAGCACACATAATTGGGAGTTGATTGTTGCTACAAAACCATTTCTAAGAGGAATGCTGTGAATCTGATGAAACCATTATGAAATTGTTGAACCCAGAGCGACTCAGTCTTGATGGTGACAGGACAGCCATATGCATTGCATGTCCACTGTCACCAATTCATTTTCTCTGCTCACGGAAATATGCTCTTGACATCATGCAGCCTGTGGGTGAGGAACAGCTCCCCAGCCCCTTCGAGAGGTCTCAGGGAAGTCACGTGCTTCCATTTCATGGCCTTACGCCCCTGTTGCTTCTCTGCCACGGCCTGATACATGGTTAATTGACTCTTAGGTAATAATGGACTAAAGAAAAACAGATTCATATGTGCAATTCCATGGTCAAAAAGGAGGAAAAAAGAAAACAACCACCAAACAAGCAAACAGACCCCCTCTTTATTTTTTGCACATAGATTCTAAATTTTACCTTTGCATTTCCTTCACAATGCCATTCATCTCTCCTGTTTCCTTGATTTGTCTCAGAGCTGGGGCAGTGTTCATCGTGGAATTGTACACCGTCCTGCTCTTCCCTCCATCATGTGTTCCACGCTCATTTACTGAGGCCAGCTCTGGGGTAGGACACAGGGCCAAAAGCCAAGTGAAGAATGCTTTCTGCCTTCCAGGAACTTTCGGTGTTTTGTTGTGGGTGAACAGTGGCAATGCGTGTGATGGTGAGCTGTCACCACCATGATACCAGGAGACAGACTCTGTACAGTACCTGTTTGCTTTACATCATGCTGCAGATTGAATGGTGGATCAGCAATGCTGCCATGACATAATACCACAGCCAGGATGGCTTAAATAAAATAATGTGTTCTTTTCCACCATTCTGAGGCTAGAAGGTTAAGAAGGTCGAGAAGGTTTGGTGTCTTGGGAGGCCCCTCTCCTTTGATTCATTTTTTCTTCGTATGGCCTTTTCTTTTTTGTGCGTGACCATGTCTGTGTCCTAATTTCTGATAAGAACACCAGGCCTATGCCATTAGGACCTACCCGCATGTCCTGATTTCATCTTCATTACCTCTTCAGCGGCCCTGGCTCCAATTACAGTCCGGTTCTGAGGACTTGAATATAAGGATTTGGGTTGGGGATTTAATCCAGTCCATACAGATGAGATTAGTTGGTTTAGGCTGTGCTCAGGTGGGATCTGTTCAGGCAGATCTCACATTTCTCCATCTCCCAGACAAGGAGGCTACCTGGGGCAGAGCTTTTCATGGCAGAAGTTGGAAGCTTCCAGAAAGGTGAACAAAAACACATAATGTCTCTTAAGGCCATGGCTCAGAGCTTGCACACCGTTGCCTATACCCACATTCCACTTGCTGAAGTAAATCCAGTGGCCAGACTTGACTTTAAGGGGACAAGGAGTAAATTTGCCTCCAGTATAAGGAAGCGCAGATGCACAAGAGGGAGCACATGGACACAGGAGTGGGAAGAATCGGGAAGAATAACGCAGTTTCCCCCCAAAGGGGAATGCATTCATTCAGGCTGGAGTTTTCTCTACCTGAAGAGAACTATTTATTTTGTTCTTGAGTGTTTAGCATGGAGTAGTTTTTTCAGGTTCTCAATGTGGGACAGTGTGCTTGTACAACAGTGAAACAGCTGCACTAGCAGCCACTGGCCCAGGCCTCAGCTCTATGGTGCACCTCGGCTGTGGCTCCCCTGGGGATTCTCTTGGAAGGTTCTTCCTTTGATGCAAGTGGTGGGGAAAAGACCAGCAGATTTCACTGTCATGACTGTGGGAACCGTTGAAAGGGGGTGTTCCCTGACAAAGAGTCGTATGGTGAGAATGTGAGTAGGGGATAATGTGGCGTAAGTCATTTAGATACCCCACAAGCAGCCAAAGTGGAAGGAACACTGTGAACAGAGGAAGATGCCTCAGTGTGGTGGCCTGGGCTCCACCAGAGATGGGAAGGAAAAGCTGACTAAGTGGGAGATGAATATCTGTGGGATTGGCCATCAGACTAGAGAGAAGAAAGCAAAACAGTCGGACCACCTTAGAGAAGGAAATGAAATTTATAAGAACAAAATAATCAGAGCAAGTGAAGCAGAGGGGGGAGAAAAAGAAGGTAGAGGAATGAAGAAAGGCTAGATTAAAATTCCCCAAATTGACTTTTCTGCAGGCTATGGCTATATTCTCCAGGTTTCATAAGTTTTAATGAAATTTTATCATTTTTATGTATTCACTTTATTTGATGGCAAGCTAGAGAAAATTTAATTGAAGAATACGCTGGGTGATTTGGATTGACTGTCTCGTAAATGGAGCTGCAGGGCAATTTCAGGCCCACGTTTGCATTGCTGTCTGCCATCATCTTGGGGATAACCGTAAGCCAAAAAACATTCTGGGGTACGGGACGAAAAGTGATTCATAGTATTTCAAACCTGGAAAATGTGGAGGGTAAATTAAATACAGCATGACACGTGGCTGCTCAACGTGAAAGAACACATTGGTTGATTTTATTCTGAGCCTGAATGTGTATATAAGCCTTTGCAATAACTTATCACAGCAATTATAATCTTAAATATGAGGTTATGATTTTTTCTTTAAATGACATTATAAAAGATTTCTGTATTTTGTTCTTGGATATACTCTTACATTGTGTGCCCCATCAATAACATAGATCAGGGTCAATTTTACTTTAGTGCTGAAAGGAAAAATAACAATAGAGATGGCAGTGAAAGCTTCAATTAGCTTGCTTAAAATCAGAAGAAGCAAATCAATAATAAGCAAAGCCAAAAGGCATATATACATCTTTCTTCTTTCAAATCTGCCATTAGGGATGTGTTCTCAGTAAACATCTTCCATCACAGTAATGCTTTCTGAGAAGTTGTATTGGGGTTGTAGTTTTATTTGTATTTATTTTGTAAATTTATTTTGGTTGTAGAGTTGTCGTCAAGCTATAATCGTATGGAGTTTATACTTAGTTCACTGTTTATGACATGTTTTAAAAACATGACGACAAAAAATTAAAGAGAGATTTTAGAATTCCTTTTCCCTATAATTGATGCATAAAGTTGATGAATGAAGGTGATAAGAGATAGGTGGTGAAGTGAAGATTTTCTAGCAGAAAGATAATGGGTAACCAGAGTTTCCTATTGCTTTTGTAACAATCACCACAAACTTAGTGTTAGAAACAAGACAAATATATTCTCTTATAGTTCTGTGGGCCAGAGGTCCTAAAGCAAGTCTCAGCTGGGCTGGTTCCTCCTGGAGGCTCCAGACGAGGATCTGTTTCCTTGTCTGCCCAGCTTCTAGAGGCCTCTGCATGCCTGGGCTTGTGGCCTCTTCCTAACATCACTAACCCCATGTTCTGGTGGCACACCTTCAATTCCTCCTTTGACCTTTAAGGCCCACTTGGATAATTGAGGGTAGTCTCTTCATCTCATGATCCTTAACTTAGTTGCTTCTGCAAGTCTCTTGCCATGTAAGGTAAAATTCAAAGGTTTCGGGGATTAGGATGTAGACTTTTTGGGGGACCATTATTCAGCTCACCTCAGAGGAATAGTTACATTAAGATCCCAGTTAGAAGAAGAATTTGAAATAGGATTGGGGCTGCAGAGGTGAATGCTGCCTGGAAAATGTATCTGGCTTGGAACTTAATCACCTGATGGATGAAGCAACACTTATAGGTAGGCTCTCTAGAAAGAAACAGCGAACCCTTAGAAAGTAAAATTTTGGGAGAAGAAAATGTTAAGAGTATTGTAGTGGGTTTTTTTTGAAGTGTAAAAAGGGATATGATGGTTGGCTATCAGCCATTGTTCTTAAAACAACTCTGGATGTTAATAATCACCTAGTGTTCACATAGTTAAAGCAACATTGATTTAGATTCTGGAGAAAGACCCCCTGGTTTCTCTCAATCAAATGAGATTATTAGCTACTGGAAAAGCACTATGGACTGAATGTCTGGGTTCCCCCCATTCATATGATGACATCTTTACCCCCACAGTTGAGGTATTAGGAGGTAGGGTCCCTGGGAGTTGATTAAAGTCATGAAAGAAGAACTCTCCTGAATGGGATCAGCGCCCTTAAAAGGGATGGAATCAGGGTTCATAGTTCTCCCTTCTACCATGTTAGGTTACAATGAGAAGATGGGCCCCACCGGAAGGCAAGTCTGCTGGTGATTTGACTTACCAGCCTGCAGAAGTGTGAGGAGTACATTTCTGTTATTTATAAACTGCCCTGTCAATGGTAGTTTGTGACAGCAGCCTGCATGGACTGAGACAAATGGATTTCTAACAAATATTTTGGAATCTTCTGGAAAATTTTAAGACTCAAAACAGTATTCCATTGAAAGTAGCCAGACAGTGTTAGAGGAGGTACATCATGGGATGAATGTAGATGTTTATGAAGGCCACAAGTTGCCCTTTCTGTAGTTCCAAACTGCTCATCCTCCACCAAATTAGTTTTTTTCTCAAGATTTCCTGGTTGCTCCACTGACTTGGAGGAACTTTCTGCCCAACAGTGAATTGTTATGTGTTCTGGGAGCCCAAGTTACAGAACTCAGCTGATAGCCTGTTGAAGCTTGGTGAGAAAACCCATGTTCATAGTAACGCAAGGAGGGTGGAGTTACAAAGGTCCCCGTCACAGTGCATAGCCTCTCCACACTGAGGATCCCACTGGGCTCCTGCTGCAGCTCCTGGCCAGGGCCAGCTGCAGGTGGTGAGCCACCAGCAGCTGCTGTGTTTAGGATGGTCCTGTGCTTGGTTTTAGGCTCCGTTATTGTTATTTTGAAAAATCTTAATATTTTTGAGCACGGGGACCTGCATTTTCATTGTGCTCTGAGCCATGCACATTCTGTAACTGGTGCCTGCACAGCTTCATGCAGCAGCCCCGCAGTTCCTGTTGTGTGGTCAACCCTGTCCAAATTGAAACAAAAAGCACGCACCAGCAAATTGTCAGGTGGCAGAAACAACTGTGACCGTTGGTGTGTGCTCAATTGCAATTGTCACTTTGTACTAATTCATGACATTAGATAGTTCTTTTTTTCTGTTTTATGGAACAAGAAACTGAGCCCTGACTGCAAGAAGACTTGTCCAAATTGTTACAGAACTGGTTTGCTGCAGAGCCAAAAATTAGACAGAAATATGTGGTTCCAGAACTCATGCTTCACCCAAATTAACCATTTGCTCTGACATTTCCCTGACAGATACTATATTTTAGGAAGGACAATTGCCTTCTTTACTTTTTTCATAGGGGAGCTCACTTTACTTTGGGACATCTCCGACTGCAGGAAAGGTCTTACTCGTTCCGAAATATAGGGAAAGTTTTACATGCAGTGGTACTTAGCAGAGCATTGTTTAAATCTATAAAATGTTTTGAAACAGGCTAAGTAGAAACTAAGCCATCATTCTATTATCATATAAATTACATTTATGAAGATTTTAATGATATAGAAAATAATGTTTTATGATACAAATCAATCATGACACAGTGTTGTTCATTTTGTCCATGTGAAAAGTACATAGAGAAAAGACTTGAAGGAAATAAGCTAAGATGTGAATACAGATTGTCTCAGGACTAAGGGCAATTTTGATTTCTTCTTTATGTTCTGTGCTTCACCAATTTTCACGATCAATGCAAATTCCATTTATAAGTTAAAAAGGTGCATGGAAAATATGCTACTAATTCAATAAATATTCACTGAGCACCTACTATGTGTTAGATGCTGTTCTTGGCACTGGCAGGAAATAAGACAAAGTCCTTGCCCTCATCTTGCATATATTCTATAGTTGTTATTTTAGTGGCTCTACCATCATTATTTAAATAGTTGTGTCAAGTTAATAGGCACTATTGACCCCCCAGGCAACCAAAACCTTTTTGCTTTTAAATGAATTGTTAAGTCAACTTTATTTTGGGGAAGTTGATTTTTTTTTTTTTAATCAGATAGTCTCAGTCTCTTGAGAAGTTTTGTTTCAGGAGTTTTAATTCTGATGGAGAGTCTATTAGCTGGCCCTCCTATCTTTGAGACATTTGTAAATTATTCAAGCACCTTTTCTCTGGCTCAAGTCAGGTTGATGGGATACTGACGGAATAGTACCAAATATGGTGCTTTGGAGTAGTCTTCTAAGTTCTTCGTTCAAGCGCCTGATTCTTGAACACACTCTGGGTGTGGCTGCTCCGAGAGAGGGCTCATGTGCTGTAGACACTTGCTAGAAAGTTGTAAAAGATTTTCCCCAAAGCCTTATTGACAGTAAGATATATTATATTTATGGAATGCTGTTATTAACGCAGTTTAGAAACTCCATCGAAGAAGGAAACGGGCTCTGATTGGCACAGCCTGTTCTTGCCCACACCATTTCTTAGAGTCTCTGCCTGTGTGCAAAGTGTTTTCTTTCTTTTATTTATTTATTTATTTATTTATTTATTTATTTCAGTTTTTGGCCGGGGCCGGGTTTGAACCTGCCACCTCTGGTATATGGGGCCAGCGCCCTACTCCTTGAGCCACAGGTGCCGCCCCAAAGTGTTTTCTAAATACCCACAAACCCAATGTACTCAGCTCTACTATGAAACTAATTTTTGGCTTTCATATGAAAGCTATAACCCAGTTATAACCTAAGAATATGGGGAAGGGGAGAGGGAGGGGAGGTAGGGGGGAGGTTGGGAAGAGGGAGGGTGATTGGTGGGATTACACCTGCGGTGCATCTTACAAGGGTACATGTGAAACTTAGTCAATGTAGAATATAATTGTCTTAGCACAATAACTAAGAAAATGCCAGGAAGGCTATGTTAACCAGTGTGATGAAAATGTGTCAAACTGTTTATAAAACCAATGTAGGGTGCCCCATGATCGCATTAATGTACACAGCTATGATTTAATATTAATAAAAATAAATAAATAAATACCCACAAACCATCTGTTAAGTAATTCATTATAGCATTTCCCTGGTGAATAATATTAAGTTCATCTGTCTATGGGTTGGGAATTTTTTTTTTTTTTTTTGTAAATCAGAACAATATTTTCTCATAATAAAGTCCTTGCAGGGCTGAATGGAGAATCACAAATACCTTGCTAGGTGGTCCTTGAGATGGAAAATAGCCTCTAATCCTGACTAGTGAAGACCCTAGAAGTGTCTTGGCCTCTTCCGGGTTGTCCTGAGGCCCTGGGAGAGGGGTGAGCTCTGTTCATTAAACACTCTTCATCTAAGACAAAGCTTGCCAGCACAGGGAGATTTCAGAAAGACCATAAATGTGAATTTTATTTTGCATTTAAAAAGCCACGCTTTATCCAATTGATGTGTTGGAGAAAAGATTGATAGGGGACTTTTTAAGAACAGGAGAGGGGCTGGCAATTTGCATATTAATTGTGTACCCCAAATGAATGCAGACAGCCATAAAATGCACTTGTAATAATTATACTACCATTGAACTGTGGGCTTTTAATTAAATGGAATGTTTTTATCTTGTGTTTTTCACGTTAACCATGTTGCTATGGATGTCAAGCTGTTCTTGCAAATCAAAGCGTTGTAGACGCCCAATCCTGGCTTTCATCGCAGTGGCCCGCATTCCAGGGCAGTGGCAGCTGGGGCTGGTGCTCCGGGCCAGCTCTGGGCACCTCTGTTTTCTGCAGGCTTTAAAGGAGGGCAGTGGAGACCTATATTGGTCACGCTGGCCCAGGACAGGCATGAAAACCCAGGCTTTGGAAAAGAGAAAGGAGCAAGGCTAGCAACCTGTGATGAGCCTTTTCAATAAATCAGAAAACGAAACCCTGGGTGTTCTCCTTGAGACGTGTTGCACTGTTTGCTGGTGCTAGTTGTTTTGATCTCCATCTACATTGTGGGCATAGCCGTGTTGGAGACCGAAGCTGCGTTATCCAAATGATCATTTTCACACTTTTCAATGCAGTGAGAAGAATGGTCCTCCTGCCCTTTTTTTTCTCTTCAAAAAAGCTGTTAAACGGAGCCACCGGTGCCTGATGTAAACGACTGTCATCGTGCTTTGATGATGGGGCTGGACACCCTGAACCTTTTGTTTGTTTTTTTTTTTCTCCGAGTTGTGTGGGCTGATCCATATCTTCATGGCAATGGCAGAGCCTGGGCACATCCAGGCCAAGGCGAAACAGTTCTTTTTACTAGAAGAGGCTCCTGGGCCCTAGAGTTGGGGCTGGAGAATCTCTGTGTATATAAAAACGAATAACAGACAGGCACGGTTCCCATGACTGAGGGAATTAGCAGGGAGAGTGACCGCAGATGTACCCCAGGGGTTATTGAGCTTTGTGACTTTTGCTACAACTTGGGCACCCAGGGGCATTCGAATGCCTCCCTCTGAATTGTATCAGTTACTTTTGGCTACAAGTAACAAAAACAACTCAAACAAGAAAAAGAGGAGTTTTTTATTCAAGACACAGGTAGGGTTGGGACTGACCTTCAGAGACAGGAAGTGAGAATTTGGCAAAACCCCAGGGCGTGCTGGACACATCCCTTCGTCTCTGTTTCTGTCTGTGGTCTGCGCTCCATTCCTTTCTCTGGGGGGCACGCTGGCGTTCCTGCTGTTCTGCCTTCAGGGCAGGCTGAGCAGAGACCACCGGGACCGCCTAAGTGTCATCTAGCCTTCCTATGTCCCTGTCATGGTCTTTCTCTCTCTTCCTCAATTCCAAATTCCAGAGAAGAGGCCTGGGCCCAGCCTGGATCTGTAGCCCAGTCCTGGCTCAGTCAGCTGTGGTCTGGGGCAGGGGGCGTGTCTGTGTGTGTGTGTCATGTGTGTGTGTGTGTCTGTGTGTGTGTGCGTGTCTGTGTGTATCTGTGTGTCTGTATGTGTCTATGTGTGTGTGTCTCTGTGTGTGTACATATGTGCCCGAGTTTGTGAGTACTTGTGTATGCAGCAGGGCTGACAAATGTGCCTATGGGCAGGAGGGGACCGTTCGTGACACACCAGCTGCCCCTATTGCTAGGCCTCTACTTCTTTTTAATTTAATGCCTTCAGTGACTTCATCTAGGAATTTTCCTAACAAAACAGAAGATCATGAAGCCAGGACCATGGTGAGAAGGTCTTGGCAAGTCATATCCTTTTAAAGCTAAGGGAGTTCAGAAACACTGTGTGTTCTTTAGAGGAGTTGCTTCGGAGACCATCTCTGTGACCACAGTCTGCAGTTGACAAGTGAGGACAGAACAAAACGGGGTAGTGATCTCTGGGACCAGGATTCTTCTGAGAGGTGGATTGACAGCGACACACCGTTTCTCCCTACATACAATGAGGATTTGGTCAGAGAGCTCTCTGAAATGTCACCCGTCACCTACTGAGTAGGTAGACAGTCTGATCAGATCTGTGATAAAAATTCTGAAAGCAGTGACAGAGTCTATCTGTGATTCTCTCCAGTCTTCTACATTTTGGTTTCTTCCTTGTCCTGTTATGTCAACGTCTCTTGTTCCTTTTTAGTGTCACAAGTTTTTGAGAGGAAGGCCCTTATTCTATGTTTTTTCTACCATATTTTCCTGAAATTCTCAAAAGATGCAAACATTATTTCTGAAGCTGTGAAATTAAAAGATGAAGAAGAGACAAACTGCAACTGTGAAATTTTAATTGTTGCTATTCGGACATGAATTATCAAAGAATAATGGAAACATTAATTTCCATCTAACCCCCCAAACAGGATGTAATAAGAAAGCACAGTGGTGCCAGGGGTCATCAAGGAGGTTGGAGTTATTCTGTCCCCACCATTGTTGTGAATCCTGAGTGACATCACGTGCATAGGCCTCGCCAAGGAAACGCCCACCCCAAGGGGGCTGATTGTGCCATTTGGTTTCTGCGCAGATGGGTATTTGGCTTTGTCTCGTTTTTGTCCCACAGACCCATGGCCTTTTCTATCTCTTTAATGCCACTGGCCAGTATGTATTAAAATCTCATGTCTGAGTTTCTTTAATAGATGTAAGGCTTTGAAGTGAGAGCACACGCCAATTATGTGAATTGCAACTCTGCCCTCGGGTGTTGGCATCCTTTCCCCCGCCACCCCCGTCTCCTCTATCCAGACCGTGTGACTGTCTTATTCAACACTCTCTTCTTCATCTAAGTTTTCAATTGGTTGGAAAATAAGACAGAAAGAGCCAGCAGTGGGAAATGGAAAGGTAACCCTAGTCACTGATGAAGGCTGGATTGTAAGATGGGCACATGTGGGTGAGCGAGGGAGGCCAAGAGGGTGTGCGGCCTCTTTCTCCTCTTCTGCACTTTGGAACAAGGAGTGTCTGCAAGTGTCCACGCTTATCCAGATGGTCCTTTCCATGGTCCTGGGGGAGGAAAGAGGAGGGAGCAGATGCCACTTTGCTCTGATGTGAATCTGTGATAGTTCATTTCTATGCAATGGAGAACTTGAAGCCCACCAACTCGGCAAGGAGCAGTTAGTAGTAGGCCAGGGGCTGGGAATGTTTGGGGTATGGTTTCCTCTCCAGGGCATCTACAAGCAGGAAAACACGTCTCCCCCAGGCTACGAGCCGTGCAGTACAATAGCCGTGCCTTTGATCACCTGCTCTATGCCAGAGCAAATCCCAAGGCCTGGCACCCAGGAAGTGGACAGAGAAATAGCAGGCATTCCTTAACAGTCACTGAATAAATAAATGCTTACATGCCTTAAGCAACAAACTGCCCCTGAAGCGAACTGTAAGGGATTATAGCAATAACTGGGTGTGACCTCAGGCTACAGCGCTTCACAGCTCTCAAGGAATATACCCACAGAGCCTTGCCGTCACGACCAGGGATGTGGATTTTGATCCCTAAGATTCTGAGTTTTCTTGCCACTGCGCCAGGCAAGAGCCAGCCAGTCTGCAGGCCCTGTGGTCTCTGGGGGTGCCGAGATTGATCCACCAGAGTCAGAGGGACCAAGCGCTGCTGAACGAGGCCGTGGGGAAGTCAGCCTTACACAGTGGCATCAGTGTTTCCTTTTCCGGTCCTTGAATCCTACTTAACCACGTGTGGATTTGCCACCCAGTGGCTGGTGCCATGGCTGCTGATATTTGGAGATAATTAGCCTTGGCTCCAAGCACCCTAAGTGGATTCTGTGGCTTTCTTGAGTATGAGGGGGATTCGATACAATTAATTGGCATTAATTCATTGACTGAAGGTGTGATTAAAGAACATTTCAGTTTTTAATGCAGCTCATTGATAAGACAAAGCCTTCTCTTTGGTGTATTTCAGCATACCAGTTAGGTTTCCTCATTTTTCTCAAAACTGTACATATATATGTCTGATATTTCTAGAAGTACAAACTTTGGCACTGTCTCTTCCCTTAGAAATTTCTGATTGTTAAATAAGGCCATCCATGAGGCTTTAGTGCAGGCCACATCTCAAACCACATTTGGAAGGAGTTCTGATGCGTGTTTTGGTTCAGTGCAGGTTCTGTGTTAGGCAGGTGGTGCCCACCACCCTCCCGGCCACTCTGGGAGAGGTGGCCAGGTGGCCCAGTCACTCCTGAGGAGAAGGTACTGCCTTTGCCTGAGAGAGTCACCCCAAAGGCAGAGTGAGACAAGGTCAGCTTGTCACAGTGTCATCGGAGAAGAATGAGCAGAGTGCGGGCGTGAGTTCATTTGCTGCTGTCTCAGGTGAGGCTGGACGGCTTTGCTATTTGCTTGTGACTTTGGTCATGTATTGGAGAGTCAGGAAACCCTGGGCCTGAGGTGACTGTCCTGATGGGTCAGTTTGCCTTTATACCTCAACTTCTGGGATATTTGTAAGAAGCTGTTGTGGCTCGAATTGTGTCTCCCCAAAAGAGATGCTGCAGTCATAGCACTCAGTGCCTCTGGAGGTGACTTTGTTTGCAGATAGGGCAGCTGCAGATTTACAATGCGGTGGCATCGAGGTAGGGTGGGGCCTGCTCCCATATGTAACTAGTGTCCTTATGAGAAGATGGCCCCGTGAAGCCAGCGACACACAGGAAAAACGCCAGCAGGTGACAGCAGAGGAAGAGCACAGCTGCAGTAAGGGGACGCTGAGGGTTGTCAGCCTCCCCCAGGAGCTGGAGAGTCTGGGAAGCATCTGCCTGAAGTCTCGGAGAGAACACGGCTCTACCCGCACCTCAATTTCTGATGTCCAGCACCCAGAGTTTTAAGAAAGTGAATTTCCATGTTGTAAGCCCCTCGTCTGGGGACTCTGTTACGGCAGCCCTCCGAAAGGAACCCAGAAGCCCTTGGTCCTGTCAAATGCCTGCAGCCTTTTCCCAGAGATTCATCGGAATCTCAGTTTGCTAGGGATGCAAGAAAGTGCCAAACCCTAGGTGACTCAAACAACAGAAATTTCATTTCCTCCTAATTCTGGAGGCTGGGCTGGTTTCTTCTCAGGCCTCTCCGTGGCTTGCTGGTGGCCATCTTCTTGTTGCGTGTTCACCTGGTTGTCACTCTCTGTTTCTGTGTTCTCACCTCCCCCCCTTTTTTAAAATTTATTTTTTATTAAATCACAAACACATAGACCATGTACACATTAATGCATTTATGGGGCCCAATGTGCTGATTTCATATACAGTTAGGAACGTGTACATCGCACTGGTTAATATAGGCCTCAGCTCTCATCTCCTCTTCTGAGGAGGACGCCAGCTCTTCTGGGTTAGGTTATACCCCAGTGACTTCACTTTTACCTTCATTACACTTTAAAAACCCCACGGCCTCCCCCCACATTCTGAGGTGCTGGGGGTTAGCCCCTCGGCATATGAACACTAGCGGGGTGGGAGGGGGACAATCCAGTCCAGGGCTGGGGTGGACTCCCGAGAGAACAGACTGCATCTCATACATTTTCTACCTGCAGAGCCTGACCCAGAACCAGCCACAGCCAAGGCTGTAAACTTTTGTGGAATGTGCGCGCTTCTGTTCCTAAGGAAAAAGCAAAGGGAAAGACGAGTCTGTTTTTTCTTCTGTGCTTGCTGTGCAGTCGCGAACTGAAATCCAGATGACGTGTGAAGACGGGACGAGGAGGACGAAGGGAAGAGACAGAGGTGCCAGATGGGGCCAGGTGCGCGGGTGCGCAGCCACAGCGGTAAGGACATGTGGCTTTTGCTGTTGCGCTTGGTGTAATTTGCTCAACTCAGTTTGAGTTGCAACGTGGAGATTTGCCTATGTGTGTGTTATGATTCTCCCCGCGTAATCAAGACCGTGATAGTGGGTAAGGGAAGAAGACAGGGCCTCGCCCGGCCACGGCTGCCTCTCTCTGCTGTCTCCAAAGGACCGCAGCCCGGCTGTGGCGCGATGCTCAGAGGGGGCCTCCGCACACCTTCCTGGCTCTCTTCTGCCCACCCTATCCCAGGCGTCCCTGTCCAGACAGCTGTTCAGAGTTGTTGGGCCAGCCTCTGCCTGTTTCACTCTTAAAATAGTAAACTACTTGAGAATATGAATTCATTTTCTCCCCAAATAGGTAAGAAATAGGTGTAAGAATGTTGGCCATCATTTATGAAAATACGTTGTTGCTTACATGAAAGAAGTGAAACTTTATTCTTTTTCTTTTTTTTTTTTAAATACATTTTATTGTATATATTTAAGAAACAGTGTGATGGTACGGGGGACATACAGACAGTCAAAAGGTTTCTCTAGTGAAGTAAATCAACATATCCATTATTTCATGTAGTTACACCCTCTCCTTTCTTTCTCATTTTTGTGGCAATGGACACAGAACCTGTTCTTCTAATATGAATCCCACATACAGTACAATTGTATTAGCTGTAGTCTTCATGTCACACATCAGATCTCTAGACGTTCATCCTACCTAGCTCCCTATTTTCTGTCCTCTGACATCCATCTCCTCATTTTCTCTCCTTCTCCTCTCCCCCACCCCTGGAAGCCCCTGTTTCATTTTCTATCTCTGTATTTTTGATTTTTCTTTTCTTTTTTTTTTTTTTTTAGTGTGAATGAGGCCATGCGGTATTTTTCTTCCTGTATCTGGCTTGTTTCACTCGGTATTGTGTTCTTCAGACTCCTCTGTCTTGGGGCAAGTGGCGAGATCTCATTCTTTTCTAGCAGTCCGTTGTCCGCATGTATCAGAGTTTCTTTATCCATTCATCCATCACAAACACGTAGGCTGTTTCCATATGTTGGCTATTGTGAATTTTGCTGCAGTGAACTGTGGGAGTGCAGATATCTTTATGAGGTGGTGATTTCATTGTCTTTTTGTTGTATTTGTTACATTTGTTATAAAATGTGTTAGTTACATTTTTAATTTCTTTAGAAACCTCCATCCTGTTTTCCACAATGGCTGTATCCACCTACATTCCTACTAACAGTCTTCAAGAGTTCCCTTTTCCCCACACCTTGCTAACATTTGTTATCTTTTGAGTTTTTAGTGATAGCTCTCCTAACAGGTGTGGGTTGTATCTCAGAGTGGTTTTGATTCACATTTCCTTTGTGATTATTGATGTGAAGGAACTTTTCGTTACCTGTTGGCCATAATTATGTCTTCTTTGGAGAAATGTTTATGCTGGTGTTTTGCCTATTTTTAAACCGAGTTTTTGTTTCTGCACTATTGAGTTGTGAATTCTTTATAAATATTGGATATCAACCCATTATTTTATATATGCTTTGCAAATATTTTTCTCCTGATTTGTAGACTGGGAAAATCTCACCATTTTATTTTATTTACTGTGGCTTATGCTATGCAGAAATAAGCTTTTTTGTTTTATGTAGGGCCACTTACTTGTTTTTGCTTTTGTGGCCTAAGCTTTTGGTATGATAGCTAAAAAATCACTGCCAAAGCCAATGTCCAGTAGCTTCTCACCTATGTTCTCTTTTAGGAATTTTATAGTTTCTGGTCTTCTACTTAGATCTTTTATCCATTTTGAGTTATTTTTGTGTATCATATAGGATCCGATTTTATTATTATTATTATTTTTTGGCATGCAGAAATCCAGTTTTCCCAGAACCATTTATGGAACAGAGTTTTCTTTCCTCATTTTTTCCTGTTTGTGCCCTTGCCAAATATTAATTGAATGTATATGTCTGGATTTATTTCTGAGCTCTGTATTCTCTTCCACTGGTCTGTGCGTTAATACCGCATGGTTTTGATTACTATAGATTTCTAATACAATTTGAAATCAGGAATTATGATGCCTCCAACATTTTTTCTTTCTTACGAGTTATTTTAGCTATTTGGCATCTTTTATGGTTCCATATGAATGTTAGGATCATTTTTCCTATTTCTGTGAAGAGTCCCAGTGGTATTTTGATAAGGATTCTATTGACTCTGTATATATTTTGGATAGTCTGGATATTTTCACAATATTTACTCTTCCTGTCAATAATCACAGTTATCTTTCCATTTATTTGTGTCTTTGATTTCTTTTATCAATGTTTTATGCTTTTCAGGGTATAGATCTCCACTTCCCTGGTTAAATTCATTTTGAGGTATTGAATTTTTTTGATGCTATCATAAATGGAATTTTTTTTCTTGATTTCTTTTTTAGTTAGGTTGTTATTTGTGTATAAAAATGCCACCAATTTTTGCATGTTGATTTTGTATCCTGAAATTTTACTGAATTTATTAGTCCTAACTGGTTTTTTTTGGGGGGGTGGTGGTTTTTTTTTACATATAGGATCATGTCACCTGCAAATAGAGATAATTTTACTGCTTCATTTCCTATTCACGTATCTTTTATTTCTTTTTCTTGTCTGAATGATTTTGCTGATACTTTCAGTACTATTATGTTAAATAGAAGCGGTAAGAATGGGGTTCCTTGCCTCACATTGGAACTTTGTGAAAGAACTTTTAGTTTCTCTCCATTGATTATAATGTTAGCTGTGGATTTTTCATAAATAGCTTTTATTATGTTGAAGAATTTTCCTTCTACACTAAACTGTTGAGAGTTTTTATCAAGGAAGTCTGCTGGACTTTGTCAAATGATTTATTCTGCATCAATTGAGGTGATTATGTGGTTTTATCTATCATTCGGCTAATTGATCGATTTGCATGTGTTAAACTGCCTTGTATACCATGGATAAATCCCATTTGGTTATGATGTAGAATCTTTCTGATGAGCTGTTGGATTTGGTTTGATAATATTTGATTGCGAATTTTTGCCTCAATGTTCCTCAGAGAAATTGGCCTGTGGTTCTCTTTTCTTGTAACATCTTTGTCCGGCTCAGTTATCAGTTGATGCTGGCTTCATAACATGTGTTTAAAAGTATTCCCTCTGGCTCTATTTTTTGGAAGAGTTTAAGTGGTATTGGTGTTAATTCTTCTTTGAATGTTTGCTAGAATTCAGCTGTGAAGCCATCCGGTCCTGGGATTTTCTGTGTTAGGAGGTTATTCAATATCTTTGTTATTGATTTGTTCAGGCTTCCTATTCCTTTTGACTCAATCTTGGGAGGTTGTATTTTTATAGGCATTTACTCATTTCTTCTAGATTATCTAATTTGTTGTCATATACGTGTATTTGTTTTTAACAGTCTCTTACCATCCTTTTTGTTTCTGAGGTGTGTGTTCAGGAAATGAACATTCTCTCTCAGACCTTCTCTGTCCCTCTTTCACTTGCTGAGGGAGGGCTCTAATTTGACTGTGGGTGAAAAGATCCTCATGCCCTACAGGAAAGAAATCTGCACAGAGAGGCCAAGGAAAGTCTGAACCGACAGGTCTTGTTGGCTTTAGATCATGTGCTTTTTGTCCATCATGTTTCTACAAGACTGTCAATTATGCTTACGTAAGGAAGGCACCAATACCCCGCCCCCCAAAGGAACAGGGCTTTGGAGAGCTGAACACATGGAGATTCCTGCGGGCGGTGGGCGCTCCATGCCCTTCCCCGAGTCCTTGCCCTGTGCTTCTCTCTATATCTGTGTACTTTCTAGTGTCTTTTATCATCAACTGGCAAATGTGTTTCCCTGAGTTCTGTGAGCTGTTCCAGCAAATTAATCAAACCCAAAGAGAGTAATGGGAACGCCAACTTGAAGCCAGTTTGATAGAAGTCCTGGAGGCCTGAACTTGTGACCATTTTGACTTTTAACTTTCATACAAGAGAAATCTATAATTTACATACCATCATTAAAGTATTGGAGTATTTGGATTTGACCATGTAATTACCTCCACCAGTGAGTTTTATATGAACTTTCATATATATTCATAATAGTAATTATCATCTTTTTGTTTCTGCTTAAAGAACTCCATTAAACATTTCTTGCATGACAGATCTAGTAATAATAAATTCCTTCAGCTCTTGTTTGTCTGTGAAAGACTTTATTTCTCCATTTCTGAAGGACAGACTTGCTTGCCATAGTATTCTTGGCTAATAGTCTTTTCTTTTTCTTACAGTATGTCGTCCCATTATCACCTAGACGACAAGATGTCTGCTGAGACTCTCCTTTATAGTCTAGAGATTATCTGTTGAAACTATTTGAAAAAGATTGAACCTCACGAATCTGGACGTCCTTATTTCTCCAAAGCTGGGGAAATTTTCAGTAATTATTTTATTAAATAAGCTTTCTGTTCCTTTCTCTATTTCTTCTCCTTCTATAAATCTTATAATGTAAATATTTGTTCACTTAATGGTGTTCCATAAGTAGCATACATCAATATTCACTCTTTCTCATTCTTTTTCTTTTTTTTTTGACTCTGAGGGAATCATTTCCAAAGCTATATTTTCCAGTTAACTGATTATTTCTAGTACTTAATGTAGTCTGCTGTTGAAGCCATCAAACGAAATTTTTTATTTCATTGACTTCTTCAGCCAAAAGATTTGTTTGTTCCTTTTTATGATATCCATCTCATTATTTAATTTCTCATTTAGAGCATGAATTATCTTCCTGATTTCACTAATTTATTTATTTGTATTCTCTTGTAGCTCACTGAGTTTTCTTAAGATCATTATTTTGAATTTCTTTTTAAGGAATTCCCAAATTTTCATTTTTGGGAGTCAGTTACTGGAGAATTATTGTATTCCTTTAATGGGGTCATATTTTGTTTCCTTGTTTTTTCCTTTTGTTTGTTTTTGTTTTGTTTTGTGGGAGACAGAGTCTCTTGTTGCTCAGGTTAGAGTGCAGTGGTGTCATCATAGCTCACTCCTGTCTCAGCCTCTTGAGTAGGTGGGACTACACGGCTGTGCCACCATGTCTGGCTAATTTTTCTATTTTTAGTAGAGACAGAGTCTTGCTTTTGCTCAGGCTGATCTTGAATTCCTGGTCTCAGTGATCCTTGCTCCTCAGTCTCCTAGAGTGGCAGGATTATAGGGATGACCCCCTGTGCCCAGTGTCATGATCTTTCTTGTGTACCTGATTCATGTCTGCATATGTGGTGGTACAGTCACCTCTTCTAAACTTTATAGAGTGACCTTCATAGGGGAAAATTTTGCCCCATGAATGGGCCCGAAGGTGCTGGTTGGACAGGGTGGGATAACTGGTTGAGGGTGGTGTAACAGTGTATTCTCTGCGCAGCTTCTTTATCTGTGATCAGTGTTTATAATGACAGCAGGCCTTAGTCGTCTAGGTTATTAGGGCTTTTAGGATCCTCCTGGTCTTGTCCTTTTCTTTTTTTTTTTGGCCGGGGCTGGGTTTGAACCCACCACCTCCGGCATATGGGACCGGCGTCCTACTCCTTGAGCCATAGGCGCCGCCCGGTCTTGTCCTTTTCATAGCAGGAGTCTTACCTGAGGGGATCTCTCTTGGTGTTGGGTCCAACACAGCTCACAGATAGCCACAGAGGCACTGGGATCCAGGACTTACTTGCTCAGAGGAGCTGTGAAGCTGGGTTCTTGGGCTGAGGGTCTTGAAAAACCACTGTAGAATCTGGGGTTTAAGGGCACAGGTTCACTCTCCAAGGCAAGAGTGGATGCAGTTCTCAAACTGAGCCAGATCTGTTGCTCGGATCAAACATAGCGTTGATACCACTCTGAGGAAGAAACAGTGCTCTGGAGGCAAGGGCCCAAGGAGCAGGGCACAGTTGCAATTTGGGACCCAGAACGAGAAGATAGAATGACAGCGTGGGCTCTGGAGGATGACATATGGTGCGGTGGTACCTATGGACCCTGGGAGTAACCCAGGCTTTGTGAGCAAAGTGCAACAACGGCAAGGACCTCCGAATGGCGTGAGGCCACCGTGGCTTGGGACCCAGGAGGCAGGCAATGGCACAGCAATGACCCCACTCCCCAGAAAGACAGGGCACCTCAGCAGCTTGATTACAAGGGCCTAGTTCAGTTCCAAGTAGGTAGGGCTCTGTGGCTGTTCGGGATGGAGGGTGGCACAGCTCAGCCAAGGCTCTGATTCCCTGGGACTTGAGGCACTGCATCTGCTCAGCCTCCAAAGGTGCAGCTACATGGGTCCGTGGAGCCTCTGGATGCCTAGAGGGTGGTGCCATGTCAGCTGTGGTGCGGGAAGGTGCAACTGCTCTGATGTGTGGGAGGCTCAGAGCCCCTGGAGGATAGAATGCTGGCTCAACTGTGGCACAGGGAGGAGGGCCTGCCCACTCTGGTACTTTGGGGTTTCAGGTTCCCAGTGATGGGGCACCACTTCAGCTCAGCCCTAAGGGGAGAAAGCACCAGTGACTAGGATTTGGTGGGTCTTCAGTAACTTGACCCTTGGGGCCAGCAGGTAGCAGTGTGTCTGTTGGGGATGGCTTGCTACCAGGTGGGTAGAGTGCAGTGGTGGCTGAGCCTCGGGGTGGAGAGGAGTGCAGTGGCTCCTCGCTCCCAGAGCAGGGTTGCTGAGTAAAGCCTCTTGTTTCAAGGTGACTCCAGGCAGTGGTGGGGAATAGTGCTGGCTACTGCTTTTCTGGGAGAGGCTCCGTGAGGGCCCTCCAAGCACCTTCCTCAGCTGTCCTAGCCTGTGAGGACTGCAGGTGGTGTGCAGTGGTGATGGTGAACGCTGGGGCCCTCTTACTTCTCACTCTCCTTCTCCTTGCAGTAAGTACTCTCACCTGGGTCCAGGCTGGTACCTCCTGGGCGATAGGGTGGCACGAGTGAGGTGTTTCCATCCTTCCCTCTGTGGCCACCTTGCTTTCTGTGCTCTTAGGGTTTCTGCTGCTTCTTTGCTGTTCCCCAGTGTTCTTCTTTAGTTATTTTGGTTGAAATGTAGTTGTTTATTCATTGGCTTTTTGTGTGTGTGTGTGTGTGGGGGGGTTGGGGTAGTGGTCAGTGCTAGAAGCTTCTAGCTGGCCATCTTGCTGACGTTCTATCCTGAATCCCTTATTCTTTCAAAAATTTTCATGCATGCGTGCATTCAACATATTGAGAGCCTACTATGCATCTAGAAGATTTTTCCTTTTTAGAACATTGTACCAATGCTTCCCTTTACCTGGCTTCCTATGTCAGATGCAGACCTTTGCAAACTCTAAGTCAATGCTTCTCAAACTTTCCTGTGAATGTGATTAGCCCAGGTTGCTTATCAATAATTCAGATTCCTTGTCTCTATTCCCAGACAGTCTGAGTTAATGGGGCTGGTGTGTGGCCTAGGAATCTGAATTTTAAACAAAGACAAAGGGTCTTTGAGAAATAGTTCTCTGGGGTTGGAAGCACAGGTGAGGCAGTGGTTCTTACCTCAAACATATTAGCACATTGCTCTTAATGCTGAAGTTGGGCAACCCATGGAAAGAAGTGTGTTTGGGGTGAGACCTGTGGGGTGCGTCCATGGGATGGAGTGTGTGTGTGCTGGTTGGAGGGAGTGGGGGGTGGGAAAATGAAAGGGATATCCCTTAGCTGGGATCCCCCACTCCGATTACTCCAGAAGTCTTGGATTCCAGGCCACACAGTTTTCTTTTCTTGGCATTATTTTGATCAATTCAGCTCACCAGAGTTCAAAATTAAATCATTTCCTTAGCAAAGGAATTTAGTTTCCATCTTGCGAACGTGGAATCGGATTGTGTAGCCCTGGCCTTACAGCAGCTTCTTACCAGTTTAGACTACCTTGTCAGCGGTAAGACTCGAGCTGTGCTTGGAATTCCCAAGAAGAGTTTTTCTTTGCTGCTCTGAAAAGCCTTCGTCTTCACTCCCATTATTTCCAGCTTAATTTAAAAAGTTTGCTGCCGAGAGAAATGGTCTATGCTTATGCTTGGGGGGATCTTTCGCTGAGATCTGAGATTTCTGTTTACAGAATGAATATTGTAGCTTGGATGGACAGTCATTTTTATCCTAGTCCTATGTTGAAAAGTAAATGGGAAATAAACCCATGAAGACTAATAGGGACTGTACCACCTGTGGCAACTCATCTCAACATATAAATTTGTTTTCTTTTACCTTCGACATAAAAATCCTTTGTAAGTCTCCCTTGGTAGTATACAAAATTGCATGTGTGATATTTTATTCACCAATCCCTGAAAATATCCCTGCCATTTCAATGCTATCTGGAGCAGTTACTGTCCATAATCTATGGTAAGGACTAATGGAGAAGAGGAATAAATATTATGGCAATTATTACTATGAGCTTTTATTTTAAGCTGCAAAGCCCAAGATTTCTATGGAGATATAAGTGCATCAAACTATATTTTTTATGGTAACATCTAAACTGGGCAATAATAGCATATCAATAAACTTCAATTACACTCGAGAAAATACTAAAAGTGAACCTCTAGTGATGTTCAATAAAGTCTACAGGCACATTAGAGTTATATAGAGCAGTGACATCCATCTGGTACTTTTCAGTGACTTCTAGTCAATTACTACATTTCATCCTGTGTAATCCTCTTTTATCTCTAGTTCCTGCTGGTGTGGTAATTCTCACTCTGCTACATCTGTGGCTTTACTGTCAATTTTTATCGCCTATGAATCAGTGCATCCCTTCCTGCCCCCGGATGTTGTTGAACTGTGTATCTGCTGAAGAAGATTTAATTGCAACGTGGTATAAAATGTGGATTTAGAGACATATAGCAACTATGGAAAGCGATTGACAGCATACTAAAAAATGGGCATGCTTTGAAATAAAACCTTGCATCTCAAAGTACAGATTCCACGGGAGCGTTAGACCTGGAGTTTGCAGTGTTGTGTGTTTTAGAAGGCAAAAAAGTAAACAAAAAGCCTCACAAAAACACAAGCAAAATCAACCCTGTCTGATGGCGATCTTTTGAAAAGGAGGGTTTGTACATGTTTTCTATATACATACATAACATATGCATGATTGTCTTGTGTGCATATGAAAGTATACATGTGGATAATGTTATATGACTATGTCGTATGTTTGTATAAAAGTCATAAAATGTATTTTATATTTTGGAACGGTGAATGCATTTTTTTTTTTTAAAAGAGAATTAACATTTTAGAGCAATTTTTGGTCCACAGGAAAATTGAGAGGAAGGTGCAGAGATTTCTCGTATACTCCTTGCCAATGCCCCACATCCCTTACCAGCATGATCCAGTTTGTTATAGTCAATGACCCTACACTGACACCTCACTGTCACGCAGAGTCTGTAGTTTGCATTAATGTTCACTCTTGGTGTTGTACATTCTGTGCTGTTTGACATGCGTAAAGTGCCCTGTGTCTACCTCTAATCCACCTTTGCTGTATCATGCACAATGCCCCTGTGGTCCCACTGCCCTAAGATCCTCGGGGCTCCACCTGTTCACCCCCCACCCCAACAACCCCTGATCTTTTTACTGTCTCCGTATCTTTGTCTTTTCAAGAGCGCCATGTGGTTGGAATCATAGAGTGTGGAGCTTCTTTCACCTAGTAATGTGAATTTACATTTCCTCCATCTCTTTTCATGGCTGGATATTGGCTGTATTTTTAAAAGAATTAATGAGCAATAAAACTGAATATATTAATTGTATAGTTTTTGTGAAAATGCATTTCAATAGAGGCAGGCAGTGTTTATGTACCTTTATCCTTCGTATCCTTTTACCTTCGACATAAAAATCCTTTAAGTTGATTTTCCCTTCCTCTTTCTTTAGTATTGTATCGTGTTTGTTCACTGTCCTCATACCATTCCTCCCCAGCCTCCATCAAACCCACTTTTAGTTGTACCAGGAAGATATTCATTCACTCATCCATTCAATTGGTCAGTCAGATAGGCCAGATGGCCTGGTGGGAGGTCAGGAGGAAAGGAGGTGTCCAGAGGGCCCTTCTCATTCCCTGTTGTTTTCTGTCCTCACCATGCATGAACTTTACCTTGATGTAGATACCATGCAGCAGCCTTGGGTTTTTTGGTTTGTTTGTTAGGGGTTTTTTTTGAGACAGAGTCTTGCTATGTTGGCCTGGCTAGAGTTCAGTGGCCTCAACACAGCTCACCGTAACCGCCAACTCCTGGGCTTAAGTGATTATTCTGCCTTAGCCTCCTGAGTAACTGGGACTACACATGCCTGTCACTGTGCCTGGATGATTTTTTTCCATTTTTTGTAGAGTTGGGCTTTCACTCTTGCTCAGGCTGGTGTCCAACTCCTGACCTTGAGTGATCCTCCCACTTCATCCTCTCAGAGTGCTAAGCATTATAAGGCATGAGCCACCACATCTGGCCCAGCCTTGGTTTTATTTGTATTATTTTAAATCTTCCTGGGTCCCTGAAGTTCCCGAAGTCCACAAAGCCTTCACTTCCAAGAAAGGTGATGAGACCAGCCACATCTCTTGCAATGACAGGAAGAAAGAGCAATTGTTCCTGTCCATCGATGGCTCCCTCGGCTCAGGCTACTGCACATAAGTGAACATGCTGCTCCTCCCAGACTGCTGAGTGGGGCGGGCACCCGGGGCTGATAGGTGCACCTGCCCCACCATTGCACTGGGTATGGGCCCTGAATTATGGGTCTCTGCTACCTCTTCCACAGACCTGGCTCTGGCTGCCGCCCCCTGAGGCTGTAGATGTTCTGAAGCACTTTCCCTGATGGCAACTGAGGTTTTCACATCCTCAGGGTTCATGCATGGCTTACTCTGCCCAGACCTGGATGATACAGCATTGTGCCACTCTCAGTGTCAGGACAGGCATGCTAGAGGGAACAATGCCAGAGTCTGAGAGTCTTAACATGTTGCTTGTGCCAAGGCCCAGTGCAGGGTGGCAGTAGGGACTCTGCTCCACACAGCATTTCAGGGATCCAGGAGCTCTGCCCTGTCCTAGGCTTTATGGCCTCTTCAAAGGTCATTAAACAGTTTTGGAGAAACAGCACATAGTATCTGTTCTAGTGTAATATTTTTCTCTTTCTCATCCAGTGTATTTACAAATTAGACAAGGATGTTCTCGTTGTATTCTTTGAAAATATGATTTTATAGAAATCCAACATCTTAACATTTTTTATGGCTGAAAACCATGATAGTCATCTCATGGGACATGTTTTAGGAGGTGATGTCTTTTCACTTGTCAAAATAAAATATCTCATGAAGTATTTTTGCACACTTTCAGTAAATCAAAAACTGACCAAAAACTTTCATTAGGAAAACTTCACTATCATAGTTAAGCAAATTATATTCTTTTCAGTAATGTGTATAAGACATTTAGCAGTGATAACTTTTAATTTTCTTTGGTAGGAAGTTTATAGACTGAATGGAATTTGCCAAGGTTTACATTTTAACTGTCTCCTAAATATGCAAACAGATGAGCAAAATCTCGTTTGTATTTGGATGCAGTACCAACAATCATGTGTTTTATATTTCCTGTGGTGTCATTAAAATCTTCAAAGAAATACTAAGTACATTGGATACTTTTTTCTTTCATTCTTGAGATACTTTACTTAGGAGAATATGTTCCAGGTCCATCCATGTAAACATAAAAGAGGTAAGGTCTTCATCTTTTTTAAAGCTGCATAGTATTCTATGGTATACATATACCACAATTTATTAATCCATTCATGGGTCAATGGGCACTTGGGCTTCTTCCATGACTTGGCTATTGTGAATTGAACTGCAATGAATAATCTGGTACAAATATCTTTTTTGCAAAGTGATTTTTGGTCTTTTGGATATGCTCCAAGTAGAGGAATTGCAGGATCTAATGGCAGGTCTATTTTTAGATCCCTGAGTGTTCTCCAAACTTCTTTCCAAAAGGAACGTATTAGTTTGCATTCCCACTAGCAGTGCAGAAGTGTTCCCTTTTCTCCACATCCACATCTGTAGTTTTGGGATTTTGTTATGTGGGCTACTCTTACTGGAGTTAGATGGTATCTCAAAGTGGTTTTGATTAGCATTTCTCTGATGATTAAAGATGATGAGCATTTGTTCATATGCCTGTAGACCATGCACCTGTCTTCTTCAGAGAAGCTTCTGTTCTATTTACTCACACTTTCTTATGAAAGATAGATCACAACTATAGCCCAGGATGGAGAGAAATGGAGTGGGAAGGGAGGGGAGGAGGGAGGTTTGATTGAGGGAGGGTAAAAGGTGGGACCACACCTATGGAGTATATTATAAGGGTACCAGTCAAATCTATCAAGTATAGAACATAAATGTCTTAACACAATAATCAAGTAAATGAAGTGAAAGCTATATTAATTAGTTTGATGTAAGCACTCCAAGTTGTATAAAAAAATCAACACATTGTACCCCACATGTGCATAAATGTATTCATGATCTATGTGTATATGACTTAATAAAAAAAAGAAAAAGAAATGCAAAAAAAATCTTGAGAGAAATCAAGAAATTAATTTGAAACTCCATTTTTTAAATCAAAGTATCTAAGAGGACTTTGTTGTATTGCTGTGATTTCCAGACACCACTTGATTTACTGTAGAAAATATATGATCCCTGGTAAGATCTATCAGAATCACCTCCACAATTTAAGAGGCCAAAACGTCTGTTATCAAAATGCTATTTGGTCATCCGCAGAATGTTTAATTTGCCTCTGAATCAGGAACTTTGCCTTTCCTCAATTTCATAGAGCAAAGATGTATGTTCATTCTTGTAGTATGCCCAAGCTAATTCAGTGGCTAGGATTTCTTTTCCTTTCCTTGCCTTGCCTTTGCTTTTTCCTTTCCCTTCCTTTGCCCTTTCCTTTCCTTTTTTCTCCTTCTCTTTTCCTTTTTCTCTCTCTATCTCTGGCAGAGTCTCCCTCTGTTATCCCAGCCAGAGTGCAATGGCATCACCATAGCTCATAGTAGCCTCCTGCTCCAGGTTGAAGTGATCCTCCTGCCTCAGCCTCCCAAGTAGCTGGGACTATGGGCTCAGGACACAATGCCTGGGGGTAGTTTTTCCCCATTTTTTTGTAGGGATGGGGTCTCACTCTTGCTCAGGCTGGTCTTAAACTCCTGACTTCAAAGATCTTCCTGCCTTGGCCTCCCAGAGTGCTAGGATTATCTTTTGGGGAGATGAAAAATATTTTTATTAATTTAGAAATACTTACCTGTCTCATTCTGAATGTGAGATTTTGCCTCCAAATATACTTTCACGTGCCCTTCACCAGGTCCAATCCCAAATCTTTTTCGACAGATTTTGCATTGGGCTCTTTTGGTTATTATGTCCTTCCAAGGGGGTGTCATTAGTATAACAGCCTTCTATCCTTCTTCAGTAATGTCTGGGTCATGCTGGTGTTGGTATTGTAATCATTCTTATTTTCATAACCTAAACTCTCAGAAAACATGGTTCACAAGAATAGGATGAATTAATTGTAGTCCTAATCACAATAGTCACATTGTTAAACAGTGAAATAGAACAATCTTAATACAAGACACAGTGGGCAATCCATAGGCAAAGTGAGACTATGGAGGTTCACGGTCACAATGTAGTTAAATCACAAACTTGAGTCATGTCACTCACAATGATGCAAAGATGAATAGCTCATTACTGTGAACCATAAATGAGGTTGTCAAATCTGTGGTTGGGGGAAAGAAAAACAGAGACAGCAGCCATGGGAGGCTGATAATCTTTGCCATATCTATTTGGCACTAAAATAGGGTTGCTTTTAGCTTCCATTTTTGGGGGACCCATCATATAGGGCTTGTACTTCTCTCTCCAGACTTCTGCATTCATTGCCAGAAAACAGAGCTTTTGGTGTCCTGGAGGGACATTTTCTGGAAATGGAAATATTTAACAATATTCACAATGTTAAACAGTAAAATAGTGCTTAAAAAAAAAAAAAAAGGAAATTCCTAGGCAAACGAGGGTGGTGACTCACCTGACACTGCTAGCCAAATATTCATATTCAGAGGGCTAAACTTGGTCATGTAAATCCACCCTGAAGTGGGTCTGTGACCAGTTGAGTGCTCAGGAGAAGAGCAAATGTGCTTAGTAAGCACCTAGTAAGATTGAGACTACTTCACCCATGTTTTTGCTTAGCCAATTCCTATTTATTTTTTCAAATATTATATCATTTAATCTTTTCTGAGAACTTGAACTTAACATAGTCTGATGTTCCTCATCCTTTGAAAGTAGCTCTATCATATCCCTCCCTTCTTCCTCCCCTTTCCTCTTCTTTCTCTCCTCTCTCTTTCCATCTCCTCCTTCCCTCCCCTTCCTTCCTTCATTCTTTCCTTCCTCCATTCTTTCCAAAACTATTGTGCATCAACTGTGGGCCAGATTCACTACTAGGTATCCACTTGGTTAAGTCAATGTTCACTTTCATAAGAAACTGACCAGCTATCTCCAAAGTGGCTGTACTATTTTGAATTTCCGCCAGCAGTGAGAGTTCCTATTGCTCCACATCCCCTCCAGCAGTTGATGTTGTCAGTTTGGGAGATGTTAACCAGTCAGCTAGATGTATAATTAATAGTATTCTTAAACACTGAATCATTTTTATAGTCTCAGTCATGAGTCTAAGGCATGTCATTGTTGGAATAAATCAATGACAACAGAGAATGGTAGGGACTGTGGCAATGTGGACACCCCAAGAGAACAGTGAACTCAGTTCAGCAAGATTTAAAAATTTTTAGGTCAAGCCATAAAAGCAAACTTCTAGATCTCCCCATTTGTAAATGCTGGTAATCAACGAAAATTTTTAAAACACTCTGTAAGCTAGACAATCCCTGTCTGGAGGCTAGATTGGAGCAGTGGGCTATCCTTCTTTAACCTATAGTGGGTAGGACTGAGAAGGAGTGGAAAATCAAGGTGAAGACGTCTGTATTAGAGAGAAGGTAGAGAATCAAGCTGCTGCAAAGCTTTCCTCAGTGAACAGTATTTGATGGTCGATTGCTGGAGCCTTTACAGATGTGAGGACCCTGAGCTGGGAAGTCATCTGGGCCCATCAGCTCCATGTTGGAATGGGGATATTTAATTTAAGCTACTGCCTTACAGAGTTTTAAGAAATTTTCTATTTCTGTAAGTAGAGCTTTCTGGGGAAAAAGAATCAGGCTGGCTGCCCAAGTGGGGCAGTTGTTTCAGTAACCTATTCAGTTTGTTGCCTTCCTGCACTCCCTCCCCCACCACAATGATGTGTCAAATGTGCTCATAATTTATGGGGAGAGAAGAAATTATATGTTACATGCAACAATCTGGTAAATATTTATGAATTTTCCACTTTTTAATCTGAGGGTGTGAAATAACTTAACTTCTGATTGCAAATTAGCAATTTCTATAAGCCTGGAGAAGATGACAAGAAACCTACAGTTCTTAAAAAAAAATGTCTTTCTACATAGAAATGTTCTGGTTAAATTGTCTTTCCTCTTTTGACCTGCTTGGCCACCTCTTGTTTCATTACTTTTCAAATAAACCCCAAAGCCGTACTTCAAGAGAACCAAGACTCTCTCTAATCAGGGACGACGTAACCCATAGCAAGATGGCTTCTGCATCCTCAGTGGAATAGACAAAATGCAAGAAAAACACCCTTTCCCTCATTTTCATTAGAATTAGAAGGCTCTCCAGGCTGAGTTAGTAATCCCTCTTCCCCAAGATGCCATGTTCTGACTTTCTTGTGGGCCAGTGAATCTTGCTGAGATCAGGAACCAGAGCTTGTGTGCCTGGCTCTGTGCTGTCACTTAGAGAACACATCCTCATAGTCGTTAAAGAAACCAAAAGTCTGAGCACAGGGGCATTGCTACATCTGGCCAAATGACTTAAAATACAAGCCCTGGTGATGTGTGCGGTCAAGACCATTATCTCCATACCCAAGGAAGAGAACAGTCTGTGGAGAGGACAATGGACTCCCTTGCTCTTTAGAACAGGTGTCCTCAAACTGCGGCCCACGGGCCACATGAAGCGGTGTGAATTGTATTTGTTACCATTTTGTTTTTTACTTCAAAATAAGGTATGTGCAGTGTGCATAGGAATTTGTTCATAGTTTTTTTTTTTTAAACTGTAGTCCAGCCCTCCAACGGTCTGAGGGACAGTGAATTGGCCCCCTGTTGAAAAAGTTTGAGGACGCCTGCTTTAGAACCCTAGTTTTCTAATAAGGAGGTCAGCAGTTAGGAAGAGATGCATAATCCAAAAACGCCATCGTTAACCTATGGTTCCTCTCTAGGGAAAATAATCTCTAGTGATGACAATAGCCTAAAATAGAAAATCTGCATTCTATTTATTTCAAGAAGTAAGATTTTGGTCTTCTCCCAGCTCATTGCTATCATCAAGTGGAGGCGTTCAAAAGCTCACTTTTAACAGAAATCCGTGCCACTCTCCTAATTCTCCATCCCAGCCTTGTTCAGATCAAAGTCCCAGAGCAGCGGTGGCGCAGCCTCTGGCCCAAGTTTGGGATGTCCTGGTGGACACCACTCCACACCCAAGTGCCCCTCCCCCGGCTTCATTTTCTGGGCTTTCACATAATACTTTGTTTAAAGAAAAAAATCTGTTATTAAAAACTTATATTTAGACACCACTGAGAACATTCTAAATATACCATAGAAGTGCAGTGAGAACTATCCAGACTTCAAGAAATGATAGAATAAATTATCTGGTTTCTTTAATAAAAACATTCTAAGGGGGAAAACAATATGCCATGATATTCTACCTTCTCTCCATAAGTTTTCCTTCTTTCCTCTGCAGAAGTCAGTTTTTTCTCTCACATCAATCCACGGCACCACCATACAGGAATCTTATTATTTTTCCCATCTTAACAAAATATTTCAACTGGCCCGACCTTCTTTGCTCCTCTTTGCAGTAAAACTCTTCCAAAGTATCGTCTGTCATTGTGTCTCATTTCTCTCCTCTCATCCTCTCTAGAAAACACTCCAAACAAGTGTTTCCCTCCGCTGAAACTGTTCTTAACAAAATTCAGGGGTCAGGGTCTGGCCTCATCAGACTTGACCTATTAGCAGAATCTGACATTCTCTCCTGGAAACACTGTTTTCTCCTGGCATCCTCAACTGATTTTCTTGCTATCATTCTCACTGTTTTTTCTTATAGTCTTTTAAGATTTTTCCTGGTTTCTCCTTCTCTTCCTGACCTGTATGCATTCTCTGCCCCAAGGCTCCATTCTTGGAACTCTTCTCTTGGCTGTAAGTCTGCCTGCGTTGTGAGTCCCTCCGAGTTCTTGACTTTCACCACCACTCTTACGGTGAGGACTTTCTGCCTTCCATCAACTGCAGCCTATCTCTGTAACCACACATCTTCCTCTCACCTGGGTGTGTAACAGGTGTCTCAGACTTGAGTACACCCTGACCTTGCCTCTGGATGTTCTTCCACCATCCCAGCCAGTTCTTTCTCCCATTCTGGTGCCTCTGGACAGGGCTCTCGTTGTGCTGGTGAAACATCTTGCTGTGACTCTCACCTCTTCTCTTTTGCTCATACCATCATCTGGTTTTCCAGAAAACTTCATTTTGGACTCTACCTCCAAAATACAGTAGAACCTCCATAGTTGACCACCTCCCTACACTGACCACCTCCTTAGGTTGACCTAATTTTCGTAGACTAGACGGGACATGGACCACATGTATGTATCAGTACAGCAAGCCTAGTTCCTTATGTTGACCACCTGTGTATGTTGACCAGTTTGTTACAGTCCCTTGGGTGGTCAACTTACTGAGGTTCTACTGTGTGCGGAATTTGACCACTTTCACCACCCTGAGGTACTCTGATTCGGCCCCCCACTGGATTTTGCCTGGAGTTCTGCAGTAGCCTCCTGCTTCGGCCCAAGCTTCCCATAACTAAATTCTCAACCCTGCAGGCAGAGGGATCCCCCTTAAATCCAAGTCAGGTTGTTTCTCCCTCTGATCAAAACTCTCCAATGGCTCCCAACATAGTGCAAAAACTAAACTCCTCCCTCCAGTCCACATGACTCTGGTGACATGAGTCACCTTCCTGGCCTCGTCTCCCAAGACCCTCCCCCTGCTCACTGGCTCCAGTCACACCTGCCTTCTTGCTGTTTTGCAGACACCTGTAGATGGCTTTGCTGTCCTTAACACCTTGCTTCTCCTGCCAGCATGAAGATTCCATGAGGCGATTGCCTGTTTTCTACTCTCCAGAATCCCTGCTCCTAGGACAGTACCTCACAGAGGGTAGGCAGGCATTGAATTTTTTTTTTTTTTTTTTGAGATCAACATCTTACACTTTATAATACACTCACATTTACACACCAATTTCATGTTTACGAGTACAAAAGGCAAAGAACTGCAAAGAAGCTAAGCAACAGCATCTTCGACTACATTCAACAATACTAATACTGTTGTCCCCATTCCCCGTGTTCCAAATCCAGAGGAAATGGTCAGTGCCACCCCATACATGGACTCCACTTTTAGAAGTTGGAGACTCCGTGTAGTTCGGCACAGGTCTGGGTTTCTACAGAGCTGAACTGAGATTACATCGTGTTCCAGGCCAAATCAGCCACAAGAAAGTCATCCATTGCTGTTTGAGTTTCATTGCTGGTGAAGAACAAGCTCCCCAGGGTTTCAAAACCAGAACTCATGGTCTGTGTCTCTGTGCTGTTCAACTGAACCTTACTTTCCAGAGCGCGTATGTTTTTAGCAGTGCAAATTCCTTCGGTTTGGGTCTCGGTGTCCGATGAGTCAGTACTCATGGAAAAGCTGGAGTGCTTCAGAATATTTCCCAGAGGCAGATGAGGGCTACTGTCTAAAAAGAAGTTTAAGTCTGTCTGTGTCTGTGTGTCCAACATCTCAAGGCCTAAGAAGTTGGAATTTCCCCTACATCCATAGGACGCAGCAGAGGTGTCTGCGAGTAAGAAGTCAGTTTGGGTCTCTATGTCCAGAGATTCCAAGACTGGTTCAGTGTTTATGGTGCTAAGTTCACTCTCTTCAGTTTGCGTCTGGATATTTGAGGCTGAAAAGAACTCTTCAATGTCAAAATCTATTCCGGGATTCTGAACTGGGCCAGATGGGAGCTGGGTGTCAGATCCAGGATTCGTGTCCGACAAAAGGCTACAATTATCCAATGTCTGACCAGGCAGATTACTTGACAAGATGTTTTCTAAATCACTTAATAGATCCATGGTTTGGGTCTGATTATTGGTCATGTTCTGTGAAGTAAGCATACTATTCTGTGCACTTAAGTTTATAATTGGTGCAGATTTCTCAACATCTTGATTTAAAGTCTTAGGATCATTCTGAGGCAACGAACCATGGGTTACAGTCTCTGCTAACGTACTGCTTATGATATTGTCTGTAGCAACACTGTACGATGAATGAACACTCTCAAAAATGTCTCCGCACATTCCAGCTTGGTCCATCTGTATGTGGTCATCTGCCCGACTCTGCATCCCACTAGTTTGAGTTTCTCTGGAGACCCCACCTGGCTGGAAACAAGTGTCTATAAATGCATCGGTCTGAGCAGCAATGGATGAAGTTACCTTAGAGCTGGGCAAAAATGTCTGAGTGTGAACACTTATGGGAAGAGACACTTGAGAATCAAAAGACAAGTCAGTCTGGGAACAAGATGACACAGAGGAATCAGGGCTAGCCCACTGCGTAGAAGGTATAAAGTTTTGTGAGGCATAAGACGTATCTGTCTGTACATTGATTGAAGAAATGCTGTTCTTTTGACATGTGTTCCCCAATTCTTGTAAAGAATTAGATGGACTTTTACCCAAGTTCACTTGAACACCTGTACTAACTGGCTCAATTTTGGAAAGAGGTAGGCTCTCCTTAAGAGAGTAAGCCTCTGAATCTAGGCCGAGGATCAGGGTCCCTACTGACAAGGGCACTAAGTGCACAGCCCCTGTCGCAGAGCCCTGATCGACACCTAACACCACAGGCTGGGCCGAGGAGTCGGCTGTAGGCACAAAGACAGGCACAGGAGAAAACTGCATCACGGGTAGTTTAACCAAAGCCACTTTGGGCTTTGGTAAAAGCAACTTTTGAGGATATCTTGGAGGTGCTGTAAGTGTCTGCTTCCTCTCATTTGAGGCACAAGAATCTTCAAAAGGAGCTACTAGCTTTGTTTCTGAAGCTTCTAGTTCTTGGGTGTCTAGTTTAGGGACTGGTTCATTGCTCAGCGATTCAATGGTCTTATTGGACAACTTCTGGTTTTGCAGGCAGTTTTGCATTTTCCTTTTCTTACTGGGTGGGTCCCTGTGTTCTGCCGGGATCTCACGGCCAGTTCGGTAGATGTGGGACTGCAGTGCAGTCCTGCTAGCGTAGGGACAGCCACACGCGCACTGGAAGCTCTTGGTGCAGTCCTCAGCGTGCCTCTTCAAGTCCCACTTGGTGCCGTAGGAGTTGCTGCACTTACTACACTTATGCTGCTTCTCAGCGTGCATCTTCATAAAGTGCTGTTTTACAAGAGAAAATTGAGAAAATGGTCTGTCAGGGCCTCTGCGGCATCCTTTAATTGGGCAACAGTAGAATTTCGGCACAGTTTTCAAATCTTTTCTTATGGTTGGATTTACTATGCCGTCCTGCAGGCGGTGGCTCTTGACCAGGTGCATGTTGAGCGCCGGGCTATTGGGCAGGATCTTGCCGCACCCACGCACGGTGCACAGGATGTTGGTCCGCACGGACCGGGACAGCTCGCTCACCGACGGCTGGATCAGCTCCCGGGCCGGCGGCACCGGGGCTGCGGGCCGCGACCGGCTGCCCCTCAGCCGGGGTCCTGGGGGCTCCCATGGGCCCGAGGCGCCGCCGCCGTCCGGCAGGCATTGAATATTTATTGAACAACCAAATTAATTTGAAGCCTTGGAAAATATGTTTAAGTATGCATATTAAAAATTCATTTACTGAATAGAAATAATAGATGTAATATCCAAGTAATTCAAAGAGACATATGGAATAAACAAAACTTGGTTAACAAGAAACAGGGAGAAAAAAAGTAACAAGCATCCATAATCAATAGCAAACCAAAACAGAACAGCGGAAGGAACAGAAGGGAACCGGAAAGGAACAGCATGCCAGGAATCATGGGCCACCTGAACGGCTTGACTCTCAGGTTGAGTTAAAAATCCAGTTTTGAGCTATTTACATCAAGCAAATATAAAACCAAATGATGCAGAAAGGTTGAAAATAAAGAGAAAGAAAATTATGCACCTAGCAATCATTAACAAAAAGAAAACAGGAATAATAATGTTAAATAACAAAATATAACTTAAGGATGAAAGCTTAAGAAGGAAAAAGGAAAAGATGCAATATATTAGTAAAAAACAGACCAAGAAAAGAGAAGAATCATAAAGCTACGTATGATTTTCATTATAATGAATTGAAAATCTATATTCTTAGAGACTTTACTGCTCTTTTCTCAAAAACTGACAGATCAACCAGATGGAAAATCAGGACACGGGGTATTTGAATACCCGTAACAGTTTTTCTTGGACACTCAGTGAAAATGGTGCTCCAAATGTATATCTGGAGGATTACAAGGATTTAAGAAACAAGGAGACATGTGGGGTCAATAAAAATAATCACACATTGTGCACACACTGTCTAAACAATAGAGTATCCTAATCCATTTATGGGCTGAGTGTTTAAAAGGTAGAGTTGGGCTGTTCCTTATGTTTTAAAAATCCTAGATCCAAAAGCTGATGAAATATGGGACAGGAAGTTCCTTTTAGAAATGACCCTAGCTCAAAAGAGCAGAACATACGTAAATTTGAAGTCTCCTTACATGTGACTTAAGCTTTGGGCCTGAGATGAGTTCAGGCTTGAAAACAAAGAGATAGTTAGAGGTTGCAGTAGGTAGCCAGGACTCTGAGCCTCCACTGAGCCACTGACTAGCTGAATTATCATGAACATGGTACTCTGTCATTTTCAATTCAGCCTTTTCATCTAGAAAATGGGAGTAATTCTATCCATTCTATAGACGTGTTGTGAGAATTGAATGCAATACTGTACATAAAGAAGCTGGCAATGTATCAGGTACAAAGCAGATGCTAAATAAAGTCTAGCATAGAAATAAGACTTTTACTAGACAGCAAGGATGGGCTCCACACCACCTCCCTTGGTTTTCCGGAATGCGATAGTGTTGATTACAAGGAAAGTGTGGATGTGAATGATAAGTCTTTGTGCTTTGATGAATTCTGTTGGAACCTCATTAGCCCTACAGCTCTTAGGAATGGTTCTGGGTATCATGGACCATGCTTTTTGTCTAACTAAGGCAGATGTGTGAGAAATAATCATTCCTTTCTCTTTTCTCTTCCTTCCTTTCTCTCCATTTCCATCACAGTGTTGTGTTTTTCCTACTGTGTAGGACTTGCGATGTGTGTTATTGTGGCTGCCACTACTCTGTGGTGTGACTGGGTACGAGTCTCTTAAACATTCTCAAAAATTAGAGAGTTAAATCTGGAGACTGTCTTGGGTTCTGTGTCATGCTAACATTGTATAATTCTGCATTTGTCAACTCCATGCCCAAAGATCATTCTTTGTCTGCGAAGGATTAATATACTATTAGCTTCACTGCTCAAAGTGTGGTCTATGGCCCAGCATCATCCTCATGACTTGGGAGCTGGTCAGGAAGGCAGCATCTTGGCCCTCACCCAGGCATCCTGAATCAGAATTTTCAAGGGATCTCCAGGTGATGCTACTTTAAGAGAAAATAGCACTACAGCATTTCCCACTTGTTCATCAGATTTGCACAAGCTTTTATCTTTCCTGTGTATTTCCCAGTGGTCTAGGCGGACATACTTTAAAAAGTTGGAGAAGTGCTGCTTTAAAAAGCACAATTCATTTGTATTTACTCATACAAAATTAACTACCTTTATCTTCAAAGTATGTCTCTAGAAACCACAATAAATCTCATAAAGTTCCCGTGAGGAGGCTCCAGTGTGAACTATTTTTTTTTTTTTTTAAGAGACAGAGTCTCACTTTATCACCCACAGTACAGTGCCATGGCATCACACAGCTCACAGCAACCTCCAACTCCTGGGCTTAGGCAATTCTGTTGCCTCAGCCTCCCAAGTAGCTGGAACTACAGGTGCCCACCACAACGACCAGCTATTTTTTTGGTTGCAGTTTGGTGAAGGCTGGGTTTGAACCTGCCACCCTTGGTATATGGGGCTGGCACCCTACCCACTGAGCCACAGGTGCTGCTCTGAACATTTTTATAAAGGGAAACTGAGTCAGAGAATCAAAGTCATTCTCTGTGCTGACTGGTGCATAGAGAAGTGATCACAGCCACATTCGGCAGTGGCTACCGCAGGTAGGGCTAGGGTTCCAGCTGGAGCCACATCTGCCTGGTGACACCCAAGCTGTTAGCAGTTAGAGTGTGTCATTTGCACAAGATGATGCCCTCTGAAAGCTGTCAAAGCTTCGTTGCAATGAGAGAGACGGATTTATATACTGGCATTTTTAAGACTTGATTAATGTCGTTCTATTTATTTTGGCCACCCCTGCTCTTTAATTATAAAATTATGCAGTTTGGAATGCAGCCGTTGTCCTCCTTCTGTGCCAAGTTTAACTGCACACATTTCTGCCTGGTCTCCTGTCACGGTATGGGCTTCAAACTCAATAAGTGAAGCCTCACTCTCAGACTCTTGATTCCCCATTGTAGCTGACAGTTGTAATTTTTTGAGGACAAATGTTTATTGTGGCTTCTATGGCCGGCTGCTCTTTACCCACTTTCCAATAGGCTATGAAGGACATCAACTTTCTTTGCTGCTGGCTGAGTGCGTGACTCTGAGCTGCTCTTCTCAGCCAATGGTTCCCTCCCTCTGTTTTTCAGGAATGTGCTTTGTCCCTCTGTACTGAAGGGAATTGCAGGTGGGCAATAGTGCGTCTGCCTAGACCACTGAGAAGTACACGGGAAAGATGCAAGCTTGTGCAAATCTGATGAAATGAAATGCTATGGTGTTATTTTCTCTTAAAGTCTTTCCTCTCATTCTTCATGTCCTGTTTAGTTTTGGAAACTTGTCATCATTTGGTGATGCTTGTAGTCCTCTTTTTTTTTTTTTTTTTTAAGAAGGAGGCATCTCTGTCCCGAACTGTGTCTACCCCTAACTCCTAAACTCTTAAGACTGGGGTCCCCAATCCCTGGGTTGCAGACTGGCACCGGTGTGTGGCCTGCTAGGAACTGTCCCCACAGTGGGAAGTGGGCGGCAGGGAGTAAGTGAAGCTTCATCTGTATTTACAGCTGCTCCTCATCACTCACATCACCCCCCAAGTGCTGCCTCCTATCAGGTAAGTGGCAGCATTCACTTCTCATAGGAGCACAAACTTGATTGTAAACTGTGCATATAAGGGATCTAGGTTTCCTCCTCCTGAGAATCTAATGCCTGATTATCTGAGGTAGAGATGTAATGTGCTTGAATCATTCCCAAACCATTATCCACCTGTTCCTCCTTGGTCTGTGGAAAAATTGTCTTACATGAAACTGGTCCCTGGGGCCAAAAAGGTTGGGATCTAAGAAAACGAAAACAAACTCTTGGGGTAGAAGTGTGACATATCATAGGAAGTAATAATTAGACAAAACCCCTTTCAAAACCTTCTGAAAGAAGATGGTAGTTTTAAATTATACATTTCCTATATATGGTATGTTCAATATCTTCCTATTTTACCTGTTTGCTTCCTCTATCATCATTTTGGGTCTATTTAAAATGACAGTATTTTGGACTTCAGTTTCATAAAGTATTTCAAAAAAAGATAGAGGACAACTCCATAATCTTTATGTATAGATAGTTCTGATTTTCCTTCTTGAGTCTTCTAAATAAAATTTCCACAAGCTTTTTAACACCTCTTCTCTGATGGAAATTAAAATGTTGTTTAAAACAACACCCTGGCAATTTTGAGCAACAGATGAAATTTTCACACTACTTGATGCTATTATGAATCATTCATATTGAGTAAGTGTCAAAAATGACTAGGACTTAGTAGTTTAGGGAATAAAATGCTCCCCTCCCCTCAACTCTTATCCTAAGATTTTACTGTACTTTGAAGATCTTGAGAGATGAGCTTATCTGTTCTGTGATAATGGACATGATCTCTATTTGTGATGAGAAATTGAGATACACCTAGTGCAACTAAGGAAGTGAATGTTAAATTTATCTTAGTTTTGCTGAATTTAAATTTAAATAGCCACATGTAGCTACGAGCTACAATACCTGTTTAGATCTCAGTTTGGCAAATTCTGATCCATGGGCCAAATCTAGCCAGCCAGTTGTTTTTGTAAAAAAGGTTTTTGGACCCTAATTATACCCATTCATTTCCATGCTGTTTTTAACGGTAACAGGAGATTTGTATAGTCACAATAGAGACTAGTCTGCGTAATGTGAAATATTTACCATCTATCCCTTTATAGAAAAAGTTGGTCAACCCTGGTCTAGGAGCAAGGTCCACAGGATGTAGGTAAGAGCAGTCATCCCAATCTGGGGACACCTCATGTTGGGCATGTGTATAAAATATACAACAATGTAGTCTTAAAAAGTATATTGAGAGGTTGGTAACTTTTTTGTTAGTATTTTTTTCTTATAAAATGTAGTTTAGGGTTATAGTAAAATTTTAGAAAGAGAGAAAAAACTTAAAAGTCATTTTCCATGCATCTATAATTATACAGGGATTCATATGTGTGTTATAAAATAAATAATATTAATGTTATTCCATATGTAGTGTCCTATATATTTCATGTTACCCCCATTCAACACTTTATCTTGATTTTTTAAATTTCTGATTAGTATGAGTATATATATAATTAGGCCACATAAAGCAAAGTCTAAGTTGAAGCTATGTCCTTCACCCAGGAAGTGTGCCATACACCTATACACCTGCACATTGTTCACGCTGGCATTTCTGAGGCCTCAAACATCAATCTATCCCATTGCTAAGGTAAAATCTGAGTTCAATGATCACTTCCTTTTTTTAGAAGGGCACTCTTTAGTGTATACCAAATTTCAAAGACAAAAATTTTTGATGATATTCATTAGTAAGAGTTAAGTGTAAGAGAAAAATGTAAACTTACTGTTTACTCTTCTATCTAAAAACAAGCCTAGTATGAAAATTGACATGTATCATGAGAGATTTTACTTGAACCTTTGAAAAAAAAAAGTGGATTTATTTTCCATACACTGGGAACTGAGTGTGCTATATAAGAAAAAGATGAAGAATTTGATTCAATCATATTTGGGGGGCACTGTCTTGGTCAGTGGTAACAGAGCTGTGACAGAGATGAAAGCTTTGGTGGAGTCCTGGCTTCTGGTCTCTCTGGATATACAGATAAATTCACACCTACGCAGAGCAGTGTACATATTCCCGGTGAAGGGCACACTTAAAGTGTATGATACCAGATTATGTAACCAAAAATGTATATACCTTTAGATTATTCTGAAATAAAAAAATTTAAACCCCCCCTCAAATCACATAAAAGTAAAAAGGTAAAAATGCAAAACAGTACATAATTAGAAATCACCGGAGTAACAGTAACTTTCAAGGAACATCTATTCCTGTTCAGTTTTAACCAGGCTGTGAGGCATAAATCTCAACTGGAACTTTACCATGAAGCTCAAGTACAAGAAAGAAGTCCTACCTTCCAGGAGGTAATCAAAAATTCGGTGTACGGAAAAATGAAAGACTCGGCGAGCACAGTGGAGGGTTATGCACCCAGGAGAGGAAGAAGCACAAAAGGCTGAATGGCAGGAAGGAGAGGGGAGGGTAAAATGATAGAAAGGAAACCTATGGAGACCATGCACTGATGGAGTTACTGCACCTACCCCCAACACTCAACCTTGGCCCCAAATGAGCAATATTGTTGGAAGAAGAGCCTTCTGAGGTTGTATCGATTCAGTCCATCGAGGAGTGGCTAAAGAACCAGATCCTGTCCAGGGCAGAGAGATGGGAAAACTGGGTGGAGGCAATTAGCAATCTGTATCTACTTAATGAGCTGTTTTAAAGGGCTCTGGTGACAGTTAGCCTTGTACTTATCCTGTGCCAGATGGAAGTCATTTCAGTTAACACCAAAGTTGGTCTCTGTAGATTGCTATAAATAGTACTTTCCTTTGGCTGGAAGTGACTCAGCACTATCCTTCTCCAACCCCACTGTGTCATTAAGAGGCAGTGTAGGAAACTTGTTTCAGGATCCCTGGGGACAATATAAGGCGGCTGCGAGGACAGAGAATGCCTCACCTTCGGTCAGCAGGGCCCTATGACTGCGGGTTGGCATGTGATGACAGCAATGTCCTTGCATTCCCCATTCTGGGATAACAGACAGCCATGTTGAAGAGTGGAGACCATGTTCACATGACCTTACACAAGCCATGCAAGCTCTCTGTAGGTGGTTTCCTCACCTACCTCATACTTAATAAGAAGATATGATAGTAAAAAATGCTCTGAAGAGGTAAGGAAAAAAAAAAGCCCTATGCAGGCGGCGCCTGTGGCTGAAAGGGGTAGGGCACCAGCCCCATATACCGGAGTGGGGGTTCAGACACAGCCCTGGCCAGAAACTGCAAAAAAAAAAAAAAGCCCTATGCGTAGTTAACAAATCACCAATGCAGGACTCTAGAGCCAGATCCAAATGTGAAGATCAGAATTAGGCATGACCCGGGTCAGGGGGAGGGAGGTGTCACTTAAGATATTCATCCCAAATTTGATTTAGATTCTGAGTGCGGAAGCTATGTTGAAATGAGGACCTATTTCATGGATCTGCCTATTGCATTGACTCACCTACTAACTAGTAGAGTCTGTAGAAATTTCTCTAGAGAAAACCCTGCCCTGGGCTAACTCAAGAAGGTATCATCCTACCATCCCAGGGAGTCAGCCACCATCCCTTGCATTTGGCAGAGGATCAAAGGTAGGGGGTGAGGGGGTAGAAGAGCATCACAGTGGACAAAAGGGATGGCCTCAAGTGTGCCCTGATTGGAGGCTGCTGGCCTGAGGAAGCCAGGGGTGGCTAAGTAGGACAGGGCAGCTCACATGACTTGTTTGGGGGGGCACATTTGGCTCACTCTGGTTGGTCCCAAGTTAGAAAAGGCACAGGAATTAGGGAAACCATCAGTTATTAATAAAGTCCTGGACATTCTGGGTCTTTTATTACAGAAGCTATTATTTAACTTCTGGGATTGTTCCCAGCCAGCAGGCTGGCTTCCTGGGCTGGTTATTGTAGCTAGAGCATTGGTTTCCCAGGCAGGCTGCTGTCGTTGTGGGTCACAGTCCTATCTTTCCATGGTCTGGCCATTTGTATTCAGTCTTCCATAGTTAAGACCTAACACTAATGAAGATCTTCCTTCAAGTTCTTGTTTTACTAAGACTTGTGTGACCTTGACTAAGTCACTTAACTCCTTATCTAGGAATAAGATCATACTACCTCCCTGGCTCAGCATACAGTGTTGCTTGGAGATCAAATGGGAAAAATAGATCCCCAGTGCAGTAGTCTCTTCTCTGGGTGTTGAATAAATTCTAATGATGGAATACCCGGAACCCATTGTTATTAATAGGAAAAAGTTAATTCACATTTCTTCAGCATCTCCAACCCTCACTAATCTTTGAACCACTTTCCCCATGAAGTTTCCCAGTTATTAAGTATATAAGAGGAAATGTACTCTTTCTTAAGTTCTCATGTTATTATCCACTTTGGGAATAACAGACCCATTTAAGAATTTGATGAAGGTTATGGATAATTTCCTGAAAAATACACATAGGCACATACACCCAATTTTGGTGAAGTTTCAGAGGGTTCATCAATGGGGAGCCCGATAATATAGACTTTTAAAGGTAGAGGTTGTCAAGGTGGCCACATACTGAACACATCTACCCTGTTTCCCCCAAAATAAGACCTACTTACAGGAAAGATAAGACGTCCCCTGAAATTAAGACCTAGCGCATCTTTGGGAGCACACCTTAAAATAAGACACTGTCTTATTTTCGAGGAAACAGGGTAGGTAGTTTTTTACAACTCCCATTGGCAGACCTGAGATAGGACCCAGACACCATGCTTCAGGTGTAAACTATTGCTCTACTGTGGTGGTTCTCAAACTTTTAAGGAATATTAGAGTCATTTGCAGGGTTTGTTAAACTCAGATGGCTCGGCCCAACTGCCAGTTCTTATGATCTCGTGGGTCTGGGGTGGGAAGTGGATTTCTGTAGATTGGAACAACTCCTCAGGGGACCCTGATGCTGGTCTCTGGCTGAGATTCATAGCCCTAGAGGAGTGAAATGAGGGTCAGTTCTGAGAAGTGGTGTTGTGGGTACAGGGAAGAAAACTAAAGTATCTGCACAAAAGTGTTCACACACCGTGCTGTTCAGGGCCACATCCCGGTGCACTCTCAGAGTGAAGAGTGTTTTTCTGGGGTTTGCCAGGCTGGAAGTGTAGTTGGGAGGCAGAAGATGCCTTCAGAGCTCAGTTCCAGTAGTGGACTGCTGGTTTTGTATCCCTGCTCCCAGGGCCTTCCATCCCACCCACCTGTGGTGTCTGAGGCTGTCCAGAGGGTGCCCAGCCCAACACTCAGAGCAAGGAGGCTGTGTTCTGCACTCCTGCCTGCCACACGTGCATTGGGTTCTTCAGCTTATCTTCTCTGTGGCATCAACACCTGTGCCTTTGGGCTGTTGGGCAAGCAGACTCCAGGCCAGATCAATCCAATGGAATGATTCTTTCTTGCCCATCACGTCCCTGCCTCTTCCTTAGATGGTGGCACACTTTCCTGATTTTTCTTTTCCTCATCATGTAAAGATTTTAAAGGCTTTGAGGGGACCCAGCCTTGACTTCATTGAACTAAATCCTGGATGGCATTTTGAGGGTTCTTTATGCTCCACTCTTTCCTATTTGAGGGTCTGCAAAAATCTATGCATGTGTGTTGGACTATGGTGGTTCTTTCATCCACCCTCCTCTTTGATCTGGTACCTCCTCTCTCTGGATTAAGGGGGAGGTCAAATAAGTAATTTCTGGGTGCTGAATCCTCACTGAAGACTGTCTGACTCTCCTCTTATCACATCCCTCCAGGGACTAGAGAATAGGAAGAGGTTGGGTCAGCTGGCTAGAACAACCCTAACCCAGAAGTACTGGGGTGACTGCACTAAGGTGCTCCCCTGTCTGCTGGATGTATTAACAAGGCAAGGAACACCAGGACTCAGCTCACTTCCCGCTGGTGACCTTACATGCAGAACATTTGTGCCTTTACATTTCTCTTCCTATAACAATGTTGGTTTCTTTTTTTTGATTATCTTGTTTGATGGCCTGTACTGTGTAGAGTGGTTAAAACAATAGCAGCATCAGAAAATCCATTAAGTAAAGAAAAAGTCTTGGACAAGAACTTCCCCTTTAATAGGTGAAAGAATTCTTCATTTTCAGCAGAGGAAACTAAAGAGGAATCTGATTTCATGCAGTAAACCCTGAGACATGATCCGATAAGGCACAATGGCTGGACTAGGGGTTGGGGTCTAGGACCTCAATTGTTTTGACTGTCTCCCAATTTTCTATGTTTATTAAAAAGGCTGTAAAAAGTTATTAACTCCATTGTGCGAATTTACTCTCAAAATGATCATATTTAACTTATGAGTCTGTCATCATAGCCTTTCATAATTTATTCAAGGTACCTCCAACCCATGATGACTGGTGTTCCTTTGATATTTGACTGCTCATAAACTACAAAGACTGATATTTCCTGCATCCAGAGAGATTATTTTCGTAGTTCTATTGACGTTTATATTCATGCTCTATCAAGGTCAAAGACTTGTGAAACTGTCAATGGTGAGTCACTTACTGAGCTCTTGGCACGTGCCAGGAAGTACCCAGCATTTCATGTGCATTAACTCATTTAATTCTAGAAGAGCTCTTTGAGAGAGGCACATTATTATTCACATTTTACAGATGAAGATATTGATCTCAGAAGTGCCTTGTTCAAGTTCACACAGTGAGGAATGTGGCTGTCTTTTGATTCAGTGTGCAAAGGGATACATAAATACAAGAAAAAGGGGTGGGAGGGTAGGTTTATTGAGTGCCTAAGCCACTGCTCCTTCCTGCCTCAGAGAACTACTTAGAGATTAATTGTATATAAATTGTGAAATGATTGGGCAGTTGGGATTTGGAGGCAGTGATTCATGCACTTCACGCTGCCTTGTAGAAGTGAGAAGTAAAGGGTGATGCCCTGATGCTTTCGTGTCATTAGCTATGCTATGGGCATGTTTAATTTTGATTGGGTTTGAGTTGAAAGAGTCAAGGATCTGTAGCTTTGGGACTGCTGTGTGTGTGAATGTGGGGCGGGGATGTGTTTGAGATGGGAAAGTAGAGACCACCAAGCTCTAAGAGGAGCAGCAAACCCCAGGAGGGTGCATGGCCCACTGGTGTGCCATGAGAGGATCCTAGGTGTGCTGTGAAAAACTTAAAAAAAATCATCAGTTAATAGCCGGGCGTTGTGGCGGGCGCCTGTAGTCCCAGCTACTCGGGAGGCTGAGGCAAGAGAATCGCCTAAGCCCAGGAGTTGGAGGTTGCTGTGAGCTGTGTGACGCCACGGCACTCTACCGAGGGCCATAGAGTGAGACTCTGTCTCTACAAAAAAAAAAAAAAAAATCATCAGTTAAATTATTTTCAAGAGAAGTTCATAGCGCAGTGAGTATATTGTGCTTTTGACTTATTTTTCTTTTGATCAACATAATTTAAGTGTGTCATGAAGGTTCAAGTAGTTGTGAAATAAAAAAGGTTGAAAACACTGCAGTAGCGGAATGCTGAAGACCACCTTGGCGGCTCTGCTCCACTCTGTAGACACAGAAATCTCATGGGGTGTTGCAGTGACAACTTCTTTCCCTTCCTTTTCCAAAGGATGGAACTTGGGAATGTTCTGAGGTTTGGATTCTGTTCTGTCACTGCCTCTTTCTGATCTCAGACCCCACAAAACATTGTTTGAGATGAGTGGCTCACCTGTGCCCGTCTTAGAAAAGGACACGTGTCTTCATGGTGATGTCTCAGCTTTGCTCTGCCCACTGGACATGAGGTCTAGGAGTCAGGCTGAGTGTCGCTCAGCTTGCTCAGTCGCCCTCTGTGTTCTCACAATGCACAAACACATTGTATCTGATAAATGTCACATAATCATACTGGTTCTGTGTTGCGGACAAAGCTGCCTTAGTTATCCCAGGGGAACGCAGTGCAAAGCCGGGGAAATTCTGTTTTATACCATTTTTAGAGTAGCTGTCTTCTCACACTTGTTGAGGGCTCTCAATGACTCCAGGTCTGGCCCTTGCATGGGGTATGGGACCTGATGTAGCATTTAGAATTATGATCATTAAGTAAAAGACACTCATTTCCCTAAATGAGATCTCGTTCTGCTCTGTGTAATTCTGTTCTTAATATGAGTATAAAAGCTATTTCTTGTTCTTTCTCACAAAGCACGTTCTCTTGTTTTCTGTTCTCTAACTAAATAGGCTAAGTTCAGGGGGAGAGGAGATTTCAGTTTTTCCCTCTGTCATAGGCTTTTCAGAATGAGGCGTTAATGGATGCAGAAACACTTTGATACACTTGGAGAACTGTTCTTGTAGGAGGACAAGATGTAATGTTCATAGAAGTCGGTCTGGTCTGCAGCATGAAACCCGCCAACACTTAAAGTCCCATGTAGTGTAAACACCTGCATCTTCCAGTTTATGCTTTTCCTGAGGTGTTGTCATTGCCATTCACTGTTTTCTCTCAGTTTGGATGATGTTGGGTTTATTTATTTATCTTTTTAAAAAGCATCAACTCCTGAGCAGAGACAATATTATCTTTATTGGTTTTGTATTTACCAGAGTAACCATAGAAATGTACAAGCTTCTCGACTAATAATTCATCGTTGCAAAAAAAGCCTTAAAAACCTGCTGGGAATTGAATCTCAAACTCTGTGGACCGATCTTGTAAGATAATTAGCCATCCATCTGCCTTAGAAATGCCTAGGATCAAAGAAGATGGCTTTAAGATTGAACTCTTCCTAATTGTAAGATAAGGAATAGGAGGACCTAAGGAGTCCAGGCACCTGCTATGTGGTTCCATCTGTCCTGAAGGCTGGATTGAGTCCAGGAATTAGCTCAGGAATTACCCTGAGTCTACAAGTGACAGGATGTGTTCAGTAAGTAGTCTGCTGTGCAATGAAAGTATCTGTGGTCTTTGGTCTTCATGAAGGACACAGTAGTACTGGGCCATTCTGAGAGCTGGAACTAGGTCAGGGCTGGGAGAGGGGGAAGACAGGAATGGTGTGTATTAGGATAAAAAGTTACTCTAAAACTTAGTGCCATTTGAAACGCATTCTTCTTGGTAAAGTATCACAAGAATGGAAAAGCAAGGGTCCAATGTACTCAATACTAATATGAAGCCAGCAGATGAGCTAATACAGGCCCACAAAAGAGAAAACCTCAATTCAATTCAAGTTGGGGGGAGGGGGAATGAGGGAAGATGGGGTGGGGAGATGGGTGTGTTCCCATTTAATGGGCACAATGTAAGGGTATTTGGCAAACCTCCAGGGTGCGAGACACAATTATAAGAGAGACTTTACCTAATAAATGCAAACATTGTCGCCTAGTAGTTTGTACCCTCACATTAACCTGAAATAAAAATAAATAAATAAATAAAACTTAGTGCCTTAAAGTAACATTCATGATCTCACAATTTCTGTAAGTCAGGAATTTGAAAGCAGTTTAGCTTGGTGCCTTTAATCCTCTTAGCCTTCAAAAATGCTGTAATCTTACAAGGGTATATGTGAATCCTAGTAAATGTGGAATGTAAAGGTCTTAGCAAAATAACTAAGAAAATGCTACGAAAGCTATGTTAACTAGTGTGATGAAAATGTGTCAAACGATCTATGAAGCGAGTGTATGGTGCCCCATGATCATACTAATGTACACAGCTATGATTTAATAAAAATAAATAAAAAAAACAAAAAACAAAAATGCTGTAATCTAGATGTCAGCTGGGGCTGCAGTGTCACCTGAAGGCTTGACTGAGGGTGAGCCTGCTTCCAAGCTCATTCTTGGGGCTCTTGGCAGATCCAGCTTCTTAAAGCTGTTGACCTGAGGTCCTATTTCTTCCTGGCTATTGGCTAAAGATGTCTCTCAGTTTCTTGTCACATGCCTTCTCCAAAGGGTGGCTGGCTTTCCTCACAATAGGCAAATGCAAGAGAGGGCACCCAAGGTGGAAGCAGGGATTTCTGTAACCTAATCTCTTAATTTACTCTATGGCAGAAATGACAACTAACCCAGGATTCACAATGGCTGTGAAAAGACAAAGGTTCTTATCTCAGAATCAATTCGTTGTGGTTATCAGTCATTAAAAGCTGTGGGGTATCTTTTCTGCCTATGGTCCATTTCTGGTGCCAACATTGTCCCTGATAAAGCAAAAATCTGATGTAAGTAACATTTTCAAACTAACTGAGATATGAATAGCTGTACCCTTGAGAGTGCATCACGGACAAATTATATCCAGCTGTCATAAAAGCTGGGGTTCTGAACTGTTTGATTTTCTTTTTTTTTTTTATTGTTGGGGATTCATTGAGGGTACAATAAGCCAGGTTACACTGATTGCAATTGTTAGGTAAAGTCCCTCTTGCAATCGTGTCTTGCCCCCATAAAGTGTGACACACACCAAGGCCCCACCCCCCTCCCTCCGTCCCTCTTTCTGCTTTTCCTCCCCCACATAACCTTAATTGTAATTAATTGTCCTCATATCAAAATTGAATACATAGGATTCATGCTTTTCCATTCTTCTGATGCTTTACTAAGAATAATGTCTTCCACGTCCATCCAGGTTAATACCAAGGATGTAAAGTCTCCATTTTTTTTTTAATAGCTGAATAGTATTCCATGGTATACATATACCACAGCTTGTAAATCCATTCCTGGGTTGGTGGGCATTTAGGCTGTTTCCACATTTTGGCGATTGTAAATTGAGCTGCAATAAACAGTCTAGTACAAGTGTCCTTATGGTAAAAGGATTTTTTCCCTTCTGGGTAGATGCCCAGTAATGGGATTGCAGGATCAAATGGGAGGTCTAGGTTGAGTGCTTTGAGGTTTCTCCATACTTCCTTCCAGAAAGGTTGTACTAGTTTGCAGTCCCACCAGCAGTGTAAAAGTGTTCCCTTCTCTCCACATCCACGCCAGCATCTGCAGTTTTGAGATTTTGTGATGTGGGCCATTCTCACTGGGGTTAGATGAAATCTCAGGGTTGTTTTGATTTGCATTTCTCTAATATATAGAGATGATGAACATTTTTTCATGTGTTTGTTAGCCATTCGTCTGTCATCTTTAGAGAAAGTTCTATTCATGTCTCTTGCTCATTGATATATGGGATTGTTGGCTTTTTTCATGTGGATTAATTTGAGTTCTCTATAGATCCTAGTTATCAAGCTTTTGTCTGATTGAAAATATGCAAATATCCTTTCCCATTGTGTAGGTTGTCTCTTTGCTTTGGTTATTGTGTCCTTAGCTGTACAGAAGCTTTTCAGTTTAATGAAGTCCCATTTGTTTATTTTTGCTGTTGTTGCAATTGCCATGGCAGTCTTCTTCATGAAGTCTTTCCCCAGGCCAATATCTTCCAGTGTTTTTCCTATGCTTTCTTGGAGGATTTTTATTGTTTCATGCCTTAAATTTAAGTCCTTTATCCATCTTGAATCAATTTTTGTGAGTGGGGAAAGTGAACTGTTTGATTTTCATTGGCCAATGACTCCTAGAATTTCCTGGCACCTCTGAGGTTGGATCTTATAATGTATCTTGTGAATCAGTGATCTCTTTCCCTCACTCTGAGCCAACTCACCTTAGTGGGAAGGGAACTTTCCTGTCTCTATCTTTGCCTTTTTTTTCTTATACAAAGGTATGGAATTTTGAGTTGTGCTACTTACATAGCCCCAATGATAGTTCTAAAAAAAATAAAAGTTCATCTTAGTTATAAAGTAGGAAGGAAAGATGAAAACCATGGAAAAATACAACAGATTTTATGGTATGGGGCATGGCAAAAATGACGAGTATTACAATTTGTTATGTATAATGGAAAGAGACTCTTAAATAGAGACTCTTAAATGGAGTCATTTGTCTTATACCAAAATGATGAAGATAGATAAACGGGGCCTCCTTAAGGAATACAAGTAAAAGTAACCGTTACCCCATAACATCATGTTTGTTGCAGTTGATATGAAAGTGAAAACAACTGGTTGAAAAATGCAAGCTTTCCTTGGAAGTTCTGCTGGATTTGGCTGATTTCTTTTGACAAGCCACAAGAGTCATAGTTCCATGGCAGGCTCAGAATTTCACATTGTTTGTGACATTGTGATTTCTATGGACATTAAAGAGGGATGACACACTAGACCTGAAAAGTATAATCTACAAATGAATGTGCCACAGATGGAATAGTGTACACTTCTTTTTGATTCTCCACACATACTTCCATGGCTTTTACATCACATTTAGGTCTTAACCAAACCAGAGGGCTTTGCTAGTATTTTCTTGAGAGACCTCCAAAACAATGTGTACCAAGTTACGGGTGGTGGTGGCTTAATCCATAGTAAAGAGCCACCTGCTGGACAGTAGGCTTGTGGTGGGCACAGTAGCCTGGCCTCTGTTTCTTTGGAAGAGACATCCTTTCAGGGTAAGGGCAGCATAGTGTGATGGGAAGGGTCAGAGGATAAATTACAGAGTCGGAGACTTATACCCAGGCTTGAAAAATCAGTCAGATCCTCTATAGATGGCTTTTCTTATCTGTTATTAGGAAACAATAATTAAACCAACCACCAAAATGTGGTGGGTAAATAAAAGATTATTCATAAAATGTGGTAATTATGCATGATGCAGTTATCAGCAATTGTGATTTTCAGAGTGAGGATACATCCTCCAGATGGTCTTTTGAAGTATTAATATTTACAACATGAAAATATTTGTATCTTTGTTCATGGACATAGAACTTATGTCACATCCAAATTAGAAGAGTTATTTTTGTTAATACTTCTGAAGTTTTGGGGGTTGGGTGTCAGGTTCAGATGGGAAAGACTGAGGGGATAAATGGAGACTTTCACTGTCATGGACATTTCTGTGGATTAAAAATAATAACTAAAATAATTTGGATGCAAAATGTGATTTAGTTTCTCCCAAAATCAGCTCTGTGTCCTGCTGGGGGCTTGGAATATGGTGGAGGTGAAGGTCTTCATTTACTTCCTGTGCCCAGGAGGGAGGAGGACAAAGTCATTTCCAGGGTTGGTATTTTCTTGATGCAATAAGTTTTAAAAACTTTTCTCCTCCAAAATGTCAAATAATAACATTTGCCCCATCCACCCCTACCAGAGGCCAGTTGCTGACCTTCTTTACCTTCCTGGCTCAAGTCACAGGTGTCCTGCCTATAGTCTGAGATGAGCCAGTTCTGACCAAAGGAAGTGAACAGGAGGCTCAGTCCTCCAGCTGGAGCAGATACCCTTGGAGAGCTTCTTGCTGGCCAGATCCATTCACAACATCAGGATTGTTCACCTACCCTGTTTCCCCCAAAATAAGACATCCTCCAAAAATAAGACCTACTCACAGGAAAGATAAGAGGTCCCTGAAAATAAGACCTAGCACATCTTTGGGAGCACACCTTAATATAAGACAGTGTCTTATTTTTGGGGAAACAGGGTACTATGTTAGTTCTCCAGTTTCTCACTGGCACCCCGGAGTGCTACCTCCTGCCTCCCTTCCCTCCAGCTGCTGAGGCCCTGGATCCCCAGTGCTGCCATGTGACTTGGAGTGTCATGTGCTGCTATCCTTGTGGTTCTAACTAGACCCAGAGTGGCTGTATCTGTCAGGGCTCTCCAGAGAAACAAGCAGTAGGGCACATATATAGAGAGAAAGAGATTTCCTATAAAGAATTGACTCACGAGAGTATGTAGGCTGGCAATTCCAAAGTCTGTGCAGCGGGGTGCCAACCTGGAGACCCAGGAAGACCCGGCGCGCTGCAGTCCTAAAGGCTGGCAGACAGGACAGTGCTCTTTCATTTGGAGTAGATCAGCCTTTTATTCTATACAGGCCTTTTTATTCTATACAGGCCTTCAGTGGATTGGATGAGGCCCAGTCACATTATGTAGGGCAGTTGGCTTTGCCCAGTCTACCAATTTAAATGTTTATCTCATCTCAAAACTCTCACAGAAACATCCAGAATACTGTTTGACTATATATCTGGGCATCAGGGCCCAACTGAGTTTCCTTACCCTAAGGTAGAGGTTAAGGATACTAATTCTTCAGGGATTGTATAAAAATTAAATGAGATAATAAAGTTATTTAAGTCAGCCAGCACATAGTAAACATGAAGAAAATATTAGATATTATATCATCATCATCATCATTGATGTCATATTAATCATTGATTACTAAAAAAAAAAAACAACAAACCCTAGACACATTACACTACTTTCTAAATAGGGTTTCTAAGTAACCCCAGCCAGAGAGCAAGGACCCATAGAAGGTTCTCATAAAAAATCAAAATGTTAAAACATTTACTAAAGTTTATTAATTATTTCTTGAATGAGAATAGCTTTTTATTTCATGAGGGAAGTAAAGCCCTTGAAATTCACTTATTGAAACATGTCAACAAGTTCTGATGAAAATGTGAAGAAAGATCATAAACTATACTAGGACATCAAATGATTAATTCTGAGTAAAAGTCAACAGATGTTCAGCAAATCAGTGATTAATTTAAAAGATTGCCCTATTGTGTTGTCACTACAGCTCACATAGACTCAATAAACTAGTCACAGAAGAAAAAACTTAATGTGCCTAATTTGTCTTTGAGACACCTTTGTGTCTAATAAGTACGCAGTGTCTAAGTTCTTAATGATAGGAATTTTTTTTCTCAAAAAGTAGACAGGTGGGTGTAATGACTAGTGAAGAAATATGAGACAGAAAGAAAAATGGAAGCCTTATCAAATCTGGCAGAAACATCTGGCCAGGATATGATGGAACAGGCAGGAAGTGATAGGCCCAGGTTCCCCCAGCCTCATCACCTGCTTTTGGAGGAGAGAAACCCCCCCCCCCATTTGAAGATATCGTTATCCTTGTAGCTGAACTGAACTGTTTGATTTGGCCACTCACAGCCAGACTATGTCAGCAAAGAAAGAAGGCTTTGCTCTTTGGGAGTGTCAGACATTTCATGAGTTAAGAAAGAAGTATGAAATCATTAGAAATGTTTAATGTGTCACAATGTAATTGAATATGTACTTTAGAGAGATGCTTATTCTAGTCTTGACTCCTTTTAGTAAATAAAGATAACATAGTTTACTGATACAACAAATATACCTCAATTTAAGAATGTAAAAATGTATTTATGTATAGATTAAACAAATAATAAAATGAATGCCTATGCACCAGTACCTTAGAAACTTTCCTATGTGACTTATAGTCTGACAAAATCAGAGGCATTGGCCCATTGCAGTGTCAGTGTGGAAAACCACAGCCTGAGAATCATAAGATAGACATGCAAAGGAAAAGGTAGAGGTCATATAGGGTTTGGGGGAAAGGTGGCGATCAGGTTCAAAGCAACATCACATAACACAAGGTCCTGTTCCCTTGGTGCTTACAAAGTTGAGATAGATATGGAAAAATCAGAGATGACAAAGGAGACCTTACAACTGATACTACAGAAAGCCAGAGGATCACTAGAGACTTCTATGAGCAACTATATGCTAAGAAATTGGAAAACCTAGAAGAAGTGGATGAATTCCTAGACACATGCAACCTATCAAGATTGAACCAGGAAGAAATGCAAAACCTGAATAAACCAGTAAAAAGTAATGAGATAGAAACAGTAATAAAACGTCTCCCATCAAAGAATAGCCCAGGACGTGATGGCTTACATCTCTTTTCCTGGCGGCAGCACCTTGATCTATGTCTCTGAAGCTTTGACCTTGTTGACCATATTTTTCCTTAACCCTTATTAGGTGAGACAGGGAGGCTAGAGTGGGCTGATCTGAGGATTGATCCCTTACTCCATCTGGGGTAGGTGTCAGAATTGTGCTGTGGTTAAGTCCCCTTTCCCCTGAAGAGGAGATGTTTGCTAAGGAGAAGGCTCTGGGCATATTTCACAATAACTACTTTTCCCTTCCCCTTGACAAAGTATCAAATGAATGTTTGTGGGATCCTCACTGTCAGAACCTCATCAGATTCTTTGAAGTAAAGCCCAAGACTGTCTGTGGGTACCCTGAGACTGCAGGGATGCGGGAGTATCTCATTCCCATGCTGGTCTACACCTAACCCCTTGAAACTTGTCATGATTACTATTTAAGTATTCCTGCAAATTTATGGTTTTGGGTGATTCTCCCCTGGATAACCAGATCTCAGTTGTTTTCTCCCTGGATGTAATTGTCTCTCCTAATTTGGAGACATTGGTTTGAACTGCAATCTGAGTTCTCTTAGTCCAGTCGAACAATATTGATTTTTAAGTTTGCTCAGCTTCTTTTTGTAAGGATGGGAGTTATAGCTTCTTAAGCTCTTTGAACATCATAGCTGCAACTGGAAGATTCTTGTTTAGTTAAACTTTTAGTATTTTGTTTCTCCTATTTTCAACCTCCTTTTTTTCTTTTTAAAGAACACATGTTTTACCAAAATCAGTTGTATTTCTACACACTACTAATGAACAATCTGAAAATGAAATTAAGAAGACAATTCCACTTATAATACCCATGGCACCAAAAAGAATAAAGTACTTAGGAATGAATACAACCAAGGAAGTGCAAGTTTGTACCTGGAAAAAGTGTTGAAAGAATTTAAAGACCAAAAGAAATGGAAAGACAACATTTGTTCATGTAGTGGAAGACTTAATATTGTGAAGATGGCAATTGTTCCCAAATTGATCCACAGATTCAGTGCAGTTTCTATCAGAATCTCAGTAGTTTTTTTAATTTTGGTAGAAATGAATATGCTAATCCTCAAATTTGTATGAAAATGAAAGAGACCCATGAATAGCCAAAACAATCTTTAAAAAAAGAAACGAAGTTGTAGAAACTACACTTACTGATTTCAAGAATTACTTCAAATCTACAGTAATCAAAATAGTGTTAGACTGCTGTAAGAATAGACATATTGGTCAATGGAATAGAATTGAGAATTGAGAAATAAGCCTATACATTTATGGTCAATTGGTTTTTGATAAGAATACTGGGAACAGTCACTGGAGGAAAGAATAGTCTCTTTTATAAATGATTTCAGGTTAACTGGAAAACACATTCAAAAGAAGGAAGTTAAACTCCTCCTTAATTCCCTATACAAAAATTAATTCAAAATAAATCAAAAATCTAAATGTAAGAGCTAAAGTTACAAAACTCTTAGAAACTAATGTAGATGTAAATCCTTATGATCTTTGATTCAACAGTGGTTTCTTAAATATGGTGCCAAAAGCACAAGCAGCAAAAGAAAAATAGGTTAAGTTGCACTTCATCACAATTAAAAACTTTTGTTTATTAAGTGAAAGAATGTGAAAAGACAACCTGCAGACTTGGAGACAATATTTACAAATCATATATCTCATAAAAGTCTAGAATCCAGAATATATAGAGAAGACAATTGGAACTCAACAATAAAAAGAGAAATAAGGGGGGAGGATGGATGGAGGGAGAGTAATTGGTGGGATCACACCTACGGTGCATTTTACAAGGGTACATGTGAAATTTACTAGGTGTAGAATATAAATGTCTTAACACAATAACTTAGAAAATTCCGTGAAGGCTATGTTAACCAGTGTGATGAAAATATTTCACATTGTGTATAAAACCAGTACATTGTACCCCATGATGGCATTCATGTACACAGCTATGATTTAATAAAAAAAATGGGAAAAGGTTTTTAATAGACATGTCTCTTAAGAAGATATATATATATATAGTTGGCCAAGAAGTACATGAATAGGTGCTCATGATTATTCGCCGTTGAGGAAATGCAAATCATGGCTATTTTATATTCTGCATCTGTTAATTGAAAATGCTGAAGGCTTTATTGGTCTAATTCTCCTATTTTTGTCTTTGCCTCACCATGATGTGTTATTTTCATGTGTGTTTTCTAAGTTTTGATTCTGAGCTGTTTTTTTTCCTCAGAGTGTCATCCGTGGAATTAGGTTGAAAATTCATTGATGTTGTATTTCTTCAGCATAACTTTGCATTTATGTCAGCTGGTGACTTGCAGATACTGACAACCTGGGACCAACAGAAAATAAACTCGAGTTTGCTTTTGTGCTCTTAGTTATTATGGTTTAAGTCACACAGCTATGGCAACTTTTGTTTGTTCATTTTTTCCGAATTCTCAGTGGAATTCTCAAATTCTTTCCCCCCTTTTTATCAAGCACCCAAAGTCAAGGCATGGTTTTTTTGAGGTCTTCCTCTGAATGGCGGATTTATTTCTCTCCATCTTTACCATCAGGGTACAGTCTCTGTTGTCTCAGGTCATGTGGTGTGAATTGGGGGCCACATAATGAAGATCTCAGCTGAAATGTAGACATCTTCCTCACAGGTAGAAATGCCTGAAATAAGCACTTTGACATGTTTGACACCAAATCATGGTCTATCCTGGGGATGTCCAGGGCAGTCTCGCATGCGGTTGTGTAGGGGATGGATAAAGCTTTGTCTTCCAGCCACTATTCTCTCTCTCTGCTGCCCTTGCTGTCCACGCCATTTGGTAGATCAATCTCTGTTTGATCACTTTCTCCCATCCATTATTTACTCCTCCATTCAGTTGTTGGCCCAGTTCCCCTGGGGCTTTCGTCCCATGCCACCCCACTGGAACACTTTCACCAGGCCCCCCGATGAGCTCTTAGCTTATTCACCTTTGACTTTCACTTCTTATCTCACTCGGCCTCCTGTCACTGGACACTGTTGGACACCACCTCCTCCTCCTTCAAACTCTCATGTGCCGTGACTTCCGGTTCTCCTCCTATGCCTGTGGTCATTTCCTCTCAGGGAAATTGTTCCTTTCCCTCTGAATGGCATTTTCCTTCTCCATCCTCTCATTCTTCTGTCTCCACCTGTTTAGCAAATGTTTATCAAGTGAGGAAAGGAGGGAACTCATTGCAAAGGATTATTGCAACAGGGAGAACACTCTGACTGTGAGGTCTTTAAGTGTGTGTAAGATTAGGCAGAACCAGGCTTTTCCTGTATAGGGAGAAGGGAGCAAGGCTGGAAAGAACTGGTGGCGGTGGGATGACCAGCATCACGTCAGAGACTGTTTTGCCCTGACGTCAGGAGGGCCTTTAGGAGGAGCCCCGCGCTGCTCAGGTTGAGAGTGGGTCAAAATTGAGAGTCTTGGGAGCAGGAAAGAAAGCTAAGTTTGATCAAGTGAGATTAATGGATTTATTGTGAGTGATCAGTGGGTATCCACAGTTGATCTAAAGGTTTATGAGGCAAAGAATGGGAATTGGAGGGTCTGTGTCTACCCTTGTCGTTGGTGGGGGCCTCCATGTGTCTTGTCTAAGTCATATGGGGAAGCAATTCTTTGCAATAAACCACTTTCTAGAGCACAGAGGAGGGATTTCCTAATTATCCCCGTTCTCTAGGAACACAAGGCTCCGGTGAAAGTACTTTCAAGCCAATTGGAATAAATATATTTAAGAAATAAGCAGCAGTAGTGTTCACAAGTTTTGCTGAGACATTGAATGTTAGAATGAGGATGAGCGAAGAAGCATGTCTCCCAAGTCCCTGTCTTGGGCCCTGGTGGAGGGATAGTGCAGAGATGAAGATAGTGATGTAGGAAATAGGCAGTTTGGTATTATGGGAAGATAGACAATGTCCACAGGGCAGTTTCAGTTTCTCTTCCACTGTAACCTCTTGATCATAAATTTCCTTCCATCTTGTCTCCTAAATGTATCTTGAAGCCAAGTCCTCTGCCTCTGCCTTAGTTAGTTCAGATTTCTATCCTACGTTGCCTGCATTTATGAAATCAGCTTTGTAACCACACTCCCTGCCCCGGTTTGCTCTCACACTCCCAAATGCATCTTTCACATTCCACTGGGGTGATAGTTCCAGATGAACTATTATATGTCACTCGTGCTTCTGAAAGCTTTCTGGTTGCACATGTGCGGACCTGCAATAAACTTTCTTTCTTAGCCAGTGGGAAAACCTTTATTTATTATTCCGAACTCTTCCTAAATGTTACTCCTGTATGAAGCCATAACTCACCCTGTCACCTCCCCAGCTGAGTTAGTCTGTCCTTCTTTAGAAACATGCCTTCACCTTCTTTTTCCTCACTAATTTTTTCACTTGTCACTTCTTTCACTGGATTTTAAGTGCCTTTAAGGGAGTGTTCAGCACCCTTAACTTCTGTCTCCACGGTGCTGACAGAGAGCTTTGCATCCAGCAGGTGCTCAATGAATGTTACTTGAGCTTCTGCTTGAACTACAGATATGGAATCTCTGAGGCTGCTTCCATACCAGCTTCTGGCCTTCTCCACTCCCTCCTAAAGCCCTGCTTTACCTGTAAGTGAAGGAAGGCTCTTGCCTGGGGTGAGCTTTGCGGGGAATCTTAATTTTCCCCTCTCCCTGGTGTTTTCAATCTCTCTGTGGAGCTTTCTTTACTTGTTTTGTGGTTTGCCCTCTTTTTTGTGGCTTCTCTACAATTGACGTTGGAGGGGAGACATGAAGAAGTTTGGCAAATTTCTCCTTGAAAGAAGAGAATATTTTGTGTTTGATGTGGGCACAAGGGCAGAGGCAGGGAGTGGAGGATGCCAAAAGCAACCTTGATTTAAATCATGGTGAATAGTCCTGCTTAGAAGCATTATTTTTTATTAGTCATTTACTATGCTTATCATTATTTTGGGCATTGGAATGGAATGGCAGATTTTATTTTTTTTTATTTACTTATTTTTTATTGTTTCAGGTTACTTTGAGGGTACAAAGAATTAGGTTGCAATGTTTGCAGTTGTTAGGTAGAGTCCCTCTTATAACTGTGTCCCACCCCCAAGTGTGCCATACACCCTAACATCGTATTGTGTCCCCTCCCCTCCCCCCTCCCCGCTCTCTCATTTCCCCACACACCACCTGGAATTGAATTGAGTATGTTCTCTTATGCGGGCATGTATTAGATTGTCTACTGGCTTCATGAGCCTTAGCTCTCAGTGGGGGTGCTTCTGAGTCTTCTACTCGTGGGGGTGGGCAGATGTACCTGCCCCCTGTACCTTCCTCCATTCAGCCAGGGCACCTCCCTTAATTCAAACTCATATTCACACTTGCCCCATCCCAGCCAGTAACCCTTGATACCTATTTTATTTTTATTCGTTTTTGATGCTCACGTACTCCCCAGGAGTGTCAGGTTCTTCATTTCCCTTCAACTAGTTCAGCCCGCAGAGTTGACAACTTATGTCAGCCAAGATGGGAAATTTGTTGTCTGAATTCCCTTTACAAAATCTTCCCTACTCGATTCCTGATACTGTTTCCTAAAATATATAAGGAGTCAAGAGAGGCTCAAGAAGTCTCAGCACAGACCAAAGAAATAGTTTCTAAACCATGCTTTTAGAGGTCTAGGCTATTGCAAAGGCACTTAGCGTCTCCCTGGGGGGCTGAGAGAATCACCTGCTTCTGTGCTTTAGCTGGTGCATTCTTTCTTTTAGCGCCCGGGACTTTGTGGAATATTTGAAAATAGCATTCTACTTCTAATGGGAGTTTGAACACCACTGGCCTAGAAGATTATTCAAGCCCTTTTCAGCTAAAATACATCCTTTCTTATGAGGCAATACTGAAAGGGAAATTACGATATTTTTGTCATTGCACGGAACATAAACCATGGTTCCTGGAGCACATGGGGTTGTGCCCTGGCTGGCTTTGTCTCAGAACGGCAGAGCTGAGGCTCTCCTAGATGAGCGAGGAAGAGAATCTCAGTTGCTAGGGGTGCGTGGTGCACACTACTTTACACACATGCATTTTAATGCCAGTGTCAGGGCAAACTTCCACCAGCTGTCTAAACATTTACAAAGCCAAATAATAGCATGCAAGATATGTGGGTTTCAGATATTTGCCATTTTCAAACAGCACTTAGTCATTAACTTAATCACAGCTGCCATCAGCCAGCCAGTGTATTTTGTTTGTAAACAAGGCATCTGCTCTAAGCAGCAGTCGGGAGCTCCTCTGTGGTGGTGGATGGCAAGCTGGTTAATGAAGAAACCAGACATCTCTAGAGCATCTGAGATACACAGGACTATCTCTTGGGCTGAGCCTGTTTACTCTAGAAGGGAAACAAAAACTTAGAGTTTATTTTTCCCCAAGTGCCACTGTCGTGGTTTTTCTCTCAACAGAATTAGATGTTCAATTTGGAGAAATGTCCTGATGTCCATAGTCATGGGTTCATCTGAAATGAGATACCACCTCCCAAATTACTTGCTTACCCTTTGCTGTGTATTGCATATTTATGACCCTCTCAAATTCATAGTTTGAAGCCCTCAGCTCCCAAAGTGACTGTATTTGGAGATAGGGACTTTTGTAGGGGGCGATAAAAGCTATGTGAGGTCATAAGAGTGGGGCCCTAAGGGGACTCCTTATATAAAGGAGACACAGAGAGAAGTTGCCCTTACATGAAGAGACACATGTCAGGAAGAGGGCTGTCACCAAGAATGATAGGTGCATATCACTGTGCCTTGATCTTGGACTTTCCAGCCTCCAGAACCATGAGAAAGAAATTTCTGATGTTTAAGCCACTTTTGGTATTTTGTTATGGAAACCCAAGCTAATATAGCCTTGTTTCTCCTCCAAATTCTTTAATATAACGCATTTCTTAATAGCAATGCAAATTCAGCTGCTATTTCAAAACATCTTATTTGGCTGTGCAACTTGTTTCCTTCCTTTGGTGTTGAATGCATTTCCTAGTCTCTGCCTGAGAGAAAGTACCTTCTCTTCTCGTGAGTTCCTATAACATGTCGCTGTGCTCATTGTTTCTGTTTGTTAAGGCCCAAGGGATTTAGAATGACTTTTTTTCTTTTTTAAACTTTTGAATTGTGTGGTTGATAATTTCAGTTGCATATGTGATATCCATTGCTCCAAAAAAGAATTCTCATTTTTGCTCTGGGCAGCAACATGTCCCAGTTCTAAGAAGAGAAATCAAAATTGGTCTAAATCAAGATCAAAATTCTTGATTCTGCCTTTCATAGGGATTGCTATGTGACCTAGTTCTGGCAAAAACTATTAGAGTGGAAATCTCATAAAAAGTATACAGATGGAACTGATACTGCCCTTCCTTCCCTTTCTCCTGCCTTTACATGGATGTGATGTATGGAGATGCAGTAGCCATTTTGTCACCAGGAGGATGAAAATCAGAATGATGATGTTGGTGGAGAAGAAAGACATAAAAAGCCTAATCTTGAGTTGAACAGTATCAGTATCTGCCTGCTCTAGATTTCTTTTCCTAAGCATAATATCTTTGTGATTCTTCTATGTCGTGTAAGAGTGTGTTTCTTTTGGTTGTGTCAATTCTACGATATATCATCATTGTCCATTATCCTGCTGAAAAAAAACTTGAGCTGTTTCCAGTTTTGGAATAAAGCTACCATACACATTCACACAGGAGTTTGTTCTGGCCATATGTTTTATTCCCCCTCTCCCTCCCTTTGTTTTGAAAATTCCTGGGCGGCGCCTGTGGCTCAGCGGGTAGGGCGCCGGTCCCATATGCCGGAGGTTGCGGGTTCAAACCCAGCCCCGGCCAAATTAGAAAAAAAAAAAAAGAAAATTCCTAGAAGTAGAATACCTGAGTAAGAAGGTGAGTAGACCTGTAATTTTATAAGAAGTAGCCAAATGATTTTCTGAAGTGATTTTTTCTGCTTTTTATTGCCATCAGCAATGTATGAGAATTCCAGTTGCTTCACAACATTCCCCCAACACTTGGTATGGTCAGTCTATTCATTTTAGCCATTCTGGGGGTTTTTACTGGCATCTCATTGTCTTCTACATTTGTATTTCCCTCGTGACTAATAATGAACTGAGCACTTTGTCACGTGGTCATTGACTATTTCATGTGTGTGTATATATGTATGTATTTTTTATGTGTGCCAGTTCAAGTTTTTTGCCCATCAAAATAAATTGGATTGTCTGTCTTTTCATTACTGAGCTGTAGGAGTTCATTATATATTTGGGACATAAGTTTTTGATATAAGTGTGGGAACAGTTTTTCCCTGACTGTGGGTTGCTCATAAACTTCCTGTGGTGCCCCAATGTCTGTGCACAAAACTGTCAACTCCAGGCCTCGGCTGTGCTGTGTTTTCTCTCCCATTCACCTTTTGCATCTCTTGTTTCTATCAAATTGGTTCCTCCTTAGCATCCCAAAGTACTGTTCCTGACTTGATAAAGAATGCTTCCCTAATCAATTTTTCTTCAGGCTGGCTCCTCAGAACTCTATTCTTAGTTTGGGAGGATTTTATGGTTGTCTCTGAAATGTCCAGTTATATCAGGAATCCTGCTAAGTCAATTTAGCTAGAATCCCCTGCCCTCGATATCTGGATCACCCTCCATATCTGATCAGGTTCCTCATCCTCCCGCTTTCCCTCAGGGATGTCTGGTCACTGTAGCCTGCCTTCAGCAAGAATCCTATTAGGTTGGTTTAGCCAGACTTCCCCTACCCCAGTGATTCCTCTTAGGAATTTCCATCCACTGCCTTCCACCCTTCTCCTTGGCTATCAATTCCTACTTTCCCCCGTAGTCAGAATTGAACTCATTCCTTTTCCCACTGCAAAACCCCATTGTAGATTTCCTTACACCCATCACAGTGGTCCTCAAATAAAGTCAGCCTTGTTGTTCTTCAACAGGTGTCATGAAAAATGTTTTTTTTTACACCCCACACTTTCCCCTTGGCCCTGCCCCAGGTTTGGATGCCTGGTCCCTCTCCCCATTGAGTGGCTATGGCATTTGTTGTTTACAATGCTCATCTTTGCATGCATCAGGCATTTCCTTCACATGGGTACTTCATATCTGCATACTTTGTCTCATCATCTGGATCGTTGGGATTGTTAGCTCCTTGAGGACAGAGGATTAACCTTTTCTTCCCTTTTTGTTGTTAAAGCAAACGTACTTGGACATGCAAACGTGTCAAAGCATATGTCCTCTAAATAGGAAGCTTTAGGGAAGATACTCTTTCAGCTTCTTAGCCCAATACAGTTGGCTATTTGCCATTTCTTCCTCTTATTTTGGATAAGAAATAGACTTCATTTTGTACATTTGCAAAGATTTTCTATTAATTTTTGATGCCTTTTCATTTTAGAATTTCAAATAGTTCATTATATATGTATAGAATTACAAGTACAGATCACCTTATATGAGACTATTATACCATAACATTCTGGCTTCAGAGAATTGAACAAATTGTGTACTCTCAAAATCAGAGTTTTCAGAATATCGCTATAATAAATTTTGGGGAGATAATAATAAAATTATCACTCATCCTTTTGTTATTAATTTAAGATGTCTAAGACTTCTGGTTCAGGTTCCTTAAGGCCACATCAACACCTAATATCGATTAGCCAGACAAAAATATTTGGGGAAGAACGATACTAATTCTTTGAAAAATAGAAGGTCAATGAGATACATTGTTGACAAGATGTTGTCCCCTTCTTGGGAAATTTATAATCTACTAACTAGTCCAGAATTTCCTTTCTTTCATCCACCATGACAACAACAATAACAAAAGCCCTCTCGTAAAGTAACATATGTCTTGCCCTTGTTTGTGTTACTCTTCCTGCACGGTCACATTGAGAATTTCAGGATATTAGGGATGGTTCATTGTAAGAAAGAGTAAGAAGGATTTCAGGAATTTTTCAATTATGTGTCCCTCAATTTATTTAAGAAAACTGATTGATTACCTAACATGACTCAAAGGACAAAAGCCGAAGAGAGATTCTATTAATGCTTTGAATGTTTGTAGAATCTAGCTCTAAATTTCAGAAATAGTTTCATGGACAGTCTATACTGTCTTACAAAATATCTAAATGTTTCCTGATGCCATTTCTAAGAAGCTTTCTTTTTTTTTTTTTTTTTTTTAATTTTTTTATTAAATCATAAGTGTATACAATGATATGATTATGGGGCATCATACACTCACTTCATAAACCATTTGACACATTTTTATCCCAGTGGTTAACATAGCCTTTCCGGCGTTATCTCAGTTACTGTGCCAAAACATTTATATTCTACATTTACCAAGTTTCGCAAATACCCCTGTAATATGCACCACAGGTGTGATCCCACCGATTCCCCTCCCTCTACCCACCCCCCCCTTTCCCACTTCCCCCTATTGTTAAGTTGTAGTTGGGTTATAGCTTTCATGTGAGAGTCCCAAATTAGTTTCATAGTAGGGCTGTGTACATTGGATATTTTTTCTTCCATTCTTGGGATACTTTACTAAGAAGAATATGTTCCAGCTCCATCCATGTAAACATGAAAGAGGTAAAGTCTCCATCTTTCTTTAAGGCTGCATAGTATTCCATGGTATACATATACCACAATTTATTAATCCATTCGTGGATCGATGGGCACTTCGGCTTTTTCCATGACTTAGCAATTATGAATTGGGCTGCAATAAACATTCTGGTACAAATATCTTTGTTATGTTGTGATTTTTGGTCTTCTGGGTATATGCCCAGCAGAGGAATTACAGGATTGAATGGCAGATCTATTTTTAGATCTCTGAGTGTTCTCCATATATCCCTCCAAAAGGAATGTATTAATTTGCATTCCCACCAGCAGTGCAGAAGTGTTCCCTTTTCTCCGCATCCACGCCAACATCTCTGGTCTTGAGATTTTGTGATATAGGCTAGTCTCATTGGAGTTAGATGATATCTCAAAGTAGTTTTGATTTGCATTTCTCTGATGATTAAAGATGATGAGCATTTTTTCATATGTCTGAAGGCCGTGCGCCTGTCTTCTTCAGAGAAGTTTCTCTTCAAATCCCTTGCCCAGCCTGCGATGGGATCCCTTGTTTTTTTCTTGCTGATGCGTTTGAGTTCTCTGTGGATTCTGGTTATTAAACCTTTGTCAGAGTTATACCCTGCAAATATCTTCTCCCATTCTGAGGGCTGTCTGCTTGCTCTGCTTACTGTGTTCTTAGCTGTGCAGAAGCTTTTTAGTTTAATCAAGTCCCAGTAGTGTATTTTTGAAGCTGCTTCAATTGCCCGGGGGGTTCTCCTCATGAAATACTCACCCAGACCAATTTCTTCAAGGGTTTTCCCTGCATTCTCCTCTAGTATTTTTATAGTTTCATGTCTTAAGTTTAAATCTTTAATCCAATGAGAGTCTATCTTAGTTAATGGTGAAAGGTGTGGATCTAATTTCAGTCTTCTGCAGGTTGCCAGCCAGTTCACCCAGCACCATTTGTTAAATAGGGAATCTTTTCCCCACTGAATGTTTTTAATTGGCTTGTCAAAAATCAAATAGCGGTAAGTAGCTGGATTCATCTCTTGGTTCTCTATTCTATTCCAGATATCTACTTGTCTGTTTTTGTGCCAATACCATGCTGTTTTGATCACTATCGATTTGTAGTAAAGTCTGAGGTCTGGTAGTGTGATTCCTCCTGTTTTGTTTTTATTTCTGAGTAATGTCTTGGCTATTCGAGGTTTTTTCTGATTCCATATAAAACGAAGTAATGTTTTTTCAAGATCTTTAAAATATGACAGTGGAGCTTTAATAGGGAGTGCGTTGAAAGTATATATTGCTTTGGGTAGTATGGACATTTTGATAATGTTGATTCTTCCTAGCCATGAGCATGGTATGTTTTTCCATTTGTTAACATTTTCAGCTATTTCTTTTCTTAGAGTTTCATAGTTCTCTTTATAGAGATCTTTCACGTCTTTTGTTAGGTAAATTCCCAAATATTTCATCTTCTTTGGCACTACTGTGAATGGGATAGAGTCCTTAACTGCTTTTTCAATTTGACTGTTGTTGGTGTATATAAAGGCTACCGATTTATGAATGTTGATTTTGTAACCTGAGACGCTGCTGTATTCCTTGATCACTTCTAGGAGTTTTGTAGTAGAGTCCCTAGTGTTTTCCAGATACACAATCATATCATCTGCGAAGAGCGAGAGTTTGATCTCTTCTGACCCTATATGGATACCCTTGATCGCCTTTTCTTCCCTAATTGCGGTGGCTAAAACTTCCATTACAATGTTGAAAAGCAATGGAGACAATGGGCAGCCTTGTCTGGTTCCTGATCTGAGTGGAAATGATTCCAATTTAACTCCATTCAATATGATATTGGCTGTGGGTTTGCTGTAGATAGCCTCTATCAGTTTAAGAAAAGTCCCTTCTAGACCAATTTTCTTGAGTGTTCTGATCATGAAGGGATGCTGGATATTATCAAAAGCTTTTTCTGCATCAATTGAGAGAATCATATGGTCTTTGTTTTTTAATTTGTTTATGTGCTGAATTACATTTATAGATTTACGTATATTGAACCAGCCTTGAGACCCTGGGATAAAACCAACTTGGTCATGATGTATAATTTGTTTGATGTGTTGCTGGATTCTGTTTGTTAGGATCTTGTTGAATATTTTTGCATCTATATTCATTAGTGATATTGGTCTATAATTTTCTTTTCTTGTTGGGTCTTTTCCTGGTTTGGGGATCAGGGTGATATTTGCTTCATAGAACGTGTTGGGTAGTCTTCCTTCTTTTTCTACATTTTGGAACAGGTTGAGTAATATAGGTACTAATTCCTCTTTAAAGGTTTGGTAGAATTCTGACGTGAAACCATCTGGTCCCGGGCTTTTCTTTTTAGGGAGGTTTTGTATAGTTGATGCTATTTCTGAACTTGATATGGGTCTGTTCAACATTTCCACTTGATTCTGGTTAAGTCTTGGAAGGTGGCGTGCTTCCAAGTATCGGTCTATTTCCTTCAGATTTTCATATTTCTGAGAATAAAGTTTCTTGTAATATTCATTAAGGATTTTTTGGATTTCTGATGAGTCTGTGGTTATTTTGTCTTTGTTGTTTCTGATTGATGATATTAGAGATTTTACTCTTTTTTTCCTGACTAGGTTGGCCAGAGGTTTATCTATTTTATTGACCTTTTCAAAAAACCAGCTTTTTGATTTATTGATCTGTTGTATTATTCTTTTGTTTTCAATTTCATTTAATTCTGCTCTAATTTTGGTTATTTCTTTTCTTCTACTGGGTTTAGGGTTGGAATGTTCTTCCTTTTCCAGTTGCGTGAGATGTCCCATTAAGTTGTTAACTTCCTCTCTTTCCGTTCTCTTGAGGAAGGCTTGCAGTGCTATAAATTTCCCTCTTAGAACTGCCTTTGCAGTGTCCCAGAGGTTCTGATAGCTTGTGTCTTCATTGTCATTTTGTTCCAAAAAATTGGTGATTTCTTTCTTAATCTCATCTCTGACCCAGCTATCATTCAGCATAAGGTTATTTAACTTCCATGTTTTTGTATGGGTATGCAGATTCCTGTTGTTGCTCAATTCAAGTTTTATTCCATGATGGTCCGAGAAGATGCATGGAATAATTTCTATTCCTTTAAATTTACTGAGGTTGGACTTGTGACCTAAAATGTGATCAATTTTGGAGTAAGTTCCGTGGGCTGATGAGAAGTATGTGTATTCAGTTTTGTTGGGATGAAATGTTCTGTAGATGTCTGCTAAATCTAAATACTGGATGGTTAGGTTTAAATCTAAGATTTCTTTGCTCAGCTTCTTTCTGGAGGATCGATCCAACACTGCCAAGGGAGTGTTGAAATCTCCAACGATTATGGAGCTGGAGGAAATCAAGTTACTCATGTCTGTTAGAGTTTCTCTTATAAATTGAGGTGCATTCTGGTTGGGTGCATAGATATTAATAATTGAGATCTCGTCATATTGAGTATTACCCTTAACAAATATGAAGTGACCATTCTTGTCCTTCCTTACTTTTGATGGTTTAAAGCCTACTGTATCTGCAAATAAAATTGCAACACCTGCTTTTTTCTGATTACCATTTGCCTGAAATATGGATGACCATCCTTTCACCCTGAGTCTGTATTTGTCTTTTAAGTTGAGATGTGACTCTTGTATGCAACAAATATCTGGCTTAAGTTTTTGTATCCAGTCAGCTAACCTATGCCTCTTTAGAGGACAGTTTAAGCCATTCACATTGATGGAGAGTAAGGATAAGTCTGGTGGAATTTTGGGTATCGAGTTTTTCAAAGGTCCAGTGGACATTTTTAATCCTTTCGCCAGTGTGGAAGTTGGAGTTTGATCCGAAGTTTCTGAGTGAGTTTACTTTTGTGGTATAGGATTGGGTTGGTCATTGTGGAGGATAGGTCTGAGAACATCCTGAAGAGCTGGTTTACTTATGGCAAATTTTTTCAACATATGAATGTCATTGAAGTATTTAATTTCTCCATCATAGATGAAACTCAGTTTAGCTGGATACAAGATCCTGGGTTGAAAGTTTTTTTGCTTTAGGATATTAAAAGTTGATGACCAGCCTCTTCTTGCTTGAAAAGTTTCAGCAGAGAGATCTGCAGTTATTCTAATATTCTTACCTTTGTACGTTATAGTTTTCTTTCGCCGGGCTGCTTTGAGAATCTTCTCTTTCATGTTAACTTTAGTGAAGCTAATTATGATATGTCTGGGAGATGGCTTTTTGGGGTTGAATCGTGCTGGGGTTCTGAAGCTGTCTGCTATCTGAATTTCAGATTCTCTAGGCATGTCTGGAAAATTTTCTTTCATAATTTCATGTAGAAGGGCCTCTGTGCCCTTGGCTGCCACGTCATCAGCCTCCGAAATTCCTATAACCCGTATGTTATTTTTTTTCGAATTATCTGAGAGCTCTCTGAGTGAGTGATCCGTTTTTGCTCTCCATTTCTCTTCCTGTTTGAGAGATTGGGAGCGTTCGAAGACTTTATCTTCAATGTCAGAAATCCTTTCTTCTGCTTGCTCCATTCTGTTACTGAGGGATTCTACTGTATTTTTCATATCTTTGAGGGCTGTAAGTTCTTGTTTCAGTGTGTCTAAGTCTTTGGTGGTTTTGTCTTTAAATTCGTTAAATTCTTGAGACAGTTTTTGAATTTCTCCTCGAATTCCTAATTCCATTTTATTAATCTTGTCTGCAAACCAAATTCTGAATTCGACTTCTGACATCTCAGCCAGTTGTTTATGAATGGGATCTTCAATCACATCTGCCGTATCTTTTCTTGGGGGGGTTGATCTATTCTGGTTATTCATGTTACCAGAGTTTTTCCGCTGATTCCGCCCCATGGTTTACTCCCTTTGGTTTTTCCCCTGGGGTTTTATCGAGGGCCCGTAGAGTGTTGTGGCCTGAGAAACTGGGGCCCTGTCTGGTGTGGTGGAGCAAAGTGGTTCTGTCTTGTTTTCAGCTGGTTTCTGTTCGATCCTATTGCAACTTCTACTCTGGCTTGAAGTCTCAGCTGTGTGAAAAAATCAGCAATTAAGTCACCCCGCCTGCCCACCTCTGGCCCCAGTTGGAAAAGGAGAATCAAACCTTCCTACAATCGCACACCCAGGGCACCACCTGAAAAGTCCTCAGTCTATTAGCCCAGTTCAAAAGGTCCGAATCAACTGTCTCAATCGGCACTTGTCTCAGGTGGAAGGGTTCAAGAGGTCTCTGGGAACTGGATCACAGGGGCCTGGTGACTCCTCTGAGACAGCTCACCCCAGTGCAGCGTGGAGTCAGGAGGAGCCACCCCGCAAACAGAGCAGTCTGGGAAGGTTGACGTCTCCTTCCCCACTTTGCCCCTCCGTCGGACCCAGTCACTGGTATCTCTGCAGATGGCTAACCCAGTTGCCTGCAGTGAACAGACACTCCAGGGGTTTGCACCTGCCTGAATCGCGAGGAAGTCTGCCAGGCCCCCGCAGACTGCCGCTATCTAGCAGGAGGAGATGGGGCTTGACATCTTTGAGTGTTTGATGCAGGTGATGGGAAGGAGGTGTTCACTCAGGCTTAGCCCCGTCCCTGATGGATGCTGCTAACAGAACAGAACAGAACAGACAACTTTGTGAGGTTCTGTCTCTGTTCCTGTCGTCGCCTACAGGAGACGGGCTGTTTTGAGTTCAAACGTCTTTGCTGCTGGAGAATTGCGTCTGAACACCTCTCTGGGTCGGCCCCGCCCTGGAGGCTGCTGGGTTTGTGAGCCGTGACACCGGTGGCCTCCTCTGGTTGCCCAGGGAGACAGGGGGTGTGGCCTCAGAATATCCAGAAGTGAGCGTTCTGCCGTTAAAGAAAAAACGGCTGTTGATCTACCTCCAGGGAACTGCTGCTCTGGTGTGGGCACTCAGGCGACCCTTTTCTCCTCTGTCCCGCGCCCCAGAGTCAGCACTGAGCGGCCGCAGTTTGTGCTGGGTCCACACCCCTTAAGAGATCCCCCAAGAATCAGAACTCTTGGGGGATGGGCCCCCAGACCCGGATTGGGTGTGGGGCGGGGGGAAGCTAGAGTTTCTTTCAGTTTCACGCAATACTACGGTCCGGGGAGGGCTTCTGCACTGCACCGCAGGGAAGTGCCGCCAAGGCTTGATTTTCCCTCAGCAGAGTGCCCTCTCCTCGCTCACGTATCCCAGAGTCAGCGCTGCCCTGACGCAGTTCAGGCACTGTGCACTCCCCTCGAGAAATCACCCAAGGAGCCGAACTCCTGGGGGATAGGCCCTCAGACCCCGAGTGAGAGTAGGGGCTCTCAGCTCTCAGCGGGGAGGCCAGAGTCTTATTCAGTCTTGTGCCCGGGGAGGGCTCCTGCACTGCACCGCAGGGAAGTGCCGCCAAGGCTTGATTTCCCCTCAGCGGAGTGCCCTCTCCTCGTTTACGTATCCCAGAGTCAGCGCTGACCTGACGCAGCTCAGGCACTGTGCACTCCCCTCGAGAAATCACCCAAGGAGCCGAACTCCTGGGGGATAGGCCCTCAGACCCCGAGTGAGAGTAGGGGTTCTCAGCTCTCAGCGGGGAGGCCAGAGTCTTATTCAGTCTTGGGCCCCGTATGCCCGGGGAGGGTTGGTGCACTGCACCGCAGGGAAGTGCCGCGAGGCGTGACTCCCCCTCAGCCCGGTGCCCTCTCCTCACTCTGGCGCGCCTCAGAGTCAATGCTGACCAGTAGCAACTCGGGGACTGTCCACTCCCCTTGAGAAATCACCCAAGGATCCGAAGTCCTGGGGGACAGGCCTCCAGACCTCAGTGGGCGGGAGGGGAGCGCCGGGGATTCAGGGTTGCCGGCAAAGGATTCCCAAAGTTTTATTCAGCCCTATGTCCGGCAGGAGAACGCCACGGCACCCCAGTAGGGGAGGTAGGTCCAGTTTTTAGAAGGTCTCTCCCGTGGAGTGTAGTGGGAGGGCCTTTAATTTCTGCCCGCTTGTTCAATTGTGGGGCTCCAGAGCCAGTCTCATGGGGGAGGGGGACTCCCGTCCGCTTGGTGGTGGATTTTGTACCTTTTGTTTGCGTCCTTGTGATCACAACTTGCCTCAGCGGTGTTGATGTGCGTTCTTCAGCCTTCTCTCTTGGTGAGGCTCAAGTCCACCAGGATACTTACTAAATTCCTGTCCCTTAACTCTCCTTCTGGACGGGAGCCTTTGTTGAAAGCTGGCTTCAGTCCGCCATCTTGTCTCCCTCCCTCTAAGAAGCTTTCTAAGATGAGTGGAGAATTGGTCCAACAAAGCACAGCTTTTGCTATGACTTTTTTCTTCTTTTTTAAAAAAATTTTGGATTAATATAAGGGCACATGTGATTACATTGTGTTTGTTATGTAAGGTCTGACTTGTAGTTGAGTCGTTCCCCCAGGAGATGTGCCATATACCCCTACATTATACCTATTAGGTGGGAGCTTACTGAGACTCCTCTCTTTTCTTCTTCTCCCCTTTTTGTATTTGTGTTTTACTCTTGTGTGGGCCTGTAGCTGTTCATCTACTGGTGTCATATTAGTATTGAGTACATAGGGTGTTTGCTTTTCCATTCTTGAGATACTTTACTAAGGGAGAATGTTCTTCAGAATGTATGTTCTGTCCATACAAATGAAGTAAGGTCTCTTTCTTTTATTATGGCTGAATAACATTTCATGGTACATATGCCATAGTCTATTAATCCATTGATGGGTTGATGGGCACTTGGGTTGTGTCCACATATTTGCATTTGTGACTTTAGCTGCTAAAAACATTCAAGGGAAAATATCCTTCTGATAAAATGATTTTTTTTCCTTCTGGGTAGATACCTAGTAATGGAATTGTGGGATCAAATGGAAGGTCTAGTTTTAGCTCTCTGACGATTCTCCATACTTCTTCCAAAAAGGTTATATGACTTTGCAGTTCCACCAACAGTGTAAAAGTGTTCCCTTCTCTCCACATCCATGCCAGCATCTGCAGCTTTGGGACTTTGTGATGTGGGTGATTCTCATAGGAGTTAGGTAATATCTCAAGGTGGGTCTGATCTGCATTTTCTGATGATTGGGGAGAACAAGCATTTTTTTCCATGTGTTTGTTGGCTATTTATCTGTCTTCTTAGAAGAAAATTCTGTTTTTGTCTCTTGCCCAGTGATTAATTGGGTTGTTTGCTCCTTTCTTATTGATTTGCTTGAGTTCTTTGTAGATTCTAGTTATTATTCATTAGTCATATTTTAATATGCTAATATCTGCTCTCATTTTCAAGGTTATCAATTTGCTAACAGAAGTAAAGAAAGATAATGATGGACACTAGTCAAGGGAACAATATGTCTTTTTAAAGTGATAGGGTATTAAGTGGGTTCATGGGTACTCAGGAACACAGAATATAGATGTGGCAATTTGTTTTCCATGATTGAAGGTTCATAGAAAGCAGACACTTTCAAATATACATTGGGAGCTTTATCTACTTAGGGGCTAAATATCCTAATGCATATTTTTCATCTGTTCCTCTAGATTTGTCCTTCACTTAGACACACCCTCTTGGCCTTGGACAGCTGACCTATAGGTATAACATCTAGGACTTTTTTGTCCTCTGAATTCCATGTGGGGTCAGCCAAGACCCTGGAAGGACGTTGGAGAGAAGAAAGAGAATGAAGTCAGGCTGTCTATGTCCTTGGATGAAGGGTCACTGTTCATGTCAAGGTGATCTTCTTGACATTTCTTTTTTTACTTACAAATTTCTACATACAAATTCAATTTAAGAACCAACCTACAGAACTTATCTCATTTGTAACTTGGAGACTGTCTGTAGTCCCTGTTATTTTAATTCAAAAGCTAAGTATGTACTGGCAGAAAGGCACTTTTCCTCAGCAAATCATGTATATAGTGGGTAAAATAGGGTAACAATTAAAACTGTATCTCTTCATTTCACACCTATTAGGAAGGCTGTTATTGTTTTTAAAATTTTTTATTTTTAATTATTATTGGTATATAATAAATGTCTTTATAGCATACATGTGATGTTCTGATACAGACATACAGTGTGAATTAATCAAATCAGGGCAATTGGGGTATCCATAGTCTGGCTATTAAAAATAAAGGAAAATAAAAAGTGTTGGAGAGGGGGGGCCTGAGCGCTTCTGGGCGTGGGGAGGCGGCAGGTGTTAACTTTGCTCACACCCCACGGCTTGTTGAAAGACTGTTGGTTGTGGCTATCTGGACGTATCATGACACACCAGGGAAGGTTTAGGAGACCTTGGAGGTCTCAAAACTGAGTTCAAGCCATCCTCTTGCTTGACCTACAAGGACACGTGGTGGCAGGGGTTAGGACTAGGGTGAGTAGAATGAAGCATTGCCTTGGACACAATTCCAAAAGTACAGCAATCAAGAGACAGAATCTCGGAGAGGCGGAGCAAGATGGCAGCCGAGTAACAGCTTCCTTGCATCTGGGCACCGTGAGTCTGGGGAGATAGGACTCCAGGCAGCTCTGGCTGGTGGGAACTGCCTATCATCACTCCTATGAAAATACAGGGAGTCAGCGAGAGACTTCTGGACCCCAAGAGGAGGACTAAAACAGTGGAAAGCCGGCAAGTGGTCGCGTGTGTTCAATCCGTCTAAACCCGCCCACAACTGTAAGTTCAGTAGCAGCGAGACTGCAAACCAGAAAGGCCTTACCTGTGAACTGTTTTGATGTCCTTGGACTTGGCACTGAGTTGAACTGCCTTGGGGAAGGCCTGAGCGGGAGTGCGGAGAACTTTGGCCGTTGTCTAGGGCCCCAGTCTGAGCCGCTGAGCCAGACGGAGCTGATAGTGTTTGGTGGTGGGTCACACGGATCCATTGTCAGTGATCTGCCCCGGCAAGCTCCGCCCTCAGGGTCGCAGAGCTAGAAACGGGTGGGAGCTGGTAACCCAGCAACCAAGTAGCCTAAGGGTGGGGTCTGAGCCGCCTTGCAGCCCTAACCCTCAGGGGCAGAGTGAGATCGGTTTTGGCACACTGAGTAAGTGCATAGCCACTTCAGCAGCGATTCCAGCGAGAAAGCTGGGAAAGCTTCTGCTCAGCAAGTTTACAAGTTCAAAGTGCCTTTTAAGTAGGCTCAAGAGAGATTTAGGGTGTCTACCTGCTGGGGTTTGAGAAATCAGCAGCCTCCAGTCTTATCAGAACTGTGACTAACATCTCATACCCCAGAAGACCACGTGTTGCCCAGACAATATTCAATAACATATACAAACTGCTTTGTTTTTGGTTGTGTATTTTTTTCTTCTTTTTTTTTTTTTGGTTTGGTTGTTTTTTTTGTTTGTTTATTTTGACGTTGCTGCTGTTCTTTTGTTTTTTTAATTTCAATCTTTTCCACACAGATCCCTTTTTCTTTCTCAATTTTCCTAGTTTAATTATAATTTCCCATTGCTGCCTTTTTTAATAACTTCAACTTCATTTTTGCTAGTGTATCTACCGATATAATTTGGTTTTTCAACCAATTTTATCCCCGTAAAGTTTTCTGTTTGCTTCTTTTGGTTTGATTTATAGCATTTTTGTCTTTCCTCTCTACTTGGTGGAGGTGGGGTACTGTGTCTGATCAGGTTAGCAAAGAGCTGCTGACCTCAAGGGAACCACGCAACTGGGCACCCCCAGAAGGTGGGGTTTTTTTAAGGTTGTGTCAAAGTACCCTACTGTACACCTATATTGCCCTGTCTCCCTCTTTCTGTGCCTCTCTTCTTTTTGTCAATATTCCTTATACCCACCCCCTCTCCTTTCTCTGTCTTTCTTTTTTTCTTATCACTCGGTCCTCCTTTCTTTCATCCCCTTTTTTTGCTCTTCAACCTTCTCACCCTTCTGGTCCTATAACCCTTAGTCCACAGGCATAAGAACTTAAAGAGCAAGAGGAAGTGAAAGGAAAATTAGGGCAAGGAAACAGATAAAAGAAATCACTCATGAGGAAGAATCAGCAGAAAACTCCAGGCAACATGAAGAACCAGTCTAGAACAACCCCACCAAGGGACCATGAGGTAGCTACTGCAGATGATTCCACCAGTATAGAAATGTTAGGAATGACAGAAAGGGAATTTAGAATACACATGTTGAAAACAATGAAAGAAATGATGGAAACAATGAAGGAAATTGCTAATAAAGTGGAAAATAACCAAAAGGAAATCCAAAAACAGAATCAAATAAGAGATGAACGATATGAAGACTATAAAAAGGATATAGCAGACCTGAAGGAACTGAAACAGTCAATTAGGGAACTTAAAGATACAATGGAAAGTATCAGCAACAGGTTAGACCATGCAGAAGAAAGAATTTCAGAGGTAGAAGACAAAGTTCTTGAGATAACTCAGACAGTAAAAGAGGCAGAAAAGAAGAGAGAGAAAGCAGAACGTTCACTGTCAGAATTATGGGACTTTATGAAGCATTCCAACATACGAGTTATAGGAATTCCAGAAGGGGAAGAAGAATGCCCCAGAGGAATGGAAGCCATACTAGAGAATATTATAAAAGAAAATTTCCCAAACATCACCAAAGAGTCTGACACACTGCTTTCAGAGGGATATCGGACCCCAGGTCGCCTCAACTCTAACCGAGCTTCTCCAAGACACGTTGTGATGAACCTGTCCAAAGTCAAGACAAAAGAAAAGATTCTGCAAGCTGCCAGGAGTAAGCGCCAGTTGACCTACAGGGGCAAATCCATCAGAGTTACCGCAGACTTCTCTAATGAAACTTTCCAAGCAAGAAGACAATGGTCATCTACCTTTAATCTACTTAAACAGAACAATTTTCAGCCCAGAATTCTGTACCCTGCTAAGCTAAGCTTCAGAATTGACGGAGAAATCAAATCATTTACGGATATACAAACATTGAGGAAATTCGCCACAACAAGACCAGCTCTACAGGAAATACTTCAACCTGTTCTGCACACTGACCACCACAATGGATCAGCAGCAAAGTAAGAACTCAGAAATCAAAGGACAAAACCTAACCTCCACACTGATGCAAAAGATAAAATTAAGCAATGGACTCTCACCAAATAAGACGAATAGAATACTACCACACTTATCAATTATCTCAATAAATGTTAATGGCTTGAATTCCCCACTGAAGAGACATAGATTGGCTGTCTGGATTAAAAAACACAAGCCATCCATTTGCTGTCTGCAAGAAACACACCTGGCCTCAAAAGACAAATTAAAGCTCCGAGTCAAGGGTTGGAAGACAATTTTTCAGGCAAACGGAATTCAGAAGAAAAGAGGAGTTGCAATCTTATTTTCAGATACATGTGGATTTAAAGCAACTAAAGTCAAAAAAGACAAAGATGGTCACTTTATATTGGTCAAGGGAAAACTACAACAAGAAGACATTTCAATTCTAAATATTTATGCACCCAATTTAAATGCTCCCAGATTCCTGAAGCAGACCTTACTCAGTCTGAGCAATATGATATCTGATAATACCATCATAACAGGGGACTTTAACACACCTCTTACAGAGCTGGACAGATCCTCTAAACAGAAATTAAACAAAGATGTAAGAGATTTAAATGAGACCCTAGAACAACTATGCTTGATAGATGCATATAGAACACTCCACCCCAAAGATAAAGAATATACATTCTTCTCATCACCCCATGGAACATTCTCCAAAATTGATCATATCCTGGGACACAAAACAAATATCAACAGAATCAGAAGAATTGAAATTTTACCTTGTATCTTTTCAGACCATAAGGCACTAAAGGTGGAACTCAACTCTAACAAAAATGCTCAAGCCCACCCAAAGGCATGGAAATTAAACAATCTTCTGTTGAATAACAGATGGGTGAAGGAAGAAATAAAACAGGAAATCATTAACTTCCTTGAGCATAACAACAATGAAGACACAAGCTACCAAAACCTGTGGGATACTGCAAAAGCAGTTTTGAGAGGAAAATTCATCGCTTTAGATGCCTACATTCGAAAAACAGAAAGAGAGTACATCAACAATCTCACAAGAGATCTTATGGAATTGGAAAAAGAAGAACAATCTAAGCCTAAACTCAGTAGAAGAAAAGAAATATCCAAAATCAAATCAGAGATCAATGAAATTGAAAACAAAAGAATCATTCAGAAAATTAATGAAACAAGGAGTTGGTTTTTTGAAAAAATAAATAAAATAGATAAACCATTAGCCAGACTAACTAGAAATAGAAAAGTAAAATCTCTAATAACCTCAATCAGAAACGATAAAGGGGAAATAACAACTGATCCCACAGAGATACAAGAGATCATCTCTGAATACTACCAGAAACTCTATGCCCAGAAATTTGACAATGTGAAGGAAATGGATCAATATCTGGAATCACACCCTCTCCCTAGACTTAGCCAGGAAGAAATAGACCTCCTGAACAGACCAATTTCAAGCACTGAGATCAAAGAAACAATAAAAAAGCTTCCAACTAAAAAATGCCCTGGTCCAGATGGCTTCACTCCAGAATTCTATCAAACCTTCAAGGAAGAGCTTATTCCTGTACTGCAGAAATTATTCCAAAAAACTGAGGAAGAAGGAATCTTCCCCAACACATTCTATGAAGCAAACATCACCCTGATACCAAAACCAGGAAAAGACCCAAACAAAAAGGAGAATTTCAGACCAATCTCACTCATGAACATAGACGCAAAAATTCTCAACAAAATCCTAGCCAATAGATTACAGCTTATCATCAAAAAAGTCATTCATCATGATCAAGTAGGCTTCATCCCAGGGATGCAAGGCTGGTTTAACATACGCAAGTCTATAAACGTTATCCACCATATTAACAGAGGCAAAAATAAGGATCACATGATCCTCTCAATAGATGCAGAAAAAGCATTTGATAAAATCCAGCATCCTTTTCTAATTAGAACTCTGAAGAGTATAGGCATAGGTGGCACATTTCTAAAACTGATTGAAGCTATCTATGACAAACCCACAGCCAATATTTTACTGAATGGAGTAAAACTGAAAGCTTTTCCTCTTAGAACTGGAACCAGACAAGGTTGTCCTCTGTCACCTTTACTATTCAACGTAGTGCTGGAAGTTCTAGCCAATACAATTAGGCAAGACAAGGAAATAAAGGGAATCCAAATGGGAGCAGAGGAGGTCAAACTCTCCCTCTTTGCTGACGACATGATCTTATACTTAGAGAACCCCAAAGACTCAACCACAAGACTCCTGGAAGTCATCAAAAAATACAGTAATGTTTCAGGATATAAAATCAATGTCCACAAGTCAGTAGCCTTTGTATACACCAATAACAGTCAAGATGAGAAGCTAATTAAGGACACAACTCCCTTCACCATAGTTTCAAAGAAAATGAAATACCTAGGAATATACCTAACGAAGGAGGTGAAGGACCTCTATAAAGAAAACTATGAAATCCTCAGAAAGGAAATAGCAGAGGATATTAACAAATGGAAGAACATACCATGCTCATGGATGGGAAGAATCAACATTGTTAAAATGTCTATACTTCCCAAAGCTATCTACCTATTCAATGCCATTCCTATCAAAGTACCTACATCGTACTTTCAAGATTTGGAAAAAATGATTCTGCGTTTTGTATGGAACCGGAAAAAACCCCGTATAGCTAAGGCAGTTCTTAGTAACAAAAATAAAGCTGGGGGCGTCAGCATACCAGATTTTAGTCTGTACTACAAAGCCATAGTGCTCAAGACAGCATGGTACTGGCACAAAAACAGAGACATAGACACTTGGAATCGAATTGAACACCAAGAAATGAAACTAACATCTTACAACCACCTAATCTTTGATAAACCAAACAAGAACTTACCTTGGGGGAAAGACTCCCTATTCAATAAATGGTGTTGGGAGAACTGGATGTCTACATGTAAAAGACTGAAACTGGACCCACACCTTTCCCCACTCACAAAAATTGATTCAAGATGGATAAAGGACTTAAATTTAAGGCATGAAACAATAAAAATCCTCAAAGAAAGCATAGGAAAAACACTGGAAGATATTGGCCTGGGGGAAGACTTCATGAAGAAGACTGCCATGGCAATTGCAACAACATCAAAAATAAACAAATGGGACTTCATTAAACTGAAAAGCTTCTGTACAGCTAAGGACACAATAACCAAAGCAAAGAGACAACCTACACAATGGGAAAGGATATTTGCATATTTTCAATCAGACAAAAGCTTGATAACCAGGATCTATAGAGAACTCAAATTAATCCACATGAAAAAAGCCAACAATCCCTTATATCAATGGGCAAGAGACATGAATAGAACTTTCTCTAAAGATGACAGACGAATGGCTAACAAACATATGAAAAAATGTTCATCATCTCTATATATTAGAGAAATGCAAATCAAAACAACCCTCAGATATCATCTAACCCCAGTGAGAATGGCCCACATCACAAAATCTCAAAACTACAGATGCTGGCGTGGATGTGGAGAGAAGGGAACACTTTTACACTGCTGGTGGGACTGCAAACTAGTACAACCTTTCTGGAAGGAAGTATGGAGAAACCTCAAAGCACTCAACCTAGACCTCCCATTCGATCCTGCAATCCCATTACTGGGCATCTACCCAGAAGGAAAAAAATCCTTTTATCATAAGGACACTTGTACTAGACTGTTTATGGCAGCTCAATTTACCATTGCCAAAATGTGGAAACAGCCTAAATGCCCACCAACCCAGGAATGGATTAACAAGCTGTGGTATATGTATACCATGGAATACTATTCAGCTATTAAAAAAAATGGAGACTTTACATCCTTCGTATTAACCTGGATGGAAGTGGAAGACATTATTCTTAGTAAAGCATCACAAGAATGGAGAAGCATGAATCCTATGTACTCAATCTTGATATGAGGACAATTAATGACAATTAAGTTTATGGGGGGGGAAGCAGAAAGAGGGATGGAGGGAGGGGGGTGGGGCCTTAGTGTGTGTCACACTTTATGGGGGCAAGACATGATTGCAAGAGGGACTTTACCTAACAATTGCAATCAGTGTAACTGACTTATTGTACCCTCAATGAATCCCCAACAATAAAAAAAAAAAAAAAAAAAAAAAAAAAAGTGTTGGAGAGGAAACGAAAAACTTGGAACCTTCTTGCGTGGCTGGTGGAAATGTAAAATTGTGCAGCCTCTGTGGAAAAAAGTCTGGAGGTTCCTCAAAAAGTTATCAAGAGATTACCAAATGATCCACATGCTATAATAGGAGTGGACCTGGAAGACATGACGCTAAGTGAAGCAAGCTAGTCACAAAAGACTAAAAAGTATTTGCGTGATTTCACTCATATGAGGTGCATAGAGTAATCAAATTCATAGAGACAAAAAGTAAATTAGAGGTTACCAGGGGCCTAGGAGTGGGGGAAAGGAGGTTATTGTTTAATGGGTGTAGAGGTTCAGTTCGGATGACAAAATGTACTGTAAATGGATGGTGTGGAGGGTTGTACAACATTGGCAATGTAGTTGGTGCTACAAAATTATACATTTAAAAATGGCTAAAATGGTAAATTTCATGTTAGGTATATTTCATCACAATAATCCTCCTCCCCCACTGTAGCCAAATAGAAAGCAAGAAAGAGAAATCCGCAGGTGCCAGAATTAAAGACAGAATGAGGAACACTGAGGAGAGGCTGGATAGAAATGCCCCCCCAAGGTAAAGAAAGATGCAGGACTCTGCACGTTAAGTCGTCTGGAGGGCTTTAGCCAGTGCTGATGTCTCGGCCTCTCCCCAGAGACTCTGATCTCGTTGTTGTGGGGTGGCCTGAGCTGCTTCTGCAGCTAGCTGTGGGGCATTCCCATGGATATGCTGCTCCCTGAAGTGAGTTCATGGCCCAAATTACGAATTATATGAGGGAGGGTTGGGAGACGAACTGTATTTTCAGGCCCAAACAAAAGAAAAAAGAACAACATAAAAGATAATTTGAAGGTATGTGTGTTCTAAGGTTTCAATGAAAGAGCAGTAACCACAGAGTAGGGACATGAGACTGTGACAAGAAGAGAAGGAATGGAAATAGAAGCAAATAAAAGTTCTGCAAAATCAATGGAGAGAAGCTGAAAGATGGAACAGTTGAGGAGAATTTGTAAAGCTTGGGGTAGAGCAAACAAGTTCCAGTATTTGCATAACAGACCTTCCTGGATAACAGAATAGAAGGAGTGGAGAAGACACACATTGTGTAGAATATTCTGTGTAAAGGAAAGATGCACATTCTAAGAGTACAAGAATACATAGCTCTGAAAAATTAAAAAAGAAGTCATATCAAAGTTAAATTGTAAAAAATCAAAGACAAAGAGAACATCTTCCACTCTGCCTGAGAGAGAAGACTGATAACTCAGAAAGACCCCTGGGGTGACAGCTGCTGCCCCCCAGCAAAAAGAGGTGACAAAAGACAAGACATTACACGTTTTTCTTGTTATTCAAGAGTTAAAACAAAACTAGACAATCTTAGATCGACAAAGGCAAGGAAAATGTACAGCCTCCAGGCCTCTCATGAAGGAACTAGTAAAGGATGTACTTTCAGAAAAGAAACCTTTTTTTTTTTTTTTTTTTGTAGAGACAGAGTCTCACTTTATGGCCCTCGGTAGAGTGCCGTGGCCTCACACAGCTCACAGCAACCTCCAACTCCTGGGCTTAAGCGATTCTCTTGCCTCAGCCTCCCGAGTAGCTGGGACTACAGGCGCCCGCGACAACGCCCGGCTGTTTTTTTGGTTGCAGTTCGGCCGGGGCTGGGTTTGAACCCACCACCCTCGGTATATGGGGCCGGCGCAATTTTTTAATTAAAGTACTACATGTCAATGTTTATGAGGCAAGATAAAGCATTTGTGTAGGGAGAAATGTGTAACATGAGTTAGAGAACAAGAAAAATGGAAAACAAATAAGTGTCCAAATCAAGAAAATGGGCAAAGAAAAAACAGAGTAAACCCAAGTAGCAGGAGAACGATAATAAGGACAGAAGCAGAAATTAATGAACCAGAAAACAAACAAATGATGGAAATGATTAATAAAGTTATTTGAAATTTAGAACCAGTCAAATGATTATGCAGCATCTCTCTTTATCATTGTCTTTATCTCTATCTATATGTTCCAGAAATCAATAAAAAAGCACAAAATAATGTAATAGAGGCTAAAGGTTATGAGCAAGCATTTCATATGGAGAGAAATGTAAATGGTTAATAAATATGAAAAGCTGCTCAGCCTCACTACTCTTTAGGAAAATGCCAAGTAAAGCAACCTGGAGATACCATTTCACACCCGTCAGATTATCAAAACTTAAAAATGAGAATCTGTCAGCACCAATAAGAATACGGAGAAGCAGAAAGGCAGATCCACGGCTGGTTGGAATATGAATCAGTTTGATGACTTTAGGGGGCAATTCAGCAGCTTTCTGGCAAAGCTGAAAATGGACCCAACCAGCGTTTCTGGTTCCAGGTGAATGTATTTACTGCAAAGTTGTTTTTGTTATAGTAAAAAATTAGAACCTCAATAGCTATCAAAAGAGTTATGGATAAATTGTTGTCAACACTACACTGAATATGATGCAATATTAAGACAAATGACCTACATCCGTATGTGTCAATATGCGTTGAGATCAAGAACACAATGTTGATATGCTAAGTGAAGTAAGCCAGATACAAAAAAGACAGACATTGGACAGATATTGTGTGATTCCATTTACACGGTGTTCTTAGAGTGGACAAGTTCATGGAGACAGAAAGTAGAAAGGTGATTGCCAAGGGCTGGTGGGAGGGGAGAAATGGGGAGTGTTATGGAATGAGTATAAGATTTCTGTTTAGAATGATGAAAAAATTCTGGAAATCAATGTGATGATTACAGAACATTATGGATATGCAAAATATCACTAAATTGTCCACATAAAAATAGGTAAAATTGTATTTATTATGTATATTTACAATAAATATTTAAAAAACCCATAATGTTGAATGAAGAGAGAAATTTGTAGAGAGGTACACACACTATTTAAACATATTTAAAATTGTTTATGATACATGTGTACACATTAAAAATGTAACTCATCCGGGGACAGGATGTCCACAATTGCTAGAGAGTTATTTCACCCTGGGGAGCAGCACAATGAGAAGCTTCAACTAAGTCTGTGATCTCTCTTAAGAAGTAAAAATTCTGGAAGAAGCATTAAAAAAAATACTGACACTTAATTCTCTGTGGCAATATGTGTACATTTGAGATATTTACATTTAAAAAATTACCAGGACCCTGGTCTGGGGGAGCTTTCTGGTCATTTATTTGACTGTTTCCTAAATGTATAAAGTAGGAGAGTGGTGGGTTGGGGGTGGGGGTTCTACACATCTCTCAAACATCTGTTTACATCCTCCTTACTCCAAGGAATTTAATTACCAGACATTGACATGTATTGTGGAGGATCAGGTGTCACAAGAATGGTCCTCGTATTTCAACAAACTAAGGTGAGCCAGTCTTTTAGTGGAAGACCTTCCCTCTATACGAGGTCCTGGAGGAGAGGAATCATCTGGTGCCTTCTGGCTGGCTGAATTGTACATGGATTCTAGCTAACTGTAAATAACCATGAACAAAGAATATCTCAGTAGCCAATATTTTTCTCTGCTGGTATCAAATGAAATTCATTTGGTATCAGCTGGAGTTTTTATAGTGCTAATGGAAGTTATTTTCAGTTATCACGTCAGTCCATAAGTATACAAAGGCAGCAATTTCACTGGAAATCTGGAGATCAGTTTGTATGCAGGGGGTATGCTTTAGACTGTTTCTGCAGTGTAAGCTTTTATCTTAAGAAATGTGGGGACTCATACATAAAAAGGGAATGATGAAATAGAACATCCAGCAAGGGCGAAGGTTGACTTGGAAGCGTTTCATTGCATGAACATCTGAAACTGTGAGATGTGGTTAAGTCTGCAAAGCCCTAGGCATGATGAGAACTCCGGCATCTGAGAACTCATTCCCCAAATGTTAGTAAGCTCCCCTCCTTTCTTCAGTGATAGCTCTTTAAACACCGACAGTGTTTGTTTCTGTGCAGCCTCTACTTGATCTCATTGCATGGGGTAGGCAAACAGAGCTGGAACCATCAATTTTTGTTTTTTAATAAACTTGTGTAATTTTGCCATCCTCCCACTAGGTACAAGAAAGACAATGGAGCCCTGTAAATAAAAACCTGCTCCCTGCAGGATTTTAATTATTTATATTCTTTCAGCAAACAGAACCCCCATCCATTGTTGATGATAGCACATGTGTGGACGGGAAGATCAAAATGCCGTGGTGAGTTGTTTGCCCTGGGAGGGGAACTGTAATGTCCCTCTACCCATGAATTTGGAAATGCTGAACGCCTGAGATGGTTGTAGCAAATATCACAGCTAGAAGTTTTGCAGAAAGCCTGTCTTATAGTAAGGACTCAGAGCCTAAGGGATTTTTTTCTTTCCAAAGATGGGGTTGTCTGACTCCCATTACTATGTTGCAAATCCAACTCTTGGAAGAAGAGAATGCTACATTTAGAAGGAGGAAGCAAGGATTGTACTCCTAAAATGATAGGAATCAAAATGATAAATTTAATGTTATATGTATGCCTCCACAGCTTGTTTAACATGTTATAAATGTTCTGGTTCAGTTATAGGAATAGTGAAAGTTATGACAATTTTTGTTCATCTCTTTCCTCCCAATCCTTTAAAAAAAAAAACAAAGTAAAATTCTGTGAGAGCAAAGCAAGGTGCAAATTTTAAGAAATACTGAGTGTCAAAAATGGCCTTTTTCATGTATTTAACTATAGCATTTCAGCTATTCTTAGGACGCATTCATAGTCTGTTTTATTAACTGGAGAAAAGGGACCTTTGAAGAACCTGAAGGTAGGTTAGTATTGCAGGATCTTATAAATGTCACTGGAATGCTTATAAAACTACAAAACCTTTTAGGATACATTATATAAAACCCTAGGCTAAGACTTTTTTTTGTTGATTTTTTTAATTATTATTAAATCATAGCTGTGTACAGTAATGTGATCATGGGACACCATACACTGGTTTTATAGACTGACACATTTTCATCACATGGTTAACATAGCCTTCCTGGCATTGTCTTAGTTATTGTGTTAAGACATTTATATTCTACATTTACTAAGTTTAACATATACCCTTGTAAGATGCACAGCAGGTGTAATCCCACCAATCACCCTCCCTCTGCCCCCCTCCCCTCCCTTTCTTCCTTTCCCCTATTCTTAGGTTGTAACTGGGTTATAGCTTTCATGTGAAAGCCATAAATTAGCTTCATAGTAGGGCTGAGTACATTGAATAGTTTTTCTTCCATTCTTGAGATACTTTACTAAGAAGAATATGTTCCAGCTCCATCCATGTAAACATAAAAGAGGTAAAGTCTCCATCTTTCTTTAAGGCTGCATAATATTCCATGGTGTACATATACCACAATTTATTAATCCATTCGTGGATCGATGGGCACTTGGGCTTTTTCCATGAATTAGCAATTATGAATTGGGCTGCAATAAACATTCTGGTACAAATACCTTTGTTATAATGTGATTTTTGGTCTTCTGGGTATGTACCTAGTAGAGGAATCATAGGATTGAATGGCAGATCAATTGTCAGATCTCTAAGTGTTCTCCAAACATCTTTCCAAAAGGAATGTATTAATTTGCATTCCCACTAGTAGTGTAGAAGTGTTCCCTTTTCTCCACATCCATGCCAACATCTCTGGTCTTGGGATTTTGTGATATAGGCTAATCTTACTGGAGTTAGATGATATCTCAAAGTAGTTTTGATTTGCATTTCTCTGATGATTAAAGATGATGAGCATTTTTTCATATGTCTGTAGGCAGTACGCCTGTCTTCTTCAGAGAAGTTTCTCTTTAAGTCCCTTGCCCAGCCTGCGATGGGATCACTTGTTCTTTTCTTGCTTATACGTTTGAGTTCTCTGTGGATTCTGGTTATTAAACCTTTGTCAGAGACATAACCTGAAAATATCTTCTCCCATTCTGAGGGCTGTTTGCTTGCTTTACTTACTGTGTTCTTGGCTGTGCAGAAGCTTTTTAGTTTGATCAGGTCCCAGTAGTGTATTTTTGAAGCTGCTTCAATTGCCCGGGGGGTCCTCCTCATAAAATACTCGCCCAGACTGATTTCCTCAAGAGTTTTCCCTGCACTCTCTGCTGGTATTTTTATAGTTTCATGTCTTAAGTTTAAATCTTTAATACAGTGAGAGTCTATCTTAGTTAATGGTGAAAGGTGTGGGTCCAGGTTCAGTCTTCTACAGGTTGCCAGCCGGTTTACCCAGCACCATTTGTTAAATAGGGAATCTTTTCCCCACTGAATGTTTTTAATTGGCTTGTCAAAGATCAAATAACGGTAAGTAGCTGGATTCATCTCTTGGTTCTCTATTCTGCTCCATACATCTACCTCTCTGTTTTTGTGCCAGTACCATGCTGTTTTGATCACTATCGATTTATAGTATAGTCTGAGGTTAGGTAGCGTAATTCCTCCTGCTTTGTTTTTATTTCTGAGTAATATCTTGGCTATTTGAGGTTTGTTCTGATTCCATATAAAACGAAGTATTATTTTTTCAAGATCTTTAAAGTATGACAGTGGAGCTTTAATAGGGATTGCATTAAAATTGTATATTGCTTTGGGTAGTATGGACATTTTAACAATGTTGATTCTTCCCAGCTATGAGCATGGTATGTTTTTCCATTTGTTAACATTTTCAGCTATTTCTTTTCTTAGAGTTTTTTCATTGTTCTCTTTATAGAGATCTTTCATGTCCTTTGTTAGATAAACTCCCAAATATTTCATCTTCTTTGGCACTACTGTGAATGGAATAGAGTTCTTAACTGTTTTTTCAGCTTGACTATTGTTGTTATATATAAAGGCTACCAATTTATGAATGTTGATTTTGTAACCTGAGATGCTGCTGTATTCCTTGATCACTTCTAAGAGTTTTGTAGTAGAATCCCTGGTGTTTTCCAGATATACAATCATATCATCTGTGAAGAGTGAAAGTTTGATCTCTTCTGACCCTATATGGATACCCTTGATTGCCTTTTCTTCCCTAATTGAGAGGCTAAAACTTCCATTACAATGTTAAAGAGCAGTGGAGACAATGGGCAGCCTTGTCTGGTTCCTGATCTAAGTGGAAATGATTTCAATTTGACTCCATTCAATATGATATTGGCTATGGGTTTGCTGTAGATGGCCTCTATCAGTTTAAGAAATGTCCCTTCTATACCAATTTTCTTAATGTTCTGATCTGAAGGGATGCTGGATATTATCAAAAGCTTTTTCTGCATCAGTTGAGAGAATCATATGGTCTTTGTTTTTTAATTTGTTTATGTGCTGAATTATACTTATAGATTTACGGATATTGAACCAGCCTTGAGACCCTGGGATAAAACCAACTTGGTCATGATGTATAATTTGTTTGATGTGTTGTTGGATTCTGTTTGTTAGGATCTTGTTAAATATTTTTGCGTCTATATTCATTAGTGATATCAGTCTATCATTTTCTTTTCTTGTTGGGTCTTTTCCTGGTTTGGGGATCAGGGTGATGTTTGCTTCATAGAACGTGTTGGGTAGTCTTCCTTCTTTTTTTACATTTTGGAACAGGTTGAGCAATATAGGTACTAATTCCTCTTTAAAGGTTTGGTAGAATTCTGAAGTGAAGCTGTCTGGTCCTGGGCTTTTCTTTTTAGGGAGATTTTGCAGTTTCTGACCTGGGCTGAAACCCACCACCTCTGGCATATGGGACTGGTGCCCTACCCTTTTGAGTCACAGGCGCCGCCCTTTAGGGAGATTTTGTATGGTTGATGCTATTTCAGAACTTGATATGGGCCTGTTCAACATTTCCACTTGATTCTGGCTAAGTCTTGGAAGGTGACATGCTTCCAAGTATTGGTCAATTTCCTTCAGATTTTCATATTTCTGAGAGTAAATTTCTTGTAATATTCATTAAGGATTTTTTGAATTTCTGAGGAGTCTGTTGTTATTTCTTCTTTGTCGTTTCTGATTGATGAGATTAGAGATTTTACTCTTTTTTTTTTTCCTGGTTAGGTTAGCCAAAGGTTGATCTATTTTATTGACCTTTTCAAAATACCAACTTTTGGATTTATTGATCTGTTGTATAATTCTTTTGTTTTCAATTTCATTTAATTCTGCTCTAATTTTGGTTATTTCTTTTCTTCTACTGGGTTTGGGGTTGGAATGTTATTCCTTTTCCAGTTGCTTGAGATGTCCCATTAAGTTGCTAACTTCCTCTCTTTTCATTCTCTTGAGGAGGGCTTGCCGTGCTATAAATTTCACTCTTAGGACATCCTTTGCGGTATCCAGTGGTTCTGATAATTTGTGTCTTCTTTGTCATTTTGTTCCAAACATTTGGCAGTTTCCTTCTTAATCCCATCTCTGACCCAGCTATCATGCAGCATAAGGTTATTTAACTTCCATGTTTTTGTATGAGTATGCAGATTCCTGTTGTTACTGAGTTCAACTTCTATTCCATGGTTGTCTGAGAAGATGCGAAGAATAATTTCTATTCCTTTAAATTTACTGAGGTTAGACTTGTGACCTAAGATGTGATTGATTTTGGAGTATGTTCCATGGGCTGATGAGAAGTATGTGTATTCAGTTTTGTTGGGATGAAATGTTCTGTAGATGTATGCTAAATCTAAATGTTGGATGGTTAGGTTTAAATCTAAAATTTCTTTGCTCAGCTTCTTGTTGGAGGATCGATCCAACACTGCCAAAGGAGTGTTGAAAGCTCCGACTATTATGGAGCTGAAGGAAATCAAGTTGCTCATGTCTGTTAGAGTTTCTCTTATAAACTGAGGTGCATTCTGATTGGGTGCATAAATATTAATAATTGAAATCTCATCATATTGAGTATTACCCTTAACAAATATGAAGTGACCATTCTTATCCTTTCTTACTTTTGTTGGTTTAAAGCCTATTGTGTCTGCAAATAGAATTGCAACACCTACTGTTTTCTGATTACCATTTGCCTGAAATATGGACCACTGTCCTTTCACCCTGAGTCCATATTTATATTTTAAGGTAAGATGTGACTCTTGTATGCAGCAAATATCTGGCCTGAGTTTTTGTATCCAGTCAGCTAACCTATGCCTCTTTAGAGGACAGTTTAAGCCATTCACATTAATGGAGAATATTGATAAGTCTGGTAAAATTTAGGGTATCGAGTTTTTCAAAAGTCCAGTGGACATTTTCAGTCCTTTTGCCACTGTGGAAGTTGGAGTTTGATCAAAAATTTCTGAGTTAGTTTACTTTTTTGGTAGAGGATTGGGCTGGTCATTATGGAGGATAGGTCTGAGAATATCCTAAAGAGCTGGTTTTGTTATGGCAAATTTCTTCAACATATGAATGTCATTAAAGTATTTAATTTCTCCATCATAAATGAAACTCAGTTTAGTTGGATACAGGATCCGGGGTTGAAAGTTATTTTGCTTTAGGAGATTAAAAGTTGATGATCACCCTCTTCTGGCTTGAATAATTTCAGCAGAGAGATCTGCAGTCATTCTAATATTCTTCCCTTGTAGGTAATGGATTTCTTACGTCTGGCTGCTTTCAGAATTTTCTCCTTCATATTAACTTTAGTGAAGTTAATTATGATATGCCTGGGGGATGTGTTATTTGGATTGAGTTGTGCTGGGGTTCTGAAACTGTCTGCTATCTGAATTTCAGAATCTCTAGGCATGTCTGGAAAATTCTCTTTCATAATTTCATGGAGAAGGGCCTCTGTGCCTTGTGAGGCTACTTCATCACTTTCAGGGATTCCAATGAGGCTTCTTCAAATTGTCCCAGAGCTCTCTGAGAGAATGATCTGTTTTTGCTCTCCAATTCTCTTCCTCTTTGAGAGTTTAGGAGCGTTCAAAGGCTTTGTCTTCAATGTCAGAAATCCTTTCTTCTGCTTGTTCCACTCTATTTCCAAGGGCTTCTACTGTATTTTTCACATCTTTGAGGCTGCAGTGTGTTAAAATCTTTGGTGGTTTTGTCTTTAAATTTGTTAAATTCTTGAGACAACTTTTGAATTTCTCCTCGAATTTGTAATTCTGACTTTTGAATTGCTCCTCGAATTTCTAATTCCAAAATTTCCTGCATTCTATTAATCTTGTTTGCAATCCAAATTCTGAATTTGATTTCTGACATCTCACCCAGCTGTTTATGAATGGGATTTTCTGTTACATCTGCCATATCTTTCTTTGGGAGGGTTGATCTATTCTGGTTATTCATGTTACCAGAGTTTTTCCGCTGATTCTATCCCATGATTGTTTTACACCGTTTGATTTTTCCCCTGCAGCTTTGTCAAGGACCCGTACAGTGCTAAGGCCTGAGAAACTGGGGACCTCTTTGGTGTGGTGAGGCTAAGTGGTTCTGTCTTATTTTCTGCTGGTCTCTGTTCGACCCTAGTGAAACAGTTACTCTGGGTTGCAGTCTCAGCTGTGGAGAAATACCAGCAATTAAGTCACCCTGCCCCCCAGAGGCAACAATTGGAAAAGGAAAATCAAACCTTTCTTCAACCACATACCCCAGGGCACCACCTGAATAGTCCTTGGGCAATTGGCCCAGTTCAAAAAGTCCAAATTAGTTGTCTCAGTCAGCACCTATCTCAGGTGGGAGAGTTTAAAAGGTCTCTGGCAACTGGATCGCAGGGGTCTGGTGACTACTCAAATGTGGCTTGCTCTAGTGCTCCATGGAGTCAGGAGGACCTACCCAGCAAATAGATCAGTCTAGGAAGGTTGATGACTCCTTCCCCACCTTGCACCTCTGTCACACCCAGTCACTGATAGCCCCGCCGGGCTGTGACACAGTTGCCTGTAATGAATAAATACTCCAGGGGTTTGTACCTGACTGAATTACAAGGAAATCTATTTCTGCTCAGCCAGGCCGCTGCGCTCTGCCTCTGTCTAGCAGGAGGAGGTGAGGCCTGACAACCTCGGGTGCTTGATGAAGGGTGGGGGGTGTTCACTCAGTTCCAGCCCCGCCCCTGATTGATGTTACTGACAGAACAGAACAGAACTTTGTGGGAATTTGTTTCTGTTCCTGCTAAATTCCCCTGCAGAAGAGAAGCTGTTTTGAGTACCCTCAGGACATGTCTTTGCTCCTGCAGGTTTGTATTCAGTTAGCTGTCAGTTCTAGCCACCTGTCTTCCTTTGTCTATAGGCTGATGATCCCCTGAGGGCCGGGTGCATCTTAGGCTCAGTAAAGCGGTCCTCTGGGTCAGCCCTGTCCTGGGAACTTCCAGGCTCTCTTGGCTTTGTGAATGCATTTCTAGTCCCGTGCTCCACCCAGGCCGGTACCACTGTAGGCAAACCCTTTACTCACAGGGCCTGTATTTCCATCCCAGATCTGTTCCGTGGTGGTTGCCACCTGAGTAGATGCCTGGCATCCTCTGGTTGCCCAGGGAGACAGGGGGTGTGGCTTCAGAAATCCAGGGGTGAGCCCTATTGTTGCCAAAAGATGGCTGCTGCTTTGCGCCTTAGGGCACCACTGCTCTGGCATGGTTCCCTCTCAGCCGACCATTGTCTCCTCGCTCCTGTGCCCCAGAGTCAGCACTGAACAGCTGCAGTTTGGGCACTGTCCACACCCCTTGAGAAATCACGTAAGAATTTGGACTCCTGGATGACAGGCCTCCAGACCTCTGAGTGAGAGTAGAGGGGAGTGCTGGGAGCTCAGAGTTGCATGTAGAGAATATATACAGTTTTATACAGTTTTATGCCTGGCAGGAGAATGCCATGGCAACCTTGTAAGGGAGGTAGGTCCAGTTTTTAGAGGGTCTCTTCCATGGAGTGTAGTTGGAGGACCTTTGAACTCTTCTCATTTGTTTGTGGGGCACTCCGATCCATTCTCATGGGGGAGGGGACTCCCATTCGCTTGGTGATGGATTTTGTACCTTTTGTTTGTATCCTTGGGGTTGCAGCTCGCCTCAGCAGGGTTGATGTGCGTTCTTCAACCTTCTCTCTTGGTTCATCTCTAATCCACCAGGTTACTTGCAAAATTTCTGTCCTTTAACTCTCCTTCTGGATGGGAGCATCTGTGGAAAGCTGGCTTCAGTCAGACATCTTGTGTCCCTAGGCTAAGACTTCTTTGTGATTTTTTTTCAGATTCAGGATACATAGTCCAATCAGATAGTTAAAAATTATCTAATCACATTGTATATTTATTTTAAGTATAATCAGGCTTAACCTTTGTTACAAAATATTTAATATTTCCAACTTCTTATTAGCATAAAATCATACATGGTAGTTTCTGAATGGGTTAGTTATTTTTTTAGCAGTATTGCTTAATAGATGCTAATTTCTAATAAAAGTGTTCAAGAATTATTATTTACTCAAATTGATAGTATGTTTAAATTTTTGATCTCTTGTTCACTGCTAATAATCTATTTATTAAAATACTTTTAGCTGGTGTGGTGGCTCATACTTTTAATCCTAGCACTCTGAGAAGCTGAGGTGGGTGGCTTGTTTGCTCTCAGGAGTTCAAGAATAGGCTGAGCAAGAGTGAGACCCCATCTCTTCTAAAAATAGAAAAAACTAGCTGGGCATCATAGTGGGCACCTGTAGTATCAGCTACTTGGGAGGCTGAGGCAAAAGGATCACCTGAGCCCAAGACTTGGAGGTTGCTTAGAGCTATGATGATGCCATGGCACTCTACCTAGGGTGACAGAATGAGATTGTCTAAAAAATGAAATAAAACATTTTCTATAACCTTGCTCATGGAAGTAATAATAATCTTAATAATTATATGAAACAAGAATTTTTAATACTTAGAGCATTATGATAATAGGAAATACAACGTTAAAAATTTTAATTTCTATAAACACATTTTTATTAACTAAGGAGTGGTAATGAGATCAACAGAAGACTTCCAAGCATTAAAATGTATTAGGATATGCATCTGAAGGAAAAGTAAAAAAATACAAATAAAAGAAAGGAAAGGAAATATAAACATTTCTAAAGTTAAGAAAGAGCATGCTTATGTACTATTAAATTGATAACAATGCTGCCAAGTTAGAACTGTGAAGAGTCTGAGATTCTACCTTCCTTGCAACCTAGCAAGCTAGCCTGCAGTAGTTTCATGGATGCTGGTAGGACATGAGTCTTCTGGGTCAGAAACAAAAGACTTTTATTCAAAATACAGAAGAGAGCATGAGCTTCATATTTGAGCTGGTCCCCCAGGCCTAATAAGATCCATGATGTGATGGCTTTGTAAATGCATCTACTTGCCTAGGCTGAGCTGTGTTTCCCAGAATTCCCTTCCTAGTATATTTCTGGTTAGGGTGGGAGATGTTCAGGGTCAAGGGAAGTTGCAGTCATTTGATAGTCCGCACATTTTTACTGATCTACTGATTCACCTTGTTGGTGTGAGGCTTACAGGTATTTCACCTCCTCATGGATCTTTTTATGTTTTCTGTCTTTTGGGGCCACGTGTGTGTGTTCACTCTATGATGGAGGAGCCTGGCTCCTGCAGGATACCCTCATCACTGGGGGCACAAGCAAGAAGAAGAAGTAATTGTTTTCCAACAAGTGGCTTTCAAACCATAATGCAATCTAGATTCCATTGCATACATATAAAAGGAGGCTATAATTTTCATTTTAACATTCCAACATTTAAAATATCCTAAGAATCACGTTCTTTACAACTATTTAAGCTTATGTATAAAATATTTAAATGTCAATTTAAAAGTGTGCAAGGAGCTACATAATTTTTTGAAAGAATTTTACAGGTTATGTGAGTGACAAAGTTTGAAGAGTTTTTGTTTATATAATAGAATGGCTTATAGGATGACCAAATACAAGCATGTAGATCTCTGTCTCCTCCCCTCTGCCCCCAACCCCCACCCCCAGGCTCTCTGTGATATCTGGTATCACAATAGGGCTGGGGGAAGCCATAACTCCATCTTCTTCTTCTAGAAACAGTTTCAGAGAGAGGTTGTGATGATTGATTTTGATTGGGTCATGGGATACCCAGATATATGGCTAAGCATTATTTCTGGCTGTGTCTGTGAGGGTGTTTCTAGAAAAGATTAACATTTGAATTGGTGGAGTGAGGAAAGCAGATGGCCCTCCCCAATGTAGGCAGGCACCATCCCAAACTGATTAGGGTCTGAATAGAATAAAAATATGAGGAAAGCAGAATCCATTTTCTACCTGACTACTTTTCTCTGGGACATCAATCTTCTGCCCCTGGTGCTCCTGGTTTCCAGGACTCCAGACTTAAACTAGAATCTTTTACCATCAGCTCTCTGGCTCTCAGGCCTTCAAACTACACCACCAGATTTCCTGGTTCTCCAGCTTGTAGATGGCAGATTGTGGGAATTTTCAGCTACTTAACTGGATGAGCCTATACATTATAATAAATCAGTCTCTCTCTCTTTCCCTCTCTCTCTCTGTATATATGTGTATCTATATTTATAGATAGATAGCATAGATATAGACATATAATAAAGATTATATGAACTACCTATTGGTTATGTTTCTCTAGAGAACCCCGACTAATGCAGTTGTAATTGACTGAACATTTATGTGCACCCCAAATTCATATGTTGAAATCTTAACCTTCAGACTGATGGTATTAGGAAGTGGGGCCTTTGGGAGGTGATTAGGTCACAAAGGTGGAGTCCTCATGAATGAGATTAGTGCCCTTATGAAAGAGACCACAGAGAAATTCCTTGCCCTTTCTGCCATGGGAGGATCTAGCGAGAAGACAGCCATCTATGAACAAGGAAGAGAGCCCTCACCAGACATGGATCTGTTGGTACCTTAATGTTAGATTTCCCAGCTGCTAGGATGATAGTGAACAATAAATTTTGTTGTTTATATACCATTCAGTTTATGGTATTTTTGTTATAGCAGCTTGAAAAAATTAAGGCAATAGTGGTCCCTAGAATGTTACTTTAAGCAGAAAACAATTCAATATAAAACTTCCTCATTTGAGTGATGAAAAATACTACTAATGATGAAAAATATACTGTTTGTTGCTGATTTTGATGATGAAAAAGTTGCCTGAAAAGGATGCAGCCTTTTCAGTGCTGTCACTGGGTTGCAGTAACAGTAGTGTGTAGCAGTTTTAAGGAGGGCAGTGTCCTAATATTTTAGACAAAACACCTTAGAGCAGGTAATTTTTAAACAAGAGAAATTTATTACTCACAGATATGGATGCTGGGCAGTCCAACATCAAATTGCCAGCTAAGGGCTCTCTGCTTCCTAGATGGTGCCCTATTACTGAAGTCTTCACATGATAAAGAGGCACAATAAACTCTCTCTTTTATAAGGGAGCTAATACCACTCATGAGAGCTCTGTTCCCATAATTTAATCATCTTCTAAAGTCCTCACCTCTTCATACTATCACATTGGGGATTATATTTCAACTTACAAAATTTGGCGAGACAGACATTCAGATCTTAGCAGCAGGTTTGCTGGCAGTGAGTGTGTCACTGAGCCTGCCCTAACCACACTCATTCCTGCAGAGTGTGTCCCAGGTGATGAACCAGAGGTGGACACTTGGTCAAGTGCGACAATGAGAATCTCTCTCCTGGGAGTCTGTAGCAAGAGAGGTGAAGTTAGAGAACAATAGCTCAAGTTGTACTTCCTGCATGACTATGGGAAAGTCATTTAACTTTTATGACTTTCTACATCTTGAAAATAGTGAAACTAACAGGGTCATATGAGAATGAAACCCAGAAATGAATGTAACAGTACTTTGTGGAATAAAAGTGGTAGAGAACCTAATTTATGATTCATACCACTTTCTGCCCAAAGAAGCTGTTTTCCAGCATCTCTGTTCAGGATTGTGTTGGAATATAGTCTTGTGCATTCAGCCCCATTGTACCTGCAGCAATTGTATTAACAAGATGTTGGAATGTAAGAGGTGCTGTTAGCCAGTTGGGTAATCAGTATGCTGAACTGTATATGGCAGTCAAGTACAACATGTGAGTTCTTAGGTATTTGTGTTCCAGATCATGCTCTTAGATGGCATGTTTATGCATCAGTGTCTTTGAGTGGGTACTCACTTTAGTGATTTTATTTTCTTTCTTCTCATTGTCAGTTCACAGGACAATTTCTCTCAAACTTGTGTAAGTGTGAGAAGGCAGCCAGACACACAGGTGCATGATCTTTGGATTGGCTGTATCTCTGGCTCTCAGAAGGGAGAGAGGGAACTAAATACAGGCTCACTGGTATGTCAAAGACCACACCCCTTCTCCTGTTGTTCAGACCTGGACATTTTGTAGGTAGGTACCATGAGTGATTTTAGCATTGGAGGATAAACTCTGCAAGGAGAATATTTTCCTCTTGCTTGTTTCTTTGAAAACAAAGGAAAGAAAAGAACTTTAAGAAGATTTTCAGAACTCAAGTTTCTTGCTTAAATTTTATTAAAAAAAATAAGACATTGGTTAACAGCTGATAGTATGTGGATACATGTTGAAATTCCTAAAAGATAAGCTTCTAAGTCCCACAAACATCCATATCAGTTTCTGAGAGGTGTTGAAACAAAGTAATGTAGGAATAAGGAAGAAAAGGAAGGTTGAGAGAGCCTGAGTGTAGCCGTTTTGACCAATACCCATTCCTAATTACCCTGAACAAGGAAGTTGGTGTCTTGGGACCGCCCAAAGATGGATGACTTACTAAACTGGATGCCTTAAAAACTGCTGTGTCTATGTTCTGTGATAGCAGTTCGTGATTAACGAACTGACTGCGAGATAAGGCTGGTCAGGTACAGCTGTTCCCCAGCTGTTTTTTTTAACATTTAAAAACATTGCCATTGCCCCATAGGGGTCCACCTCTTGCTTGAGAAAGGACCCCTTTCTCTGTTTGTGGAGTAGGATCTGTCTGTCTATGTCTCCATACACCTTCCTGTCACTAGTTGTCTCACACTTGAATTCTTTCCTTTGTGAAACCAAGAACCCACTTGGAGAGTTCAGGGAGCTTTTCTCCCTTCATTAGAGTACTCCCTAAATCAAAACTACAGCAAATTGAGTGCATTAAAACAACAGAAACATACTCTCTTACAGTTTCGAAGTCTAGTCATCTGAAATTAAAGGATTGGCACTCCCCCGAAAGCTTTAGGAGAGAATCCTTCCTTGTCTCTCAGCCTCGCTCTCAATGTTGCTGACAATCCTTCACATTCTTTGGCTTGTAGGCTCCTTATTCTAATCCCTGCCTCTGTCTTAACATGGTAATATTCATGTGTGTTTCAGAGTCCAGATTGCCCTCTTCTTATAAAGATATTAGTTATATTGGATCAAGGTCTGCTCTACTCCAGTATGGCTTCATCTTAATTTAATTAATAACATTTTTAATGACCATGATACTGTGATTTATTTTATAATAAAAAATACAGATGCTCTTTGACTTACTGTGGGGTTTCATCCCAATAAACTCCTCATAAATTGAAAATATTGTAAGTTTAAAATGCATTTACTATACTTAACCTATAGAACACCATAGTCTACCTTAAACATGCCCAGGACACTTATATTAGCCTATGGTTAGGCAAAATCATTGAACAGAAAGCTTTTTTAAAATGAAATTTTGAGTATCTGTCAACCCAAATAAAGAAACTAAGGCACAAAGTATATTTTTAAAGAGTTTCCTTGAGCCAAAATGAGGACATCTTCCAGGAAAACACTTCCAAGTAACCTTGGGAAGTGCTTCATTTGGCTTTTGTTACAACCAGGTTTTTAAAGGAAGAGGGGGAACAGGGAGCTGATACAAAGTTGTTTGTCACAAGTTCTCACTGGTTTACAGAAAAACTATTGATTACCGATTGGCTGTATGTTGTTGGAGTATAGGGTATGAGTTTTGCTGTCCAGAGTGTGGCATTGTTAGGTTAATTTATAGCTACTTGGCATCAGTCAGTCTAGAGCTTCAGGAGATGATTACTTAGCTCAAGGTGGGGTAGGGTAAGGTGTGACTGTTGTCTCATTCCGATGCCTCTCTGGGCCCAATAACTTTAAGGGGGCTCGCATTCCCAGATAAAACGTTTCTTCCTTTCTCACCACTCATGTAATTTATTGAATACTGAATGGTTATATGGGTACTTGAAATACAGTTTCTGCTTTGTGCATATAATTCCATAATATCATAAAAATATGACTCATCTACATATTAGGTTTTGTCAGTTTCCCAGCACACAGCACTGAAAATTGGAATCTCCAAAGTGATGGGTTTCTTTGTTGGGAGCTCAAGATTGCCTCAGGTTTAGGGCTGGTTGCCAGGGGAATCGACTCCGTGGTTAGAGGGCTGGAACTCTCTCAGTCCCACCTGACCTCTAGGCAGGGGAGAGAGGCTGAAAGTTGAGCTGATCAGCAATGGCCAAAGACTTAATCAATGATGCCCCTGTAACAGCCCCACAGGAAGGGTTTGGGGGAGATTCCAGGTTGCTGAACATGTGGAAGTTCTAGGAAGTTCTGGAAGCTCTGTATACCTTCCCCCATACCTTTTATATGGCTGTTCATTTGTATCCTTTGTGATATTTTTATAATAAATGGGTAAATGTCAGTAAAGTGTTCTGTGAGTTATTCTAGCAAATAAACCTAAGGAAGGAATCATGGGAACTCTAATTATAGTCCATTAGTCAGAAGTACAGGTTACCATTGGTACTCATGATTGGCTTCTGAAATGGGGGACAGTCTTGTGGGACTGAGCCCTTAACCTGTGGATTCTGAGATATCTCCAGGTAGACAGTGTCAGAATTGAATTGAACTTTAAAATAACCTGTTGGTGCCTACTTGGAGCATTTCTTGATGTATGAGGGAAAACTCCCATACATTTTGGTCACAGAAGGTTCTGTGTTGTGTTGGGTGGGAGAATAGTAGAAATAGCTTGGTTTTTCATTTCTCTGACAATGATCTTATTTCCAAATAAGGTCACATTCTGAGATTCCAGGGGTCACAACTTTCACATATTTTTTTAGGGAATACACTTGAACCCATGGAAAGTTCTAAGTGTTAAATGTTCGTCCAGGAGATCTTCAGCCAGTAATTTCCCCAACAGCCAAGCCAGAGAGCCAGAGTCATGAGTTACTATTTTCAACATAAATTTTTATATTCTATATGGCTTTTGTTCTTGTAATTCCCTTATTGGAAAAAGCTAGGAAAGAGTTTCTCAGTAAAGAATGAAAAGTGGGCATTCAATTTAGGCATTATTTTTCTATCTAGAAGAGAAAGCTCTGATCTTTTAATGCACAGATTTTTTTTTAATGGAAATATTTGGAGATTTAAAGTTCAATGATTATAGCCTGAGTGACTATGACTTTCTCTTGCTAATTCATTTAAGTTGGACTGGTATCTCCTATAAGAATTTAATTAGAGCTACTGCAATTCATTTTATTTTTTCCTCTACAGAGTATCATTTAAAAGCAATTTGGGTTTGCACTTTTGCAAGCATCAAGATTTCTGGATCTCACATTTAAAGCTGTGACTATTGATCTCAAAGATATTGTGTTTTCAAAACACACCCTCACTGAATTTTGTATCCAGACATTGAATATCTGGTAAGAAATAATTTTAAGAAATGTTCTTTATGTTTTTTGTTGGTTTGGCTTAGAAGAGAGGAGCATTAACATAACCATTTAACTATAGTTATAAATACATCAAATGTGATGCAGTTTTAATTATCCAAGGCCAATGAAAATTTAAAACTTGAACATGTAATGTTAATTTAGATACGTTCATAATTATAAGAGCACTTCTTACAGGAAAAAGCACCAAAAAGTTCCTCTTGGTCCCCTTTACCCCTCACTCCTTCAATAATATTCTTATTCGTTAAATCCTCTAATACCCCTAGAGGTGTTCTTTTCTTGTTTTCCTTTACTTCTCTTAGACACTGAAACCCCCATTCTGCCTAAAATCCAGCATGAGAAACTGTCTGAAAGCTTCATGTTATGTTTTTAGAATGGCAAAATGGTTGTTCTCCTATGTACTGTCAAGCAAAAGTATCTCAACAAAGTTGATTTCTGACCCATCAATTGCTTATGGGCAAAACTTAACATGAGCATTTAAATAGTAGGAACTGTGTTATACACAAATATATTAGAACTTCATAGTGGTTTAAAAATAGAAGCCTGTTGTCTTCAATATATAGCTCTTTACTTGTTTGCTTAAATCTCCCACATGTACATTCTCAAATATATACTTTAACTTTGCAGATAGGTAGTGAAGAACATGAAGCCTCCAAAAATACTCATGTCCCAATATTGTTTCAGCTGGAGTCACCTTACTTCCCTTTGAATTCAGTGTGATTATCTATTTACTTTGTTATTAAATAACATGATGGAAGTGAATTTCTTCTTTTTAGATGTAACTGTTAATGAAATGATAAATAACATTTAACAAATCAGATTTACAAATCAATTGCATATTACTTCCTTCTACTTAGTCTCCCTGGGAGCCGTAGACCAAGAGCAATGAGATTTCTCAAATCAAGGAGACCCCACTGAGGGTGCCTTGGGCTTGAGTGCAGGTGTTCCTGGAGGCAGTTAAGAGTAGCTTCTTCTGATCCCTTCTTCTGCCATTGTGATCCCAAAGCTACTTTTATCTACAACATTAGCATAATGCCAAATGCAATCATTGCTTGGGCTTTATATCACTTATATCTGATTCCTAACTATCACAACAATAATGAGGCATATCCTTAAATATTAGTTTGGGGGAAAGATTCTTTTTCAGTTATACAACACTCTATTCCCATACGATCAATTTACATACTTTGTTACTCAAACAAAACCCCGTGCCGGTAAAAAAAACAAATTAAGGAGGAACACTTTTATCAATCTGATTAAAAATCTGATTAGGGATGATTCATGGAATTGCCTAGCAACAAAGCACTTTGATTTTAGGAGGAAAATTCTCATTCATCTGCTTAAAGATTTTCCACTGCTACCACAAATGTTTAAGTGGATTCCTCAGAAACATGTTGGAATTAAAAGCAACAATCAACTCCTTTTCAATTAGTGCCTTATCATTTAGAGAGCTTTTCTTTGGAAGGTTTTATTATTCAATACCATTGTAACCAATAATACAATGATCATTATGAAAATTAGTATCAGAAGTGTTTATTAAAAGCATTTTCCTGGATTATAGATAGGGTCTGTTGCTGTGAGAAAGAAATATTAAAGAGTGTCTTAACAATACAAAAGCATTTACATCATCTTCCATGTTTCCTAAGACATTCAGGAGTCATTTTCCTAACATTCGGCAGGAATTGAAGCTAGTGAAAAATGTTTTGATGGTAAGTATCACTACACTGTAATTCCCACCTGCTTCTATACAGGCCACTAAGGTGATAATCCTTCCTCAATTTGTCATACAGAACCTTCTTGGTGTCCAATTGTGTGTGGGAATTGCTTCTAGGGAAGAGTAAAGGGAACATTGTTTTGGTGCCTACAGAGTGAATGGACTTCTGGGTTGTTTCAAAAACACAGTTTTGTCACTTAATGCTGTGCTTCAGAGATGCTCTTGAAGTACCTACGAGAACGGAGTGCGAGATCCCAATGTGCTTGTCTAATTGGAACGGATGAGAAATGAGTGTTCTTTTAATGATTTTTTCAATGATCAAAAATTACTAAAACAGTAATTTTGTATTGCTTCTTTTTAATCATTAATTTTCAAACAATAAGAAAAATATAGTTGGTATTAAAATGACAGTGAACATAACCAGACCTGGTCTTAAACATCACCTCCGGAAAAAGCCTTTCCTGATGATTCTCTGTAAAGGCACATCCCACCCTCATTCAAATCACTCGCTCTTACCAGACACCACCTGAGAGCACCAGGTGCCTTTATTCCATTACCTGCCAGAGAGTGAGCTCTGTGGGGAGCTGGAGACCGTGCCTACCTTGTGTCCTACAGTATTCCCCGCAGCTGGACCAGTTCCTGGCAGATAATGTTAAATGGCCAATGAGATTGTGAGATGTCTATGGAAAAAGGGCAAATTGTGCTATAAGAGCCTTGGATGTTGTTGACTCTTACCCTTATCACAATGTTAATTTTCCTAGCCTTGTAACTTACTGGGAATCCTCAGGGCTGTGTTATAAGGCGTGGAGAAGAAGGAAGTCCCAGCCAGCCACCCTTCTGTTTTCACATGGGGACCATATGCGATCTTTGTGTATCAGAAGTTTTGCCATTCAATAAAAAGATGTCATTTCCCCATATGTGTATGATAGCCTCTTTTACTTTTCCGGGCAATCACAAATAACTTCTGTTTAAGAACCTTGTTTTGATTTTGATTTTGGGTGCACACTTTCTCCTGGAATTTCACTAAATTTTAAAATTAGATCTTTTGACTTCTTAAGGGAGTTTTGTTTTTTGCTTTTTTCAGCTATGCATTTGATCTTATTTTCTTAACTAATGCCATTATTTTATAATAGTTGTACCTTTTCCTGAAGCTAAAAAAATAAATGTTTTTTCTCTCCCTGGTTATGTCCCTCCAGATTTTAACTATTACCTAGTTGTTCTATCTCAGATATTCTCTGCATCACTTTTTTTTTTTTCTTGCAGTTTTTGGCTGGGGATGGGTTTGAATCTGCCACCTCCAGTATATCGGGCCGGCGCCCTACTCCTTTGAGCCACAGGTGCGGCCCCTCTGCGTCACTTTTTATTGCCCACTATCTAGTCTAATTTATTTCTTCTTCTTTGGTATGCTAAAATCACTATTTCTATGAGATGATAACTTATTTAAAAAACCCACACATTTTTGCATTTTGTTCTGGTTGATTATTTTGCTGCAATATAGAAATCCAAAATCCTCCTTACCACTGAAGAGTCTAATTTTGCTTTTTCTTCACTTTGATTAGGCATGTCCTTCCAGTCTTATTGCTATTAAAGGCTAGGTCTGTGGTCCCTAAAATGCAGACTACATGGGACCCTGAGTTGCTTCCTGAGTCCACATCTCCACTAGTCATTATCTGTAGGCTGAATAAGTCATGTCTTCCATATGGATGGAGTATACATTTCTAATATGTAAAAAGACACTGAAGAGTAATAAAATTCAAATTAAGAGCATTATCAAGTTCATAGAAGGGTATTTATATATATTTTCTTAGTAAGAAGATAAATCAAATTATAAATACTATCTTAAAAGGGTCTAATACATGTTCTAATGTTAAAAAGGGTTAATAAGGATTCTCATATTCACCTAAAGACAATCTATGTTCCTTCCCTCTTCTAGTAAGATTTATAACATGTGGTGGTGTCCCAATACACAATGCTAATCCAGTGTTTCCTCCTGGCCTTTCTTGCTTTGGAACATATACATATAAGTGTGCCAGATGGTTTTAAAAATTACAGCACCTATTTACTTTAATAATATTTGTTCATTCATTTTGTTTATGCATTCAAAAGTATGTGTAGCGCTTACACTGACGGGTTCTCTTCACTTCTCACAGTCAAGCATCCTCTGGGGAGAAATATAGACAACTCCCTCTCATCCCTACCAACTGGGTGAGCTCTCCTGGGGAGCAGAGGGTGGTTTGACACCTCTGTTTTAAAATAGTCCCTGAGAGATTCAAATGCATAGTAAGTGGGGAGAACCAACTGCTTGTTGTGGACCAGGCACTGCACTGGGGGCCCAGCCTCACAAAACTGAATGAATTACACTTAGGAACCACCTCCTCTAAGCACCAGGTCTTGTAGAAATCCCACAGCAACTTCTTTTTGGGCCCAGTTAGCTCATCACCAAATGCACTATAGTCTGAGATCCTGCAATAATTGCATGAAATGGTTTACTTAATTGGGAAATGCCAGGCGTAAGCATTTGATTCTTGGCCTTAAAAGCTCAGACACCAGACTGTCTGGCTCTCAACGACACGCCTGGCAAGCCCAGCGCACAACGCCTGGCACAAAGATGTGAAGCGATAGAGGCTTGTGCTGAATGGGCAATTGAGTAAAAGAGCAACGTCTGCTGTGAAGGAATTGTTTGCTAACTCTGAATTTTCAATTACTTAGTTATGGGGGAAAAACTGCCCAGAGGCAAAATTCCTGATTCACAGAAAATGATCACTCACAAACAAGGCGGTTCTTACTACATCTCCCAAGTCTATTCAATTCAAGCATGTTATAGTCCTTACTGCTAAATATTTAAAATTGTTCTTAATTCCAAGTGGCATAAATTGGCGCTAGGCTTTTTCCTATGATAGCACTTGAGATTCATTCTCTCTCTCTGTTATGGTTATTGTTCTACTTTATTTATATATTTTTAATTTCTTTTTTGGAAAGGCTAAGCAGACTTTGACTCTGCTACTTGCTTGCTGGATGACTTTGGGAGCTTTGGGAAAGTTTTGCGGCTTGCATTTCCTCACTTGTATTATGGAAATAACATTTGCCACTTCCTGTTTTAGGACAGGAGATCACATAGAAAACACATTTAGCATGATACACAGGACGTGCTGAATAAATGGAAGTTGCATCTAAATACACGCCAACATTCTCATTTTACAGATGAGGTAAATGTGACTGAGGATGTTTCACCAAGATGCTCCAGGATGCTCAGCAGCCTAGGACCTGGTAGGTGCATGGAGCGAGGTGGCAGAGATGAAGGCCCCAGGGAGGGGTTACTTTGATTATAGGAAACATGGGACAATGGGAACAATAGTTCAGTGGCACAGATGTATACCTGACATGTATAAATCTGTAACAGACTTCCCGAGGACAAACGGGAGGCTGCCTGCCGATAAAAATAATACTAGAGGTTAACTCTGATTGCTCCTTCCTCGAGGGCCTTTCCTGTGGGCTTTCAGATGGTTCCTAAATCTCTCAGCCTGCATTCTGTGCAGGGGCCATCCTAGCACCTCTACCTTTTCCTTGTATTTTTCTTCCTCTTGATTCAGTCTCTTTTTCTTACCTGCTTTCTCCTCTCTCTTTATCTGATGTGGCTGAGTGCCAGGTGGTACCCTGGCACTGCTCGGCTGGTCTCAGCTCATGGGAAGGACGAGACCGTCCTGGTCCCTGCACTGTGCCCTGTTCCCTTTGACTTCTAAGCTGTGTTTACACAGAGCTGGCTGTGTGTTCCTGTGGTCGACTCCCTTGCAAACATCTTTCCTGAGCTGATTCCCCTGATTTTGAGTGGATCAGTGTTTCCCTAACAAAGGACAGCAGGGTGTTTGCTGTAGCTGCTCTGCATTTTTCCTAGAACACCAGAAGGAGCAGGCATTCGTTTGGTTTTTGCCAGGCTCTCTTTGTCTAAATTGTTTTATTTGGCTTGGCCTCTTGGCTTTAGTCTGTTAGAGTAGGGATGGAGGAAACTGGTTGGTTTATGAGCTCAAACCCAAGTGCATCGCCTTGTGCATTTCCAGCACAGAGATTTACATAAACATTTCTGCACCCTCAGAGCTCTGGGAAGAGAGTTTCTGAGTTCCAGATGCAGGGCGAGATGTGGAAATCCCAGGTGGGGATCACGGTTCACTAACTCTTGGAGGGCCACCTAGAGAAAAGAAGTGATTCAGAATAATGACTCTGCAAACTGTAGACAAGAGACCCAGAAACCACCATTCTTTTGGCACTGTTTACAATTTGGGCAGGAAGCCACAGACACATTTTTGAGGTGAGGAGAACTGTGTTTTCTTTTTCGTATTAATAAAAAAATGCCTTTAGCATTTTCAGCATAAGCAATATTCATCTCTCAATTAGCATTAACAGCTAATCAGGGTGCAGCGGGGTGGCGGAGCTCTCCCCTTGAGCAGCAGGCAGCTTGTTTTATTTTTTCAATGCCACTTACAGATTATTTGAAAAATCTCCTTCAGAGACCAGTGTACGGGGAGCCACCTACCCCCAGTCAGAATTTAAAATGATCCAAAATACAATATTAATGATTGATGCAGAAGCTCACAGTGTGGGGCTGGGGTTTAATTAGGTAAGCGCTGCAGCTGTTTTGGGTGGCGGCAACTTGATAGGACACAAAGCTGTTATGTGACTTCCCATCTCCGGGATATCTATTGAAGCGGAAACAGAAGCAAGCTAGTAGGAATTATCATGATGACATTTTTTTGTGTGTGTGTGCTGAAATGATGGGGGAGGGAAAAGCATTTTGTAATTAAAAAGGTAGATTCGGATGGCCTATTCATTTGTTGATGAACTTAACACTCATAAAAATCAGGGACTGCCAGCCAAGTCAAGCATGTGTCAAGAACTCACATGTGTGGCTGTTATGGACCGTGCCACTTTGCAACGTACAAAACGCTTGTCTCAACCCCATCCTTTGTCTTAGAAGCATCGAGTTGCATTGGGCTCATGTCTTGCCCATGCAGACAAATGCCTGCAATATGTGGTTCTGAAACGGCTTTCTCTCCCTGAAAACTCGAGAAGAATTTAAATTGGGATCCTTTCACTGAGTTCAACTTCACCAGGTCACAGGGAGTTGTCAATATTTGATCATCATAAGTGTCTGGAGCCTTTCGGTGTGTCAAGCTGGAAGACTAGACCACAGTGGAGTCTCCGTCTACAGCGGAGCTTCAGCAGGTGTGCGTGACCTCTAGTCTTGAGTGCCAAGAGAGCAATTTATTGAAGTTCACTGTAAATTAAATGTACAAGGCTTCCAGAATGTATCCATCCTGAATGAGGCTCAGCACTTTGCACCTTTAAAGTGATATTGTTAAATTGATTTTTAAAACATCCCTGTCCAATATAAAGGACACCTGTCTAGGTGGTTAGCGTTGTAGCCATCTATCCATCTATGACATAAATTCTCAATTGCTAATGGTCAATAATTATAAAATGTGAAATTCTGCATGAATGCTAAATATATTATTTTGATTGTGTAGGTGAAACCTAATGAACCTTCTCCTGATTCTTATAAATCAAATTGTGCCTGGCCTTTTGTGAGGAGAGGAGAAATGAATGTTTGGGGAGGTGCATCGTTTCTCTTGGGTTTTTAAATTATCATTCCTTGCACTGAGAAGGCAGTTACGTGCTGGTCTCTCCCTTCCTCTAGAGGTTCTGGAAGGTGTAGAACTAGGGATTAGAATGTTTGAAAAATTGAGTCCTGATTTGTCCATTTTCAAGTTATGTGGTCGATCTTGTTTGGCTTGTTAAACTTTGAACCTATCCTCATTTCAAAATCAAAACAATAGTACCTGCCCTACCCATCTGACAGATGATCCCATCTGACAGAACATGCCTTCAGTTTTGGACCTGAAGCTGAGAATTCCTAATATTCTCAAATAAATTGGTAATAAATGAATGGTAGTTTTCTGTGAGACACTTCTCTGCAATCTACGCTGCTGAGAACAGGTAACTTTCTTTTGAATATTCCATTGAGTAAGGACAAAGGCGAAGTGTTTGGCTTTTCAAGGCTTTTCCTAACAGTAATACTCTGACTGGTCCCTGCCTCTGGGGAGAGATGTGGAATGAGCGTAGGATTATTTACACAAAACAGAGATGCGGAAAATGAACATTTGTGCTGAATAAATGACAAGTCCAAACTTGGACCCAAGACTTCTGCTTCCAAGGTGAATGTTGCCTCCTTCACACTGATAGTCTCTGCAGACAGCACGGGAAATAAACGGAAATGGGGGTGGGCTATGAAGACATGTGCGATTAACTTTGGAATCGCAGGGTGCAGATGTCATCAGAGCAGGTAATCCATTAGAGATGATCAATGGGGCCACGTGAGGTGAGCTGCAGATCACAGTTTTGCATCTACATCAGAGTTTTGGATGTTAAAAAAAAAAAGGACAGAGCAGACTCCTTTTAGCTGCGTGTAATGATGATTCTGATCACCTACAAGGGATGCTTTTATACTTGCTCCCTTGATAAAATAATTGATAACCATATAATTCCTTCATGGCATGTCTAACTGATGGTGATGGAAAAGCTGGCAATGATAAAGAATAGGGCTATTGTAATGCTCCATCCAGGTTTGAAGGGTAGAGATGGATTAGAGTGCTTTAAACAGTACCCTGTACCCTAAAGGCAATCAATAACATTCCCGATGATGGGAAAGCCTGGTGGTATGCTGAGAGAAAAATAGGCATGAAGATTTTGGATAAAGGGAATGAATGGAATGTAGGAAATACTACTACAAAGGCAATTCATAGGCAGTAAACACAGGGCTTGAAATGCCTAGAGAAACACTTAGCTTGTAGAATAATGGTAACTTTGCTGAATGATAACAGCAGTTACTTTTACTGAGTGGTGCTTATTCATCTTTTAATCTAGTGAATAGTTTTTCCCAGTTCTAGCTTGGATTCTCTTTCCTCTCTCTGCATATCCCCTCCTTGGGACCCCATCTTATGAGGTTATGTTCACAGCTGAATAGCAATGGCCTGAATCAGACAGACTCCCTGTATGCCTGAGCCACACACCTCTCTGAATACCCCACAGCACCATCTAAGTGCCTGTCTCGTATTGTGTGGCTGAAGCTGTTGACCCAATTCAGCTGACTTAGAGAGAAGATATAATGGGAGAAGGGCAGACAGCCTATGGTCAAGGGATCAGGTGCCCCAACATTTAAAGGCTGTAGCAGGACTGAGTTGGCAGGGAAGATGAGGGCTGGAAACTATGTCAGTTGGATGGAGCAATATGAAGACCTTTGGTGACCTCAGCAAGGACTGCTGTGGTGAAATGAAGAGGGTGGGAATCGGATGTCTATGGATCAAAAAGTGAGTGGGAGTTGAGGAGAGAAAACAGAAAGTACACACAACTCTGCTGCTGAGAGTTATTTTAGAATCGCTCTCATGTATTCCCTTGGAGTCACAGTGATGACAAGCTGTGAAGGATTCCGTCCAGAAAGGCCTCCCATCCATCTGCAGCCAGTGTCTCTTCCAGAAATTGGTGTCTCTCCTGGGAACCAGCCCATCCTGTTGCTAGGCCCACCTGGTCTAGATTCCAGGAGCAGCTGGCTTCTTCCAGAGAGGCCCGAGTCCTCCAATCCATCAGAGACTTCAGGGTCCAGTTCTGTGGAAATTTCCGGGTCAGTTGTTTCCTGCATGATTCACCCATGTCTTTGGTCCAGATTGATGAGAGACCCTCCAGTCACCAACCTGCCCCTGTGTTTGTGTGTTTTCTTCTCCCCAGACCCCTCCTGAACCTTTCTCCTGTGCTCTGCAGAACCTCTGCTTTGTGGCAAACAACTTCATGTGTGTCCTTAACCTAGTTTCAAATCTGTCATTCACTTCTTTGCTCTGGCCCAAGTCTTTCCTCTCAGGCGGACACTCCCACTTGGGTTGGAGTCCCCCACGTTCTCAGAGTCACTTGCAGGCACTGTGTCTCTTGGTCACTTCCCTTCTGTCAGGGAGACCCCAGACTCACTGTCAACCACTTTATCGCAGGGGTGTATAACCCACCCCGGGCCTGGGCTCTGGCCTTCTTACTGCCTCAGCAGACCAGGCATCTGGTGAGACCCCCCAGCCTGACCACTGCTTACTGCCCTTGTTCCCAGGCCACTAGAGCCTACCAGGGCTGCTGGCCTCGGAAACCAGCTTCCATTTCTGTTGCAGCCTGTGCACTCGTCTGGAGGATTCTCTTAAAAATGCCACACTGTGGGGTGTGGTGGCTCACACTGGTAGTTCTAGCACTTGGGAGGCCAAGGCAGGTAGATTGCCTGAGCCAGAGTGAGACCTCGTCTCTAAAAAATAGCCGGGCGTTGTGGCGGGCGCCTGTAGTCCCAGCTACTTGGGAGGCTGAGGCAAGAGAATTGCTTGAGCCCAGGATTTTGAGGTCACTGCTAGCTGTGACACCATGGCATTCTATTGAGGGTGACAAAGAGAGATTCTGTCTAAACAAAAACAACAACAACAAAATGCCATACCATGTCACACCCTGCTCAGAACTCTGTGGGGGTATTTGATCACACCAAGACTGAATTCCAAAGCCTTTCCATGCTCCAAGGCCCTCTGGGGTGGGCCCTGCCTATCCTCTGACCATCTCCCCCTGGGTCCAACTTGCACTTGAGACCCTGACCCAACCACGCTTGTTCCTTCCCTCAGCTTCTGCTGGAGAGCTGTCCACCCAGGAAGCTGCCCCTGCAGGAGAGCTGTCCCCCCAGGAGAGGTGCCCCTGCAGGAAAGCTGTCCCCCAAGGACAGCTGGCCCCCGAGAAGAGCTGCCCCCCCAGGAGAGCTGCCCCCTCTCCCCCCAAGAGCTGCCCCTCCCGGAGAGCTGCCCCTCCTGGCCCCAGGCTTGCTGCTGTCTTCGCAGTTCCCACTTGACTGCCAACTCCCTGCCAGGTCACTTTATCTGCAACAGTCCCTTCTCTCCCTGGCCCCTCCAGTCCTGATGCTGTGCACACTTGGGGACCACAGCTATCTTCCCTGTGTGTACCTAGTGTCTTCGTCCTCCCCAGAGCACCCAGAAGGCAGGGATGCGTCCACAGTGCTCCCACTGAGCACAACCCGGGTGCTAAATACTTGCCAAGGCCAGTTGGATGAGGAAAGGCAATAGCCACCTGGCTCACTCTTTCTGTCACCTTGTCTTAAGACCAGGAAACAAGTCTTGTGGTGCCCTGACTTGTTGGAGCAGAGACATGAAATAGCAGGTCTGCTCCCAGATGTATTGCACCTCCACAGGGGACTGACTCTGCCTCTTCTCTGTGTGACTCATAACTGTGCAGTCACTCCCAGGTCTTAAGACAGGCACATTTCTGTCCTGTGATTTAAAGGCTCCTGTGTCCCTGTTGAGGGAGGGAGAGAGTGTGGGATTTCTCTGCTGGGTCCTCTCTCCCCACTATGGGACAGGGACGAGTGGACCTGTCATGTACAGGTGGGAAAGGCAGCCGGTTCCTGTCCCCTTGTCTGCAGGTGTCACAGCTGTTGGGCTTGCTGTGCTTTGCTATTCTTCTGTAGGCCGGGGCCCCTCTCAGTAAGCCCGAGGCGGCTGGCCCGTCACTGGAAGTTCCTTGGAACTGAGGATGTGGCTTTCAGGATTTTTAAACTTGGCTTTGGACTTTTGTTGCAATTCTGAGAAAAGCAGAGAAAACTTACTGAATCTCAATGTCATCCTTTCAACTCAAAGATCAGGAGCAAATCAGCCTCTAACCGTGTAAGGAATATGCTGCCCTGGCCTTGGCTTCCTGGTCTTCTGGGGTTCCCAACTCTCTCTGATCCTTCAAGACTTTCAGTACCCCCCTTTCCACCAGCCCCTAGGGCCTTCCCCCCACTCTGCACCCTGCCTAGAGTGTGGGGGCGGTACTTCAACCCCCTCAGAGACCACCCCAAACACAGCAGTCTCCTCCCCGCGCCAGGCCCTTCAGAGCGCGTGGCTGCTGTCCGAGGTCCTGATTTCCTTGTTCATCCACTTGTTTCCCAGTTGCCTCCACTGCACTGTGCCCACAGCCCCTGCCTGTTTGTTCACCTCCATGTCTCTAATCTGTACACAAAGCTTGGCACATATTTGACACCTAATAAATATTTTTTGAATGAGTGAAGACATTTCAAAAGTTCGCTCGCTGATACCTTCAGCACTCTTTCCTTCTCGCTTCTTCGGGATCCACACACCGAAAGGCCAACCTTAGTCAATCTGCACGCGCCCTTCCTGCTCCCTCAGAGGCGTGCTGTGGAGAAACCCTGGCAAGCCTGATGGTGGCTGCTGCGATGCCTGATCTCCGGTGTCAGCTGAGGGGGACCACCCTCCCTTGCCACTTGCTCATCTCGCCCACTTGTCATGGTATTTATTTTAAGGCTTTTTCAACTTCGCTGGGCCCAGCAACCCACATGGGAAAATAGAAGACATCCGATGGGAATGATCGCACTGTCCCTTCTCCCTAACACTCGCCTCGGATCATCCTCACCTTCCTCCCTCATTTCAGTGTGGCCCAGACGTCTTCCCTTCTCTTCTCCTGTGTGAGCACAGCTGTCCCTCCTCCTGGGGGCTTCCCTCCTCCTTGGGGACCTCCTCTATCAATCAGCCCTGCTCCTGTGGTTTCACCATCTTCTTCCTTGCTGATCTTTGCTATCAGGATTTAGGCAACACCAAATCTCTCTAGTATTGAAAAAATAAGCAAAACAAATCTGTAAACCTACCTCTCATGCATGTTTCTTTTAGATTATGTCCTATCTCATTCATTTAATTTTTCTACACATTATTCATCAAATTCCTTCCCTCCTATTCATAGTACAGCCTTCCACAGTCCTGTTCCACCCCATTTCTAGGTCCTTTTTATCTTCTGCTGATGGTTGGTATTTGGTTTAGGCTACAGGAAGTGTGGGCCATTGCCCAATTTTTATGGGTGGGAGAGGAAATGGCCTTCCATTTGTTTGCCCCAGCCCCATGTTTTTCCTAAGACCTAAGGGTCTTGAAGTTTCAGATAAAGGCTTGAAGTCTCACAGAAACCAGCAAAGTAACCCTCGTCTGCTTCTGTCATCCTCACAGCTTTGTGGCCAGTGTCACTCTTGATTGGCTGGGCCTCCTGTTCTGTCACACGCCCTCTGTCTCCTGTTTTCATCCGGAGCACTTGGTATGGTTTGGTGCTCTAGCATGACCCTTCCTTCTTCCATGGGAATAATCTTGACCTTGGCAGAGGTCTAAAGAGGGTACGCCTTCCTCTCACTCAGTTGTGACCTGAGGATAGAAGTTCTCTTGTGCCTGATCCATAAGTTGCACGCGTCTGTAAAGCCAGCTGCTGCTCTTGTCTCTTGCGTGGATTTCCCAGGTTGTCTGGGCTCCACGTGTGTCTCAAGAAAAGAGCAGGAGGGCATAGTGTCCAAAGGCTACTCCAGGAGTTTGGGAGAATCTGCCACAGATGGTTAGAGATAGACAGATGGTTTTGCATAGCCTGAAACCAAAAATGCAAACACAACTAATTCTTTTTGAAGCCTTCTGATTTTCACAGTTCTTTAGGTCTGCTTAGAACAGGTAGAAAGGATAAGAGGCAAACCTGGAAAGAAGCCGGGAGGAACTAGTGGCACAAATAGCGGAGGGGAGTCCGTAGTGAAGGAGGGGTGGAGGATGGACCCGCCTTGTCTGGCTGTCACACAGGAAGCACCACAGCCGGTGCCTTGTGCGTATGTGGCAGTGTCACGTTGCTAACCTCCCTTTTCATTCCACCATGTTCCCTACATTTCGAAACCACACCCGACCGACTGGTTTACCCACTAACCTCATTGCCCTCCAGGTTCCTTAACCTGCAATTCCATTCTTCATGAATTCCCTATAGAAACTATGCTCCTCCAACGCCACCTCCCCCATGAAGTCCTCTCTGATGCCCACACCCGCAGCCCCACTGGAATGGATTTCATCTTTCCCACATTTCGTGAGACTACCATACTTTTATTGAGAAGTAACACGGTCCTCTTAAGAGAAAGAATTTGTATGTGTTCGACTGAGTCAGACAGATTTGGACTCCTGAACAATTGAGGATTTAGTCTGTGTCAACTTGAAGGAATCACTTGACTTCTCCGAGCCTCAATTTCCCCTTCTTTGGGAAGGTTATAACGTCCAAATCAGAAGGCTGTGGTGGAGATTGCGATGAAGGTGGCTGCGCCCTTTGCCATGTGCTCAGTGCTCAGTAAGGTCACCCCCACCCCCTGTATCTCTCTGAGCACCAAGTGGAGAGCAGGGTTAATAGCTGTGTCTGTATCTATTTTCCTAGAGGGCCCAGCACAATGCTTAGCAAGTGCTCAACCAATGTTTGACAGATTCCTAGACTGTCCCTTGGCAAATTTCACCTCCTGGGAGCTCACAGAAAGCGGTAATATTTGTGTGGCTCCCCTGAAGGGTCTTTGAGGGCATCAGTGTGGGGCTTGCTGAGAAAACTAAGCACTTTTAAAAATCTTATACAATTATGATAAAGAAAATAAGATTAATGAGCTACTTATTAAAGATCTGGCTTGTATAATACTTTAAAACATGATCTCTTTATATTAGTGCACTCAGGAAGTTTACAGAGAAAACTAAAACATTAGAACTCAACAAGTTTGAGTGATTTTGAAAACATTGGCTTTCCTTTTTTAATCACTACAAAAATATTTAGAAACATCAATAGTACTCAGGGCACTGGTAGTCTATTTGGGGAACATCAACTTGAAGAAGAGCTTTAGTCAATGTTTACCCCAAATTCCGGACCATTTTCTAGGTAGGTCAGTGGATTGGCCCCCAGGCGATGTCCTGCTGGAGGTCAGAGTGAGTCAGGGCAGTCTGCAGGTGTTCCTATCTCACCACGGTCTGAGCCCAGTCACCTGGCTGGTAATCAGCAAATAATGGCATCATCTGCATATCACTTGACTTTCAATTGAGTCACATCACCTCTGTGTTTACTTTAAAAAAAGGGCTCTTGACCAAAAACAAATATACTTAGTTAAAATGCCAGGGACACCCTACCAAGGTCACAGACTTGTTTTGGGCATGGCTCCTGTTGACAGCTCTGGGTCTCTGATTTTTCATAGCATGTAGGTTAGCCTTGTTTGTTGTACGGTTCTGGAATGACTTTGAAGAATACTGTTGATTCCAAGGGACCCACTGCCTGCCAAAATTGTGTTCCAGGAGAAGAGATGGAAGGGGAGCAGAGAGGTACAACCTCAGGGATTGGAAAATTAGACAGACGTAGCCATCTGTTACCTTTTCTACCTAGCTCAGGGGCGGCTGTTATTACTAGGCTATTTTTACAGGTGCATATTTTTGTTACGTTTGTCCTCCACTTGTCTTTCTGGGCTCATTTTGAAACACTTGAGGTGATGCAGGAAGCCCTTTGGCTCTGTAAAGACGCCAGGATGGCTCATAGCCTGGCACCGTAGGAGAAGATCTGCCCTGACATTCTGCTGTATTACCACATCCAAGAACGGAAGGGCATTTGGTGGCAGTGGTGGGAGAGGGGGCTCCACAGGACACCAGTTTGGCCAGATAAAAGACACCCAGCAGACATAATGGAGTATTGGCAATGTAACTCCCCCACATGTGCCAGCCTGAAATGCTTGGGGGTCTTGCCCCACTAACACAGAGTTCAGTCAGAAAAAAACTAACTAATATATAAAGAGGGTGCCCAAACAATTTAAGAAAGGAAAAAAACTGCTTTAAAACTGTAATACTCAAGTCATCTTTGACTTCCGCAATGACAAGAGGTGCTCAAATGGGACTTGTATGCATCTTCCCATTACAGTCATATAACCGAGTATTATAATTTTAATACAGTTTTTTCTTTTCTTAAAATGTGTATGTATTTTTTGCACCTTCTGTATGTGGGCACATAAGAATTTTTGCCTTTATAATCTGCCCCTAAAAATGGATATATAGAATATGCCACGTCATGTGGGCCTCAGTGAAACTTTTCTTCAGGTTATGGCTCCATTTTGATTCTGGAAGTTTCCATTTCAAGGGAAGTTCAGATGGTAAGATCTCAAGGTGCCAAGCTTTTTCTCTTTCTGGTAGAGATTTTTGTCATTTGTTGACATTAGTCACACATTAAATGCAGTCCAGTTATTAAATATCCACCATGAAACAAGCACTGTGGTAGGTGCTGGGGACGCAGGGCTGGGCAAAGCAGTCCTGGCTCTCAGGAACTTCCCAGCTGAGGTCCACCCGGCTGATATGTGCTGTGGTAAAGGTGGTGTGCCCCACAGAGACAGAAGAGGGGAGCTAAACTCAGCCTGAGCCATCAGAAGAGCTGCAAGTAAGAGGCAATGTAGATGCCTGGACTCCTATCTGCAGGAGTAAGCAAATATTGTTAGGGGGGGTCACAGATATGGAGGGAATAGAATGGGGTCCAAGAAGATGGAACGGCACATGCAAAGGTCCTGGGGTAGGAGACAGCCTGGCCCATTCTAGGTATAAAAGACAGCAGGCACTTTGGTAAAGCCAGGGAACAAGTTGTTTAGGGGGTAGGGAGAATAGTAGATGGGGCAGGGGAGGTGGGTGAGTACTAGAGTGGGAAGGTGCTCATGTGACAAGCCAAGGACTGTCCTATGAAAGCAGCAGGGAGCTGGTAACACAGTGCAAGCAGGTGGAGCACAGTTACATTTGAATTTGAGAAGAATCAGCTTGCTGGCGACGCCCAGGGAGACCAAGCAGACCTTCCTGTGTGGCTCAGTGGTGGCCTCTCAGCTCATCTGGTGATGCCCTTCTTCATGTGACGTCTCTTCCTCTCAAATATCTCAGGCACTAGATGCTGTGACTGAGCAACGTGGGGGCCCATCTCTGACTCTGTGGACATGTTGACCCCTTGGTCTTCAAGTTCTCCTTCCAATGGGGGACAACTGCAATTCCACAGTGACCAGCACTTTTGCGTGGGTGCTTTGGTGGACAGTGACTAGGGTGTTTCCATCCCATCGGCTGAGGTTTTCACCTGTGCATTTGACCTTCTTGATCTAACAGATGAGGCTCTGAAGGGTTTATATCCTAATGCATCTGGCTACATTCTAAGCTGGTTAAAGGTAGAGGTATTGCTGTATCCCTTCAGCCCTAACATTTACCATATAATAGATGCTCAGTAAACGTGTGTTGTTGGAAAGGTTCTTGACTAGGCAAATTTCTTTGAAACAATCAGTAATAATAGCTTATATATGTATAAATAAATAATACAGTGTTATCATATTTATTGTAGTTAGTGGTATTATTTTTTTGTTGAGTACCTACCTACTAAGTGTCAGCACTATTCTAGGGATTCTACATATATTCTCTCTCTTTTTTTCTTTTTTGAGAACTTATTTATTTATTTATTATGATTTTTTTTAGCAGTTTTTGGCCGGGGCTGGGTTTGAACTTGCCCCCTCCAGTGTATGGGTCCGGCACCCTACTCCTTTGAGCCACAGGCGCTGCCCTGTATTTTGTTGTTTTACCCAGGCCAGAGCACAGTGGCACAATCCCAGCTGGCTATAGGCTTGAACTCCTGGGCTCAAGTGATCTCCTGCCTCAGCCTCTAAGTAGCTAGAACTACAGGTGTGCACCGTCATGCCCAGCTAATTTTTCTTATTTATTTATTTTAGTAGAGACAGAAGTCTCACTATGTTGCCCAGTCTGATCTTAAACACATGGCCTCAAGCCATCCTCCATCATAGGTATGAACTCCCATGCCCAGCCCACACACGGTTTCTGATCTTCTCAACACTTTCATGCTCATGATCACGGTTTAGACATGTATTTATTGAGACTTCATGAGGTTAAGTGACTGTCCAACGCACATCAAAAGCACTTCAAGTTGGGGTTTACATGTAAGTTCATTTTGAGCAACACTCACACTCCTTCACGAGCTTCTTCTCTCCAGCGAATACCTTTGATGAGAAGTCTACCTGTGTGACAGCACCAGCACACTCTCCGCGGGCCTGTCAGGCCCTGTCCTGTGCTTTCTGCCATCTGCACCTGCCGCCCCTGTGGCACGCAGCGTGCTCGGGACACGCGATGCAGCACACACTCCTGCCTGCTCTGTGCTCCGCAGGGACGAGACCCTTCCTCTTCCATTAAATGTTCAGTCTTGCTTTCTTCTATGTTTTTCTTTTTTTTGTGCACACTATTTTCTCCTTTTTTAGTTTATGGTTATTCTTTAGAAGAAATGCTTATTAATGTCTAAAATGTTAATAAATTGCCTTCGGCTAGTGTTCCCCATGTTTTGAACATGTAACTATTTTTGAAGAAAGAAATGCTTGTTCTTCAACACAAATTGGTTTTGCCATTTCTTTCCTTACTGTTAGTTTTTCACCTCCAATCTTTCCCTCTTTAAAGGCTTCCTTTCTTCCATATTTTCCTTTTGTATCTGTTGGGACTTTACTATTGGGGTTTCCTTGGAGAATTGTTAGTATCAAATATGGAGCCGTTTAATTGCAGGACTGGGTAAACTCTGTGGTCAGATGGATTTAATGGCAAGGAAATGTCCGTGTTCCAAGACCAGTAATTACAACCCATTTCTCACTGGCTTCACCGCTCCCACATGGTTCCCGGCAGTCAGTCCCTTAGGCAGAAGCCAACTTCATTTTTCTCACTGCTGCTCTGATGTCACCTCTCTCCTCCAACCCCCACAGTGGCTGCTCTTACCCTTCAAGCCCTTCCATCCCCAAGGTCACCATAGCTTTAAGACCCCCACTTTCCCAAGAGTCTTCCACCCCCTGGCCCTAGCCAGCACCCTGCTGTGAACACATTCACATTAGGATGCATGAGCCCTAGAGGCTTCCTCTGCCCCGACCCCCCCCAAACCCAGAGGGGCCAGAGCATTCCCAGCGGGTCCCTGAGTGCTGCGTGCTGCTCCTCCACCTCTAAATCCCTTCCCAAGACTCCTGGTGTTCAATATCACTCACTGTTAAGGATTACCCTCCTAAAATTTCACTGCTTCCCTCAAGTCTTTTTTATTTAATAGAATGATAGATTGTACTATACATTTTAAATTTAAAAAATTATGGTAAAATAAATATAACATAAAATGTAATATAAATCAATAGTGATCAAAACAGCATGGTACTGGCACAAAAACAGAGGTAGATGTATGGAACAGAATAGAGAACCAAGAGATGGATCCAGCTACTGACCATTATTTGATCTTTGACAAGCCAATTAAAAACACTCAGTGGGGAAAAGATTCCCTATTTAACAAATGGTGCTGGGTGAACTGGCTGGCAACCTGTAGAAGACTGAAACTGGACCCACACTTTTCACCATTAACTAAGACTCTCACTGTATTAAACATTTAAACTTAAGACATGAAACTATAAAAATTCTAGAAGAAAGTGCAGGGAAAACTCTTGAAGAAATCGGCCTGAGTGAATATTTTATGAGGAGGACCCCCCCGGGCAATTGAAGCAGCTTCAAAAATACACTACTGGGACCTGATCAAACTAAAAAGCTTCTGCACAGCCAAGAACACAGTAAGTAAAACAAGTAGACAGCCCTCAGAATGGGAGAAGATATGTGCAGGTTATGTCTCCCACAAAGGTTTAATAACCAGAATCCACGGAGAACTCAAATGTATTAGCAAGAAAAGAACAAGTGATTCCATCGCAGGCTGGGCAAGGGACTTGAAGAGAAATTTTTCTGAAGAAGACAGGCGCACGGCCTACAGACATATGAAAAAATGCTCATCATCTTTAATCATCAGAGAAATGCAAATCAAAACTACTTTGAGATATCATCTAACTCCAGTAAGATTAGCTCATATCACAAAATCCCAAGACCAGAGATGTTGGCCTGGATGTGGAGAAAAGGGAATACTTCTACCCTGCTGGTGGGAATGCAAACTAATACATTCCTTGTGGAAAGATGTTTGGAGAACACTTAGGGATGTAAAAATAGATCTGCCATTCAATCATACAATTCCTCTACTAGATATATATCCTGAAGACCAAAAATCACATTATAACAAAGATATTTGTACCAGAATGTTTATTGCAACCTGACTCATAATTGCTAAGTCATGGAAGAAGCCCTAGTGCCCATCGATCCACAAATGGATTAATAAATTGTGGTATATGTACACCATGGAATATTATGCAGCCTTAAAGAAAGATGGAAACTTTACCTCTTTCGTGTTTACATGGATGGAGCTGGAACATATTCTTCTTAGTAAAGTAACTCGAGAATGGAAGAAAAAGTATCCAATGTGCTCAGCCCTACTATGAAACCAATTTATAGCTTTCATGTGAAAGGTATAACCCAATTATAGCTCAAGAATATGGGGAAAGGGGAGAGGGAGGGGAAGGGAGGGGGGAGGATGGGTGGAGGGAGGGTAATTGGTGGGACCACACCTACAGTGCATCTTGCAAGGGTACATGTGAAATTTACTAAGTGTAGAATATAAATGTCTTAACATAATAACTAAGAAAATGCCATGAAGGCTATATTAACCAGTTTTATGAAAATATTTCAAATTGTATATAAAACCAGCACATTGTACCCCCTGATTGCATTAATGTACACAGCTATGATGTAATAAAAAACAGAATACTTTGAATAGTCATTAAAAAATAAAAATTTATGGTAAAATACATATAACATAAAATGTACCTTCTTAATTTTTTTTTTTGGAGCTAGAATCTCACTCTTGCTCAGGCTGATCTCCAACTTGTGAGCTCCATCAATCCACCCACCTCAGCCTCCCAGAGTGCTAGGCTTATGGGCATGAGCCGGCCTTTCTTCACCATTTTTAAGTGTCTAGTTCAGTGTTAAGGACCGCCTTGTGCAATGCATCCCAGGACTCTGTTCATCTGGCAAAACTGAAGCTCTGCACCCATCATACAAACGCCCCGATTCCTCTTCTCCCTCATCCCCTGACAACAGCATCAGTTTCCTGCCTCTGTGAATTTGACTGTTCTAGGTGCCTCATTTAAATGACCCCTTGCAGTGCTTGTCTTTTTGTGACTGGCCTTTTTCACTTAGCAGAATGTCCTCAGGCTTCGCCCATGCTGCAGCACCTGTCTGAATTTCCTGCCTTTTTCAAGCTGAGTAATTTCTGGCATATGCATATCCCACATTTTGTTGAGCACTTGGGCGGCTTCCACCTTTTGGCTTTTGTGAATACTGTTGTTGTGAACATGAATGTATAAACATCTCTCTTAGAAATGCTGTTTTAAGTTCTTTTAGCTAAGTATCCATCAGTACATTTTTAAACTCAACAAGATAATTTTTGAAATTTGCTGAAAGAGGGTTAAGTAGGATGAAACAAAAGCAACTTTGTAGGGCTTTGCAACTGATAGTAAGGGATGTGCTGACAGTAAGATAGATTGTATCTGCTCTAGAATCCAAGATCAGGATGATAATCCAACGGGATATTTCCCAGGGGTCTGTGAGTGGCATTTATTCATTGAATGGCTCAGACCTCAGAAGCAGTGGGAGAGAAGCTAATCTGAAAAATCGTTGATTGTGGTCAGCAGAGCAAATATACTTCAGGTTTTAAGTGTCTTAAGTCTTAAGGTTCATTTTATGGCACTTAACTGTAGTTTAGGAGTTTCAGAATAATATGTTTGTGGTAGAAAATACGAGAAGCACAGAAGTGCGTGCATATGCGTGTATGCGTGTAGCCAGTTGCTAGGTGGAAAGACGTATCTCTGTCCTTGCTTAGATAGCTTCTAAGAGAAGCCCCCCAGTGGTCCAGATGGCACCTTCCACAACCTTCACGGGCTGCTGTGTGTGCGCAGAGAGCCACCCCGGTGGGGGAGCTGGACTGAAGGACAAGTGACACTCTTTTGTTTCTCTGGCACAGGACTGAGGATAAATGTGGTGCCTTTCCCCTAAGTTCACACCTGATGGTACTCTCGAATCTTAGTCCTCTGATGACAAAAACAGGTGAGAAAAGATAAACCTAAGGAAAAGTAACCCAAGGGCAAAGAGTACTGTGCACCCAGCCAAGATGCCCTGAGCCCTTCCTTCCCTCCCTCAGGCAGGCCGCTGGGGAGACATTTCCACGGGGAGACCAGGCTCTGAACATCTTCTCTGCTCACAGTTTAAGCTGCAGCACCCGGCACCACCCCCAGGGGACGCCCGCAGGTGGCTCTGAGCTCTCCCTTTGGCTCTGCACCTGCCATTGCAAGGGTCATGGTGGGGGTCCTCTGTTCTCCCCCAGTGAGCTCCACCTTGTGTGGCTCAGATTTTGAGACCACTCTTTTAAGTGAAGTATTGTAAGAGTAGAAAAACAAACACCACATGTACTCACTACTAAATTGGAACTAATCAATCAACACCCACTTGGTAGTAAAACTCAACAAAAAGCAAGCAGGTGGGAGGGGGAGGGGGGTTAAATTCACACCTAATGGGTGCAATGCCTGCTGTCTGGGTGAGGGGCACATTTATAACTTTGACTCAAACTGTACTAAAGCAATTCATGTAACCCAAACATATGTAACCCCTGCAATATTCTGAATTTAAAAAATAAAAGAAGGATACACTTAATATTCATCAGTATGCTGCAATTATATTATTATTATTTTTTTTATTGTTGGGGATTCATTGAGGGTACAATAAGCCAGGTTACACTGATTGCAATTGTTAGGTAAAGTCCCTCTTGCAATCATGTCTTGCCCCCAGAAAGTGTGACACACACCAAGATCCCACCCCCCTCCCTCCGTCCCTCTTTCTGCTTTCCCCCCTCATAACCTTAATTGTCATTAATTGTCCTCATATCAAAATTGAGTACATAGGATTCATGCTTCTCCATTCTTGTGATGCTTTACTAAGAATAATGTCTTCCACGTCCATCCAGGTTAATACCAAGGATGTAAAGTCTCCATTTTTTTTAATGGCTGAATAGTATTCCATGGTATACATATACCACAGCTTGTTAATCCATTCCTGGGTTGGTGGGCATTTAGGCTGTTTCCACATTTTGGCGATTGTAAATTGAGCTGCAATAAACAGTCTAGTACAAGTGTCCTTATGATAAAAGGATTTTTTTCCTTCTGGGTAGATGCGCAGTAGTGGGATTGCAGGATCAAATGGGAGGTCTAGGTTGAGTGCTTTGAGGTTTCTCCATACTTCCTTCCAGAAAGGTTGTACTAGTTTGCAGTCCCACCAGCAGTGTAAAAGTGTTCCCTTCTCTCCAAATCCACGCCAGCATCTGTAGTTTTGAGATTTTGTGATGTGGGCCATTCTCACCGGGGTTAGATGATATCTCAGAGTTGTTCTGATTTGCATTTCTCTAATATATAGAGATGATGAACATTTTTTTCATGTGTTTGTAGCCATTCGTCTGTCGTCTTTAGAGAAAGTTCTATTCATGTCTCTTGCCCATTGATATATGGGATTGTTGGCTTTTTTCATGTGGATTAATTTGAGTTCTCTATAGATCCTAGTTATCAAGCTTTTGTCTGATTCAAAATATGCAAATGTCCTTTCCCATTGTGTAGGTTGTCTCTTTGCTTTGGTTATTGTCTCCTTAGCTGTATAGAAGCTTTTCAGTTTAATGAAGTCCCATTTGTTTATTTTTGTTGTTGTTGCAATTGCCATGGCAGTCTTCTTCATGAAGTCTTTCCCCAGGCCAATATCTTCCAGTGTTTTTCCTATGCTTTCTTTGAGGATTTTTATCGTTTCATGCCTTAAATTTAAGTCCTTTATCCATCTTGAATCAATTTTTGTGAGTGGGGAAAGGTGTGGGTCCAGTTTCAGTCTTTTACATGTAGACATCCAGTTCTCCCAACACCATTTATTGAATAGGGAGTCTTTCCCCCAAGGTAAGTTCTTGTTTAGTTTATCGAAGATGAGGTGGTTGTAAGATGTTAGTTTCATTTCTTGGTTTTCAATTCGATACCAAGTGTCTATGTCTCTGTTTTTGTGCCAGTACCATGCTGTCTTGAGCACTATGGCTTTGTAGTACAGACTACAATCTGGTATGCTGATGCCCCCAGCTTTATTTTTGTTACTAAGAACTGCCTTAGCTATACGGGTTTTTTCCGTTTTTCCAGTTCCATACAAAATGCAGAATCATTTTCTCCAAATCTTGAAAGTACGATGTTGGTATTTTGATAGGAATGGCATTGAATAGGTAGATTGCTTTGGAAGTATAGACATTTTAACAATGTTGATTCTTCCCATCCATGAGCATGGTATGTTCTTCCATTTGTTAATATCCTCTGCTATTTCCTTTCTGAGGATTTCATAGTTTTCTTTATAGAGGTCCTTTACCTCCTTGGTTAGGTATATTCCTAGGTATTTCATTTTCTTTGAAACTATGGTGAAGGGAGTTGTGTCCTTAATTAGCTTCTCATCTTGACTGTTATTGGTGTATACAAAGGCTACTGACTTGTGGACATTGATTTTATATCCTGAAACATTACTGTGTTTTTTGATGACTTCTAGGAGTCTTGTGGTTGAGTCTTTGGGGTTCTCTAAGTATAAGATCATGTCGTCAGCAAAGAGGGAGAGTTTGACCTCGTCTGCTCCCATTTGGATTCCCTTTATTTCCTTGTCTTGCCTAATTGTATTGGCTAGAACTTCCAGCACCATGTTGAATAGTAAAGGTGACAGAGGACAACCTTGTCTGGTTCCAGTTCTAAGAGGAAAAGCTTTCAGTTTTACTCCATTCAGTAAAATATTGGCTGTGGGTTTGTCATAGATAGCTTCAATCAGTTTTAGAAATGTGCCACCTATGCCTATACTCTTCAGTGTTCTAATTAGAAAAGGATGCTGGATTTTATCAAATGCTTTTTCTGCATCTATTGAGAGGATCATGTGATCTTTATTTTTGCCTCTGTTAATATGGTGGATAACGTTTATAGACTTGCGTATGTTAAACCAGCCTTGCATCCCTGGGATGAAGCCTACTTGATCATGATGAATGACTTTTTTGATGATAAGCTGTAATCTATTGGCTAGGATTTTGTTGAGAATTTTTGCGTCTATGTTCATGAGTGAGATTGGTCTGAAATTCTCCTTTTTGTTTGGGTCTTTTCCTGGTTTTGGTAACAGGGTGATGTTTGCTTCATAGAATGTGTTGGGGAAGATTCCTTCTTCCTCAATTTTTTGGAATAATTTCTGCAGTACAGGAATAAGCTCTTCCTTGAAGGTTTCATAGAATTCTGGAGTGAAGCCATCTGGACCAGGGCATTTTTTGGTTGGAAGATTTTTTATTGTTTCTTTGATCTCAGTGCTTGAAATTGGTCTGTTCATGAGCTCTATTTCTTCCTGGCTGAGTCTAGGGAGAGGGTGTGATTCCAAATATTGATCCATTTCCTTCACATTGTCAAATTTCTGGGCATAGAGTTTCTGGTAGTATTCAGAGATGATCTCTTATATCTCTGTGGGATCAGTTGTTATTTCCCCTTTATCATTTTTGATTGAGGTTACTAGAGATTTTACTTTTCTATTCCTCATTAGTCTGGCCAATGGTTTATCTATTTTATTTATTTTTTCAAAAAACCAACTCCTTGTTTCATTAATTTTCTGAATGATTCTTTTGTTTTCAATTTCATTGATCTCTGATTTGATTTTGGATATTTCTTTTCTTCTACTGAGTTTAGGCTTAGATTGTTCTTCTTTTTCCAATTCCATAAGATCTCTTGTGAGATTGTTGATGTGCTCTCTTTCTGTTTTTCGAATGTAGGCATCTAAAGCGATGAATTTTCCTCTCAAAACAGCTTTTGCAGTATCCCACAGGTTTTGGTAGCTTGTGTCTTCATTGTTGTTATGCTCAAGGAAGTTAATGATTTCCTGTTTTATTTCTTCCTGCACCCATCTGTTATTCAACTGAAGATTGTTTAATTTCCATGCCTTTGGGTGGGCTTGAGCATTTTTGTTAGAGTTGAGTTCCACCTTTAGTGCCTTATGGTCTGAGAAGATACAAGGTAAAATTTCAATTCTTTTGATTCTGTTGATATTTGTTTTGTGTCCCAGGATATGATAAATTTTGGAGAATGTTCCATGGGGTGATGAGAAGAATGTATATTCTTTATCTTTGGGGTGGAGCATTCTATATGCATCTATCAAGCACAGTTGTTCTAGGGTCTCATTTAAATCTCTTACATCTTTGTTTAATTTCTGTTTAGAGGATCTGTCCAGCTCTGTAAGACGAGTGTTAAAGTCCCCTGTTATTATGTATTATCAGATATCATATTGCTCAGACTGAGTAAGGTCTGTTTCAAGAATCTGGGAGCATTTAAGTTGGGTGCATAAATATTTAAAATTGAAATGTCTTCTTGTTGTATTTTTCCCTTGACCAATATAAAGTGACCATCCTTGTCTTTTTTGACGTTAGTTGCTTTAAATCCACATGTATCTGAAAATAAGATTGCAACTCCTCTTTCCTTCTGAATTCCATTTGCCTGAAAAATTGTCTTCTAACCCTTGACTTGGAGCTTTAATTTGTCTTTTGAAGCCAGGTGTGTTTCTTGCAGACAGCAAATGGATGGCTTGTGTTTTTTTAATCCAGTCAGCCAATCTATGTCTCTTCAGTGGGGAATTCAAGCCATTAACATTTATTGAGATAATTGATAAGTGTGGTAGTATTCTATTCGTCTTATTTTGTGAGAGTCCATTGCTTAGTTTTATCTTTTGCATCAGTGTGGAGGTTAGGTTCTGTCCTTTAATTTCTGAGTTCTTACTTTGCTGCTGATCCATTGTGGTGGTCAGTGTGTAGAACAGGTTGAAGTATTTCCTCTAGAGCTGGTCTTGTTATGGCAAATTTCCTCAATGTTTGTATATCCGTAAATGATTTGATTTCTCCGTCAATTTTGAAGCTTAGCTTAGCAGGGTACAGAATTCCGGGCTGGAAATTGTTCTGTTTAAGTAGATTAAAAGTAGATGACCATTGTCTTCTTGCTTGGAAAGTTTCATTAGAGAAGTCTGCGGTTACTCTAATGGATTTGCCCCTGTAGGTCAACTGGCGCTTACTCCTGGCAGCTTGCAGAATTTTTTCTTTTGTCTTGACTTTGGACAGGTTCATCACAATGTGTCTTGGAGAAGCTCAGTTAGAGTTGAGGCAACCTGGGGTCCGATGTCCCTCTGAAAGCAGTGTGTCAGAATCTTTGGTGATATTTGGGAAATTTTCTTTTATAATATTCTCTAGTATGGCTTCCATTCCTCTGGGGCATTCTTCTTCCCCTTCTGGAATTCCTATAACTTGTATGTTGGAACGCTTCATTAAGTCCCATAATTCTGACAGTGAACGTTCTGCTTTCTCTCTCTTCTTCTCTGCCTCTTTTACTGTCTTAGTTATCTCAAGAACTTTGTCTTCTACCTCTGAAATTCTTTCTTCTGCATGGTCTAACTTGTTGCTGATACTTTCCATTGCATCTTTAAGTTCCCTAATTGACTGTTTCATTTCCTTCAGCTCTGCTATATCCTTTTTATATTCTTCATATCATTCATCTCTTATTTGATTCTGTTTTTGGATTTCCTTTTGGTTATTTTCCACTCTATTAGCAGTTTCCTTCATTGTTTCCATCATTTCTTTCATTGTTTTCAACATGTGTATTCTAAATTCCCTTTCTGTCATTCCTAACATTTCTGTATAGGTGGAATCCTCTGCAGTTGCTACCTCATGGTCCCTTGGCGGGGTTGTTCTGGATGATTCTTCATGTTGCCTGGAGTTTTCTGCTGATTCTTCCTCATGAGTGATTTCTTTTATCTGTTTCCTTGCCCTAATTTTCCTTTCACTTCCTCTTGCTCTTTAAGTTCTTATGCCTGTGGACTAAGGGTTACAGGACCAGAAGGGTGGGAAGGTTGAAGAGCAAAAAAGGGGTAATAGAAAGGAGGACCGAGTGATAAGAAAAAAAAGAAAAATAGAGAAAGGAGAGGGTGTGGGTAAAAGGAATATTGACAAAAAGAAGAGAGGTACAGAAAGAGGGAGACAGAGCAATATAGGTGTACAGTAGGGTACTTTGACACAACCTTAAAAAAACCCCACCTTGTGGGGGTGCCCAGTTGGGTGGTTCCCTTGAGGTCAGCAGCTCTTTGCTAACCTGATCAGACACAGTACCCCACCTCCACCAAGTAGAGAGAAAAGACAAAAATGCTATAAACCAAATCACAACAAGCAAACAGAAAACTTTACAGGGTAAAATTGGGTGAAAAACCAAATAATAACACTAGCAAAAATGAAATTCTAGTTATTGAAATATGCAGCAATGGGAAATTATAATTAAACTAGAAAAATTGAGAAAGAAAAAGGATCTGTATGGAAAAGGTTGAAATTAAAAAACAAAACAACATCAAGAACATCAAAATAAATAAAACAAACAAACAAACAAAAAAAAACACAACCAAAAACCAAGCGGTATTTATATGTTATTGAATATTGTCTGGGCAACACATGGTCTTCTGGGGTATGAGATGTTAGTCACAGTTCTGATATGACTGGAGGCTGCTGATTTCTCAAACCCCAGCAGGTAGACACCCTAAATCTCTCTTCAGCCCACTTAAAAGGCACTTTGAACTTGTAAAATTGCTGAGCAGAAGCTTTCCCAGGAAAGTGCTTGTCACTGGAATCACTGCTGAAGTGGCTATCCACTTACCCAGTGTGCCAAAACCGGTCTCACTCTGCCCCTGAGGGTTAGGGCTGCAAGGCGGCTCAGACCCCACCCTTAGGCTACTTGGTGCTGGGTTACCAGCTCCCACCCGATTCTAGCTCTGCGACCCTCAGGGCGGAGCTTGCTGGGGCAGATCACTCACAATGGCTCCCTGTGACCCACAGCCAAACACTATTAGCTCCGTCTGGCTCAGCGGCTCAGACTGGGGCCCTAGACAATGGCCAAAGTTCTCCGCACTCTCACTCAGGCTCTCCCCAAGGCAGTTCAACTGTGTGCCAAGTCCAAAGACATCAAAACAGTTCACAGGTAAGGCCTTTCTGGTTTGCAGTCTCACTGCTACTGAACTTATAGTTGCGGGCGGGTTTAGACGGATTGAACACATGCGACCACTTGCCGTTTTTCCACTGTTTTAGTCCTCCTCTTGGGGTCCAGAAGTCTCTCGCTGACTCCCTGTATCCTCACAGGGGCGATGATAGGCAGATCCCACCAGCCAGAGATGCCTGAAGTCCTATCTCCCCAAACTCATGGTGCCCATATGCAAGGAAGCTGTTACTCGGCCGCCATCTTTCTCCACTACCTCCTATGCTGCAATTTTATATTTTGGGTTTCCTTCTTCAATTCCTTCCCCCTCACCCCAAACAGATGTGTTTCTGAGATGATTTTGTTATGCCAGGGAAGACTGGTGGAAAAGCAAAAAATGGAAGAAAATCATGTCTTTATTTTCCTCTCTTCATTTGTTATTGTTTATATCTTTATCTTGTCTGATGGCAAATTCAATCCAGAAGGAACTGATCCATCCACTTTCGCTTCTAACAGAGGGCCATGGAATTCTCATCTCAGAGCTAAACTGAAAAACCCAATCGATAGCTACTTAAAAAGCAAATTAAAGGCACCATGCTCATATGGAAATTCGGGTCCCCTTGGGACTGGCTGGGAAGCCAGCTTCCCATGCATTTAGCTCCTGCCTGCCTCTCTCTCCAGGGCTTCCTACTTGATAATCCTCAACCTCCACATGCCGCCCATTTCTCTGGACTTAGTGCTGTGATGCAGGATTCTGAATCAGCTCTCATCTTTGCTGCCATCCCCAGTAAGTCATAAAGAATGAAAGTATCAAAGAAATTCAAATCCCCTGTGAATCCTCAGTTTGCAGAGTGGACATCCCTCATGTTGGTGCCTCTCATTAACACGGAGCAAGATGTGTATTGATAGAAACTGCCAAGGGAGTTTTAAAAGCTCTTTATGCCCTCCATGGCCCAAAATGATCAAGAAACCTTTCCACTACTGTATCTTATTTTCCATCAGAATTTCTTTCGGTAGCTTTAAACTGATGAGGCCATAGGTTTTGAGATAAACTCACTAAAATGAATGAGGAGATCAGGACAGGTCTCCCCAGGGTTAGAAGAGAAAGGGACCCAAGCTCGGCTCTGTTTATCCTTTCAAATCTCCGAGCTGTGGAGTCAGTAAGGCCCTGTGAGGCATCTTAGCAGTGCCTGGAGTTTGTTCCATTGTTTGTCTCAACCGCGGAGTGTACCTTCTTGAGTGGTTCAAACACCTTCCACAGCACTCTGAAGCCTCCTAGTACACCATTTGCAATAGAATGAAATTAGAAATAAGTCAGGCCCGTCTTGTGTGTGTTCATTTACATATGAATAAAACCCAGCCCAATTCTCCCAATGACCTACAAAGTATCTACTGTCATCTTCCTTTTACAGATGTAAAAGCATAATTGGTCTGACATGTCACAGCAAGTGTTGGAGCCGTGAGTGGCATGAGGGGTATCTACTAGCCAAGAACCAACGTTCTTCCCATCTCTGTCCGGCTGTTCCTTCGGTGATGAAAACAGTGATTATCTATCAACCCCTTTGCCGCACCATTTTCTCTCAAACAATGCCTGGCTGCTAACAGTTGCCCAACAACTGTGAATTCCCTTCCTTCCCTTTCCTTCTTCTCCGATCTGGCTAATTTCCTTGGCTGCTAGCTTTCGCAGACTATCACAATTCCCCAAACAGTTCAAATCAGTTCTGTGTTTGAGCGGAATATAGAATCTGTCACAATGTTGGCCTTCTGACATTGTGTTTTTATACACTATGCTTTTCAAATTGGGGCCAATCAACTTGTCATTCATGGAAATGTTTTCAGCAGAGATTATGCTGACACATGGGAATGCATATGTCACATTTATAGGGAAAGTTTTAAAATCTGATCATTCTGCTGGCACTGATTCATTGTTAACCAAAGACAAGGTTATTAGGATGCCTTAAGTGTGGCTCTTTTGGATCAACTCAGCTACTTCTGATGGCCCCCAGGCTTTTAAGAATTTCTCCTACAAGGATATAAAAAAGAAGATCAACTCTTCTTTAAAAAGTAGGAAAATGATTAAATAATATACTATAGATATTGGAGAAATGGTCCCGCATTCAATCAGTTACAATGCCAGTTCACTGAGTTCCTTCTCACACTATGGCTCAGGGTCTAAAATAGGGTCTCAGTCACATTAAGGTGGCCAGGGAGCTCTTTGGCTAAGGGTCCTACTAAGTGAAAAACAGGATGATTGGGTTATTCTTCTTGGAAATAAGACCAGTGCAGATTTGAGCACAGCAGGAGAATGTAGCCTCACCACCATGGTTCTCATTCTGGAAAAATCCAAGCTAGGGCCGTGGGGATGCAGCAAGCTGAGGTGAGCACTGTAGCAGGAATTTGTATCTCAGCCCAAGAATGTCTGCCATGCATCTGACAGCTTCTTGGGTGTCTCCTCTTAACTTCTCTACAACAGACTTCTTACTTCTCCCCCCCAGTCCTGTATATTGACATTAGCCCCTCAAGCTTGGAAATGCTGCACTGCTAGTTGCTGTGGCCAAAAACTTTAGGGCTATCCCTAGTGCCTCTCTCCTCTCACCCTGCACTTCCGAGCTGTCTGCGTGTGCCATTGCCTCTGTGTCCACCATACACAATGCATCCAATTCCAATCACTTCTTACCACCTTCATTGCCAATACTTTGGCCAAGCTGCCATCATCTCAAGCCTGGATTCCTGCAGCAGCCCCCAGTGGATATCCTGTTCCTTGGTTGTCCTGGACAAGCCACCATCAATATAAGAAACCTGATTATAACCAAGGGCAGATCAGCCACCTCTCTGTCCAGACCCTCTCTGGCCCCTTTAGATTAGCAGCCATGGTCCGTCCAGGGGTCTGCAAGGCTCGCAGTCTTACCCCTGCTCCCTCTCTGGCCTCCTCCATTACCATTCTCTCCCTCGCTCTTTCTACTCCAGCCACAATGGTGTCCTTGCTCTTGTCAGCCACCAAACAGCTCAACCAGAGCCTGAGTCTGGATTCATAACCCGTGTTCCATCTAGAGTCCTTTGAACAAGTTTCAAATATCATCTCAACACCCTCTGGAGAAAGTACAAACCACGCATCTAATCAATCAACGAGACAAGTCAGTTCTAATTCCAAAATATGTGTCTAGCAGGTTTTTTTCACCAGCGCCACTGTCGCACTGTTTATACCACCCCTCAGTTGCTCGCGTCTGAATCAGCGCCTTATGGCTGTGCTCGGGCGCCCTTCCCAGACGTGTTCGCAAGGCAGTTCTCTCATTTCCTTACTCACACAGCTATCTCGCCCCCTTTACAATTGTCACCTGTATCTTCGCCTACCAGAGTGTAAACCCCATGAAAGTAGTCATAGCTATCCTTTTTACAAATCCGTGGTATCCCCAAGAACTTAGAACGGTGCCCAGCAGTGGCAAGCACATATGGCGTGTTAGCTTAAGGAAAACAAGAAGCTGAAAAACCTAGTTCTAGACCTGGATTCGACATTGTGAGACTTTGGGTAAGACATCTCAATCTTCTGACGTCTGGAGAGATGACTGTCTACACCTCCTGCTTCCTGATTTTGAGGTGACTCTCAGGTTGTCGTGAAAACATTCCAAAAAGGAGACCTCAGCGTGCAAATGCAGAGTGGTGGAGGGACACACGTGGTTGAAGCCGTGGACGGCACAGCGGGCTCGTGCCTGGCCTGTGCTGCAGCCACATGCTCAGGATTGCTCTTCTGGAAAATTATCATGTTATTGAAAAGTCTTGTCAAATTCTACCTTAGCGCTAATGTGTAGCTGCAGTTTGATGAAACCAGAAAAAAAAAAAAAAAGGATCATGAAAAGATGAGGGAGCTGAGCAGTAAATGCTCCTGGTAAAAACCATTGCCATGGAAACCCCCCACTTTGCTTTATGTGTACGGCATTCTGGCAGTGACCGAGCAGAGTGCTCCAGCTAGCTTGCTGAATTATTCAAACTCACGCCACGTAGTGCCGGAGTCTTTGTGCTCCAACTTTGTGTGGATGATATGACTGTGCTCTGAAGTTCAAAAATAGCGTTACCACGGGGTCTTAACACTTTTGAATAAATTCTTTATTAAAAACACTTGCAGCAGAATCACTTCTCAAACTACGACTTGCAATTGGAGCAGACGCACTGTTCTGCATTAAATAGTGAGGAACCTGTTTTAAAGTGTTCTTCTTCATTTTTTAAAATGGGTTTCCTTCCTTTGGGCATTGTGATTTATGCCTTTATTCATCCTCATTAAGATTTGTAAGCAGCTTAAAAATAAAAAATGTTAATTTTACTTGTAAAGTAGTAGACATGCACCTATAAATGTTAACAAGCCTCTTGCTAGAAGGCAGATGACTTTTTCTCACTCCTTCCTTCATGCAGCTGTCCACGATGCACCTCCTGTGCGTCAAACGTGTGGTAAGTAATGAAGAACAGTAGCTCACAAATGCCTCTAGCCCTTCCTTTATTCATGGAGCATACAGGCTAGTGGGAGAGAAAATCAAACAAATAGCCAGAGACAGTCTAATTAAAATCGGGCTGATTGCTGGGCGTTGCTGTGGGCACCTGTACTCCCAGCTACTTGGGAGACTGAGGCAAGAGAATCACTTAAGCCCAGGAGTTGGAGGTTGCCGTGAGCTGTGACACCAAGGCACTCTACCGAGGGCAACATAGTGAGACTCTGTCTCAAAAAAAAAAGAAAAAGAAAAAGAAAAAAATCAGGCTGAGTGTCACTAAGGAAAAGCAAGAGGCTGAGCAGGAGTGGGGACTACAGTTTTCCAACGGACGTCCTTTCACCTGGGACCCAAAGGAGCCGGCTGGGGAGGGATGAGGATGAGCCTCCTAGGGGACTGAAGAGCATGTGTGACAATCCCAGGGTGAGGAGGTGAGGAGAGAAGGCGCGGAAAGAGAGGAGTGATGAACTGGTGAGACCTGACAATTCGGGGCCCTGTAAGCGATGGGGAGAACTTAGGGAATCTTTGAAGAGAGAGCTTTGAAAGGTTTGAGGTAAGAAAGTGACGGGATTGGATTCTGGTAAAGGGTCTCTGTGGGTGGTGAGGGGAGGCTGAGCTGGAGGTGGGGTGTGGGTGGGGACAGCACTCAGGGGGCTTCTGCCTTGTCCAGATGTAAGTAACTTGGTTATGGTGGTGGCAGTGGTGGTGGGACTGTTGGTAGTGAGGATGGTGAATTGACAGCCCACTGGACACACATGTTGGAAGTAGGCTGGACAGGTCTGGCTGATGGATTGGATATGTGGTTTATGATCCGGAAGGTGTTGAAATATTTTTGGAACAGACTCAAAACATGCTATGTGAGGACACGTGAGGGAACCTTAGGAAGGGATCCAGACTCAGACCATGGGGATGATGGCAATGAATTTAGCACCTGGAGCCGGGTGGTTGCTGTGGGACAAAGGCCACAGAGAGCTGATTCCATCAACTGCCAGCTTGACATGTGGCGCAGAACCGCCAAGCTGCCTGGCAGCCGCCAGCCTTGGATTCTCCTGCAGAGGTTTCTGGGAGTGGGTTATTCTCCTGTGTGTGTTAAAAAGGGGCCCATTCTCCTCCTGAGAATCCCTATGACTGCCAGGATCTCCAGCATCCTGGAATGCTTATCTTTTAAGAATAATCAACACTTTAAAAAAAAATCAAAGTAATACATGCACATAGTTAAGACAAAAGTAAAATTGTTTGAAAAGGCTAAAATAAGAAGCTGTGGTCCCAGCTATGTCTCTCTTCTCCCCTCAAGTTCTAGTCACTAGAGGCAACCACCTGGGTTCTTTCAACTGTTGCTGTGGTTACCTTCATGTCTGTGATGACATGACCATATTATTATTTCTTGATTCATCAATTATTTTTATCAGGTGAAATTTACACAATATAAAATTAAACCTTTTCGAGTGTATAGTTCAGTGGCATTTAGTGCATTCACAAGGCTGTGCCCGCCTCTCTCTAGTGTCAAGACTTTGCCATACTCCAGGATGACACCCACAGCCTCTAAGTGCTCCCCACTAACTTACCTTCAATCTTTCTGCATTTGTCTAGTTTGGATATTTTCTATAAAAAGAATCATACAATATGGACCTTTTGTGCCTGGCTTCTTTCATTTAGCATAATGTTTTCCAGATTCACCCACATTGTATCATGTTTCAGTACATCATTTCTGTGGATGGCTGAATAATATTCCATTGTCTGTAGAGAGCACAATTCATTTACCCATCGTGTGTTGAATATTGGGTGGTTTCCACATTTTGGCTCTTATGAAAAAATGCTGCTATAAACATTCATGTTCAAGTTTCTGTGTAGACATAGTTTTTATTTATACACACACAATTAAAGGAGGAATTACTGGATTATAAAAGTTCTATGTTTAACTTTTTGAGAAACTGCCAAACTATTTTCCACAGTGGTGGCACCATTTTACATTCCCATCAGCAATGAACGTTGATGCCTATTTCTTTATAACCTCATCAATACTTGTTATTTCCTTTTTTAAATTTTTGCTTTATTTTGTTTTCTAATCTAGCCATCCCAAGTGTGAGTGATGTGGAATCTCACTGGGGTTTTGATTTGAATTTCCCTGATGACCACTGAAGTTGCATATCTTTTTATGCTCTTGCTGGCCATTTGTATATCCTTTTGGGGAAATGTTTATTCACATTCACTGCCCATTTTTTAATTGGAATTTTTTGCTTTTGGTTGTTAAGTTATAAGTGTTCCTTCTGTATTCTAGACCATACTGAAATATATGATTTGTAGATATTTCATCTCATTTTATAAGTTGTCTATCATTTTCTTGACAATGTCAGTTTTATCTATTTTAATCTAGATGAAATCAAATGTATCTATATTTTCATTTTCTTTTGATGTCAAATCTCAGAATTCATCGCCAACTCACAAAGACTTACTTCTACATTTCTTCTGACAGTTTTATAGTTTTAGCTCTTACATTTAGGTTGTTGATCCATTTGGAATTAATTTTTGTATGTGGTGTGGGGGAAGAAGCCAGCTTTATTCTTTTGCATGTAGTTATCCAATTGTTATAGGGCTATTTGCTTAAGAGACTATTGTTGACTATTGAATGGTCTTGGCAACTTTATCAAATCAATTAAATATAATTATTGGGTTTATTTATGGAATGTCAATTCTATTGCTTTGATCTATATGTCTATCCTTATGCCAATACCACATTATTTTAATTACTGTAGCTTTGTAGTAAGTTTTGAAACTTTGTTTTTCTTTTTTGGAGATGATTTTGGCTATCTCAGTTCCCCTGCAATTCCATATGAATTTGAGGATTGCCTTTTCCAAGTTCGCATAGCTTTTAAAAGCTATTTAAATTTTATATGACATTGAAAGTAATCTGCAGATCCTTCTTTTGGCAGAATTGTCATCATAGTCTTCCAGTCCAGGAACATGGCTGTCTTCTCGAAAAATTATCTTTAATTTCTTTCAACAATATTTTGTAGGTTTCAATGGACATGTCTTTCACCTCCTTGGTTAAATTCGTGTGTAGGTATTTTAGTCTTTGGAGGTTATAGTAAATAGAATTATTTGCTCAATTTCTTTTTCAGATTGTTCATTGCTGGTGTACAGAAATAAAACTTTGATTTTATTGATTTTGATTTGAACAGCAGTTTTAATTCTGTACAGCAGTTTTGGATTATTGATTTAATCTCTTCTGTTGTTATATGTCTGGTGAGATTTTCTATTTCTTCTTGAGTCAGTTTTGGGAATTTGTGTGTTTCTAAGAATTTTTCCATTTCCTCTAAATCTTAGTTTGTAGATGTATGATTGTTCTTAGTATTCTCTTATAATTCTTTAGTTTCTGTATGGTGGGTTGTGTGGTCCTTCCCTTCATTTATGATTTTAGTTATTTTCATCTTCTCACTTCTTAGTCAGTCTAACTAAAAGTTTGCCAGTTTTGTTGATGTTTTCAAAGAATCAACTTTTGGCTTCCTTGATTCTTTCCATTGTTCTCCCATAATTCCTTGGGATGGGCAGCCATACTCTTTCCTGGAGACTTAAAACAATAGTTATTTTTCTCACTCATAGTTCTACTGGTCAGTTATGAAAGTTCTTGAAGCTATGTTCCAATTATTTTATCCTCTAATATATTTTCATATGTTGCCTTTCAAATATTTCTCTCTTTTTTTGCAATCATGTTTTGCAGGAAATCCATCTAAAACTTACTTTCAACAAATATACTCAAGTGCGTTTATGTTGCCATTTAGTTTCCTTGCTTTTGAGTTAGGTGTACCAGAATAACTAGATGCAAGAACATCTGTGGCCACTATGTAGAATTGCCCTTTCTAGTCAATCTTCAAAATGCCTACTCACATATCACAGGGGAGCAAAGCCAAATCAACCATGTCCATCCTACTCACACTTGAAGTAGTTGGCAGTGTCTTGCTGTGCAAATAGAAACTCTGTAGCCCTTCATGTGATGGCCTATTTTCCTTGAAGGCTGGAGGGGTGAAGATTGTCAGCTCAGACAGGACAAAAGTATCTCTGTGCTTACTCCAGGCAAAATTGAGAGGCAGTTCTTCCCTCTTGTTAGTAAGTTGGGGTTGGGGCTCACAGGGTTGCAGGCCTGTTTTTGCTCCCCTATTCTGAGAGAGGAAATTTTTTTTTTTTTTAATCACAAAGTTCTCTGTGATGGATAGAACTTTGTGAGCCCTCCCAGGACTGTTTACATTTCAGAAGGGATCATTCAGGGCCTTACGAGGGAGAAACAAGATGATATCATTTTTGGTATCAACCGAGGAAGAAGAAACAGAAGGCAGATACTTTTCTAGACATTATCTTATTCAGGAGACAGAACCTCAGGCATTTCCAGTCTTTCTAGACTGTATATCTATTTTACTTCTCAAATTTCTCCTTTTTAATAATCTCATTCCTAAGCATATGATGGGGGCCTTACATGATATTTTGTGTAGAAAAATAGGCCCTGTATTATTTTCCCTAAAAAGCATAGCTTGTGGCAGTAAACATCAGGCCTGGGACTGACAGTTGTGTCTATAGGTTGTATTTTCCTGTAAGGGCTTTTATCATCTGGGTCTAGCTCACTGATTGCCTCGCTTGCTTTTTTCTAGCTTTGGTTTGTGTTTCTGATAATTTCTCTGTCTTGGAAATATTTATTTATAACTGAAAATGCTCTTACTCCCCAAATGGATTTGAGCAGCACACAAGAAAAGATGCAATAATAATAACTATTTAAAAATAAAAGTCAGAAATTAAAAGCTATGTGGTACATGTGGAAATAATATTATAAACAACAGGCTTTGAAGTTGAACACCCCTAGGAAAATTAGCTCTTAGTCCTTGTCTGTTGCATATAAATGAAAAATAATAATTAAACCTACATCCTGGGGTTATTATAAAGATTAAAGTATAATATTTAGTTTGATGCTGGCACATTGGCAAAATTAAAAAAGTAGGTATTATCACATGGTTAGAAGGGAAATAAGTAGACCAAAACCTTGGGCTTCTTTATTTTCTATGATTTTACTTTTTGGCACAGAGTTTCTTGAAATACCAGGCAAAAATATGGATGCATAAGATTAGGTAATACCTATTAATTTTCTGGAATGTGGCTTTTGTTGGCCAAGCCTTTCCTGCCTGCCATAGGCAAATCCAAGAATTTATGATGCTCAATCAAAGGAATAAAATTTCCAAATAACATTCTTGTTAAGGGCAAGTCGATGCCAGGGTAGAAAGAGTGGCCAAAATTCAGTGAGCATCTACTTTGTACTAAAATCTATTTTAAGAAATGAATATATTTGATTCATTAAATATTCTCAATAATCCTATGAATAGATATACTAAATTAAGGTTAAGAAATTTAACAAAGTCCACAGAGCTATTTGAACATCTATGTCTAGAACTAAATCTGGGCCTGTCTGATGGCAAAACCCATATCCATCTACTTTGCTTACCCCAGAGGATTAAGTGAACAAGTGTTCAGAGAGACTAAGAAATCTCTAAGTAAATCCACACCACCAGTTAGAGAAATGATTTTGGCTTTATTTACTTTGCCTTAAGACATAAGGAACTTTTCTGGGCTGTTTTCTCATTGACCCCTGGGTCGGTGTTTTTTTATCTTCTCTGAGGTTTTGTCTTGGACGTTTCCTCTAGGATTCAAAGGAAGCAGGCAAGTCATAATATCTAGAGTTCAGATGATTTCAGTAGAAAACCAGAAAGCAGGTTGCTATTTTTTTCTCTTTGTGTCCTTGCCCCCGCCTCTGTGTGCATATGTATGTGAGTGTGTGCGCGCACACGTGTGTGTGTGTGTGTGTGTGTGAGAGAGAGAGAGAGACAGGCAGCTTGACCCCTCTCTTAATTGTGGCTTTTTTGGTTGTTGTGGCTTTGTTTCTTTTCTCTCTGGAGCAAACATATTTCCAGTCTTTTTGCCTTCTGAGAGCTCTCTCTCTCAAACACAGTGTCAACACACCTTCTCCTTCCACCCACACTGTCATCCACCTCCTGGCAGTGTCCCCCTCCCAGTGACAACAGCGGAGGCAGAACCATCTGCTACATCTCTTACGTCTGCCCACACATTCGATAGCATAGTATCATCTCCACTATCTGACAAGAAAGAGATATCTCCATAGCCTCATGAAAAATGTTCTTTCCAACGGCACTTCTGCTGAAGCTCCAGAAATGCTGTGTAGACCTAGACACAGGGCTGGGGCTCCCTTCAAGTTTGGGAAGATGTTCAACCCTCTCTTTGCACCATTCCAGGGCTTATTCTAAGTATTTGCTTATTTGAAGGACTTGAGGAAAAAGGACAAAGGTTTGCCATGCCCAGGGGTGACGGCCAAGCTACATACGGTCTGGTAGGAAATATTTGCAACACTTACATCAAATAAACTACATGCCTAGAATATACAAAAGCAAAATAAACACCCCTTAAGCTAAAAACCAGGACAACAGCCCAACAACAGACAAAATGGGGGAAAGATGTGAAGAGGCATGTTATAAAAAAGGATACAGGAATGACTAATAAACACGTAAAAATATACTCAACATTGTCAACCAGCAGGGTATCCACATTCTATCCATGGTGAAATGCCCCCTACAGACTCAGTAACATGGCTATTACTACCCAGTGTTAGATAAAAGAAAGACCCAGAGTTGGTGAGGATGTAGAGAAACTCAATTATTCCTGTTTGTAGAAATGTAAAATGGAATAGCCAGGTTAGAAACACTTCAGTAGTTCCTTAGAAATTTGAACATACACTAACATATAACTGAATCCTATTCTACTCTTTAGTATTTACTAAGAGAAATGGTAAAAGCCCTGTTCACCCAAAGATTTTTACATGAACACTCATAGCAGCTTTATTTGTAATAGATCCAAGCTGGAAACAACCTATATGTCCATTGACAGGTAAATGGGCAAACGTGGTACAGCCATACAATGAGCACTCACAGTCAATACATGCAACAGCATGGGTAAATCTTAAAATTATCATGATGAGTGGTCCCATTTAGGTGAAATTGTAGCAAATGACAATTTATGTATATTGGTATAAAGTAGACCATTGGTTGCCTGGAGATTGTAGAGTCAGAGAGAGAAGAATTTATGGCATAGGACACAAGGAAAATTTCCAGGTTGGGTTGGTGGGTTACAGCGCCAGCCACATACACCAAGGCTGGCAGGTTCAAACTCAGCCCCAGCCAGCTAAACAACAATAACATCTGCAACAAAAAATAGCTGGGCATTAAAGAATCCACAGAAATGGCAAGTAAGTGCATGAAAAGATGCTCGATACTATTAGTCATTAAGGAAAAGATATAATAAAGTACCACACCACCTATCAAAACGACTAAAATTGTTTAAAACTAACAATATTAAGTGCTGGTGAGAATGCAGGGAAATTGAATCTTTCATACATTGCTGGTGGGAATGCAAAATGGTTATTAGCCACTTTGGAAAGTAGTTTTACAGTTTCTTATAAAGTAAAATATAGACTTACCATGCAACCCAGGAATCCGAACCTAGGTATTTACTCTAGAGAAACAAAAACTTACGTTCGTACAAAAATCTGTACAGGAACGTTTACAGCAGTTTTATTCACAATTGGCAAAACCAGCAACAATCCAAACGTCCAGCAGTAAGTGGATAGGTAAATAAACAGTACACAGTATTTCCACCAAATGGACTACTTAGCAATAAAAAGGAGAGAACTCCTGATGCAATATTGAGAAATAGGCTAAAGCTACATATTATGTGATTTCACTTATGCAAAATTCTGAAAATGCAAAAATTACAGGGAAACAAAAATATATCTTTAATTGCCAGGATGAGGATAAGGAATGACTACAAAAGAATCCAACAGAACTCTTTGGGGTGATGGAACTATTCTGTATTTTATAGCATATGCACTTAAAAGAACTAATGAAACTGTACACTAAAAAGGGTAAATTTCAAATTTATACCTTAATCTTGAAAAATTCCAAGATATAAAAGATAAAAATACAACAGAAACAATTAGTTTTTCAACACCTCACAACCATGGCAATAGATTCCAACCGAGAAGTGATAAAGGCTTTTGTGATTTCTGGTGTGTAAGTGTCTAACAGGTGGGGTTCAGTTGATTTCACAAAAGGAACTGATGCTACCATCCTTTGCCACAGAGTTAATAAATAATGAACGCTGTTAGGAGCAAATTCCCAGTGCTACAAAAAAATAAAACGAAAGCTATTTAAAATAACATTACTAAACATCTATTTTAAAACCAACTTTTATTCTGATTATATAACAAACACTTCATATGCCAAATTTTATAAACACAAAAAAGGAAGAAATAACATCTCTCATTACTTTGCCATTGAGAGATGATAACTATTAGAATGTTACTGTATTTCCTTCTAATTATTCCATGAATATTTTTCAGAGTCAACATCATGGAAAATATGGTTTTATATCTTCTCCCCTAAACTTATAAAAAGAGCTTTTCTACAATACGACCTGTAAAAATATACTTTCATTTCCTCACATAGATTTTACTATAGCTTCTCAACTCACTTTTCACTTTTTAGATATTAAGTAGCTTCTCAACTTTTATTATTATAAATGTTAACAATGAACTTTTTCATCTAAAACTTTACAATGAACATGTTCAGCAAATTACTCAAATTAAGAGATGTTTAAAAAAAAAAAATCCTCCACCAATTTCAAGAGGGACTTTGCCTAACAAATGCAATCAGTGTAAACTGGTTTCTTGTACCCTCAATGAATCCCCAACAATAAAAAAAAAAAAAAAGGTCTCCACCAACCCTTACCAAGAAATTGTTTTAAAACTGACTGTAGCTTAATATTATGTATTTTTACTTACCTGTAGACTAGTAATGGTAAAATTAGCTATCAATCTGATAACTTCAGGGTATTCCTTCACCATAACTAATTCTCCCAGCTGATAATTTGTCTTTAAACGAGCCAAAAATTGACAAAACTCATGGTAATTACCTGGATCAGACAAACCCTAAATTATGAGACAAGAAAGGCTTTTAAAAGTACTTAAAAACAAACCAACTCATTAATAATAAAATTCCGAAGCATTTATTATTTATTTATTTATCATTTTATTAAATCTTACAGTTTTTGTTGGTACTTACAGTACTCTGTGTCAACTAGGTAATTAACAATGTTAAGCAAAGAGATTTTTCCTAGATTAATTAATGTCATCAATGACTAATAAAAAGCAATTCAAAGTTGGAAAAAAAAAATAGCTGGGCATTGTGGTGAGCATACGTAGCCCCAGTTACTTGGGAGGCTGAGGCACGAGAATCGCTTAAGCCCAAGAGAAACTTGGGTTGCTGTGAGCTGTGATGCCACAGCACTCTACTGAGGATGACATAGAGAGGCTCCGTCTCAAAAAAAAAAAAAAAAAAAGTTTGAATTGAGTTACCTTTCGGATACACACACACGTATATCAAAATGAATCACATTATATATCTTAAATATGTGCAATTCTTATTATATAAATTGTCTTCATAAATTAGCAAAAGAAATCAGTAAAAATTAGCAAAAAAAATAGTAAAGGTAAAAAGTAGGAACAACCAGGAGTAAAGTATGAAGGGTCTGAAATTGGATAGTGATACTTAGGAATAAGGAAAGGGGAACCGATTTGAGAACCCGTTTGAATGAAATATTAGCAGGTTTTGTTGAATACCTAGGTAGAGGTGTGAAGAAAAAAGAAAGAAACTGAAATCTTGAGCAATAGTGATTGAGAAGGTGTTGGAAACGTTGACAAAAATAAAAGAGGTGGTAGAATTGATAGGCTTTGCTAACAGGAAGGGCAAACGGATGAAGGACGGCTGACCACTCACTCACTCCTGGGCTCCTCCAGACAGTGCATCTTTAAGGCCTTCTTGCTTCCTCTTGTACTATGTCAAATTATTATTCCACGCACACAATAAAACCTTTCTTGGTCTTTATGGAGTTTTCTCCTTTTTTCTTCTTCCTAATGCTTAAACCCAGAGCCACATAAAGTCTCTGTTTTAACTGTAGATACTACTGACTTCCCTCCCCACCCCCATTTCTCATTTGTTACAATAAGAAACTTCTAAGACACTATCTATTCACTAACGCTGTTGGCCTTTCCCCTGCTCTCTTTGTCCTTTTCTACACGATTTAATACATAAGCATGTAATATATTTGTATAAAGGATTCTTTTTAAATTGTTTCAATGCATAGGAAAACCTGTTGCTCATTAGGCTGAGCTTACTTGGAATGACTCCTTGCAAATAATTGTAGACAAGTGGAATTAAAGCCAAGAAGGACAGTGATCTCATTAAGAAAGAGGGTTGAGGATGCTTGTGGTGGGCACAAACTGCAGGGAGTGCTGTGGATGGGGGTTGTGAATTGGAACTGCTAGTTGTTCCAAACCTAAAGTTTGAAATTTGTCTTAAATTCCTTTTGACTGAATTGGGTCTCCTGGCATTTGACTCCCTGCCGAGACCGAGTCACATGAAGCCCCTGAGTCTATGAGAATTGCATCTGAACTGGCCAAAGTGGCTAAAAGTTCTGCTATTGAAGTAGCCAAGTCCATACTACTTCAATAAATAGACAGCAAAACAAAACAAAACAAAACAAAAAATCTACTCAATGAGAGGCAAAATGACAAGGCAATAACAAAATACTAATCCTTTTTTTCCTTAGGCTTTAGGCTACAACACGTTAATAAAGTAAATGTAGCTGTGGGGAGACTGTTTTAACTGCCTGCGGCACAGGCTTTTGGCTCTGGTTTTAATTGGAATTGTATACTTGAATATTCATAAGTATGATTTGCATACTTATACATCAGAGTTATTTCCTGTGCAGGCTGCCACCCAGAAACCATGACTCCATTTATTTAGAAAAAACAATATGGTGCATGAGATGGAATGAGGTTGAAGTAACATTTTCCTGACCCTAAGTTGGTCTGTGTTCTGACACATGGTTTGACAAAGCAAAATATTTTAAACCAGCAGAGTGCTGGAAAAGATAGGACATATGGCTGCCTTAGCATTGGTACTAAAATAGGATCCCTTACTCAGACACCATCGTCTCAGTAAATTAAACAACAGTTCTTCGGTGAGTTCATGGATTCCTCCATTCATCCATTTGACCACTTCCCAGCGAGGTATGGAAGCCTTTCAATGCACATGTTTCTAGTCTCATCTTTTGATCCTGTTCTCTGTCACAGCTCACCCTCATCCTTTCTATAAATGTCTTAGTTTCATACATATGACGAGCAGGAGGTCTGGAGTTCTGGTCCAGTTCCTGGTCTGGGTGCTGGGGCATAGGTGCCTACGGTTTGTACCCAGACGTGTACCTGACCTTTTCACTTATGGTGTCTACTTTACTGTATGCATGTGGCTTCTCAGTACGAATCGTAAAAAGCAATCAAAATTCAGTAAGCAATGAAAGGATAAAATGTTCTGATGATCTGACTTAGGAAAACGTTGTAGAAGGATAGGTGTTTGGCAGATAATTTCTGCAGAAAGGGAGACTATCAGTTGGTGGGATAGGGAGGAGCTATAGGGGCTGGCTTCTAGCTTAGGAAGAGGAGTGAAAAAGAGTGAGTTAAACATGTCTGCATCAGAGAAAGATTTTATTTCATTTCACTTTCTTCCTTTTGATTGAAGGGAGGGAAAGTAAGAGCAGAAAGTATCCAAGTGGGAGAAGTTTGAGGTGCAGGGAGGGAAGCCCAGGCAGATCCCTGAGAAGGGGTGAGGATGGAATGGGAGCTAAGGAGGAAAGTGTGGGCCTGGAGGAGAGGGTCACCTCCTCTTCCTTAGAATCTTAGAAATGGAAGGATGGGAGGGAGGGTACCGAGGCTCTTGGAGGCTACTGAGTCCATCTAGGAGGTTAAAATGTGGGAGGTGGGAGTTGAAAAGGGTGGGAAATGAGCAGTAACATCCACAGAGAATATACTCGTGAGACCAGAAAGGAGTACAAGTTTTGCATGAGCGTGTACGTGGTCTTCATCAGTGTGCCATTGGGGTTTTGTGGTGTGGTGCTGTGGCGGTCAGGGAGACATGGAAGGAAGGCGGTCAGAAGGGCTGCTTAAACTGCGCTTGGCATAAGCAAAGCTCTAAGAGGAGAGTGGTTCTGGGGCTGTTACACACAACTCTACACAGTTTCCAGAGTTGTTTGGCAGGAATTAATTGAAGTTGAGTGAGATGTGTAAAATTGGAGACAGAGAGAGGGTCCAGGGACTAGGGATTAGGGTCAGTGGGGACTATGTTTGGTCCCTGCAGGGGAGGGAAGGGACCAAACAGGCCAAACTCTCTGTAGCCCCTGGTGTAAACTCCTTCCTTAATTTCCATTGTCTCACTGCCCCATCCCAGAGTGAGGATGTCGTAATTTCTTTATATAAAACTTAAGAAAAAAAAAACCTGGATTTTTTTCCTAAGAAATTAGAAACCTAATTTCTTTTTGGATAAAGAGAGCAGTTCCTCACGTTGCGTGGCAATGGTCCTTGTGGTTGTACCCATATGAAGTCACAGCCAGATAGCCCATCAGCTGCAGGAGGCCCAAGACAGGGGCTCTAACATTCTAACTCAAACAAAAGGGGTTCTGAAAAGGTTGAGGACTCTAAGTAAAGGTGCCAACAGAGAGCTATGGATAGAATGATTTCTTCAACCCAGACGCCAGGTCCCTCATTTCTAAGTATACTGTCAAATATGCTCTTTTTATTTTTTAAAATGTAAACCTCAAAACATGTTCTTTTTACTAATGGAAACTTTGAATCAAGTCTCACTTCAGCTCTTGGGTTGTTAGCCCTGACCACACAGACCTAGATTTTTATCCAAGAATAACCCTTCTGTCACCATCACCATCATCATCATCTGTTGCTTCTAATCCAAATTCTCACATTACACGTGTTCAGCATCATTACCTCAAATTGAAAAATCTCAGGCAGAGTCATCTGCAAAAGTATCAGGGGTCAAAATCAGCTATTATTGGGTGTTGATGTCACCCTGAGGCCTTGTTTGCCACTTTTCTGCTTATTTTACTGCACTTAACTCACTAGAAAAGGCACTGAACTCTAACCAACTGCAATTTATCAGTGCTAATGGAGAGGGTAGAGACCCTGGCAATACAAGAAAGCAAATAATAGAGATAAATGTAAGAAAAAGACACCCTATGCATACCCGTTTTTAAGAGAAGATAAATATTGTAAATATCTGCCCTAAGACCATGTAGTTCAATCGGGATGTTCTGTGGTCTGGAAAGGGGGAAGCGGTAGAGCCGGATTAACTGGGCTATGCATGTATTGGTCACTGGCAGAGGCGGAGAAAGCTGCGTCAGAAAACACAACCAGCAACCAGCAGAGAATTGACAGCAGATCTTCAGCTGAATGTGACTGAAAACAGATGGGTGTATTTGAGCCACGTTCACAAATCTTGCTCATCTTCTTGTTTAAAAAGTTGCTACGCCATTTTTACTCTGTGGCTTATTTCGTCTGTGAATCGCCTGAAAGTAGATCTTACTTTTTTGCTGAACTCCAGGGAAAATTCAAATTCAGCCTGGCTTTCAATTTTCACTTCTGTAGAAATGGCCACAAAGCTTAGTAGTTGTCAGTCTGGTGAAGGGACTCAGATTTTCACTCTCCTTGAAGCAGGCCCGCAAGGAGAGGCTGTGGGACAGAGGCCGTGGGACAGAGGCAGCAGGAGAGAGGCCGTGGGACAGAGGAAGCGGGACAGAGACAGTGGGACAGAGGCCATAGGACAGAGGCAGTGGGACAGAGGCCGTGGGACAGAAGCAGTGTGACAGAGGCAGCAGGAGAGAGGCCGCGGGACAGAGGAAGCAGGACAGAGACAGTGGGACAGAGGCCATAGGACAGAGGCAGTGGGACAGAGGCCGTGGGACCGAGGCAGCAGGAGAGAGGCCGCAGGACAGAGGCAGCGGGACAGATACAGTGGGACAGAGGCAGCGGGACAGAGACAGTGGGACAGAGGACGTGGGACCGAGGCAGCAGGAGAGAGGCCACGGGACAGAGGCAGCGGGACAGAGACAGTGGGACAGAGACAGTGGGACAGAGGCCATGGGACAGAGGCAGTGGGACAGAGGCCATGGGACAGAGACAGTGGGACAGAGGCCAGGGGACAGAGGCAGCGGGACAGAGACAGTGGGACAGAGGCCATGGAACAGAGACAGTGGGACAGAGACAGTGGGATAGAGGCCATGGGACAGAGACAGTGGGACAGAGGCCATGGGACAGAGGCAGCAGGAGAGAGGCCACGGAACAGAGGCAGCGGGACAGAGACAGTGGGACAGAGACAGTGGGACAGAGGCAGCGGGACAGAGACAGTGGGACAGAGGCAGCAGGAGAGAGGCCGTGGGACAGAGCTGGTGGGACAGAGGCCATGGGACAGAGGCCGTGGGACAGGCCGTGGCCAACTGTCTGTGGAGGGGACAGCATCCTTTGCATCTCAACACGTCATTCCTGTTGAAAGGCATGGATCATTTTGCTAGACCTTGCAAATAAGTCAAAATAAATCAAGATCTGCATTGGAACTGAAGTCTCCATTATTCTTTTCATCATGTTTTCTTGGGCTGTATATAAAAAATGGAAAACGGTGAAGACACAGAATACTAAGCAAAAGTCCCACTCTTCCTATAATTTAATTGTAGCCCAAACCCAGCTATGTGGGAGTTTATGGTTTTAATGACTCTGTGAGACAGATCTCAGTGTTCCCACAGAGTTTCCCTTTCTAAAATGTCACTGTCTCCCTCGTCCTAACTGTCGCATGTGGTATTGCGTTGTCATGCCCTTCACCCTCGGAAGCTCCTACTCCAGAGAACGGCGGTCTCCTAATGTTTGGTTAAGTGCTTCTTTCTATGACCCAGTCAGTGCTGTAGCCAATTAGCTAGTTCACTGACTCATGAAAAGCTACAACACTACTAGAAGCAATAAAATTAAAGCACAGTGCTCTTTTAAAAAGACAGGAACAATATGCAAGGATTTTCTGCTGCTGCCACTGCCCTTGTTAGCGTCCTTCATGTGTAAGAAGCAGTGGTGGCCAGGAGCTTTCCTGGGTGCTCTGACATATGAAGAATCTAATAGAAAGCTTAGCCTGTGCTAATTTTCCAGACACTAAGCCAAGCATTTGGGCTGGGGGAAAGATGTTTACAAGGAGGTTTGAATGGCAGAGATTTTTGTGCCTCAAGGGTGACAGAAACTGGTTTGCCTCTAACCAAACCCATGCTCTCTTCCCTCTGAGCCTAGAGTTAGATCACATTTTCCAGGCCTGTTGTGGTTGGATGTGCTGAGGTCTGGATGATGAAATGTGATACAAGTCGTGTTCACTCCTCCTACTTAGGACCTCCAGTGGTCTTTCCTCTCTGGCTGGATGCAGACCAGTGTGGTAACCTGGGGACCCTTGTGCTAAAGATGGAATGACCATTATGTGAAAGAAAGAAATAGCTAATCCCTGAAATTACTGAGATGGAGCATTTTATCTGTTCTAGCGTTAGCTAGTTCTTCCTTAACTAAAACTCTAAACCAGCAAATGCCTAAATTTAGGGTGTATTGAAATTGTTTTAATTCACTGTGTCAAGCCATGTTAGACTTACCCTGGTTAAAACAAATAAAGATTACATATTTGTAAGAGTCATTTATTTTAAAAGCTTCTAAGACAACAGATTTCTAAAAGTCAGTTAATGTAGTGATCAGAATGGCTCTGTGTGCAAAGCACTGTCTAAAGTACTAGGTAGGGGTGATAGCCGTGGAGGAAGATTGATGGCATCTCCAAGGTGGGAGTGAAAATAAACCTATAAGAATGCACTGAAGGAACACATATAAAGGTGGATAAACTAACAAAGGACATGCACTGTGGAAGTTAATATTCAGAACTCAAAAAGAATTGTTATAAGAGGTGCTAAGGAGCATGAGACTTGCTGAAGACACACCAAAAGCCTCCAACAACTGAACCAATTTCAGTTTCCTTTTGAGGCTGCCTCCAGCTTGGGGAATACAGACAAGGACATGGTTACAGTGATAGAGTGACACTCTTTCACAGCCAAGGTCTCACTCTGGAGGTTCTCTTGGTAGAGATGTTTTTTTAAATTATGCCCCTGAAGTGTACCTTAGTTCTTATAATCCGCTTATCTATAAAAAAATGGACCACCTCTCACACAAGGAAAGTGAAGGCCATGTATTCAGAGCTTGCTGTAGCAAGGGAATCAGGCACCATCAGCTGTGTTCAGAGAGACTCAAGCCAGGAAGGGCAGGGGAAAGTTTCACAGCTGGCAAAGGCACAACTTACCTGTGTCCTGATTGGAGGCTGTTGGTCTGGGGCAGCTGGGGTGGCTCCCTAGGACAAGGCAGCCCATGTGATTGGTTAGTGGGCATGTTTGGTTTTCTCTGGTTGGTCCTAAGTTGGAAGCAGGCACAAAAATTAGAGAAGCTGTCAGTTATTGTGATTGTTAATTCTATGTGTCAACATGAGTGGGCTAAGGGATACCCAGATAGTTGGTAAAAGATTGTTTCTGGGTGTGTCTGTGAGGATTTTTCTGGAAGAGATTAGCATTTGACTGAGTAAAGAAGATCACCCTCGCCCGTGTGTGTGGGCATCACTCAGTCTGTTGGGGGCCTGAATAGAACAAAAAGGCAGAGGAAAGGTAAATTCACTCTCTTCTGGGGCATCCATCTCCTCCTCCTTCCCTTGGACTTCAGAGCTCCTGCTTCTCAGGCCTTTGGACTCAGTACCTGCACCACAGCTGCAGGAGATGGAAGGGACCACTCCCCAGGTTCTCAGACTTTCAGCCTTGCACTGAACTACAACCATATGACCAGATTTGCTTATTCCCGGCTTGCAGATGGTGTATTATGAAACTGCTCAGCCTCCAGGAGTGTGTGAGTCAATTTCCATGATCAATTTCCTCATATATGTACTAATGTATAATATTAATATGTACATAATATATCCTATTGGTTTTATTTCTTTAGAGAAACCTTATTAATACAGTTATTAATCAAGTCCTGGACATTTTGAGCTTTTTGTTACAAAACATATTGTTTAGGCTCCCAAATTGTCACTAGAGACAGGGGTTAGTCTGGCTTTCTACAAATTCGATTTCCAGCCAGCTGGCCTCCTGGGGGCTTGTTGTGGCTGAGAAGTTCGGTTTCATGGGAAGTTGCACCATGTTATGGGTTGCAGTTTATTCTGATATACGATCTGGCCATTGTCCATTTGTATATTCAGTCTTGCATTTGTTCATTTATTTTTATGATTAATTTATTTTAAACATACTCCTTACTTCCTTACAGGAGGCAACTGGCTGGCCAACCTCCTCTGGCATATATATATATATATATATATATATATTTTTTTTTTTTTTTTTTTTTTTGCAGTTTCTGGCCAGGGCTGGGTTTGAACCTGCCACCTCTGACATATGGGCCTGGCGCCCTACTCCTTTGAGCCACAGGTGCCTCCCACTCCTCTGGCATATTAAAAAGCTTCTGTCTTCACTGATCAGAGATAGGTACCAGGAAATTCAATGTCTTCTTTACCTCTGCCCTCCTAGGGCCCAGAGATTTTGGGATAAAATTTGTGCCTACATTATTGCCCCCTAAAAGTATTATCCTTGTTAATCCTCAAAATTTTGTCCCTTACTTCTTTTTTTTCCAGGGTATGGTGTCCACATGCAAGCCAGTCTACCAGTAGCTGCCCCTGTGACGTGCTCTTCTAGGTGGCCTGCAGACACATTATAGAGTTGCCTTTAAAGAAAAAAAGATATACGTAAAAAGCAACTATTTGGTATGTATAACTTTATGCATATTTTTCTTATTGACTCTGTTGATTTATTTTTTAATTTTTAAACCAGAAATGGATCTGTATAAAAGTGAAAATCAAATATTTTTCTTTTTTTTCTCATACTCCCTTTTTAACTGCCTAAGTCTGATAACAGAGTATCCTAGGCCTGTTGAATATTCTAGAGACTTGCCAAAGATGCACTAAAAGCATCTTTGCTTGGTAGATGAAAGACCAGCATCAGCTCTTTGAAGCCCAGTGTCTTAAAATTTGCAAAATAGGCAGGCAGGGCATGATGCCATGTTTCCAACTCCCTAGGTCCCATTTTGGAAGTTCGATTAACCTTTTTGGTTCATGTTGGCAAAGGGAAGCTGAAGTGTCCCCTTAGAAATGGGAATGAGGTGGGAGGACAAGGCCAGGAGCATTCAGATGGGGGCTCTTTTCCGCCAAGATCAAACCAGTGTGACACGTTTGGAAGAGTCAGATTTGCAAAGCCTTGCTGGTTAACTGTGGCATCATCTTGAAGTCTGTTTGTTGAGAAGTGACCTCTTGAGCCATCTTAGGACTGAGTGGGGAATGTGGGTGAGGGACCCCTGTTTTGGAGGAGGAAGGCTGAAGAGGAGAGGAGGGAAGACCCTAGGGCAGAGGAGACCTGGGCTCAGGCACCTTCCCTTACACCCTTCCTTCGCCTTTATTAGCAGGAGGTGCTCTGGGAAAGCTAGCCTGTGTTTCTGAGCTCACATGTGGGCCAGGGTGTGGGGGGTAGTCACAAAGGCTTTTAAGACTAAAGACTAAGGGTAAATAAACCACCCACGGGAAACACATTTCCAAATGTCTAGGAGACAGGGTGAGAATTGTTCTCTTCTGGTTTGTGTGGACAGGATGAAGTACTCCAAGGAAGAGAGAGGACAGGATGGTGGAGTTCCCTGTGACTTGGAGGGTGGTGGGGGCAGTGTCTTCTCCTGTTGGAAGCATGGATCTCCACACAGGGAATGACATTCTACTGCATTCCCTTGTGGCTATGGGTCTACTCCTTCGTGTTCACAACAGGTCCCAAGACACACAGCATGAGTGACCCAAGTGAAAATAACCTACGAATGTTTTTAACACATGGCTGAGTAAGGTGAGCAGCTTCTGGCAGACTCCCCCAAATCCCACCATCTGCATCCATGCCTCTGCCCAAGCCCATTCTCCTGAGTGTGACCTGGGGTTAAAAATTCACTTCTAATGAATACAGCAGATGTCCTGGGATATTGTGCATGAATAACGTTAAACGATGTTAAACAAGACTGTGACTTCTGCAGGGTGACTCTGGTGAAGCTGGTACCACATGGACAGCTACTCAATGGAGAGGACCACGTGGCAAGGAACAGAAAGCAGCCTCCAGCTCCCCGCCGGTGAGTCACTGAAGCTCTCAACCAGGCAGCCCGTGAAGAACTGAATACCAGCCACAACCCCATGAATGACCTTGGAAATGGCTCCTCTTTCCGTACATCTGCAGCCCACTGCTTTCAGTTCATACCAGGCCTCAATCACACCCGGCTTCTTGAGTGACAGCAAACACGAGATGGTAGGTGTTTCCTGGGAGTGTTTGTTCTGCAGCGACAGTTAACAAATACACGGAGGTGTCGTGATCGTCTTCTGCTGCACCTTCTCCTCTGCTCTGTCCATCTACTTGGCTGCTGAGTCCTGTAGAGACTTATCCTTTAAAGTGTTTATCTCGTCTCTCCTCTCTAGTTTTAGAGATGCAGCCTATTCCAACACAAGTTTAAAGTTCCTAGGAAATTATACGAAAATAAATTAAGAGCCCTGAGACCTGTAGGGTGTTCTCCAGACATTTTTCCTCATTGCTGCCTCTTGGTTCTTTAAGTTCGTCACATCTTACTCATCTGTGCACCGATTAGATTGCCTCTGTCTACAAGAGACATAAAATCTGAAAAATAGTGGATTATATAAGCAAAGGGTTTATTTTTCTTGCACAACAAAAAGTGTAGAGTTGGGTGGTCAAGGATGTTATTTGGCAGGAGTTGGCAAACTTTGTAAAAGTTCAGAGTTTTAGGCTTTGTGTGCTGCACAAACTCTATTGCGACTATTTGAGTCTGTCTTTGTCGTGCAAAATCAGCCCGGACAATGTGTAAACAAATGGCTATGGCTGTATATCAATAAAACTTTATTTGTGGAAAAGGAATTTCATGTAATTTTTATGTCATAAAATATTCTTCTTCTGATTTACTCCTTCCCCCCACCAACCATTTAAAAATGTAGACTCCATTCATCTTGCAGTCTAGATTTAAACAGGCCACCAGGCCCAGACACACTGTTCACACCTGTAATCCCAGAGATTGGGGAAGCTGAGGCAGGAGGATCACTTGAGCCCAGGAACTCCAGGCTGTAGTGAGCTATGGTCATGCCTCTGTGCTCCAGCTTGAGCAACAGAAGGAGACCCCATTTCTAAAGAAATATAAAAACAGGCTGGCCGTATTTGCTGACTTTGTTTTAACCTTCCACTATCTTCCTACAGGCTCACTTTTGGTGCATGGTTTGGTCTTCATGAACACATCTTCAGTCACTGTGTCAGCATTCCAGGCAAAAAAAGAAAGTGGAGAAGAAAGAATAAGGAGTCGTGCCCAGGCCAGATCGGGAAAAGCCTTCCAGAACACCTTGGTTTCTATCTCAAAACTTGCGTTGCTCTTTTTAGCTGGGCACATTGCAAACCCGATCACATTTGGGGTTCCACCAGTGAGAAAGAATAAAAAGAATGGCTATTGGAATGGCAAGGAGTGAGGTGCCAGAGCTGAGTTCTTAGTCTACCCTCACCTATGAGATCCAGAGGCAGCATCCGAATGTGTACTTTCCATGAGAATGTGGCTCTCTTGCAGCCTGATTATGCAAAACGTTACTCCTCATTCTTCCAGTAGTAGTTAGTTCTTGCTACATCAGCGCCTCAGTGAGATCCAGAAAGTTTGTTAAGTAAGCATTTCAGAAATTTGGCTGGAGATTTTCTTATTACCCAACAAACTTCCAATGCATAGAGATATCACCAGGATCAGGTTTGGATGGGCACATTTAAAGTACAAAGGCAGTATTAGCTGTCATGTGCTGAATGAGTCGTGCCTTGAGCTTGTGGTTATGGCTAAATTTACAAAAGTAGTAGTTAACATCCTTGCTCCAGTGGTCTGTAGTTCTTTCTTGCTTTGAGTCCTGAAATTGAACAGGTTTCCTTGAAACCGTTTGCAAATTGGGAATTAAGATAATTTTTATTGTTTGGATTTTGTGCAAGTTCTACACAAGTACCTGCTTTTGGAAATCTTTGAAGATGCTAATGGACCACACAAAGAAGGGGGCAGTGAGCCGTGTCCCCTCAAAGAGAGTAGAGAAGAGCATTGGGATTGATTCTACGGCCTACAACTGCAACATTCTAGGAAGGAAAGACCTTAGGAGGCATATTGAAAGTAATGGCCCCTTCCTTGGCCCTTTCCCCATAGTCTTGTGCTATAGGGAGGGGAGAGGTTATGGTGGAGGGAGGGTAATGGGTGGGGCCACACCTACGGTGCATCTTAATATGGGTACAGGTGAAACTTACTAAATGCAGAATACAAATGCCTATCTACCGTAACTAAGAAAATGCCATGAAGGCTACTTTGAACAGTTTGATGAGAACATTTCAGATTGTATATAAAACCAGCACATCGTACCCCTTGATTGCACTACTGTACACAGCTATGATTTAACAATAAAAATAAATTAATTAATTAAAAAAAAAAGAAAGAAAGTGATGGTCCTGGTACATTTACTGTGACATGGACATTTGTAAACAAGATAGCAAGACAAAGGTGATGACAGGTCACTAGTAACTAGCAGTTAATTTCTGGGCCTCTGCCTAGCTGTGCAGCTTGGAAAGTCACTAATCTCTCTAGGCCTCAGTTCCTACCTCTCCTAGCCTCTTCCCATCTTGTGTTCAGATGATAAAAGGTAACATGTAAGCACACATTCTGGCACCAGACTGGCTGGGTTCCAGCTTTGTCTCTACTAGTTCCATGCTGGGTGACCTTGGTTGGACCAGTTGCTCTATCCCAGTGATTTCAACCTGGCACACTGGTATGCCATGAACATTTTTAAAGCTCATTAATGAAATTATTTTTGAAAGAAGTTCAAAGCACAGAAAGTATTTTCTTTCTTTCTTTTTTTTGGATCAACATCATTTCAGTGTGTCAAAGAAGCTGACCTGTAGGTTCAAGTGCACTATGAGACAAAAAAGGTTGAAAAACACTGCTATATCCCTATGAGCCCAATTCCAGCTACTATAAAATGGGACTAACGTGATTTTGTTCCTACCTTGTATTCAGTATAAACTGAGAAAAGATACGTGACACCTTTAGCGCAGCACTTGCCATCCAGTGAGCACTCACAAAATCTGTTACCTGCTATGACTCTCATTTTAGATTCATGTGATTCTTTCACCAGATATTTGCTCGGTTCCTTTGGGGAATATTCTGTACGTAAAACTCAGTATTACCATATTTTGCTGTGCAAAATGTGCTTCTGTCCATAACATAACCCACGTTTTGGGCCCAACTTCTAGGAAAACGCCCCTCATGAAAGTGGGGTGCTCTTGGCTGGGTGGGAGAGACTCATCTGGGAGGGGCTAACACTCCCTTGGTCAATGTACAGATTGGACCCCCCACCCCCACAGCTACTCGCTCTATGAAGGCTGCCCCCTTCTCTCTCCCGGGAATCCTTCCCTCCCTTCCACGTTGGGGGCTGTGGCTGAGATGACCATGCATGCGGCCAGTGGGGTGGGAGCTTTGGAGAAATTCAGCCCATAGGTAGCCAGGTGGCCCCTTAAGGCCTGTGTGGGGGTCTCAGTCCCCTTTGTGTGACCTGCCTTCAGGTCTTGGTCCTCACCCTGCATGGATTGTGGCCCACCTCACCAGCCCCGCCACAGACCACTCCTCTGATTGCAGCTCTTGACAGAGGCCACTCCTCCCCCCACCCGCTCCCACCAGATCCTGGGTCTTTCCAAGGTGGAACCCTGTGCACCGGCAGGCTCAGGCGGGAGGGTACAGCAGCCCCAAGAGCCTGCCGGGCTCCCCGCTCCGGAGCCACACTATCTGTGTGTAATGCACATCCTTAGTTTTCCCTCAAAAATTTGGGCAACAATGTATATATTATACACGGCAAAATACTGTGAAATCTCAGCTCTATTTGAGAGTTAACTTCATTATACAAGCCACGTCAGCCTTGTGTTATATTTTGGAGTAGTATTTCCAAAAATACTGCTAACAGTTCCTGAGGGCCTATGTTGATCCCCACACGGCTTTGGACAGTTTACAGTAGTATTCATTAAATCCTCCTAACCACATACAAAAGGGAGGATCATTATTCCAATGAGGAAACTGAGGCACAGTGAGGTCAGCTTGTATTGCATCATTCAGCACAAAAGTGGAGAAATTGGAAGCTCTAGGCCAGTGGCTCTCAATGGGGGTGATTAACTCCTACCCTTCCCAGGGGATGGTTGGAAAGGTCTGGAGACAGTTTTGCTCGTCACAACTTGGGGTTGATAGGGGTGTGCTACTGGTGTCTTGTTCGTAGCAGCCAGAGATGCCACTAAGCATCCTACAATACACGGGACGGTCTCCCAGGACGACGCAGGATTCAGCTGGAAGTCCATGGTGCCAACCTTGAGAAAGCTTTGCTAAGCAGTCTCGCTAGTCTCAGGTACTTCTCTATCCAGTTTTCAACCTTTTCTTTATTCAGTTCCCGTATGTTTTCTGTGAATCTGACAAAGATAATTTAAAGACAAAGTGATGACTTGATAGGTTTCCTCTGGTCTTATATACCATTCTTAATAATTTTGGGAGTGAGTAATAAACCTGGGAATTACCCAGTTATTCTTGGTTAAGAATAAATTATTTGTTTTTTTCCAAGAAGTCAATGATGGGATGACTTTGGGTTTCAAACCCAAATACAAGGTGGTACCAGAAAAAACCCAAACTATCTCCCTTTGCTCCAGAAATAGCACACGAGGGGGAGGTGAAGTTGGAAAGGCAGGTCCATGTGCCGCTTCAGGGAAAGTAAGTGCCAACCACTCAGGGAGGTGGCCCCTGTGGGGGGTGACAGTGCCCAAGACGAGGGAAGAACAGAGCAGATGCTGGTTATATTTTCTTAAAGCCAAAGAACCAGGGATCATGTACAGGAACTGGAAAAAACCCTGGGGAAGACAGGGCAGAGGGGGAAGCATAAGACCCGAAGAGCAGCCTTGGAGTTCTTTGGCTGGAACGAGTGGTCAGCCTCCAGCTTCCATTGTCACTGCTCTATGTCCTGGATGACAAGGCATGAACACTGAGCAAGGTCCTGCCCTCATGGGGCATCTGCTTTTGGATGACAGCAAATGATACATGACTCGATATCAGATGGGGACAGGTGTAGGGCAGAGAACAGCAGAAGATGGTGCTGCAGAATGCCGGCCTGGTGCTGCTCTAGGCAGGAGCTCCGAGAAGACCTCCCTGAGAAGGCGGCTTGGAGAAGCCCAAACCGCCACCCAAAGGCATGGTGGGTGCTTCTGACTATGGTAAGGCCAATGTGACTGTGAAATTACATATGCAGGCACTCAGAATTCTTAACCAGATAGAGTCCCATCCCTTCTTTATAATGTGTTCTTTTACACTACATGGTATCTTTTACATTAACCTAAGATTAATACTCTATTTCCAAGCTTTATGCAGAATCAAATAATTTGCCATTCTTTGTACACTCTACTATGGAAGACGAAGAAAAAAAAACTCAACTCTTGTTTTGTACTAAAACAGCACCAAAAATTTTAATTCTATTTTGCTGATGAGTTCAAGAGAGTGTATCCACTTTCTTTATTATTGAATTTGGAATTGCTATTCTGTAATACATTTAAATTCCCCTGTGCTTTATTAGAACAGTCTATTAAATTTTGTGTTTGTAAGAGATGCATCCATCTCTTTGCATATGATTATTATGTAAAACTGGGAACATGTATTTCATTTGCTCACCACGGTGTGACTTATGGGGAAGCAGTTCATCTATGAGGATTTAAAAACCAGTTACAGGCTAGTGGATCAAATCAGAGAACAACACAGTTGATAAATTCTTGCTCTTTATTAAAGATAATAAATATAGACGCACGTTTCAAAAGCATTAAAAACCAGTATCTTCACGGCTCCTATATGCTAAGGAGCTGAGGGAAGCTTACATAGAATTTAAAATGAGAAATGTTGGCTGTTGGAGGGTATCCCTAGGAAAGAAGGTGTGTGGGGTTTTGTCATGGCGTGAGAGGGGTTGGGAAAGTCCCTGTACAGGGTCATAGAATGTTAGCCCTGGTTTCAGATAAGCTGGGCTACACGTGATGGGAACAAGGGACCTGTGGGTTTTCCTGTCAAGTTGATTCTTCAGTGACCTCAGGAAACTGGCTCACCTGAACAGAATCTGATATGAATTAACAGAAAGGACACACACACACACACCACCTTGCAAAAGAAGCAGGGGAGTTAAGAAAGAGGAAGAGGCTCGTTTCTTGACAGATTTGAGGAGCCATGTTCCTGTTGAATGGCACATATTGAATTTAATTCCATTTTTCTGCTCTTTTTGCTGAAGCAAAGATCAATGTAGAGTGTAAAATTTGGTATGACATTGATTGTGAAATATATATATCTCTCTCACAAATTCCACCCTTCATCACAAACATCTCCCAAATTATAAACATAAGCCAAAACTTAATTCTGTTCAGGAATTCTTCTCTAAAATCTGTGGCCTGTATAGTTTATTCTGGCCAAAAAAATACTCAACTATTTTGTTTTTAAAAGTTCTATTCTATCTTCCTTTGACCTTCTTAAAATTCTCATCTTGATCACACTTCTATTTTTATCTGTAGCTTTCTCCCCAGTTGACGTTCCAATTCATTAAAAAAACAAAACAAACAAACCCAACACCACCAACAACAAAATACTCCTAAGAGTTCTGTATATCAATATTTCCCCAAAGTGCCTTAGCATTCCTTTCTGCTTAATGTAAATTTGTCCTACCTTTCAACATGATGTACAACTCTATGTGTGTGGCTATTTTTATATAGAATTGTCATCTGGCAGATTTTTTCCCACAGTGTTAAGCCTTTCAATGGCTCTCTCAACTGCTTCTTTACTCTGTACTACCTTGACTTGATGTCCTGAATTCTGCTGACATTTCACAAGCAATTACTTTAGTTGTCTCTGAAATATTATCCCTTAGAAAATATACACAAATAGTATATTTTTTGAGGTCTATGCCTAATAAAACCACAGCTATCTATCTGTTGGGGAAAGGTTGGAGCTACAGCTCTTGAGCAAGAATAAAGTATAGAAATATCATTACTCAGTAATAAATGAGCTACAGAGCAGAGTATGCCAAAATGATTTCTGTTTATCTGCATCTAAAATGTGGTCATGTAGGCCAGGCAGGGTGGCTCACACCTGTAATCCTGGCATTCTGGGCGGCCAAGGCAGAAGGATCACTTGAGATCAGGAGTTGGAGACCAGCCTGAACAAGCATGAGACCCTGTTTCTACAAAACAAATAAACAAACAAAGAAATAAGTAAGAAAAGAAATAAAAAGAAAAATTAAGGTGTGTGGCAGTGCATTCCTGTTTGGGAGGCTGAGGCAGGAGGATCACTTGAGCCCAGGAGTTTGAGGTTGCACGAGCTGTGATGAGGCCACTGCACTCCAGCCCGGGTGAGTAAGACTCTCTTTCAAAAAGACAAATGTGATTATGCCGACAAAGCCTTTAGACAATGTGTGCATGGCAAGAATTTCTGTTTTGGGCAATCAGAGAGAAAAATCTGTACCTCTAAATACATAAAGGTATTTTGCAAAGACACACGTCATTTTGCTGGAGAACCTCTGCCAACAGAGGTGTGTTTAGTCGTAATGGTAAATCTAAGACGGAGGCAATCATGGAATTGAACAATAACAGTAATATCCTTCCCAGAGAAAATTCAAATGAGAACTTCTGTAATTTTCTCCACCCTTTCCTCTTAATAAATAGGTCTGTTAATGTTGAATTGTTTCTTTTGTTAAATCCTTTGACACCGAAGCCAAAACCATGCTCCCAAATCAGTTGGCTGTCCTGTCTGTGCCGATACATGGTCTGGCTGCAGCCAAAACACATTCTGTGTCCACAATGGATTTTATACTGTCCATTTAGTAGTGACCAAGTGGCAGGAAACTAGCTTGTTCTCTGATATCTTGGAATGTTCAGTCCTGCTTCTCAGGGGTTGAATTCATGAAATAACAGTGACAAAAGCTTCTGACCTTACTTTTACCCCTTTGAGACCAATTTCTCAAGTGCTGGTAATGCCGCAGTCATCTCTGATGTTCCGCTAGAGCGGAGTCTGCTGACCTTGAATGAGAGGGCTGTGATTGTCCTGTCATGTTGAATGGTTAGAAACGAGGAAAATGCTGGGACCTGAAAGAGACATCCCGTTAGGAAGCCACTAGTGCTGTGGGTGAGACAGAATGAACTGAAGTTAATAGGAGTGATGGGGAAAGTTTGGGCATATGGTCAGTAAGACTTGATCACCATTAACAGAGGAAGAAGAAAGAAGGAAAGGTGGCCTGGTGGTCTCTGTCACCTGCTGAAGTCAGTAAGCCATGATACCTCTTTCCCGTCAGAGGAAGACAGGGCTTGGGGTAGTCATGGTTGCCCAGCTGCATGAATCAAGCAGGCCGATGCTCAGCTGGTTGGCTGGACAGCACTGCAGGCTACACACATACTGTTGTTTCCAGGCACACATCCCTTACTACAGCACCACCCGGGCCTACCAACCACACGGTCTTCTCTGAATCCCTGATTTACTCACCATTTAGCGGTAGATGGGCAATGATGTCTCCATCACTGTAACTGGAATTTATTTTGGTTGGATAAGGCCCATGACAGAAAAATTTTAAAATATTCTGAACATCACCTTTGGTCTTAAGGGCTGAAGGCAATGTGGACAGGTTGTCCCCCAGACACAGTGCGAATAGTAGAAAAAGGGAAAAACAGAAATGGTGTATTAAAAGGGAGTTGAAAGGTGTTGATTTGCCAGGGCCACCATAACAAAGTGCCACAAATGGTGTGCCTTGAACAGCAGAGATTTACTGCCTCACAGTTCTGGAGGCTGGAAGTCTGAGCTTGGCGGGGCTGGCTCCTCTGAGGCCCCTCTCTGTGGCCTGGAGATGGCGATCACCTCTCTGTGTCTTTACATGGACATTCCTCGTGGGTGTTTCTGTCCTCATCTCTTCTTATAAGGACCCATGTCTTGTTAGATTAGAGCCCACCTTCATGGCTTCCTTTAACCCCAATCACCTCTCTAGAGACCCTACCTCTAAATAAAGTCGCATTCTGAGGCCCTGGAAAGTTAGGACTTCAACATAGGATTTTTTTTTGGGGGGGGGGGGCGGTCAACACAATTCAGCTACACCATGAGGCAAAAGATGAGAATGTAAATTCAAACAATGCTTGAAAAACAATTTCAAAACCAAAATGCATCAAAGAATCAGGACAGGTGGGAAGGTGGTGGCTAGCAGGCCTAGAGGAGATAGCTGGGGGATTGTGGAGCTGGAGCGCCATGGGCTTTGACAGGCCCTTAAATGGTTTTCCTGACTGTAGAGCAGTGTTTTTGGACCTTGACCTCACAGCACACTTGAACCTGTAGTTAAACATTCATAGCACACTTATGTTGATCAGAAAAAAAGAGTAAAAAAAGAATATAGTTACTGTGCTTTGAACTTCCTCTGAAAAATAATTAAAGTAATCATCTTTAAAATTTTTCATGACACACCTAAGATCCTCTCCCACCACACTGGTTGAAAATCACTGCCATAGAGGGTCAAGGACTATCTGAACATAAAGCAACTGTGGAGTAGGCCGGATGGCTCCAGATTCTCTGGAGGGAAAAATCCTTTAGGACTTGCAGTGGGAGATTTCTAGGAAGCTACCAGAAGTGAGGCTCTGCACTGAGAAGGGGGTTGGCCCTAGAAGTCACCATATGTGGTTGGGGCTAAATGCCATCCTTACCCCAGCAGTGTGGCGACTTCTTGTCAGTGCCATAAACAAGCTTACTGGAGGCCCTGTTATCATCACCCTGGGAGAACCAGCTGGGCCTTCCTGTGAGTCAGCCATAGTTAGTGGCTCAGAGGTGCTGCCTGAAGGGCTCAATTCAGAGCCATTAAATAGCTTGTTCCCAGGGTCCAGGGCTCAGGAGCTCAAGCCCATCCCACTCCCCCTCATAGATACTGACTGCGTTGTGCACATTTCTCTTCAAATTTACCAAAGTCTTATTTGACAAGCTTCCAGATCACCCACACCCATTACTGTTTTCTTGAGCAGAAGACAGAAAGTAAGAAATCAAGGCATTGATGCATCAGCCCTGCAAAAAAAAAGTGGCAAAGGTTATAATATGTTACATTTAGACCTGCAATTTATCTAAGAAAGATAATTGAGAAATTAAGTGGCCTGGGTTTGGAAATCAGCCATCTTTAACATTTTTGTCTGGTCGTGTAGTCCCATAAAATGTTCAGGGTTCAATACCTTCAGGCACTAATAATTAATTTTTGAAAAGAATTGGAAGACTCTGTGTACAAACCGTCTGATTTAATGAGATAAGTCAAAAGGGGAAAAGAGAAGGGACTTTCTTGCAGTAATTGGCTGTTAAATTTTCCACGTTGCCCTTCTAACCATTCCTTTCAACAGAGTTAGATTTTCTGATTATCTGGGCACCATGGCTGTAAGGGCTGTTCAGGACAAAGAGGCGTAAGGAGCCTCAGCCGCACCCAGAGAGGGTGCAGGAGGTCAGCAGCCTCTTGTCTGCTCCACTGTGGCAGGGAGAGAGGGTCCTGCACCCACAGTGTACCTGGAGTTAGAGTCATAAATGGTGAGGATGTCTTAGCCACATTTTGCACATTAGATTTTCTGGGGACTCCACTCAACCCTCGAGGAGGAAATCAATACTTTCTGTAGGGAAAAACAAGACAACGAAAGCCCCAGACATCCTCTTGGCTAAGGAGGACCCTGAGTGTGAGGAGCCGGAGATGAGATGTTGTGTTTGCTGAGGCTGCTAAACAGCCTCACGTTGGGGGCTTAAACGCTGGAAATTTCTTTCCTCGCAGTTCTGGAGGTTCAAGATGTGGGCAGGGTTGGTTTCTCCTGGGGCCTCGGTGTCACCTCCTGTGTCTCCATGCAGGTTGTCCCTCTGTGTGTGTGTGTGTGTGACCTCTTCTCAAAGGGACCTGATTTCCACGGGACTCGGTCTATCCACAGGGCCTTGTTTTACCTTCGTCACCTGTTTCAAGGCCCTGTCTCCAAACCCGGTCACATTCTGAGGAACTGAGGGTTAGGACTTCATATAAATTTAGGGTAGAGGGACACATTTCAGGCCACACAAAAATCTTTATCTTATTTTCCAAAATAAAATTCCAGAGGCTTTTCCTATCATTCCCTTTTCATTGTCCTTTCATTTCTCGTATTAGCTTAGACAGTAATTGAGCTTGTCAGCTCTCCCCCCTCCCAATTTCTTTCTCCCTCCCCATTCTCTCTCTCTCTCTGTCTCTCTCGCATACTTTGTCTCTCCTCCCTTCAAAATCATGTTCTTATTATTGAAAGCAAACATGCTTTTTCCTTCATATAACTCTTCCTGCCCAGTTCTCTCTGGGTGCTGTGGTCAGAGGAGGCCAGCACAGCTCTGAGTAAAGGGAAAACTCAGGCATTTATGAAGACCACCCTGGCTACCTTCCTTGGGCTATTTTGTGGAAGAGAAACCGGAGGGTCAGCTGGCTGTTGACACCAGGGGGATGGTGGCAAGGTCACCGGCTGTTGGCGGAGTTAAGTGACTTGGTCAGTACTGATGCTTCTGTTCCTCCTTCTCTGGGGCTGTATTAGTTACAGGAAACATTTCCTGCGCCTTCAGATTTTCTCCATGTTAGGGCAAGTCTGACTTCACTGTGCTTGTTGGTGTGGAAATAGACATAACGGTCAAGTGCCCTGTGGTCTATCCAACAAATGGTGACAAACATCTTAGGGTGTCTGTGCATGGGCAGTAGTTGAAGCATGAACATACATGTAAGGTTCCCCTGGGGAGAACATTTGGATGAGAAGGAAAGGGAACACAGGACAGACTCCTGAGAGCATCAGCACTTCAGATTCAGACTCACCCTGTCAGATAAGAGACATGAAATCAGGGGCAGAAAGGTGAGACAGAAACCAAGGCTGAGACAGGCCACCGAAGGCAAGATTAGAACAGGAGTTTCATGGGGGGTGGGGTGGGGGTGGGGTGTCAACAGCGGTCAGGCTGCTGACATGTCTAGTATCTGATTCCTGAGCGAGGACGCCGTGAGGATTTCTGCAATGCTTCCTTTAATTTCTCTGAACTCACTTCCGAAGTACTGCCTAGGGGTTCCGTGGAGTGAGTTTCCCTTGATGCTTCCTTTCATGCTGCAGTTGGCTCGTGGGGAATGATAGACCTTGGAGGTTTACTGGTCCTTTCTGAAGCACCACTGCAAATCTGGGAGGCCTCATCCTTATTTTGGCTACTGAGTAGGCAATCTTCTGTGCGCCAGGTCCAGCGACCTGCCAGCAGGTGCATCCTAACAGTCCTCGCCTCGGGCGCACAGTTCCCCCTTTGCGTGCTGGATTTCTCCACCTGGCTGGTGGAGCAGCACCTGCTCGAGCTCACGAGTGCACAGAGTTAACTCCATGAGGGCAGCCTGCAATCAGAGGGGGTCAGAAGCCAATTCAATGCTGCCTCCTTTCTTCCTCTGGGAATAGGGTCTGCGGAATTGAGCACGTGCTTGCTGACTGTGCCGGCCAACTCTCTAAACGCATCTTCATGTTGACCCTCTCCTCTGCTGGGCTTTCTCTCACTCTTGCTCCTTGGATCACCCTTCCTAGTAAAGTACTTGTCATTCAGCTTTGGGGACAACTGAGGACGAGAGTGTTAGTGTGGGAAAGAAGAGCTAGGTTGCTACAAATTCACATAGGAATAAGGACCCCATTGCTGGTGATATCAGGAGTGTCGTACTGCTAAGGTTGTGCCTGTGGTGGAGTGAGGTGTGGTTCAGACGGAAAGTGATGCATTGACTTAGGACAGGGGCCAGCAAACCATTGCCCGTGGCATATTTTTTAATGGCCTGTGACTGTTTTTCACATTCCCAAAGGATTGTAACACACACACACACACTCACACACACCTCCCATAGACTATGAGACAGAGAGCATGTGTAGCCCCAGACACCTAAAATGTTTGCTGTCTTGCCTTTATTGAGAAAGTGCTGATCTCTGGTGTAGGTGCTAGGACGCCACTTGAACAATGAGAACATGAAAATGACCAAAGGCTGGTTGCTGATGTTCCCCCTGAACATGAGTAACATTCGTAGAAAACAAACAACAATCAGACAAGACCACTCTGGGACCACAGTGGAGCAAGTCAGAGACAGTGCCACTCCATGACTGATGAAACAAAGCAGAGACAGGGACCCTCTGCAGCATCCCCCAGATAACTGATGAACATCCCATGCTTCACACCAGCGACTTGAGGGACACTCACTTCTTACCGACTGCAACTCATCTCCCCTGCTTCATCTTCCTCTCGGCTCCTAACTAAAAATGACCGAGGTACCAAAGCACTGCCAACACATTCTAATGGCATTCAATACAGAAATGCCTTTAGATAATCATTGAATCTTTCTGGATTTCATGTCTGTATCTGTAAAGAGTAGTGGCTGAAGACAGTGCCTCACACACCTAAGCAAGCATTGGAATCATCTGGAAAGCTAGTGAAAGTACAGAGTTTCCCCCCTGCTCCCCCTGATTCTGACGGAATGGCTCTGCAGTGGGGAGCTGCCTCTTTCACATGTTTTCACATATGAAAACATGGACTATGAGTTGTGGATATCTGAGGCAAGACCCCAAGTTCCAGGCTGCAGGGAAGACTCACTGTCAGAAAGATGCGGATGCTTCTGCTCTGCCTGAGACCAATGAAATGGGATGTTGAACCCAGACTTCCCAGCATTTTGAAGGTTCCCCACAGGACTCATGCATCCCTGTTGAGATCCACTGGGAGGAAGGGAGCTCCCAAGACCTGCAGCATGATCTGGGAGCTCGTTAGGAATGCACCGTCTCAGCCTCCACATTGATCTACTGAATCAGAATCCGCATTATAACAAGATCTCCAGGGGATTTCCAAACACATTAAAGTGTGGGAGATGTGGCTTTGAAGGTAGGAATGGGAGTAGTATTTACAAATTCTTCTTTTCCTACTGTAGAAGACCAGATGATTCAAGGACAGGAGAAGTGAGAGTTAAGCTTTGAATGCTCTGTAACTATAAGAAACACCTGTGATACAACAGCTCAGTAACACCTTGGTGATAAAGGCATGGGGATTCGGCTCTCCTTATTATGATAGCGCAACCATCAGTGCTTGGAAGTCTCCACATCTGTGGTGCAAATAACCATGCAATCACGTCTATAAATAGCTGCTGGAGTGTTTAGTCCTGATTCTCCTTCTCTCGCGGACTCCCTCACTCTAACTCTTTTGCTCCTCCTGCTCGGAGGGCGCTTGCTGGGTGCCCTTCTATGGGACTGCTAAGATTCACTCTCCTACTAAGATTGTTTCTTTCCGTGAAAGACTGTTTCTCTCTCTCTCTCCTGCTAAGACGAATTGCGCCCAGACATCTAAGGGGAGTTAATCCTGAGCAAGGTAGCCCAGCAGTCCACGTCCAGAAAGTTAGGTAAGCTGGGGCCAGCCACCTGGCCAGTCCTGGGCCCCGACATCCTACCATGTGCCCAGCACTGGGTATGTTACCTAACTCACTTTATCTTAAACTTGCTTGTATGAGTTTTTGCTGTTTCCCTGGTAAAGTAACAAAAACCCCCAGTAGTTTAAAGCAATGCTCATTCGTTATCTCAGCTCTGTAGGTTGGCAGTCTGGGCAGACTCACTTGGATTCTCTGCTCAGTCTCACAGGCCCAAGTGAAGGTGTTGGCTGGGCTGGGCTCTTAGTGGGAAGCTTATGGGGAGAATCCACTTTCAAGCCTGTTCAGGTTGGGGTTTAGATTCTAACTCCTTGCTGTTGTAGGACTGAGGTTCCTATTTTCTTGTGGGCTATTGTCCAGGGTTGTTCTTGGCTTCTAGAAGCCTCTCTGAGTTCCTTTCTACCATTTATTCATCTCTGAAGAGCAAGTACGTGTCACATCTTTCTTACTCCCTTTCTGCCACCAGCTAGGGAAAACTCCTTGCTTTTAAAGAGCTGGGGTGATTATGTTAAGCTCCCCTCCTTAATCTTTACTAATTCATGGTCAACTGATTAGTAACCCCAACAACTTCTGCAAAATCCCATCCCATTCCCAGCCTTGGAGATGAGGGCTGAAGACCTTGTGGGGTAATTTCAGAACTCTGTGTACCTCATGGCCTCAGAACATCCCACTCCCAAGTTAGTCTTAGAGCCACATTTGAGTCTGGCTTTGTCTGACCCCCAAGATCACAGTAACATTATTTCACTAACTTGTGGTAAAAAGGAATGTGTTACAGAGAACTTCATAGTTATCAGAGCTTTCGCATGTATTTTTTTTGCCTCATAAAAAACCTTTATGAGGAATTATTATTCCTTTTGTCAATGAATGATTAACAGGGGGTTGAGAGTTTTTAACTATTTGTGAAAGAGCCTACTGAAAATAGCAAATTTAGGACTGAAGAACAGGTGTCCTGATTTCAAATCTCGTACTTTTCCTGTTACATCACCATGATTTCCCTATTTATTGTTTAGTAAGATCTTTCTCATTATCTAATTGGGAAACAAATTTCCTGGGATAAAGGATTAGCAGAATAATTGCAGATGGGATGTTTCTGTCTGAAAGTTCCAATGGGCCCTTTCAGAAAAAGGGGCCCACCTGTGATGCTAATTCAAAGGTGATTATGGCCAAAGTGCCCGGACGTGCCCCATTCAGACCTTTAAAATAATCGTTCTTAAAGAAGGTAGTCATTCAATTTTTAAATATAATTTAGAAAGCAACAAAAGTCATCAAGTAAATACTTTTTACTGCAATCCAAGTAAATATGTGATTAGTTTTGAGAAATGACAGTAAATATTGGCAAACAGTGTGGATACGTCCATCTTGCATTTGTGATTAGGGAGTTAGCCTTTTCCCACAGAAAAAGGAGAAGGGAGATCTTAGAACCATCCTACTGCCAGTGACTGACTTTGGTGCATTCCCTTTTGCTTTGGAATGTAAAGAATGTGCCTACACTTAACAAAGTTAAAACTCTCTTAGAGGTCAGGCTGATGGCTACTGGTTAGGGTTTTCCTGGGATGGCCATCTACGATACTGGCATTCAAAGCATCTCTCACCTGAGTCCCCTAATAATTTAATAATTTTTTCCCTCTCCACATGGGGCAAAGCTTGAGTCCAATAGTTTGAGGTTGCTGTGAGCTGTGATGCCATGGCATTCTACTCAGAGCAACAGACTGAGACTCTGCCTCAAAAAAAAAAAAAAAAAGTTATGCTTAGAAAACAGCCTGATCAAGTTATTTAAATAAAAAACAGCTAGAAATTCAATAATATCTTGGGCCTGTTTCCTTGTCATGATTTATACATGTAAGGAGTTCTATTGCAATGTAGGAGACAGTCCATGATTTAAACAAATTAAAAAAAAATTAGGTCTGGGTCAGCTAAGTTTTATTAAAAGCCTTCAAATCTTCCAGGATCAATGACTGCAAGGGAAAGGTTAACTCCAGGGTTCCTGGTTGGTGAACAAACACATCAAAGTGAAATCAGAGTTCAAAGCCATTGTTCCCTTGGCCAACTTCTGACTTTGCTACATTCAGTTGATTCCAAAAGATGGGGAATGGTAAACAAGACCAGGGTATAAACACACGACTCTTTCGCTACATTCATTTAGGCCAGAAGCTTTATCCCTTTGTTTTTCATGAGGTGGGACATTTTAATAGTCAGTGCTGGTGACAACAGTCAACATTCTTTGTCACTTGCAACATGGTCTTTCCTAAGAGAATATTGGCATGTTTGACAGAAAACACTGCTTGTCCATCCAAGATTTGGAGGAGTAAGTTATTTGTGTCCCCTTTACGCTGGTTTGAAGATATTTGATCTCTCAAGTTATGTACTTGATGGAGAACCAGTTGTTAGGACAGAGTGGACGTTGATGAAGAAACAGAAGTGGGCGAGAGTGGTCAGTAGTCTCTGTGATAAATGGTAATGCTGATTTCATCACCTGAAAATGAATCTATTCCAAGCAGTGGGCATGCAAAGATCATTAAGACATGGCTCCCAACATCAATAATGAGGAATTCATAGTCCAGATTCAACCATTTAAGGAAGGCCATACATATCTCATTCACATCCACTTAAACAAATGCAAAAATCGGTATTCTCTCTACAATATTTCTGATGAAATTGCTTCTGAAGGTTGCAAATTGGTGCTCAAGACTGCTGAAAAGCAGTTTCTGGCATTCATTCATGAAGTCAAGTGCCCAAACGGTCCTATTTATTTGGGTTTTATTTATAGCACGGAGAATAATTTAAAAAACTGACATAGTATTCTTTCCAAATCTGAACTCAATGTTCTGTTTGTGGAAGACCCATTTTAGGTCTACTGCTATAAATCAGAAAAACAAGCAAACAAGCCAAACAACTGGACCCCAGCAGTGGCCCAGTGCACCAGCTGCCCATCAGTACAAGAGCTGGCTGGTTCTAATCCTTCACCTTTCCAGCCAGAGGTTTTTAGGTTTTGCTCTCTATTGAGTCAACTGCTTGATGGGAGAGAAAGAAAAAAAAAATCTGCAAATTGCATTATGTATCACTCATTTCCCTCTTCTATAGATTCCCCCTCTGTCCTCCCCAGGAGTATTGATTTTCCTCCTCAGGTATCCGAGAAAGCTTTGCTCTCCAGGCCTCTTTATGTGTTTGCCGACCAAAGCATTCTGCACGCTTTCCTGTGGCCACGCCAGGCCACACCTGCTGTGCGGCTCCTAGGGTCCCGCCTCTGAAGGACAGTGGTGTGAGTTTCTGACACGAGCTGGGCAAACCTTTGAAGGCACAGTGTAAGAACTCTGATCACTGAGGATGTAAAGCCTCTGGCAGGTGCTGGCTTTATCCATCACAGTGTGCTGAGGATGCCTCTATGAGTGTCCACTCTTGGGCCAGTGCAGCTAAGGAGCTCCTCGGACTGACAAAGGACTCTGGTGGCTCTGCTGCAGGCCCAGGTCAACCTCTTTAGTTTGCTTTCACAGATTGGGAAATGGGTGCAGAGGAGAAATATCCCACCTCATCTGGAGGTTTATTAAGGAACCTCCAGGAGGCCCCATCGCTGCCTCACATAGTAACAGCCTCTGGCTCTGAAAAGTATGGTGGTTTTAGGAATAGAATGACCCCCAGAGTGATCCCTGGGGCCTTATGTGAGCAAGAAAGCCCTTATCAGCAATCACCTGATGGAACAGGTGACATCATTAATATGGGGCTATGCAGGCTATCAAATACTTTCACAAACATGATCTCATTTGATCCTCATAATCTCAGTGAAAGGGAAGTAGAGGGTCATTGTTACTAATCTCCTTTTACAGAAGAGAAGAGAGAAGCTCTGAGAGGTGAAAGCACCAATGGGAGGTCTGACCGTTCAGCTCTACCCGCACCCCAGGCTCCTGGAAAACAGCCATGGTCAAGAAAGGCTGGCCCTTTCCTATGAAAGCTAAAGCAAATCTCTCACAAGTGATCCCTTATTTTTCTATGACAGAGCCAGAAACAGATGCTCCAAATTCCCGTTCTTTGCCTCATAAATGATTAGCTGAACTGTTTGTATTTACAGACTAATTTTGACAAAATGCCTGTGAACTTGACCTGTTTGGAAGTTTGAAAAGTCAGACTTTAATCAAGATATTATTCTAGACTACGCTGATAACATCTCTCCTGGTTTGAGTTGGGATTTTTTTTTTCCCTTTTTTGTTTTAAATTCTTTCAGCTTAATTTGAGGGTACAAAAAATCAAGTTACAATGTTTGCATTTGTTAGATAGAGTCCCTCTGATAATTTTGTCCCACCCCCAAGAGGTGTGCCATACACCCTAACATTGTGCCCAGTAGGTGGGCACCGTCCCCCTCCCTCCTCCCTCTCCCTGCTCCCTCATCCGCCCGCCTCCCACCTTGAATTGAATTGAGTTTTTCTCTTAGGTGAGTGTGTATTAGCTCATCTACTGGCTTCATATTATAATTGAGTACATTGGATTCTTGCTTCTCCATTCTTGTGATACTTTAGTAAGAAGAATATGTTTCAACCCCATCCAGGTTAATATAAAAGCTATAAAGTCTCCATCTTTTTAATCGCTGTTCATGGTATGCATATACCACAGCTTGTTAATCCATTCCTGGGTTGGTGGGCATTTAGGTTGTTTCTACATTTTGGAGATTGTAAATTGAGCTGCAATAAACAGTCTAGTGCAGTGGTTCTCAACCTGTGGGTCCCAACTCACAGGAACTGTGTTAAAGGGCTGTGGCATTAGGAAGGTTAGAACCACTGGTCTAGTGCAAATGTCCTCATGATAAAAGGGCTTTTTTATTCTGGGTAGATGCCTAGAAATGGGATTGCAGGATCAAATGGAAGGTCTATTTTGAGTTCTTTGGGTATTCTCCATACTTCTTTCCAAAGAGGCTGTATAAGTGTGCAGTTCCACCAACTGTGGAAAGTATTCCCTTCTCTGCGTATCCGCACCAGCATCTGCAGCTTTAGGAGTTTGTAATATGGGCTATTCTCACTGGGGTTAGGTGATACCTCAGGGTGGTTTTGATTTGCATTTCCTGATGATCAGGGACAATGAGCATCTTTTCAAAAGTTTGTTAGCCTGTCTTCATCAGAGAATATTCTGTTCATATCTCATGCCCAGTGGTAGGTGGGATTGTTTACTCTTTTTTTTGTTGATTAATTTGAGTTCTCTATGGATTTATCAACTCTTTGTCAGATTCATATCCTGAAAATATCTTTTCCTATTCTGACGGTTGTCTTTTTGCTTTACTTGTTGTGTTCTTAGCGGTGCAGAAGCTTTTCAGCTTAATTAAGTCCCGTTTGTTTATTTGTGATTTGTTTTTTATCTGACACAGATCGCTGGCTATGGACCAAGGGGTCTGACACCACCCCTGTCAGGGCAGTGGTTGCATGCGGCCATCTCCAGGCCCGGCTCAGTCCAGCTTTGGTTCCCGTGGCTGCCTCTTTGTAATCTTGCAAAAACTGAAGGAGAATTCCAGACAAACTCCAGCAAGTTTCACATTGCTTTGTTGATGGTGGTGTTTTACCTGGACCTGAGAAGAGCTGTCTGTGATTCTCAAAGAAGTAAGTTAAAGGCAGGAATGGAATAGGGATTGAGGATGGAAAAAGGGAAATTTCCTCAGTGGTTGTCCTATTGTTTTTGATGAATGCCAGGGATATTAAACATTCTTATTTAGAGGTGAGTTTAACAAATCCAGGCATCTCCACTCTTTCTGTAATAGTTTAAAGAGCAGCAATGAGAATCATGTATGTACCAATGTGCCAGCTGGAGATGCAGATGATACAGTGATGGGCAGGTGTCCAAGCCCTCCAGGCTCTCAGGATCCAGACACATGACCTGGGCCAGAGAAGTCAGCTCCAGAGCCATCTGCAAGCTGAATCTACCCTGAAGTGCCTCCATAGAGGTCTCAGTGATTGGGTGTCTTTTTGGCCAACTTCATACGTTTTTCTTCTGTGCAATACCAGCGGTAGTGGAAAGACTTCTGGTAGAAATTTTGCATTTTGCTTTTGAATTATTATTTATTTATGTATTTATTTATTTATTTTGAGACAGCCTCCCTTTGTTGCCTTGGTTAGAGTGCCGTGGTATCACAGTTCACAGAAACCTCAAACTCTTGGGCTCAAGCAATCCTCCTGCCTCAGTCTCCTGAGTAGCTAGGATTACAGGTGCCATAATGCATGGCTAGTTTTTCTACTTTTAGTGGAGATGGGGTCTTGCTCTTGCTCAGGCTGGTCTTAAACTCCTAAGCTCAGGGGCAATCCACCTAGCTCAGCCTTCCAGAATGCTGGGTTTACAGGTGTGTGCCACTGGGCCCAACCTGCATTCCTTTCTAACAGTTTTCCAGCTTTGCAACCTACATGTCTGTGGTTTGTTGATTCATGTGTGTGCCCACAGGTCACCGCACACCGTACACGCTCAAGTTTGCAGCACAGAAAACTTCTGATGGACCACCTGCAATCTAACCTGCTTTGTGGCTGCCTTCCATAAAATCCAATATATTCAGAAGAATGTGATCAATAAGCAGATGGCTCAAGCCCATACACGTGCCAAGAAAGGAGGCATTTAATTAAGAGTTACACAAGGGTGTGAAGCAATTACAGAGGGGGAGTGGAGGCCCTGCCTGGGCCAGGAGACCCCTGGATGGGAGAGTTAGGGCCAGTGGTGTGACATGTCAAAGCACTGCAGCCAGTGGAAGTGTGAACACAGCCAGGACCTTCATCAGGCCTTTACACAATTCCCAGTTATCTCTTGACCTGGCCTCGAGCAAGGCCCCATTTCACTGCCCTGAAGGAAGAGTCAGCGGATGAAAGGTACACCTAATTTGACATCCTACCTGGATTTGGTTTGGAAGCTAAGCTGGTGGAATGCAGAAATGAGGCATTCTTCTGCAGCCAGTGATGGCTACAGGGAGGGGGTGAGAGGTACCAGGACGGAGCATCAGGTGTCATGGAGGCAAAGGCAGATTTTTTGAGATGGGCAGTAATGGTGCCCTAAACAAAGCTCAGGAAGAGATGATTTGTGAGAAGAGACCAACACACCCCTTTCAATGAACTCCTAAAGGATGTTGCTTTTAGCCTGCAAGTCCTACCAATGGTGTCAAGAGTTAGGACTTTTACCTGTACCCAGGTTTCTTGGTTCAAACAGGAACAGAAGAGGCTTTCTCTCTTCTGTATCTGGAAGTGCCTCTTGCTGAGTGTTCCCTGGTGTCAGAGCAGGGAACTGGGCTCAGTATGACGGCTTTTCCTGCTTTATGTAAAATATAATATCAACCTGTTGACAGCCTCATGTTCCTGGGTTGACTGTTTGGTTGCTGTGTTTCCTGGGCAGGGCTCTCTCTACATGATGGTTCTACCGTGAAATGCAGACTGAGAAAGAGAAGACAGTGCCTTAATTCTGGTCTGTCCTAGGAGCCTGGGCTAATGCCTCTGGGACCCATAAGGCAAAGAAGGTCAGGACTGTACTTCTTGGGAGGTGATGCATCGCTCAAGTTCATTAACACCCGAACAACAAATAACACACATTAAAACAAAAAGCCAGTGCAACTTCTTTTTCTCAATCTCCTTATCTTTCTTCCTTCAAGAGAAGAAATGCAGGAAGCCGAGTGAATAAAACCAGCATTCTCTTTGCCTCTTGCTTTTGCAACTAAGTCCAAGTTTGTACCACTTGCCACATGACAGACAGTCAGACAACTGAGAGACAAGGGGAACGACTTTATTTAGAAAGCCAGCAAACTGAGAAGATGGTGGACTAATACCCCAAAGAACCATCTGAAGTTAGAGGGGGATTGCAAGAGGGGAGCAACTGCAGACTTCTGGGCATTTGCGAGGGTCTGAGGCGGTTGTGGAACTTCTTTGTTTTTGGTCAGTTAACTGTGGATGATGTAGGTCAGGTCATAATGTGCCCAGATACCTTTACCATCTGTTGTTACCCATGTGCATATTTCCCTCATTTCCAGGGAGTTAGTCTTGGGAAAGGGATGGTTATCATTTTTCTTCTAAAGTTGAACTACAAACTAAATTTATGCCATAATTAGCTGGACTGCATGTAGAGCTAAGCAGAATCTTTTGACCTGAGGGATATTGCTGCTGGGGGTCAGAGGGGAAAACGGAGTTAGTTATGCTAAGCTTCCCTTCACTGTTATATTCTAAGGAAAAAAGATAACTGGTTGGTTCCCAAGGGCAAATGAGTGACTCTAATAAACAACTACAGATTATAAGATAATAGTCATTGTGATAGTTAATTTCATGTGTCAATTTAGCTACACTGTGTTTGGTTAAACACTGGTCTAGATGTTGCTGCGCAGGTGATTAGCACTTCAACCAGTAGGCTTTGAGTGAAGTAGATTACCACGTATGATACGAGTGGACCTTATTCAATCAATTGAATGCTGAAAGTGCATGATTAAGGTTTCCAGAAGTAGGATTTCTTTTGCCTCAAGACTTCAACGTAGAGACCCTCAGCCTGTGGATTTAGTGCTCGAGACTATTGCATCAGGGTGGGTGTGGTGGCTCATGCCTATAATCCTAGCACTCTGGGAAGCCCAGGTGGGTGGATTGTTTGAGACCAGCCTTAGCAAGAGCAAGACCCCATCACTACTAAAATAGAAAAAACTAGCCAGGCACCTGTAATCCCAGCTACTTGGGAGGCTAAGGCAAAGTGATCACCTGAGCCCAAGAATTTGAGGTTGCTGTGAGCTATGACACCATAGCACTCTGCTGAGGGCAACAAAGTAAACCTCTGTCTCAAAAAAAAAAAAAAAAGGAAAAAGAAAGAAAGAAAAGACTATCACATCAGATAGTGCCTCAATTCTAGTCTGCTGGCCTGCCCTACAGACGTTGGAATTTCATCATCCCCCCACAATGGGATGAGGCAATTCCTTAAAATAAATGTCTCTGTTAGTTATGTTTTTCCAGGGAACTCTGATTAATACACTCATTCTGTCTATTCAAGATGATTTGACCTGCCTGGCCAGATCACTGGCCAGCACTCTGGCCTTGTTACCTGTGAGCACAGGATAACATGATCTATTTCCAAGGGTGCAGGGCTAGGATAAAGACTATTTTTTACCTCCCTCATTTTATCTCCCTCTTTCCCTGTCCTCTTTCCTTATCTTAATCTTTCCAACCTGTTCTTATGCTCCCAGGGTATTAACTACTCTTTTCCTTTTTTTGGTCTCCAAAATTTAAATTAAATAAAGAGGGTATGAGACTATTTAGATAATTCAAACCAGAAAGCTGCCTTTCCTGGGTGTAGTTTATATGTATAGCTCTTTTCCTTGAGATGTTGGCTATGGAACACTTTTCTGGAAATGGTTTATTCCTGGTAGGCAGTCTTGGGTCAAGTTGCTAATTTATTATTTTAGATGGTTTTGATCGACATGGTTTCAAATGCAAAAGTATCCCCCTTTAATAATGAATTTCTTGGGGAGGAACCACAGGCCTGAGCTCATTTCTGTGCCTACAGTTGGGTTTGATCTCGTTTGTGCTGAACGTCTCAGTGGCTACACAGGCAGCGGGGACACTGCTAGGAGCGAGGCCTTAACACAGGTGTTCCTACTTAGTGTTATTTAGGGGTCACCATCCAGATCATGGAGGAAATGGAGTGACAAATATCAATTTGAGGAAGGAACACAATGAAGCTACATAATGCCTTTTGTAGGTTAGTTGATTCTGTAACCAAGCCTTAAAAATTGGTATTGACGTTGTACCACAGCCCGTGAACGGAAAATGAGAAACAACTTCAAATCTGCCTCTCAACAAACCCTCCATGGCTTAATTCAATGGATGGAGATACCAGTTCTCGAGCATTCATATGGAATTCAGGGATTTATGAGGATACGCATGGGGATTTTTAAGTTGAACATGTAACATACAGCACTGGGACAAAATAATAAGATACTATTGCTGGTTTAGATGACAGCAAGGGTCTGTCATCTAAGCAGAATTTAAATCAGGTAAACTGGTCCAGTACAGAAAACAGATGGGAAGCATAATTTAAGATGGCATTGGAATTGTTTTGCTATTTCAATTTGGCTACTAGCTTTGGGATTGGCTGACAAGATGTATTTTTAAAAATAAAAAAAAAATTAATTGTGATACAAAGCACATAGCATAAAATTTGCCTTGTTAGCTCTTTCTAAGTATTGAGTGAGTAGTGTGGAGTCTGTCTGTGTTGTGGCACAGCATCTTCAGCACTTGTTTGTCTTGCAAAACTGAAACTCTGCCTCCTTAAATGACAACTTGCCCCTCCTGCAGTCCCTGGCAGCCACATTCCACATCCTATTTCTGTGAGTTTTACTACTCTGGATACCTCATTTAAGTGAAATCATACTGTATTTGCCTTCTTGTGATTGGCTTACTGTACTTAGCACAGTATCCTCAAAGTTTTTCCACCGTGAAGCACATGTGTCAGCATTTGCTTCCTTTCCAAGGAAGAATAATATTTCATGGTACACATGCACCGTATCACGTCTGCCTGTCCATCTGGGTCTGGGCGTTTTGGCTGCTTCCACCTTTTGGCTTTTGTGAATAATGCTGTCATAAAAGGGGGTACACAAATAGCTCTCAATAAGACCCTGATTTCAGTTCTTTTGGATACACGAGGCCTGACAATTAAATTTGTGAACTCATCCTAGAAAAAGTGCTACATACCTCATTGCTGAATATCACTACAGTCACCTTCAAAGTCCTCTGCTTGAGATGCTATGCACTAATGCCAGCACCTAGTCCACCCTTCAAAGCAATTTTGGAACTGTTTCTCTGGAACAATCATCAGAGCTGTTGCTGTACGGCACACAAACACACAACAATAATGAATGCCACTGAGCAAGACATCTCCACATGTCAGCCAGAACATAGCTGTGAGACACCCGTATACCAAAGTTACGAAATTTACCAAGTTGTTTGTATAGTGCTGCCAACTTAAGGACCTGGTGGCAAGTTTGTAAATTTAATTGTCATACATTTGTATGACTACAGCTCTAGTGGTTGTTCCAGAAGAAGAGTTCCAAAATTGCTCTGAAGGGTGGACTAGGTGCTAGCATTGGTGCATAGCTTCTCAAGGGGAGTCTTTTGAAGGTGACTGTAGTGATATTCAGCACTTTTTCTACGATGAGTTTCCTAACTAAATTGTCAGACCTTGCATACCCAGAAGTGGCTCAGATAGTAATTCTATTTTCAGTTTGAGAAACCTCCACACTGTTTTCCATGGTGGCTGCACCATTTCACACTCTCACCAACGGTGCACAAAAAACAATTTTACTTTGTCCACATCCTTGTCAACACTTGTTATTTTCTGTTGTTTTTGTCTTGGGGGATTTCTGGGTAGTGGTTATCCTAATGAGTGTGAGGTCAAGAAGCAATTTTTAGGTGGAAACCTCCTGTTGTTAGAGGTGGTGGTGTGGGAAAGTCACTGCCTGACTACGTGTAGTAATGTGTTGAGCTAACGGACTGGGGAGGAGGTTCTGGCCATCAGTTTCCAGGCTGTGAACAGAGATTTAGGGTGTCAGTGTGTGGTGGCTGTTTCCATCCCTATACTGACTCAGAAAAGTGGACTTTTCTGTTAACTCTGGGCACATGGATCTTGTGTGTTTCTGGGCCTTGGGAAGGGAGAGAACGCAGAGTTAAGTGTCTCAGTTACGGCTTGACAGGCTCAGGACTCATCTCTTCTTTCCTCTGAAAGGTTGTCCTGATAGCCTTTGCCACAGAGCCCTACCAGGGATCTTGTTAGGGGCTGAACTGTGTCTAAAACTCATGGGGTGAAGTCCTAATACCCAGTACCCCAGGAAGTGACTGTCTTTGGAGACAGGGCTTTTGAAGAGATGATTAAGGTAAAATGAGATTGTACAGGTGGGCCTGAAGCCAGTGTAATGGGTGTCCTTACGGGAAGAGGAGACCAGGATGCAAACAACAGAGAGGGAAGATGTCAAAAAAGACACGGAGATAGCCACCTCGGGCCACAGAGAGAGGCCTCAGAAGACACCAACTCTGCTGTCACTTTAGACTTCCATCCTTCAGAACTGTGAGAAAATAAATTTCTGTTGTTTAAGTCACCCAGTCAAGCTTTGTTGTGACAGTTAAATACCATCTCTACACGGATGTTCCCAAATCTGGGTCCCACTCCCACAGTGATCCCCAGCCTTGTCTGTTCAACCATGGAGCCTGCATTCTCCCCTGTGAAGTCTAATGACATCTCTAATTCCACATGTCACTGGTATGTCAAATAAGCCCAACTCATGGTATAGTTAAAATATACTTTATTTATTATAGTTTTTAGTCATCTCTTTAAAATTAGTAGCTTTCCCTTGGTCCTAGTTAGGAACTCTGGCAGTCCACAACTTTTCTTCTCACCCATAAGCATTAGAAATGTCCAGTGCACACCCCAGGCAGCAAGTACTGTCTAAGTTCAGAAATTCAAATACTTCAACGTGAACGTGATTTAATGTCAGTTATTCTCCCTCTCACCTATTCAGGCCTTCACCAAGCTAGAAACTTGCTGCGGTGGACAGAAAAATGCCCCTCTCCCCCAAAGACGTTCCCATCCTGACTCCCAGGACTCATGGTTACGTTACTTGCACACCAAAAGGGACTTCGCAGATGTGATTATGTGAAGAAATTTGAGAGGGGAGGATTGTCCTGGATTACCTGGGTGAGTCCAATATAATCTTCAGGTTAGAAGAGGGAGAGAAGACAGGGAAGAGGGAGGAAGAGCGATAAGAACTCAACCTCTGTTGCTGTCTTTGAAGATGGAGGAAGGGGCCAGTAGCTGAGAAATATGCGCAGCTTCCAAATGCTGGAAAGGGTGAGGAGCAGACTTCCCCGAGCCTCCAGGCTGGGGCACGGCTCTGCTGAGGCCTCCATTCTAGCTTAAGGAGACCCATGTTGATTTCTGACCTATAGAACTGACCTGTAAGACATGATGTGTGAGTTGTTTTCTGACACCGAGCTCGTGGTTACAGCAGAAATAGGAATCCAATACATCTGTAGTTGGTACATTGGGACAGGGTAAGTTTGATTTCCTTTGAACGTCTTCTCTCTGAGCTTTGATTTCTCTTGTTCTCCTCTTGCTGGTGAGGAGCCGAGGGGAGGGAGGGAGGGAAGGGGAACAGAACAGGCTCTGTGGGGGGCTGGACCCCGCTGAGTATCTTTTCTCCACTCTCTTAGCTGTGCGTTTCAGTGTTGCTGGACCCCTCCTGCTGTTCCTGTCACCTGTGCAGATTCATCTCTGCTGTTGTTAGCTGTTTGGTGTTCAAATTCTCCCTTTGTTTTGTTTCCAGCTGCTGTGGCTCCCTGTTGGGGTTCTCTGAACTCTTGGTGGCTCTACTGAACAGAGCTCCCAGGGCACCACATTGGCAGGTGCTCTCTCTCCCATTCTCCACCCCCCACCCCCCAAATCTCTCTCTCTCTCTCATGCTCACTCACCCCTCTCTCTCATCTCTCTTTCCTGCATGGCCAGCATTGACCCCACAGCAAACTCACACATCCCTGGCCTTCACCAACTCCAGGAGTTTAGGTCCAAGTCAAAGAAATACCCTGTCTGGACCCACCAAAGCTCTTGGTTGACTTTCCCTCACCCCCTAGATTTGCTGATGAGATGCAGTTCACTTAAGCTCCCCAAATGCGGGTTACACATTTTTAAACCTCTTTGAGTGGTTGTTGAAGTGGCCCTTCACCCTGAGGTGAAGCAGTTGCCTCTGCCTGTGGCATGGGGAGACGACTCAAGGGAAACCAGGTCTCTCTCTTAAGCAAATGGACAAAATCCGCAAAGAAAAATACTTCCAGCCATCTTCCCATGTTGCCACACTTTGACTTTTTTTTTATAACCCAGATTTGACTTAGGTGTCCAAGAGTCTTAGAAATATTTCTCATGCATTTCTTTGAACTTTGCCAGGGTGATTTGATACCTCATTTTGGGTTTTTGTGTCTATTGGTATCTTGGTGAGATTGTAAATTTGGACATTATTGATTCTGCTCTCACCTCCCATCCGCCTTACCTGTCTCAGTTATATCCACTTCATCCTTCCGGTTGCCCACTTGATCTTACCCTGGACTTTGTTCTTCTTGTCACTCTGCGAGTCAAAAACCCTGCTGGCTCAGCCTTTGAAATAAATATATCTGGGGTCCTCTTCACGACTGCCACCACCACGCTGGCTAATGCACTGTTATTTCTCATCGGTTATGACAACACCTTCTGACTGGTCTTGCCTCTGCAATCTAGTCTCCGCACAAAGCCACAACTATTCTTTTAAAACTTGCATCAGAGATCATCATTTCTTAGCCCACAATTCTCTAATGACTTCCTGTCATACTGAGAGTAAAATCAAAATTTGATCCTGGCCTACTCATTAGTTTTCTGTTTCTTTCATAACAAAATGTCACTATTTCAGTGGCTTTAAAACAACACCCGATTATTATCTCACAGTTCTGTGGGTCAGGAGTCTAGTAGGCTAGGGTGGTTGCTTTGCTCTGAGTTTCATTAGGTTGACATCAAGAGGTCGGTGGGGCTGCATTCCCTTCTGAGAGTTTTTGCCATGGAAGAGTTTCTGTGTTTGTTGAGGTTGATTGTTGAATTCTGTTCCTGGTGCTTATAATAACACTAAGGTGCCAACCCAGCTGGCCTGTGTTCCTGGGTGCTGCCTGTGGACCCACGGACCACAGCAGCTGAGTCCCTCTCATGCTTCATCTCTTCCCTCCTTACTCTCCTGCAGCCACCTCTCTCACTCCAGCCAGAGAAATTTTTCTGCTTTTAGATCAGATCCGCTTAGATAATTCAGGACAAGTCCTTGGTTTAAGGTCGGTTATTACACCTGCAAAGTTGCTTCATGGAAGATTCACACTGGATCAAGTGACCAGGAGCTAGGAATAGGGAGGGACACCATAGGAATACTGCCTACCTGCAAATCTGGACAGATCCAATTTCCTGCTCCCTTTGTGACTTTGTTCCATTCCCCCCTCTCTTTTACCATCTTGGCTCCAAGTCAATGTGGCCTCCTTGCTATTTCTTCACCCACAGGGCCTTTACATTTCATGTTTCCTCTGCAGGAATGCCCGGTGCCCAGAGTGGACCCCGACACCCGTTCTCTCATGGGTAGGTTGGATTCTCTGGGAAGCAGACACCAAGAGGGTGTCAGAAAAACTTGGGATTTAATGGGGGATAAGGCCTGGGAAAGATAAGGGAAAGAAGGGGTTGGAGTGGGTAGGGGGCCTTTAGATCACAGCACAGGTCAGTCTGACATTCTTTCAGGGAAAAAATGAGAAAGGGAAATTGTGAAGAACCTCAGTCTTTCCTGGGCTCTGCACCAAGAAAGTGTCAGCTAGCCCAGCAGGGAGCCTTTGCTACAAGATTGCTGCAAAGAAGCATGCTGCCTGATAACTGAGAACCCTTGTCCAGCCACATCCAGTCATTGGCTGAGAGCAGTCCAGGAGGTAAGTGGCCTCCACTCAAAACCTGAAGAAGAAACAACCTAATGTCCATCAACCAATGAGTGGATCAAAACAATGTGGTGTGCACGGGTGAGTATAGTGGAACGTCACCCGTGAAGAGGAATGACGTGCTGACAGGTGCTCCATGATGGATGAACTTTGAGAACACCGTGCTAAGTGTAATATACCAGACACAGAGGGAAATAGCGTATGATTCTATGTGCAGGAAAGACTTAGAGCAGGCGAATCCATGGAGACAGAATGTAGAGGCACAGGCTCCAGGGAACCAGAGGCTTGGTGAGGAAGGAATGAGGAGTCGTCGTTAATGGGTACAGAATTTCTGTGTGGTATGATGAAAATATTAGAAGTCGATGGTTGCACAGAATGGTTGAAGTGGCGAATTTTATGCTATACACATTTCATCACAGTAGAAAAAAATGTTAAAAAAATAACCGAGGCAGATCTTGAAACACCTGCAGCTAGAGGCTGTCCACTAAACTGCCCCTTCTGAGGGAGCCACATCCCCATGGTGTCACACTCATCCTCCAGGTCTCTGCCCAAATAGCAATTTATAAATCCTTTAATGACTAAGTTACAGCAAAGAGGAATGTTCTTCTCCCTTACCCTCCTGTATTTTTCTATGTTACACTTCAAACCTTCTGACATACTATATAATTAGTTGTTTAGAAGGCCTGTGGGAGAAAGCTGGGTACAAGCGGGCCTTCTGGGATTAGGTCCAGAACGTGGTCAGTGTGTGTTGGGGGTTGTGTAGTTCAAGGAGAGGCGGCCAAAGGACTGTGTTGTTTGCAAGAGCAAGTGGCTGGTGCCAGATGAATGAGACCAGCCTGACAGGGTTCCACAGTCCCTCTCTTCTCCATCCTCACTCCATGGCTTGGGCCTCTGCAGTGGTTCAGTCTCCAGGCTTCCCAGGGTTCCTTAGAGAACCGCAGCATTGCAAATGTCCATCCTGCACCCCTCTCCTCTGCTCCATCTTACTCATCTCTCCTCCTAGAGCAAGAGTCTTGTGTGATCACTACAATCTCCCTGCCCCTCACCTCTGATGACCTTATTTCTGCTGATCCCAGTCAGAGGTGGTGGGGGATGGCACAGACAATGGTCTTCATGCCCTTGGCCAGACCTGAGGTTCCCATCTGCCCTTTGTGTGCCCATGCACTAGGCTTGGCATTCATGCGCTCTCTTTCTATTGCTCCAGGTGTCATTCTGTCCTCTGTGTCCCCAGCGATGGCTACTGAAATCCAATTACCCTTTCTTTGATGCTTAATTCAAATGGCACTGTCACCTGAAGAGCTTCCCTGGAGGTCCATCACCCCTTTCTATGGCAGATGTAACAAGTGGCTTGTAGCACAGGGACCTATTGTCTTGCCTCCCCTTGACAGTATCAGCGAAGGGCCGTGATGGTGCCCTCATCCCTGGAGTCTCCAGAAGGCACAGCACAGTATGTAGAAGATGCTCAGAAGTTTGATAGATTGGAATCAATCGATCAGTGGCTCAGGTGGAGAAGTAAGGCTTGGAAAAGAAGTAGGCTCCTTCTTCCTGAGACAAGAGGGGGAGAGGAGGGATGAGCATATACAGGAGACATCGAGATGAAAAAGGAAGTTGTGGATGTGTGCAGGACAGAGCTGCTGTCACTAGTTTCCTGGGAGTTGAGGACAGGGTTAGGGAAGCATCATAGGAAACCTGGTCAAAGCAGAGGTCAGAAATACACAGGAATAGATTATTCCTGGAAACGTGAAAGATATTTTTATTGTGTGTGTGGCATGGATGTGGGGTGTGGGGTGGACAAGACTGAATCTAGGGCAGGGGGCACCTATGGGGATGACTAGGAAATTGGGGAGGGGAGAGGCTGCCATGTCAGAGAATAGAATCGGAAGGGGGGGGTCAACAGATGGAATCTAAAAAAATAAATTCAAAAATGCATAAGCAAAGAACCTTCTCTAGTAAGAAGAAATGACCTCTGAACAGCATTTTTAGCGGAGTGGAAGATACAGAAGCTTCCCCTGCCTGAGGCACATGAGCTGCGTAGAGCACAGGGGTCTGAGCCCGCTACAGAGATGCAGGGCACTGGCCACAGCCACCAGGGGAGATCAAGCGTCAGTGTGAAGGGACACATGTGATTTTCATCCTCTCCTCATTCAGCCACTCTCGGCAGGTACTTGAGAAGGCCAGATGCCTACTAGGCCGGGTGAGTGATGCAGACACTCGCTGGACGTGCTGTGCCTTCCTGCCCTCTGAAGCCAAGAGCCAAAGAAGAAAATGAAGCGATCGTGTAACGGTGCAAAGTGCCACAAAGATGTGTGTGGAGAGAGGAGTCTGTGGACAGGGGCGGGTCCCCCAGGGGAAAACTGAGTTAAGTGCTAAGAGATGGAGAACCTGGAGGGTGATCCAGGCAAGAGGAGGATTCAGAGAAAGAACTTACAGCTAGAGGAAAGTCAGAGGCCCTCGATGAGGCTTGGAGGAGTGAGAACGGGATGGCGGGGTCCATCTGGGGAGAAGCAGAGGACAGGCTGCGGAAAGGAGGTGAGGCTGGAGGAGGGCCCTGAGGAGGGAGGGCTGGTGGGGAGCAGCTTTAGTTATTGGGAGATGGGAGGATGGAAGCTGGATTACAGGTGGAAGGTGTGAGAGGAGGAGGGACATCACTTCCCTGAGTCATTCTGGAACATTCCACAGGGACATGTGAGGGCAGAGCTGTGTCAGGGGAAGATTAAGGAAGGCAGATAGCTCATCACAAGTAACAGTATTTGGTGCTTTTGGGGTTCTCTTTTCCAGCATTAATGCCCTCCACATATTGGTATCATGGAGAGTTACTGCTGAGGAAGGTGTCTAGCTTGGGCAAAGCCTGGGCAGAATGTGGGTGAAGAACCCAAGAGGGTGTTTTGTGGCCTCTCGAGGTTGCAGGATGAGGAGGGGTCCTGTGGGAGCGGGACAGTGCTCTGTCTACAGCCCCCTCCCAGTAGGGGCTGGCAGACCCCCGGCCCCGTCATCTGCAGCCTCTAGGGATGGAAGCCAGTAGGGTTTTTTTTTTTTTTTTTTTTTTTGGACTTGAATTCACTGTTAGGGACTTGGAAGACTGACAAAGCAAACTGAATACAAAGGTCACAGGACACTTTCCTCTAAAAACATTATCTATTTTACCCAGATGTCACCCTGTGGAGATGCTGAAAGAAGAAGGGAAAATGTAAGGAGGGAGAGAACTGGGACAAATAATTACTCTGGGGTTTTGCTGGAGTGCTGCCAAAAAGGCATTGTATGAAAATGCTCTCTGTGCAGGTTGAAAGTGGGAGGAATTGGAGGAAAGAATGGGCTTCAAGTCAACTCATCATTTAAATCTCGGTCTGGGGGACTTTCTAAAACTGATTGTAACCATAGCTGAGAAAACAGGTGCTTCACAACTGGCCAGTTGAAGGCTCTGGTAGGGAGGTGGGCAGCCAGCTCATGACCTGAAGAGTGTTGCACAGATTAGCTCACTAGCAGACTTGTGAACTTCTCAAGTAAATGAAGCGAATGAGCTCCCTCTCCTGACTTTTTTTTTTTTAAATCAAGAAGCTGAATTTTGGCTCAGCGAGGCTGTAAAACTCATCAAGATTACATAGAAAGTGACCAGTAAATTGGAAACTTGAAAAATCTGTTGAAGATCATGATCATTGATCTTGACCAGTGTTTTCCAAACTGGGTCCCTTGGCACACTAGATTATTTGGTCCATATTAGGGGACTGAAGTGGGATTTGGGGGGCATGTATTAGTTTTCTAGAGGTACTGTAACAGTGTGTGCTTTAAAACAACAGAAATTTATTCTCTCACACTTCTTCTGTCTGGAAGTCCAATATCCAGGTGCTGAGAGGGCCACGCTGCTTTTGAGGCCCCCAGGGAGACTCTTCCCTGACTGTCACAGCTCGTGCCCAGGTGTGCCTGTCTCTGCCATGTTCCTGTGTGTCTGTCTTCACATGGTGTTCTCCTCCCTCTGTGTCTCTCTTCTTTTATTTCTTGTTTTCAGACAGGATCTCACTGTGTTGTCCAGGCTGGAGTGCAGTGATGTGACTAGCTCCCTGCAACCTCGAAGTCCTAAGCTCAATGGATCCTCTTGCCTCCACCCCCTGAGTGGCTGGCAGTACACGTGTGCCACCATGTCTGGCTATATTTTTACAAAAGTAGTTTGAAGAGATGGGGTCTCACTGTGTTGTCCAGACTGGTCTTGATCATTTCTCTTCTTATAAGGATCCCAGACATGTTGGATTAAGGGCCTATCCTACTTTATTATGACTTCATCATGACTTAATTATTTACATCTACTAGACCCTATTTCCAAGTAAGATCACATTCACAGGCTTAAGATTTTAACTTGCCTTTCTTTTTTTTGTAGCGGGGGAGCACAATTCAACTCATACTGATGGATAAAAAGAGGCCATATGAGTGGGGTTTTTTAATCTTTACCCCAACTTCAACCAGGGATCCCTACTTTTGCCTGGTTAAAATTTGGGGATCCCTTGGAGGACTTGGCTTGAGAAAGAATGTTACTGCTCAGTAACTGGTAACAATAGGAAACCACTGGTCTACAGAATGCCACTTCCTAGGAAGGAACAGCCAGAACATCATTCAGCTGGCTTGGAAACCACTTTCATGTAAAGCTTTTAACGCTGGTTTTCTTCTGCCTGCCCTTATCTTATTCAGCTTGGGCAGGGCACAAGCAGCCAGTTGCTTTGGTCTGGAACCCCCACTAAGAACAGAGTGAACAGCATTGGCCTGGCCCTCCTGTGAACTTGTTCCCTTTGAGTCTCTTTGAGCTGCCATATGGGCAATGCCTGTGTGGTCTGCTCTCTCCTGGGGGCTCTGTGTCAAGTCCTCTGCCCCACATGCTTTCTGGTGCCCTTGGAATCAGCAGCATCCTTTAATTAAAGGCGGTGGGTGGTGTGATGATGGGATTAGTATCTGTGTCTGGCTTTCCTGAGGACCCGGGAACACTATGGCCCAAGTTTTCCCATGTGGTAACTGAATTGTTCATGTGTTTATGTATCTAGGGGTGAAATCTAAAAAAGGGGGTGGCACTTATCTTCTCTGGCTTGCTGTCTGCTCTACCTGCTTCAGGAAAATCCTAGCGATGATTCCCGCCAGCGGTGCTCAACTGCTTCACTTAATTGACATGCAGGGTGCTGCGGTTTTAAGCACATTGGCATTCTGCCTCTCGCCTCACTGCAGAATGAACAATGATGTTCTGCTGAACATCAATTACGACGTTTTAGGAAGGGCTCAGCAGTTTTGTGAGAATGAAGCTGTATTACTCAAGTGTAATGAGCCAAAAAATAAAAAACCCCAACTCTTGTTTCTATGCAGCACTAGTACAGACCCATGGCCCGGCTTCCTTAGTGTTAGGAAGTAGTACTCCTTAGGTGCAGGAGGCACAGGGTATTCACTCCACCTTATCAGCACAAAGGAAAAAGGAACATTCTGGCTCAGGGTATTGAGCTGACATGAGTATCAGGGATGGAGCTTTTTGCCAAATTATTATGGACTGAATATTCAATACAGGGTTTGCAAAGTGCCAGCCACTGTGTCCTTTCTCCACTCCTGACACACATAAGGAAAGAGTTTAAGAGTGATCATCAGTTCAGTGTAAATTCTTTTACAAATCCAATACTTATTTTTATGTACAAAAAATAAACTCCAAAAGAACATCAAATCAAATCAAATCAAATCCTTTCAGCCGCTCTGAGTCTTGCTGCCCAGTATCTCCACAGTTACAATGAATCTTAAAAACTACAGACTCTCACCGCAATGACACATTTGTGAGACAGAAGGAATGTGATATTTGGCTATTTGAAGAGTGTTAAATAGAGAAGACGCGATCATAAAGCAACCAGGAGGGAGGGGCATGGTGTGTCAAAAGATTCTGAAATAATAGTCCATTAAAGAAAAATCTAAACAGCAATTGCCAAACTATAATATAAAAGCCCAAATCCATTTCTGCCTGGCTGGCCCAGCACAGGTGGTCCAGTAGTACCTCGTAATCATTTTACATTTGTAATTTCCCCAGAGGACATGAACGGACCACTGATGCATGAAAAAATACAATTAAGATGTAGGAAACTGAGTTCAGAGCAAGATTTTATAGGGCACCATTATTTCCATAGAAGATTCTGGTAACAAAAGAGTAACATAGCAACAGATTGTTGGGATCAATTCATGATGTCTCTGCTAATTTACAGCAAAAAGGACACACCTGGGGGGAGACATGAAGTCAGTGATAACATCACACCGGCAAAGGGTTTTTTTTTTTTTTTTTTTTTTTAGTAAGTTGAGTTATGTAGTTTTACTGTTTTTGCCTAACCCAATTATTAAAAGGCTTTTAAAGAAACTTGATGTCTTTGTACAGACGTGTCGCTCAATTAATCTATAGGGTTATTTTTAAACCAGTAAATATCCTAGGCCTATTTCTTTAGGCATACCTGCACACATACTTTTCTTGGAGGCTGGCGACAGTTTCATTAGGGTAACTGAGGACAGGAATCAACTTGTTCTGATCTCCAAATATCTTGCGTACATTAAAAAAAAATTAGATGAGACCAGGAATATGCTTTTTAAAATTCAGAATCTGTAGTTTGTAAAACCACTATCCTTTTAGCATAAGCTCAGTGCCGACCTTTTCAGATCAATCTGAATAATAAATTCTCCCAAGAGAAGTATTTCTAGTGGAAATGGGGAAAATGGAAACTAAAGCTATGACCCCTGTACCATAAATATCAGCCACTTTGGGCTTAGCACTCTTTTTGGGGGGTGGTCATAATGCCTAAGGGCACATATGAATATACAGCTTAGTTTACGCAGCGTAGATGAAACATCGAATGATCTACATCTATCAGTATAGTTTCTAATACTATCAATACTGTCATTACGCAGATTTTCATGAGCAATGATACTACCCATCATACACACAGTTTATGCCTTCCTGTGGCAGGACAAAAACTAAAAAATCCTTGAGACAAGTTGGAAGTAAGTTATATATCAAGCACTGATTTCTCACTGGACGATCAAGGAAAACACCAGAAAGCGGTTTTCACCATGAGATTTCCATCGACATTGATTTACATCTAAATATCCAGAAGGTCGTCCCCACTTTCATCACTCTCCACGGTCAGCTGCCTGGTCCACCACTTCTTAACCTCAGAACCACAGGAAGCCGCGTCAGTCATGGGGTTCATTTTGCACACTACAGATTTCATCGTTGTCCTCCCTCCAAACGGTAAGTTGACCGAAGGCATTGAATGGCTTATTGGTTTTGGTGCTGTGGAAGGAACAAGAGTCCCATGAGCAACTTGGTGTTGTTTTTCCCTGTTGCCCTCATTCCTGAAAACCATGATAGTCCCATCCGTAAAATTGTCGGTTAACGAGTCCTCTCTGCAGATGCTAAAGGGAGACACCTTTTCAGCACTTGATTCTTTGTGTTCACAATAAATTTTAAAATTATGATTATGGACAACTTTTTGGCCCATTTGACCACAAAAAGCTTACCCCTTTTGTTTCAAAATAGTCACAAAAACTAGAAAATCACAAAAACTTCCAATTTGGGGAAATATAAGTGTCACAGGCAATATGTGTGCATCTGTGCTCATCAGCATAAACACATAAAAAACAAAGAAAAAAGAGGAAGAGTGTAATTCACAGCAAGGTGACAGAGGGGATATAGTGACAGAAAGAAGATGCGGCTTTGGGTCCCACAGTCATGGGCTTGGGTCCCCCATCTCTAACCAGTAGCTATGTATGGAGACATGGGCAAGTCCAGGTTCTCTGAACCCACGTTTCCTCCACTGTAAAATGAAGAGAATGAAAATTTCCTCCTTTGACTATCATGAGGATTAAAGTAAATTAAATGAGATGACTTAAGACAGTGCATAGCAGAACACCCGGGACACTGCTGGTGCCACTGATAATGCCCTTTCCCCCCTTCAAATTCAGCATGACCCAAAACCATGTCCCTTTGAGAATTACCATTTTCAGCACGGGGGCCACCCAGACATGGATGACTGGAAGCACTTTTGATACCATCTTTTCTTTATCCATTGACATGAATACCAATGACTGTGTTCTCCCCAGACTGTCCCTTCTATCTGTCCTGCAGGGTCTGGACCAGCAGCTCTGTCCAGGCGCACACGGCCTCACACCCAGATTACTCTAACATCCTCCAGCTTGCAACCTGCCTCCAGCCTCTGCCAGAGACGATTCACTCTCTGCTGCTGCCAAGTCAGTCTCCCTGAACATGGACTCCAAATGTCACTTATTGCTCAGAAATCTGACTCCCAATTGCCTACATTGAACCTTCCCAGCCTGTAAGTTAAGGCTCTGATTTGGCCCCATCACCTACTGAGTCTTAGTTCTCATCCTTCTTGGCTTTGTTTGAATCAGGCAGAAGCTTGGTCTTCTTTGATCCCTGAACAATAAACTCCTAGATATGAAGAAGGCTATTTTCCTTGGTGGTGGTATTAATGAGAATTCACGAACACCTTTAACCTCAAAAATGAAAGTTGCACTGTTGCCCACTTTGTGGAATGGATGTTCTACAGAAGAATCTGCAACATCCCCGTCTTCTGACTTAAAGTGGGCTGAAGTCAGGGCAGAGTTAGAGCACTGTCGAGCCCCCACTTCAGCACGGGTTCAGTTGTCTGCAGAGAAACCATGCACCGAGGACACTGGGCTGGGCAGAGCACTGCTTCATCCATGCCCAGGTCCCCTAGTAAGATTATCCCGGTTTTTCACAACCCCATATTCCTCTAGAAGAAAATTCGGTTACTAATCAGTAAAATGTGGAAACTAATAGGACTGTGAGGATTAAGTGAGGAAACACATTAATGCACTTACAATTGCAACTGGCACATGGTGAATATTAGGTAAGTGTCTGTTATTACTGAGGTACAGTGACCCGTGTAAAGGTGGCCGCCAGCTTAGCAGCAAGTGTGTGGTGAGATAAAGCAGGGGATTGTGCCTTCTTTGTGAATTTTGCGGCATTTTCTGAGTGATCGTATCTGCCTACTCCCTCTGAAATAAATTTTGCCTGTGTTTGAGTTGCTGTGCACACCCGGGAAGCCCTTGGAAATCTCTCCCTCTTCTCTTTTTGGATCTTGGCTACCGTTTCTCACGTCATAAGTCTAGTTCCTGAAAACAGGGGCGAACCTAATCATAGTTAGTGAAATTATCATTTGGGGGAATGTTTTCATAAGGGCACATTTAAAACATTTCAGATTAACGTGAGGGGACAATGAGGTTGCAATGTTGGCTTTGTCGGGAAGAGTCCTGTTGTAGTTGGGTCCTGCGTCCAGGAGGGTTGCCGTAAACCCTCACACTGTGCCCATGAAGTGGGAGCACTCCAAGTCCCCTCTCTCCTTCCCTCCCCCATCTTGAATCGAATTTTCTCTGATGTGGGCATGCTTTACATCTTTTGTATTAACCTGGATGGAGTTGAAACACATTTGTCTTAGTAAAGTATCACAAGGGGACACTTTTCTTTGTTCTGTGAACGTAACTACAGATGCAGACTTTCATTCTGAAAACGCACAGGGCGTACCTCCCTTTAAGACGCCTCAGTCCGGGGAGAAATGGCTGCATGTACCTACCCGAGGGCATGCGCCACTGCCCAAACTTCCGCTGGGGCTTCCCCACATCACTGGCGTCTTGCCGGCTTCCTCCTCTGTCGGACAGAGTGGGGCTCAGAAGCTGCTGCTGGCTGCCAGTCTGCAGGGGACGAGAAAGAAGCAGTTGTGGCCCTTATCTCTGCCCAGCTCCTTTTCTCTGTGCTCCTTTGATCATAAGGAAGGAAGAAACGCGGCTGGAGCGCAGTGGGAAGAACAGCTGGCGTCCTGGCCTCCACGGTTGGGAATGGAAAAGTGAAACTAGGTTAAAAAGTCAAAAAGAGACCCAGCTCTCCTGGGAGCACCTCTGCTCGGGCCTGTCTGACAACCCCCACCGCCTCACCCCCTCGGCACCTGAGGCCGGGATGGGTTTGCCTTTCACACCTCGGCAGGCAAACCAGGGCAGGGTGGTGGCACTGCAGGAACGGGGGTGGGCAGTGGGGACTGGCTGGTAGGGGCAGAATACTGCTGACCTGGAGATTAGTACCTAGAGCTTCAAGGAACGAGCTCTCAGCAGGCAGAGTGCTAGAATAGACCCCAGGGAGGACACAGCTGATAACAGTCTAAGACCAAAGTCAAGGAGAGATAGATACCAGACCTCCTACCCATTTTACACACGGCATCTTTCCCTTCCTCAGCCAGTACCTTGGTCTTCCATCCCCTTACAATTCCCCTTATGGCTTTGGTCACCTCTTGGCTTTTTAATCTAAAAATGGAGAGCTCTGCGATCGTCACTTTCCCTGCCTCATCAGCCCCGTCTCACACCTGGGACCCCTGTCAGTCACCCTTGGGCAGGGCCCTCTAGATGCCTCCCCTTCCTCCCTCTGCTCATGGTCTCTGCACTAGTCCCTGAGGTTGGTGGGAGGTGGATCCTGCAGGCTGAGACACCAACAAGGTAGAATCCACCCCAAAGCTGGGCTATGGAACAGGGGGGTCTCCTGGCACATCCTGTTGGGTCCTGGAGCCTTAGGCTTCAAGATCTATCTCAGGCCCCGACTTCACTGCACACCTCGGAGCTTGCTTGGTGCTGCCGGTGGGCTATGCACAGGGCGCTGTGGCCCAGCAAACAGAATGTCCCCAAGCCAATCCTCCTGAACCCTACATGCTCTGCTGATGCCCAACCATGGAAGGATAAATCCTCAACGAGCTCTTATTATCTGAGGAGGCTGAAAGCCAATTACAAACATTTTTACCAATTTTACTGCAAATTCCTGTGGCTTGGTGAAGGAAAGAAAACACTTAGGGCAGAGCCTCATGCAACTATGTTCTCCTAGGTCACAGATATTTCTAGACTCAAATTCAGCCCTTAGATGTGGTGTTCACTCTCTAGACAAAACAAAACACCCCAAACAAACAAACAAACACAAAAAAACCACCCAGTCTTATAACATTTGAGGCACTAGCCTTCTTTTTAGTATTTATATAAAAGAGAATCTTTTGAAATAACCCCAACTGAAACCTAAATGGAAAAAATATAATCTGGCTCAACATGTTTCCATTGTTTGGTGTTTTTTTTTTTTTTTTTCAGTAGAAACATTCCTATCAGGAATATTGGCACCTGTGAAAAGTCTATATCTATTGGTGACCAGCACTGAATTATTTATTATTCCTCTCATGCTTGTAATCCTAGCTCTCTGGAAGGTTGAGGTGGGAGGATTCTTTGGGCTCAGGAGTTTGAGGCCAGCCTGAGCAAGAGCAAGACCCCGTTTCTACTAAAAATAGATAAAAAAAAAAAAAAAAAAAAAAACGAGCCAGGTGTTGTGGCAGATGCCTTTAGTTCCAGCTACTCAGGAGGCTGAGGAAAGAGGATCTCTTGAGCCTAAGAGTTTGAAGTTGCTGTGAGCTATGAGGCCACAGCACTCAACCCAGGATAGAGAGTGAGACTCTGTCTCAAAATAAATAAGACAAAATAAACAAAACAAAACAAAATAAAATATGATAAAGTAAAATAAAATACATAAATATAGAGGAGCCCCGGGGTATGCAGGGATGAGCTGAGCCCAGGCGGTGGGGGGCGGTGTGCGGGGGTGAGCGGGCTGCCGCACCTCGGGTTGCGCGCTGCTGTCCTGACTGCCGGCCTTGGTGTCCTCACTGGGCTGCGTGGTCTCGATGCTGGGTGGGCTCAGGAAGCGGCTCAGCTCCTGCTGCTGGCTTTCCCGCAGGCTGTGGATGATGCTGCATGACTGTTGCTGTTTCTGCGGAAATATGATTCCTCCCTCAAGTACCAGGAAAATAAGCCCAATATCTCCTGCCCACTCCCCCACTCAGACCCTGTTTTCTTCTAGCCTCTCCAAAGACCTGCATGATTGTGACCTCTCAGGAATTTCTGAGCAGGCGCCCTCAGCTCGATTCCATGTTCAAGTATTGTAAGTTAGACTGAGAGAGGAGGGCTTAGAGACCTGGAAATTGCTCTTCCCTTCCACTTCCATTCATGTACAACTGGAGTAGTTATGGCCATTGATGCTAGCTTTTAAAATCCATGACATGGCTGTTCTATTTTTTTGTCTCTTCATTTTATCCTGTGGTTACTAAACCAATGCAGATTCCACCATACCTCCTACTTCCTGCAAATTGTAAGAGGCAGAGAGCTTTGGGCAGGTGAGAAAACCTTTGCAGGCCAACCCAGGAGGCCACACCAGCAGGCTAACCTGTCTTGGCATGTACTGAAGCCAGGATGGTTTGTGCCCACTCAGGGCCACATTTGATCCCTGCCGCTAGCAGAGCTATGGGGCAGCTGTAATGGGGCCTCAGTGGGCAGTCAGCCTTGCGACAGGAGGATGGCCTGTTTCTTTTCTTTAGCAACCCTTTTTTCTCGGACAGAAATATGTGTTTCTGCAGGTGATACCGTTATTCTGAGGAACAGAATTAAAATACCTCAGTTATATATAAATATTTGGAAATAAATTTTCCCTTGTATATGAAGTGCAAGTCAAAAGCATTCGTAGAAGAATTTACCTAATAGAGACATTTACTGTATGCACAGCGTATATACCAACACAGAATATGTTCATTAACTTATGAATGAGGTTGAGAATATTACAAGCCTACAATTCAGGGAGCAGAAAACAGATCATTAAATTCCCAGGAAAGGAGGTCTTTAAAGACCAAAGAACATTATCAACAATATGTTGGGATTTTAAGCAGCAATTTAAAAGTGCTTTGGTCAATTCAGTCACCAGTCAACATACAGAGAATTTTGGAACGTTGCACAGTTTGAGTTTTAGAAATGGACATCGTGAATACTTTAATACCAATAAAGGGCTTTTTAAGCCTTCATGTTTTATTATGAAAATGTGATTCAATTGAAACGTCTCACAGATTGTGCTAACGGGGTAAAGGCCCGTGTGGAGTAGGGTTAAGGCTCAGGTGGGGGCACCCGAACACCCCGCGAGCTGCAGGCCACTCACGGCTCGGATGCGCTTCAGGCACTTTTTCAGCCACATGCGGATGGTCTGCTTGGCCACCTCCTCCTCGATGGTGTACTCCAGCTGCTCCCTGGCCAGAAGCTCCTCCAGCTGCAAGCTTTTCCGGATGTCAACGGACCGGTATGAAAGCATGCTGGGGGGAGGAGGGAGGCACGAGTTAGACCTTTAGACATTTCAAAATCCGGGAAGGACATCACTCAGTCTACTGAGTGCAGGGTTTTGAAGACCTGAGTGAGTCGGCTGGCCCTGTCATCTCTCTGTGCCCCACCTCCCTTGTCTGTAAAGGAGGACACTCAGGTACCTCCCTTATTCAAGGACCAAGTGAGGGAATACCCGTGAGGCGAAGGTCCAGGCTACGCCATCATCTCCGGGGTTGGTTCTGTAAGGACAGACTCTGGACTCTCCCTGAAGGAGCGAGGTGGCTCCCTCCACCCTTTCCCACACTTAGCTCTGGTGGGTGACGGTTAATATGCTTGGCTGTGCGTCACACGTGGACCCCGCCCGGTTTCCCTCTCCATTTATCTTGTTTGTCCCCTGGGATCTTCCTTATTCATTTTAGAGCCAGAAAAGCCTCAGGGTCAAACATTTACTGCCATGTAGCACTTGGCACAAGAGGCCCGAGCAGAGGTACGGGACACAAACACACAGGTGCTGCCCTGGGCCCGGGAGCACTGCGACACCTCGATGTATGTCAGGGTCCAGGGGTCCACTGCCAAAACAGAATACAGCCCCTCCTGGCAGCGGAGGTGCCACCGGCTCTCGGCTCATTGCTCAGCCCCCGCCTACTCCCTGCTGTGAGTTCAGTCCCAGGCCCCGAGGCTTCCGAGTGCGCTGGCACATGGGTCCTCTCTTCTTTGCTAAGTCTCCCCTCTCCCCCATCCCCCGTGGAGGACAAAAACGCATTTGCTCTTCCTCTCCTCCCCTCTGATCAGTGACTCACTGTTCTTACCACGTATAGGGCTAGAGGCAGAGGAAGGAGAGAAACACCACCACCTTGACCTTGCCTGGGTTTATTTTTATTACCTGCACCAATGTGTTCCAGAGAGGTTGGATGTTAATTATCAGTGACAACACCATGTCTGTGCGCCTCACGTTCAGTTTTTTTTTTTTTTAATTTTTTTATTAAATCATAACTGTATACAATGATATGATTATGGGGCATCATACACTCACTTCATAAACCATTTGACACATTTTTATCACAGTGGTTAACATAGCCTTTCCGGCGTTATCTCAGTGTATTTTAATAGTATTGGTTTTCTTTGTGATAATGCATATTTCATTTTATGCACTAAAGGATACTCTAGGCAATGCCCCATAGGCTCCACTGCCAAAGGCATCCATGTCACAAAAATGAGTTAAGAACAGTGGGATAGCAGAACCTGTTTCAATCACATCCCAAGTATCTGACAAGTAAAGTATTGGGTATTGTGTCATGTATTTCAGGAGCACAGAAATATTTAAACTGTCCAGTTTAAAAAATATCTGTCATGAGGAGGAAAGGACACTCCTGAGTGACAGAGGGAGGGCTTCATTTGTTATTTACTTGTGTTTTCTGTTCTATTTCTGCTTTGTAGCTTATTGGTGAGTAAGTGGGAGCTAACACGGATAACCTGAGTGGACTTCCCCCAAATCTCTGTGTTCTGATTTGATGTTTTTTTCAACTTCTAGGCACAAGCATATTTCTGTGCTCCTGAAATACATGACACAATACCCAATACTTTACTTGTCAGATACTTGGGATGTGATTGAAACAGGTTCTGCTATCCCACTGTTCTTAACTCATTTTTGTGACATGGATGCCTTTGGCAGTGGAGCCTATGGGGCATTGCCTAGAGTATCCTTTAGTGCATAAAATGAAATATGCATTATCACAAAGAAAACCAATACTATTAAAATACAGTTCTCAAATTATTTTTTTTTAAAGTGACACAGTAACAGAAATGCTTTATTATCCCATTAAATAATAATATCTGGCTGAGGTCAAATGACTATTATAAGTTAGAAGAACTGGTGAGCATAAAGGGTATTTTCAGCTATCAGCCAAGGCAGTCAGTAATTCGATCTGAAAATGTCTCTGATTTCTACTGGTGACAGAGACACAGATTTTTTTTTTTTTTTTGAGACAGAGTCTCACTTTGTCACCCTCAGTAGAGTGCTGTGGCATCACAGCTCACAGTAACCTCCAACTCTTGGGCTCAAGTGATTCTCTTGCCTCAGCTTCCAAGAAGCTGGGACTACAGGTGCCTGCCACAATGCCCAGCTATTTTCTTGTTGCAGTTGTCATTGTTGTTTACCTGGCCTGGTGCTACAACGCTGAGCCAAGACGCGGATATTGTTAATGCTATGGTGGTTTGATGCCTACATTCATCATTGAAGAAAATCCTGCATTTCAGGAATGATTAGTGACAATAAAGACGTAATCATTTTCCCTTGCAAATCTATGGACCTCTGAATTTTATCCATGGACCCCTGTTTAAGAGGCTGCTATGAGTTGAATGTCCCCCTCAAAAGACATATGTTGGAGCTTAACCCCTGATACCTGGGAGTGTGACCTTATTTGCAAATCAGTCATTGCAGATACAATGAATTAAGACAAGATCACACCGGAATAGGGAGGGCTCTGATACAGGATGACTGGATTCCTTAGAAAGGAGGAATTTGGACACAGACACACACACACACAGACACACAGACACAGACAGACATACAGGCACAGACAGACACAGACACACGCAGACCCACAGACATACACAGACACACACACACACAGTGGCAGAGATGGGGTTGATAATTCTGTAAGCCAGGGGACTCCCATCAGGGCAGCAAACCCCAGAAGCCAGGGAGAGTGGAGCAGATTCTCCCCCGTGCCTCTAAAAGGAACCACCGCCTGCATCTGGCTCTGAGCTCCTGCCTCCAGAGCCGTGAGACAGCACATTTCTGCAGTGGAGCCGCTCAGTTTGTGGGAGCGGGACAGTATACAAAAGCCTCTCTGGGAGAAGGAAGGCAGAGCCTCTGTGCTGATGTGCTCACCACATGTCTGGAAAATGTGGTGCTGGCGACCACCACAGAGGGCGCTGGGCAAATTGCAGCCCGGCGGAGCCACACAGTAGTGGGAGCAGGACACTACACAGAAGCCTCTCCGGGAGAGGGAAGGCAGAGGCTCTGTCTGCCTTCGTCCTGTCTGGGTGCTCATTACATGTCTGGAAAACATGGTGCTGGCAACCATCACAGAGGGGGCTGTGCAAATTCTTGCCGGCCTTGCCCAGGGAGACCCCAGTCTTCTGACTATTCCGTGGCAGGTCCCTATCACAGAAGGAGGGACAGGACTGTGCCCCCCGAGATCCCTGCTGCCTCGGCCCTTGGAGAGCTCCCCAGTTGAGAAGGGGCCCTCCCCACAAGGTGTCACTCCTGTGTGGGGCACCAACCTGGAAATGGTCATCCTGGGGTGGTAAGAAAGTGCACTCTGTGCCGGGCAAGTGTGACCCCACTTCATGGGCACAGCAGGGTGACATTTTAGGTTATGAACATACTTGTTTGTTTGCTCCCGAGGTCTGTAGCAATCAGAATTTTCGCTTCTGGGCTCAGTTTGAAGTGCCAAGCCGTGCGGCCCAGCTGAGAACAGTCCCTCCCACCCCCGCGCACACACACCTCAGGACATCGTGGAAGGTGACATCCCCGCCGTTGTGCAGCCTCTCCATCTCGTAGCACATGTGCTTGAACAGAAGCTTGTCCTTGTCCAGGTCCACCTCCAGCCTGCCACGCAGCAGCCTGAGCAGGAACTTGACTCTGAAGGTGGGGATCACGCCCTGCAGGCAGAGCACAGCGACCTTCACCACCAGGCCCTGGATTCCCCAGGTTTCTCAGGGGGACGACAAACAGACAGACACACTGGGGGAGCCGTTTCTCCAAGCGCAGCATAGTCACACGGTGAAGAAAGCTGCCAGCCTCCAAGGAGGCTGGCCGGGTTGTGTGTGTTACTTCTCGCCAGGTGTTGGGGACTGGGACTGGTGGTGTGGTCTTCCACACTTGTGCTAGATGAAAGCAGTATTCTGTAGGGAACAGTCGTGGAGATACAAGCGGATCCAGATTAGGTGAAGGGGTCAGGCTAGATGCTCTGCACGAGGGCACTACCTCAGCAGAAACCCCGAGAGCCTGGAGCTGGGGTGGAGTGGGGGCGCCAGAGAGAGGGAGCGCAGAGCAGGTGACAGCCATGTGCTGCCAGGGCAGGACTTGTCCCCAGTACCCCTCATTCATGGTGTCTGGGCCAGTTCACTGGTCTTTGTGACCTTCTTCAGCTCTTCCTGAAACCATTCTCAGGTCTTCCCCCAGGTCTGCCTGTGGCTGAACTTGCCTTGTTTCCCAGACGCCACCCCCCAGGGAGGCCTTTGTGCCCCTCCTTTTATATAGCAGTCTGCCCCGACCCCAACTGCTTTCTAAAGTTTCACATGTTATAACTAAGCGTTTATAGCTTCTTGAAATACTGCTACTAATAATAGTATTTCCCTTCTTACTGTTTGTCCTCACTTACTAGAATGCCAGCCCTGTGAGTGCAGGGCTGGCATTGTTCCTTGCTGGAGCCTGAGTGCCTGGGACTGAGTGTATCCCAGGCTCAGGGAGAGGGGAGAGGGAAAGGAAAAGGAGGAGGAGGAAGGGGGAAGAGGCAGCTGCTGCTACTTTGGCTAATTCTAAGAAATCTTGGGCAAGTGTTACAGTTAAAACATTTAAATAATAACCCAGAAATAAGTGAAAACAACCACTCTCAGATACCACTTAAATAACCCCTCTGCACTCTGCGTGAGGATGGCCGCTTGAGTTCATAATAGATTGCCCCTGCCCCGAGACCAATGCGGACTCCTTCAGAGTCCCTTTGGCTTCTTTTCCTTGCTGACCTTCTAGAAGTTTGAAGAAAGGGATGTTCCCAGCTGGAAGGGACGTGAGGAGGAACTGTCCATCTTCCCCCCACGCCCACCCCCCACCATATTGAGCCAAACTGTCAATGACAGCTTTCCCTGATTCCTCAGTGGGCCATTCAGCATTCAGGCCATGTCAACAGCCAACTTCAACACCCCAGGGCTGAGACTTGTCCGTGTGTCTCTTTGGGGTGGGGCACGAAAAAGCAGCTCTCTCTCCTACCTCTCTTTTATCATCCACCATGTTCCATATGATCTGAAAGTGGCGCAGATCATTGTAACTTAAAAGCTGGTCCTCCTCAGTGGAATAAAATAAGGAGAAATTCTCCACAATGATGGCTTTAAAAAAAAAAAAGGGAAAATTCTCTAATCAGGCAATTTTGCTAATCTTTCCTTTTTTAAAAAAGGAAAACATTTATTATTAATAGTGGATTTTATCACTTAGCACATGAGCCAAATTTTTAAAATGTTTCCAAGTTGGCATGTCTTATGTTTAGACTAAGCTATTTATCCAGCTCCTGGCTTTCCAAAACATGAGGGTCATGGGCATAAACACACATCCAGCTGGCTTTAACTCTTCATTGAGAGTTCCAGGGAAGTTTTTAAAGGTCAAATGGAGTGTAGCCCTGCAGCTGGCTGAATAACGTGTAATACACAGAAACATAAACGTAATACACAGTACTTTGAGGCTATAAAGGTAGCCTTCTCTGATATTTGGTCAAGCTCTTTTGAAATTAATGATAATAATAAATAGTACAACTGTTAAAATTGCAATCAACTGACATTTACATGCCTTTCAAAGGTCTTGTCAGCTTCTGGACGGAGAGGCAACAATTTATAATTAATACCATGAAATACCCTCCCCAAGCAATCCAGGGTAATTACTTGAAAATTGTACATAATTATCTAAGTACCTGAGTTTAAATACTACCCAACAAACATCACTTACCTACAAGCAGATTTAGCATGATGTAGGCAATGATGACATAAAATGAACAGAAATACATAAGTGCTCCAGCGTAATTTCCACAGTCTGTTGCCCAGTATGTAAATTCATCCGGTGTACAAAAAGGAGGCTGGACCTTTAGGGCAGTGGGGCGGAAGTGGGAGAAGAGGATGAGGGCAGAGAAGAATACAGATTTCTGCTAACTGACTATCGTTAGTGAAATATTCCTAACCATATGGAATACAATTAACTTCAAAGTAACCCTTCCAAAGCCACATACATGGGGTACATTATCTGTAGCAAAAATAAAAAAGAATATTTCATTTGTGCTATGCTTTTAGTCTTACAGAATCCCAAGTTCACTGCCCTTTTGAAAAGCGCAATGAAAATGAGCTGCTTTCCTCCACCAGATACTCTTTCACCACCTCCACCAGCCCCAAGAGATAAGTAGCCGCTGTGATGCACACCACAGAACGTCAAGTAAAAAGGCTTTGCAATTTTTCTTTCTCTGATTTAAGTAATGGGTTAAGGTTTAGGAAGGTGAACTATATACTTCAGATATATTGTGGGTTTAGCTGAAGACCACCACCATAGAGAGACGATCTCGATAAAGTGAGTTACATGAATTCTTCAGTTTCCCAGGTCTATTTACACTATATTGTAGTCTATTAAGTGTGCAATAGCACTGTGTCTAAAATACCAATATACAGGCCTTAATTAAAACAAATTATTGCTAAAAAATGGTGACAATCATCTGAGCCCTCTATGAGTGGTAAACTTTTTGCTGGTGGTGGGGCGTTGTCTCTGCATTAATGGCTGTCGTCTGATCAGGGTGGGGCTTGCTGAAGGTTGGAGTCAGGTGGCAATTCCTAAAACAGGACAATTAAGTTTGCCACATGGACTGACCATCTTCCTTTCATAAAGATTTCTCTGAACTATGCAATGGTGTTCGACATAGCATTTTACCTACAGTAGCATTTCTTTCAAGATTGAAGTAAACCTCCCCAAACCCTGCTGTTGCTTTATCAACTAAGTTTATGTAAATTTTCTAAATCCTTTGCTGTCATTACAACAACATTCCCAGATCCTCATCAGTAGATTCCATCTGTTTGCTTATCCTCATCCCTTCGAATTTGAACATGGGATTGCAGCAATTCAGTCCCATCTTCAAGTTCCACTTCTAATTCTAGTTCTCTTGCTGTTTCCATTACGTCTGTAGTTACTTCCTTCACCGAAATCTTAAATCCCTTAAAGTCATCCAGGAGGGCTGAAATCAACTTCTAATTTCTTATTAGTGTTGATATTTTGACCTCCTCTCATGAATCATTAATGTTCTTAATACCATCTAGAAGGGTGAATCCTTTTCAAAAGGCTTTACAATTTACTTTACCCAGATCCATCAGAGGAACAACTGCCTATGAAATGTATCTTTTAAGTAATAAGACTTGAAAGTTTAAATGACTCTTTGACCCCTGGGCTGCAGAATGGAGGCTGTGCTAGCAGGCATGACAATAGCATTAATCTCCTTGTCCATCTCCATCAGAGCTCTGGAGTGATGAAGCACTTCATTGGTGAGCAGTAATGTTTTTTGAAAGGAATCTCTTTTTCTAAGCAGTAGGTCTCAACAGTAGGCTTAAAATTCAGTAAACCACAGGTGAACAGTGGGGCTGTTATCTAGGCTTTGTCATTATAGGTCATAGCCAGAAGAGATTTAGCATAATTCTTAAGGACTGAAAGAATTTTCAGAATGGTAAATGACCACTGATTTTAACTTCGAGTCACTAGCTACATTAGTCCTTAGCAAGAGAGTCAGCCTGTCCTTAGAAGCTTCCATGCCAGGCATTGACTTCTTCTCTCAAGCTATGGAAGTCCCAGATGGCATCTTCCAATAAAAAACCTTTTTGTTTACACTGAACATCTGTGACCTCAGCTGAATCCTCTGCATGTGAACTTGCCACAGCTTCTCCATCAGCACTTTCTGCTTAGTCCTGCACTTTAATGTCGTGGAGACAGCTTTCTTTAAACCTTATAAGCTGACCTCTTCTGGCTTTAAATTTTTTTCCTGCAGCTTCATCACTTCTCTTAGCCTTCGTTAAGACTGAAGGTAGTTAGGCCTTGCTCTGGATAAGGCTTTGGCTGGAGGGAATGTTGCAGTCGGCTTGATCTTCCATCCAGACCACGAAATCTATCTTCATACCAGCAATATGGCTGTTTTGCTTTCTTATCATTTAAATTTCCTTCAGAAACTCTTTTTTTTTTTGCATTTGTAACTTGGCTTCTGGACTAGCTTAGCTTTTGACAAGCCTTCCTCACTAAATCATCTCTAGCTTTGATTTAAAGTGAGAGATGTGTGACTCTTATTTTCTTGTGAACACTTAGAGCCCAGGATATAAGCTCTGGGAAGATGCCTTGGAATTGTGGAAGACCTGGCATTCAGTGCATGGCCCAGGACACACCAGGGGCTCAGTGGTTATTTTTCTCTTAGACACATTAAATGAAGAAGTAGAAGGCCCCAGTTTAACTTTGACTATCAAAATGTTAAAGGTGGGAGGGAAAGAACAGCGCTCCCAACTGTTTATCTGTTGAATGGAACTACAATAGCTCAAGTTGGGTTAATTGAATATTTTTCCTTGATTATTCATACACTGGAATGTAAAAGAATGCAATTTTACAGACTAAAAGGCCAGAATATATATTTTGTATACAAAGTCTTGATGCTGACAGGAATGATACCACCACTATTGCACTGCCAAAGAGCTTCCTGCAGATTCTAAGTCTAGGCACGGGTTGTGATGAGAGATATTTACCATACAGTCATGCATGATCTTGTTCCAGTCTTCACCTGTGACAATTCGGAACAGTACGGTAATAGCTTTGCCAGCTGAAGAAAAGTTCGCATGCCTAATTTAAGGAAAAAAAATAGCAGACTATGAATAGAATGGTTGGAAAGAAATAGTATGGTTTGTTACCACCCAAACAGGTGAATGTTAAGGCAAATTTGGTTGTGAAGTTACCATTTCCAGAAGTTAGACCCTTTGATTTGTTTGTCATTTGTACTTGTCCCAGGTATAGCTGTCTGAATAACTCAGCGCTAGCATGGTCACCAATTTATTGCCTTTCATCTTGAAGGACTATATCAATAAGCTTTGGCAACTAAGTGATTCTTTCTCTCACAAATAAATAATTTCTACAACAAAACACATTTGTATGTACTTTGTCCTGTTGGGACTTTTAAAAAAATTATGAGATGCTTCCATAGAATTTAAGATAACCTTTGAAAAATGCTTTTCATTTCATACAACCATTTTTGAGGTTTTAACTTCCCATATTTTGCTAGGAAAAAACCACAACCCAGAGCCATCTCAAAATGGTTTCATCTAGAAAATAATATGTGATTTTTAGGGTAAAAAAAGTGCTGGAATTAGGAGTGGTTATGACTGAACCTTGGTGGAATTATGGATTCTTTTGGTTTTCTGGTTATTTCTGAATTTTCTGAGATTTCCTTTTTCTTTTTATGTTTAAAAAAATTCTTCATTCTGTTTTGAGTTTCTAAAGTAAAAGTGAATACCTTTTTCAAGTGGAAAAAGAAGTCATTGAAAATTTGGCTATTTTATCTTATTTTTCTTTCCAAGTAATTGTTTCCCTCTCCCTTTCCCCCAGTTTTTAATAGATAAAAACATTTAAGTGATAATTTTTGATTTTATTATTAAAAACCTTTGCTTGATAAATGAATAGAAGATAAATATACACCAACCTATTAATGTTCTCCCCGTATTTCACAGTACCAAATAAAACAACTCCAGCAAAAGCGTAACACAGCAGCAAGAGGAACATTCCTACGATGATGAAGAAGCTTTTGTACATGCTGACCACGACTGTCAAGAGAAGCATCTTTAGTGTTACCTAGAGATGGGGGCGGGGCAGCAAATGGCCAAGAAGGAGAGAGAGGGAGAGAAAATTCATGAAGACCTGGGTAGTAACTAATACTTAAGCAGATTGGCTCTTACTAAGAGCAATCAAGTATATTATTTGAAAGTTGCTTTCTATTAGGTATTACTTTAAACCTGAATGTCATTCAAAAACCACCATGCATTCATATTTTAAAATGTTCAGTCTCTTCAGCTAAACTTTCAATGAAAGTGATACCCTATGGCGGCGCCTATGGCTCAGTGAGTAGGGCGCCGGCCCCATATAACGAGAGTAGTGGGTTCGAACCCAGCCCCAGCCCCGGCCAAACTGCAACAAAAAGATAGTTGGGCATTGTGGAGGGTGCCTGTAGTCCCAGCTACTTGGGAGGTTGAGGCAAGAGAATTGTTTAAATCCAAGAGCTAGAGGTTGCTGTGAGCTGTGACACTACGGCACTCTACCGAGGGCAACAAAGTAAGACTCTGTCTCTTAAAAAAAAAGTAAGACTCTGTCTCTTAAAAAAAAAAAAAAGGCACCCTGAGCTTTTTAGCCTCCATTTCTTTCCTTCTCTTGCTTCCCCAAGCTCCGTGAGGAAGGGTTATACATTTTTGACCTATGACAAATAAATTCAGGTTTCTTCCACAAACAGACTTTTACAAAAACAAAGCTAGACAATGGTATAATACTAAATAACCATCAAACATTAAATGTATTGGTTATGTGGATATATGTAATTATACATAAAATGATGTTATTAGTAAGAAAAGAAACAGTATTTTTTAAATGAAAAATATATGCACAAACATTAATAAAGAATATGAAGAAATCTGGAATTATGAAAACATGAAAGTTCATTAAAGATTATTTTTCTTTGTAGTAAACTTACTTTACTTTATTAAAAATAATAGTAAAGATGAATTATGAAAGACTATTGGTTTTTGCTTTCACGGCTACAGAATTTTTAATTGAGTTTATTAAATAAAGCTAAAGAGGGGCAGCGCCTGTGGCTCAGTTGGTAAGACGCCGGCCCCATATACTGAGGGTGGCGGGTTCAAACCCGGCCCTGGCTGAACTGCAACCAAAAAATAGCTGGGCGTTGTGGTGGGCACCTGTAGTCCCAGCTACTCGGGAGGCTGAGGCAAGAGAATCGCTTAAGCCCAGGAGTTGGAGGTTGCTGTGAGCTGTGTGATGCCATGGCACTCTACCGTACTCTCACATAAAGTGAGACTGTCTCTACAAAAAAAAAAAACAAAAATAAAGCTAAAGAAAAGATTACACAACATAAACAGCAGGAAACATATCAAAAGATGTGATTCATAAATACTGATTCATTTTAATATTTGCTATTTGTTAACCTTGACTTACGATGTCTAGTAATTTGTTGACCACAGCCCTGCACACCAAAAAGTAAGACTGTAGTCAGCTGGTCACTGTTCTCATGCCTGTAACCTTGGACAGGATTCTTCACAAGGTACTCACGTGCTTTCCACAAATAGAGAAAAACCTGAACACAATCACACAGGCTCCCATCATGTAGGTATACGCGTTCTGAAATTTAAAAAGAAGAAAGCCTCTCATAATTTGCACAAAAGATTTTATTACAGTTCTATTTTTCATTTTAAGCCTTCCGTGAAATCTACTGAATAATTAGTTTAATAAAATGTGAAAATTCCTATAAGGAATTTATCTAAAAAAGAGGTGCTGAAAAGGTCACTGCAAAAACTCATGAATAAATATTAGATATAAAATTTAATTGCAAATGAAACTTTGGGCTCTGTTTTGCTCAGGCAGCTTCTGTACTTTGAAATTATTTGACATAAAATACTGAGCAGCTTCTGTAAGGACAGGGTGTGAGAAATACCCGACAACGAGGCAACGTTAGGGTGCCAAGTGAGATGGGGCAGAGGAATCCTGGCAAGGAGGAAGGGCCGACGCTGGAAGAGATTGTGCAAGTCAGATTCCTTCTCTCTGAAGGTCTGTAGACAGACCACATGTTCCCTAGTTTAAGCTGACTTCAGAGGAGTCCTTTCTGCTCAGGAACATATCCAACTCTTTCTTCAAGTGGTGACTGCACTTTTCCTATAAGAAAGCATCAATTGAGAAACAAAGACCCCACCAGCTCTAACCGCAGTGACAACCTTGACATTTAGCTGATGCCAAAGCATGATTATTCCTGAGGAGGTCTGCCTGGCCAAATGACAGCAGTCACAGATGGGCCACAGGAAGGGAATCCAGTGAGATGCTTGGTCCTAGTAAATGAATATACACACACAGCATGTTTGGATGGGGGGAGAGAAGTGCACCTTCCTTCCCAGTAACCCACTGCAAAATATGGTGGAGAATGAACCTCCTTCCAAGACCACAGAGGTACTCAAAGAAGCACAAAAGCAGCTAGGCAGACTAGGCAAGTTGGTTAAGATTTCCTCTCTGGGATTAGAAAGCCTTGACTTTTTGGCTTGGACTGAGTCTCTTTGGTTGCAATTTATCTGGAGAAAAAACAAATCATGGGTCTTCTGCCTCTTTTCCCCAAGTTAGCTAAAAATCTATCATAGATGCCTTTTCTCCTTATGTTCTCGAAGAAATGACAACCTACAGCTTCTAGGATGATGACCTGGGAGGTCTGACACCTTTACCTTTCCAAATCTTGTGCTATGCTACCCTCACACCTCCTAGTCCATCTAATGGGGATCCATCACAGGGAAAGCTGCCTTCATCCCACAGGTGGAACCCAACGATGGCTCCCTCAAGGACACCTTCTACGACCTCTCCAGCCATGTCCACTACGACTCACCTGTCATCACAGGAGTGAGGGCTCACCTTCACCACCTTCACCATGGCAATGATTCTTATGGATCTGTGAGCATCTGATGAATATCTACCTAGATTTCCAGGCTATGGGGTTCACAAGAGCAGTGACTGTCTTTGTTCTGCTCATTACATTCTTCTCAGTTCCCAGCCCAGTATACATATTTAGTGCTCAAAACCATTCATTGCTTAGAAAATGCCTGAGGGTTATGCGTCTTTCCTGGAATACTTCTAACGTTAAGGGATGGGAGAATGAATGGAAGGGAACAGGGAAAAATGGATAATATCACTTTGGGCTGAGAACAAGGAAGACAAACAAAAAAGAAGGTGATTACATAATGCCTATGGGCTTGTGTCGTGTAATCCTGACAGTCTGAAGAAAACATCAAATACATGATCTCACTTGATCTTGGTAATGCCATATGGAACAAGTGGGTTATGAAGTTATACCCCCCAGTTCAGAGTGGGGAACAAAGGCTCACTGAAGATGAGTCACTTGGCCAAAAATGGACAATGGCAGAGCCTAGAGGAAGGCCCAGACCCTCCAGACCTGAGGTGCCCAGTATGAAACCTACGAGCCACAGGTGGTTACCAAGGACTTGAAGTGTGGCCAGTGTGAATGAAGATAGGCTGTGCTGGCAAAACACACACGTAAAGGCTTCACACAAATGTAACTTATCTCAGTATTTTTCACATTGTCTATACATTGAAATGATAATATTTTGAATGTGGAAAGTTAGAAAATATGTTATTAAAACATTATTACCTGTTTTTTTTTTTTTTTAAATGTGGCTCCTAGAAAATTTTAAACACCATCTGTGGCTATGTGTTATTTCCATGGGACACCATGGTTCTAGAATATAGCCAAATATACCCACAGCTATAGATTTTGAGCCAGACTCCAGACTGAATGGAGGGCCAGGCTATCTTAAGCAAAATAGTAAGAACATAGGCCTGGAGGTAGGGAATGATGTCCTTTAGAGAAATGGCAGCTAAATATCTAGTAGAAAATAAAGCAGTGGAAGTACCTGAGAATTATGTTGTGAAATATCCATTATAATGAAAGTGCAATGATGCTATGCTTCAGCGCAGGAAGCGGGGCCTGAGTCTTCTGGTACTAGCTTGATGTGTGAATGGAGACAGGTCCCCGAGTCTCTGTTTTCGTTTCTCTCTCTCCCTCTCTCCCTCATTTTCTCATTTGGTACATTTTCGAGTTAAGCTCAAATTATTTAAACTCCTTCTCTTTTTTGCACACTTTCGGGCTTGGAGGGCCAGGTATGGCTCATGTCCAGAGTGTGGGCTTATGTACACACAGATGCAAGTGTGTCCCAGGGCCATCATGGTCAAAGTTGGGCTTTCAAGAGGTTCATTTTATATCTGAGTGCAGGGTGGCACGCAGTGTAACGACACTGGAAACAGGGCTGAGCTGAACTGAACTAAACGGAAATTATCAACTGCAATGAAGTTTGCTCCCGAGCTCACCAGGAGAGCAAAGTGAAGCACCACCCACACGACGCCAAGCGACGTGACCAGCAGATCGTATCGGTTTCTTCTGCTTTGCCAGAAGCCGGCAGGTGACATTGCGATGATCTTCATTGTAACCTGGGGAAAATTAATGAGGAAAATAAACAGCGGGAGTCAGTGCTCAGCACCTATGGGCGGGAGTCAGTGCTCAGCACCTATGGGCAATGCACTAACTGGAGGTGTGTGATGTGTATGTATTCTTTGTCAAATGAAGAAAATTCTAAATTATTTTATTCCATTATGATTATGTTTTCAGTTAAAAAGAGACAAATCCTTTAGTGCCTTTTGAGGTTTCCTTTTACACCTCATGTCTGTATTCTCTTCTTAAAGAATAATTTTAAACAATGTAGAAGAGTTTATTACCAAAGATATATGACGTTATTTTTAAAGCTAAGTTACAAATCTGTGTTCTCTATACTCCCTGACTAGTTCTGAGAGCAGGTCGTTTTTCTTCCTTAAGTACAAGACCATAGATTTTTTGGAAACATCAACCAGTCTAGGGCAAAATGAGAATCTGCTTGTATTTCAAAGAAGATTGCCCTGGAAATTGATATTAGAGGAACCACATATTAAAATAATCTTGTCGGAGCCCATTCGCTTCGCCAGCGCGTTGTCATTTGCAACCCTGAATTACAGTGGCCCATGCTGTTCCCTCTAGATATCTGAACTGACATAACTAGACACGCCAACGTTCAGACACGATTGACAGTGGCATTTCTGCAGTTAAGAAAAATCTCAAGGAAAAGCTGAGGTCCTTGTTCAAATTCAGCAGAACAGGCTAAGAGGGAAATACCCTAAGAGCACGCTACCCATTCCCCCCCCCCCAAAAAAACCCTCAAAGGCAATGGAGCTCATAGCTGAGAGTAAATGGCATCAAAGAGAGACACCAAATTACTTTAAAATTGTGCATGGCTCCCCCTGGAGGAGAAAGATGAAGGTGAACACATTATCATACCTCGAGAACAAAGATGAAGGTGAACACATTATCATACCTCGAGAACAAAGATGAAGGTGAACACAACCGACATTGTTGCCAAAGGTACTGTCACTGGGTCCTCGACGTCCCACTGCAACAGAAACAGCACATGGGTCTGTACATCTGCCAGACACACACACAGACTTTCTCTCTTCTTCTGCCCACTTTGCCCTGAATCTTAACTATTGACATTTGAGAACATAGACTATGAATGGGTGGAGCAGTTTACCATATACTTGGAGGTACCGATGCCTACAGAAATTCATTCCCAGAGTCGTGGGGTGAAAGCAAGTACCTTGACCGAGAGCAGCACTGACTGGGCCAGGACCAGTAAGGCGATTGTTCTCTTGAAGAACGGGTGCTGGGTGATGTCGTACATCTTAGCTCTGAAACCATCATTGTCTGGAAAAGAAAGTTGAGACCAGGGCACTTTAGATCTGGGTCACCTTTACTTTCTTGTCTTTCATTTTCTTTACTGCTCATCAAACCATTACGTTCTTCTGCCCCTACCATCCATCTCTTGTGAGATGTTTTGCAGGAACGGCCGGCTCAGAATGTTTAAAATGACAGTGCATGACGCCGCTTGGATCAGAAGGGGAAGCGCATCATTCAATTTCTGTCAGTTTAATACCTTTCACTTATATTTTTAAAAGGCAAGCACAAATAGATTTTATTTAAAAATTCATTTTTTTTTTCATTAAGGCTTAGTCTGAGAGCACTGAAGCACAGCCTTTGGGTGGTTGATTTTAATGGCCTTACAGAGAGATCTGTGGTTTGGAGCCTGTTTCTATGTTAACTTATGCACAACCTCCCAGTGGCCTCACGATTATTATTTTAATTTAAATCTGAGACTCCTGGGGAATCATGCACACTCAGGCCCAACATGAATAAAACTGGAGCATCTTGGGTACCCGGGCGAGGCGGGAGATGAAGAGGCTGTGCGATCTTCAGTCGGCTCTTCAGGTCCTCCCATCTTCTCTGATCGACGGTCAGCAAAGCTGTCCCCTTAACAGACAAAAGAAAGCAACAGGGAAAAGGCCCTTTGTCACAGCTCTCACCAGGAACATCACAGATGGGGTGCTGACACAAACAGTGCTGCTGTGAGGGTTTGCAACAAGGGCGTTTTCCCACCGTGGTGGTTAGAGAAATACTCTCTCAGGATGCCCAAAGTCAGCCTTGGGAGGAGTTTCCAAAATGATGCCCTGTGTTGCAGAGAGAATTCAGCTGCCTTCCATTTGTAGCTTTGAAGATGTGTAATATTCAGATTTGAGAGAAATTTAAAAGGGTTTTTTACATAATTACATTTTTGGAAAGGGATACTAATAGCGGTTTCATTTCACAGCAGCAAAATTATAGCTTGTCAGTGCTGCTGCTTCTGGTTGGAGAATTTTTGTCTTCTTTTTTCAGAAAAAAATTATGATATGTGCAATCACAAAACTATTTTTAAGAGGTACCTAGAAGCAGAATTTGCCTTTGTAAGAAATTAGTGCTGTGATAACTGGCTTAATGGGATCACATATTTTGTATAATAGAGTACTTGATTAAAATGCACACAATTCTATTATATTGTATTGCATTGTACTGCATGGTATTTTATTTGATTAGTGTTATAAAGGTAGAAATATAATTTAAGAAACTAGAAAATGACCCCACCCCTACTCCCATTGTCCCTTTGCTTCCCCAGAGCTACCACTGTCCTTAGGGTATATCCTCCTCACTGTGTTTCAGACTTCTGTGTTTACGTATAAATAAAAACACAAGAATTTGTTTTGAATTTTTAAAATTCATATAAATGGTATCCAATATGTATTTATTTATGCAGTTCATCTTTGTCCTCATTGAACAGTACGTTTTCTATACAAACTAGATTACTAGGTCTAATTTGTTCATTTTAATGGCTCACACAGTCCACAGTACAAATATATCAAAGTTTTTCATATCAGCTTTATGGCCTCTATACAATGCTGTAATATATATACTGTCTCAGTGGACATCTATGAGAATTTCCCCTTTCTAAATCTCTAGAAGAATTGGTGAAGAATTTAAGCATCTTTATATTTACCAGATGTTGCCAAGTTGCTATCCAAAGAGCAATAACCAAAAATAAATTTTCATCAGTAATATATGTGTCCCCCTTTCCTTATATTCTTGACAACACTTGATGTTATCAGACATTTTAATTTGACCCCTTAGATGAAATGCACCTAATATAGTTTTAATACTAATGATTTGAAACATTTGTATGTGCACAAATGGTGATTCCCAGGTCTTCCTCTGTGAATTGCCTATTCACAATCTTTGCTCATTTTTATATTTTGACATTTACTTTTTAATTCTTTATATGTTTTGGATACATGTATTTTGTCAATTATGTGAGCTGCAAATATTTTCTCTTAGTTTTGGCTTTATTTTAATTTTCCTTATTGTGCCTTTTTAATTTTAATGCTTATAGATTTTGCTTTGTGACTCATGTTATGAAATCTGTAACTACTGCAGAGTCAAAAGTAAATGTTTACCAGAGGTAGGAAAGGGTAGAAGGAACAAGGGTATCGCCAGAGGCTGATTAATGGGTACAAATGTACAACTAGATAAAAGGAATAAGTTCTAGTGTTCCACAGCACTAGAGGGTGACTGTAATCAACAACAATTAGTTGTATATTTTCAAATGGCTAGAAAAGAAGATTTTGATTGTACCTAATACAAAGGAATGATAAATGAGGCAATAAATATGCTAATTACTCTGTTTTGATTGTTACACATCATATATATACCTCCACGTATTGAAATATCACACTGTACCCAATAAATACATATAGTAATTATGTATAATTAAAAATAGTTAGGAGAGCAAAACAATTATTTTCTGCTTATCTGAAATTCAAATACAGATGTTTACATGGTGGAAAATTTGGTTTGAATTTTGTTATTCTCGAGCTGTATAGAAACTACACAAGTTTCCTCACTTTTTTTTTTTTTTTTGTAGAGACAGAGTCTCACTTTACTGCCTTCAGTAGAGTGCCATGATGTCACAGGACTCACGGCAACCTCTAGCTCTTGGGCTTCAGTGATTCTCCTGCCTCAGCCTCCCGAGCGGCTGGGACTACAGGCGCCCGCCACAACGCCCGGCTATTTTTTGGTTGCAGTTTGGCTGGGGCTGGGCTTGAACCCGCCACCCTCGGTATATGGGGCCGGCGCCCTACTCACTGAGCCACAGGCGCCACCCTCCTCACTTTCTTTATCATTAATTTCTGTCTTAATCTTTGTTACTTTCTTCCTTCTACTTTCTCATTCTCAATATCAATATCTGATTTTGATATTTGACATAGTAATATTTAACCTGATTCTCTAATATATACACTTAAAGTGATAAATTTCTCTCTAGTTACTGATTCATCTATACTTTGTGAGTTTTTATACACGATATTTTAAAATGATTCATTCTCTAAATGTTTTGTGATTTCTACCATAATTTCTTTTTTAACTCAAATTACTGAGAATGGTATCTTAATATTTCCAAATTGCAAGGTTTTTTTCTCTCTTTTTAAAATTATGGTCAGAGAACATATTTTGTACATTATGAACTTGTTGGTAATTGTTATTTTATGTCCTTCTGGAGGATACATTTTAAAACAATGAATAATCTCAAGTTCTTGGGATTGGAGTTCTTGTATGTTCATTAATTCAGATGTGCTTGCTATATGTGTATCAAATCTCATATTTTCTTTTATTCTTGTCTGATTTATTAGTTTCTTAGAGAAATATGTTAATATATTTCACTATGATTTTGGATTTGCAATATTCTTTTTTAACTTGGATAATTTTTACTTTGTATATTTTGAGATTGAGAAGGTCTATACCTTTCTATTAATTGGTTTCTTCTGTCTTCATTTAATTACATCTTTCATTCCTAATAATGACATTTCTTTAAAATTATTTTCTCTAATATTAATACTATTAAACCACTTTTCTCACTAATTGAGAACAAATATTTGTTTTCCAGACACTGTAGATATTAATACTATTCATTTGTTATATAAAACAAGATATTTTGGAAAGGTGAATCTTAAAGGATCCAAAAACATAATAAGTATGGTATCATCAGATTATTGATAAATGTGTATATAAAAGACCTGAAAGTTTATTATTGGCAAATGAAGTTCATTAAGGACTCAAATAAGCTCAATTAAAAATGAAAAAGGGGAAATCACAACTTATGTCATGGAAATACAAAATATCATCTCCGAATACTATAAAAGTCTGTATGCTCATAAACTTGAAGATGCAGAGGAAATGGACAAATTCTTGGAAATATACAACCTTCCTAGGTTTAGTCAGGAAGATAAAGAACTCCTCAGCAGACTAATATCAAGCATGAAGTTTGAAGCAGAAATAAAAACATTCCCAACAAAAGTAAGTACCAGACTAGATGATTTCACATATGAAATTTACCAAACCTACAAAGAAAAGTGTGTACCTACATTGCAAAAATTATTCCTTAGCATTAAGAAGGCAGAAATCTTCCCTAATTCATTCTATAAAGCCAGAATCACCTTGACACCAAAGCCAGGAAAGGACACAACTAAAAAAGGAAAGTATAAATACATATACCTTAGGAATATAGATGCAAAAATTCTCAGTAAGTCTTTGCAAATTCAGCTGTACATTAAAAAAATTCATCACGACCAAATGGGCTTCATCCCAGAGATGCAAAGATGGTTCTACATACATAAATCTATTAATAAACATAAACACATAGAAAAAAACCCACACAATCCTTTCAATAGACACAGAAAAAGCATTCAGCAAAATTTAGTAGTCTTTTATGATAAGAATGCTTACCAAAATAGGCACAAATGGGACTTATCTCAAAATTATAAAGGCCATATATGACAAATACACAGCCAGCATCATATTGAACAGGAAAAAATGGAAAGCATTCTGGCTTAGAACTGGAATCAAACAAGGTTGCCCACTATCACCACTTCTCTTCAACATAGTTCTGAAGTCCTTGCCAGAGTAATCAGGCAAGAGAAGGAAATAAAGGGTATCCAAATGGGGAAAGTAGAGGTCAAATTATTTCTCTTTGTTGATGGGATAATCTTATATCTAGAAAATCCCAAAGATTAAACCAAGAAACTCCTGGAATAGATAAATTAATTCAGCAAAGTCTCAGGTTACAAAATCAATGTTCACAAATCAGTACTAAATTGGAACTTGTTGATCAACTGATGTGCACATAGGGAAGCAAAATTCAATGGGAATGAAATAGGAGGGAGGGGCAGCAGGGTTTGGGTTAGTACATACCTTACAGGTACAATGCACATTCTGGGTGAAGGGCATACTTATAACTTTGGTCTAAAATGTTCAAAAGCAAAATATACAACCAAAACATGTGGACCCCGGCAATATTTTAAAATAAAAAAGCCTACATTGCCTGGTAGGGACATCGTAAGAAAATCTTATTACAAATATAGATGTTAAACTTTTCTTTTGAGACAGAGTTTTATTCTGTTGCCCCAGGCTAGAGTGCCATGGCCTTAGCCTACAGCAATCTCAAACTCCCAGGTTCAAGCCATCCTCCTGTCTCAGCCTCTGAGTAGCTAGGACTAAAGGCGCTGGCCAGAGTGCCTTGCTAATTTTTCAATATTTTTTTAGAGATGGGGTCTTGTTCTTGCTCAGGCTGGTCTGGAATTCCTGCTACTGCACCGGGCAGTTCCTAGACTTGGAACTTTTTAGAGAGGCTTGTATTTTTGAAGGAAGACATATTATTGCATAATCCTAAAATGTGAAATCTTTGCCCCCAAATCTTATTTCTCATCTCTTGGTTGCCTCTATATTTTGGAAAGCTATTGAAGCTATTTATATACCCCTGGCTTGGACTATTCAGATGTGTGCTCCATGAGGGCAAAATGTCTATGTGTTTAGTGTATGGCATTACATTCTCAGGGCCAAGAGCCATGCCTGGCAGCAAGTAAGTGCTCAAATAAATCTGATGAAATAAAAATAATAAACAAATAATGAAAAATGTGGGTATATAGCAAGCAGCTCATGTGCTACCTTCTCAAAAATCTTGCAGAAAAATAAAACTTCACTGAAAGGTTGACATGATTTAGAAATTTGTACCCAATTAACTTACCAAGTTTGTCATGCCTGTATTGTAATTTCTTGTATTTTCCCCCTTTCTCTAAGAGTCCCTTTGAGCTGGCATAATATACTCCCCAAACAGGCTAAGTCACTTCTTCCTTCAGAACACAAACACAGGGTTGGAAGCGGGTCCCTGTGGTTACTCTGCTTAGCTCAGCTTTTCCTCTAAGTTCAAGAGAAATTATACCATTTGTCACAGGTTAGTGAACATTTTATGTTGCTCCATTTAAGTTGCTGAATTGTGAGCTGCCCTAGGCCCTACTTCTCCTGAAATCAGGGGCCTGTGCAGAGGGCCCGGTGTGGTGCCCCGAGCGGGCAGTGCTTACATTCTCCTGTTAACTGACTGATGAGCTTCTGCTTTTGTTCAGGAATTTCCAGTGTCTGCTCAAAGGTATCTAAAAAGACCCTTCTTCCTGCTTCTGCTTGGTATTAACTGAACACTGTAGGATTCAAGAAACTCATTTATGAATGTGTGAGGGAGTAAAATAGGAGGCTGGGTGACATGATCATGACTGTCCTTGCTACCTCCAAGGATCCATGATTCTGTGTGTCCTAGTAGCGTTGGGGCCCTAAGGGAGGATTTTCAAATTGCACCCTTTGAAAGTTTGAACAAAATGACATACTCATTAGACACACATCAAAGGTGGTCACTGACTGTGTAACTACTACCCACACACGTTGAGCCTGGGGATAGTGAATGACACGGTCCCACGTGCAGCTACACAAACCCAAGAGCTCTGAGGCAAGTGCATGGGAATCCGTCCTGGTCGTGAGTCACAGGGATAGCACAGTGCTCTGCAGGAAGATCTAGCTTGATGCAGAATGGCAGCTGACATTTTTATATTCCTGTATCAGAAGAACCACAGATCCTGATGCTACATAGGTACCAATTCTGAATTCTGACCCCAGTGTTTATCTCTTGCAAGCCACAGACAAGTCATTTTTTTTCAGCTGTGCAGTGCAGAGTTGTGAAAACTGATAGACTATTTAAGATCTTAGTAAATAGTATCCGCTGAAAAACTGTATGCATTTCAATTATTACAATTCCAAAAGACTGACCCTCACACAAGAGACGGCATATCAGAAGTAGTCAGAAGAAGCACCTCTCCAAGAGGTGCTAATAAAATGTTCTTCACTAAACTTCTGGATAGGTAACTACATGGATGTTTGTGAGCCCTTGTGTTGGTTGTTAGAGCTATTATGAATGAGTAGGCTTCTTGAGTTCACAAAGTATGTAGTGTATATGGAATTAGAAAATCATCTTATTCTATGAACTAGAATTTAAAAATTTCACCACATCCCACCAAAATTCTGAATTCACTTACTGAGTTACAAAGAAGAACGCAATTTGCATTTTGTGAAGGTAATATTACCTATAATCGGTGAATCTCTTCCAGCTATTGTGTTGTAATAACTTACTGCACATCCTTTCAACGTGGACAGTAGGAGGCGTGCCTTGTAGGTGTCAGCGAATTAATGATGCTGTTACCAAAAGGATAAACTTAGCCAGAGAATTGTACTCTTAGATAATGTGTCTGGAAGGCAGCAATGAGGTAGCTTGTAAGATAGTTATAAAGGTTATTTACACCAGTCACATTACAGTTTAGTGTGACTCCATGCCTCCTGTGAGAAAGATAGTGCAAAGTGAACAGCTAAAAAAGACTAAACCCTGTGGCATTCAAACCAAGCATTCTTACCTTATTTTCATTGAAATTAGCAATAACTACTCCAACAAAGAGGGTCAGTCCAATCATGCAACCCAGGAAGACAAAAACGTGAATATAGATTCCGTGGATCTGCATACATGAAAAATATGGTTATTCATCAAACACACGAAAGCAGCTCTTGAGGTGTCCAAAGGATTTGAAGCACTTGCTTACCGGCCCCACACGATGAATAATAACATCTCTCACTTCCACCCAGCCTTTCAAGGAGAGAACTTCAAACAATGCCAGCATAGCATTTCCCACATTGTCAAAATTAAAGTTCCGAGGATTTGCCCTGCAATTCAGAGAGATGTTCTGCTGAATTCCAATGAGAAGCATGATAAGGCACATGGCTGCAGCTCTTCCCAAAGCTGGGTGCATGGTCCCCTTAGCATTGGTAAGGTAGGCTGTGCGGCGTTCCCTTGCTAAGTCATAACAGTGCATGCATGCGTTAGAATTTATGACGGAGTGGTCTCGATATAAAACAGAAGGCTAAACAATACTAGTTCCAGCTCTGGAGGTCTTGCAACATTTCTGCCTTGTCTTAATTACACTAAGGAGGGGAAATACAATGTTTGAAGATTTACACAAAGGGGCACTGGATTTTGGATGTGATTATTGAGTTTTATAATTGAAAACCTTTCTAAAGGCGTCAATTGCAATTCCCTGTGTTAGCATAGAAAGCATAAAAAGAGTAGATTTGGTGACTTTATTTCATTTTGGGTCATCACTGTGAACATCATACTGTAAAGCCGTGATGCATGCAGAGGTCACTGAAATGGCAAGAGTTACCTACGCAGAGCCTGTGCATCTCACATCGCTCTCTCGGTTGGGCTTTTTTCTCATTAGCTCTGCGTGCTCTCAATGGACACTTCTTGTAGTCTCCAGGGTGCCGTGGGGTGTCTGCTCCCACAGTAGATTCCTAGTTCCTAAAACACTTTCACCCCACTACTATTCATTTTCTAAGGGGAGGAACATCTCGTTTCTTGTTGTACTGACACATGTATACTTTTTTCTTCCCGCTTACAAAAGTGATCCTTTCCACTTTTTAAAATGCTCCTTTCCCACTTCCTCTTCTTTAATCGTCACGGGTCTTAGCTAACATTTCTTGTTGTGAAACAAGAAACTTGTAGTGTTTTTTCTACCTTTTTATTTAGAGGCTAATTTTAAATAATTAAAAGATTTAAACAACCACATACTAGAAAATGATGGACTATCACTACATTTCCTGAACTTGATGAAGAACTGAGCTCTGGGCCACTGATTAGAGCAGGCCTCTCGCAGCCCTCTCTGAATTATATTTGGATCCTTTTCTTCCCTGCTTGCTCCTTTATCAAAATTTAACCCTCATGACAGGCCACACTCTGAGGGGAATCTAGTTCAACACTTTTCTACCATCTCTCTCTCTTTGTTTTTTGGTAGAGACAGAGTCTCACTGTACCACCCTCGGTAGAGTGCTATGGCATCACAGCTCACAGCAACCTCTAACTCTTGGGCTTACACGATTCTCTTGCCTCAGCCTCCCGAGCAGCTGGGACTACAGGCACCCGCCACAACGCCCGGCTATTTTTTTGTTGCAGTTTGGCCGGGGCTGGGTTTGAACCCGCCACCCTCGGCATATGGGGCCGGCGCCCTACTCACTGAGCCACAGGCGCCACCCTCTACCATCTTTTAATGCTTTTTCAACAATAGAGACAATCATGAGATGTACCTTTATAATTTTTAAAAATATTAAATACATGAGGATATAAGAAGAAAACATACACATGAAACAGCTGTTCCCGAGGGATTGAGCTTGATTGGTAAAGATGTTTTCTATACAGGGCAAAACCCCCTCTCAGAAATTCATATTTTAGAATTCTGGATTTTATTTTTCATGTATGAAAGAACAAATATATTCTTTTGGATTTTTCCTTGGGAGGTTTCCATTAAATTTTATATATTTTAACATAGATAGAAGTTGTAAGGATTCTACAATCGTGACAGTTTGCTTGAATAAGAATTTTTTTTAACTGAGTAAGCCAGTTCTTGGATCTGATGTTGAATTTTCTTACCCATCCATTTTCTTTATGTAAAAGTGCATTTTAAGCTGAATTTACGACAACTGAAACTACTTTCATGATCCACATCTTCTGGAAGTTAGAATATTTTAAATATATTCTAACTAAACCAAGGAAAACAAAATGTAGTACTATAAACTAAAATAGTTGAAAGAATCTATCACATTTTAAAAAATAAGTCTTTGTCAGTTTTAATCACAGAAGATGTTTATGCTTTGTTCATGTTAGCAAAATTGAAAAGTTTGAAACTTTGCTTATAACTACAAAGGACTTTACTAAATTCCAAACATAGTCCATTATTGTTGTTTTATATGTCTCCCTTCCTTGGATTGGAAAGGCGTTTAAATATCATCCTTTTTGGTTAATTTTTAAGAGATTTTAATGTTGTCAGTCCAATTCAGAAAACAAAGACATTGATTCCACCCTCACAATTTGGTCCATCTTTCTCCACCCAACGGCAAGTGCTCCAAGGCCCCTAAAATCATGATAAGGAGAGCTGCTCCTCTCCTGGGGACTGTGGGGACACCATGTAGACGTGACTTTGATGTGGAAATGCAGGGAATGACATTGTCCAACATGGTACCCTACACAACCATTGTGTGCCTCCCAGAATGCACCAACGTTCCTTTAGCCTTGACCTTTGGCAATGGAGTTGCCTCAACTTACAACATGTAACCTCTGCCTAGATCTTTCTTCCCACTGCTTCCCCCTTTCATGTAATTGCCATTTGTCACTTTTTAAAAGTTAACCAATCTGTCTCCTCTTGTCATTCTCCTTGGCAGTGTCTTAGTTTCTGTCAGGTGATTTCCTGTGTGAGCCATTACACACTGTGCCTTTCTGAAGGAATTGGAGATAGACATACCACAGAGCGAAGGAACTTAGCCTCAGGACCTCTCCTTTGCACAGGTCCCTTCCAAGACTCTGGCACCCCGAAATGTTTGAGCTTTACAACCTATAGCACTCAATCTCCTTTTGCCTAGAATGTATCACAGTGTAGCTTCCAATTATTTGGGGATGAGTTCATGTTATCTAGAGGTAAACTTAGGGGCTTGTCTGTGTAGCAGCAAACCCCTTTGCATATGATTTAAAATTATTCATAATTTCATTTTCTATTTTGCACTAGAATTCAAGCTCCCATGGGGTAGGGGCCATAGCTCATTCAGGGCTATATCACAGTGACAAGCGTAGTAGCTGGTGAATAGTGAGCACTCAATAAATACATCTATTGTAAACTTGAATGCTTCGTTGATTTTTCTTCCATGCTTGCCATTTTCCTATATTCCAGACCTTTGCTTAAAATAAAATACACAATATTTATAATACATGATATGTTTAATCCTTTTACTGAGGTGCTTTTATCTCATCAAGTCTGAACGATTCAGAAAAAATAAATTATTCATTTGAAGAGAGAATATAGAAACTAGACTATCTCCTGAATTAGTGCATATTTATTGTCCTAATTATAATTATCAAAGCATTCCTCCAGGCGTATTCCCAGACATAAGTTATTTTCCTAATCATAATTTAGCCAATACTAAATTACAATATTTTCAGCTTCTAACTCTTGATTAGCTTACTAAAGAAGAAAAATATTAAACATTATCATGGTTACGGTTGACATTTATTAGACCAAAGATCTTTATTTCACTACAACTAATCCAAGTCACAAGATCCTAGATAAGGGACAAAAGCAATTGTGGTGATGTCCGTGGGGTTCCCTTTTATTATCTTATGCTTTTAAAATGTCATTGAACTTGAACCCCTTCTTAATACCTTAATCAAAGTTTCAGTTGACTTTGATTTTTGAAATCCCATGTAACTGTTTTATGGAACAGGTTGAAGGCCAGAGGGTACTGCTGGTAACAGGCTTGTTTTTCTCCAAACACTGCCTTCTAGTGTGTTAGAGTTTCCTTTCTGGCATCCTGGGAGTTCCCAAAACTTCTCCATCACTTTCAGTCATAAGATTAGTTTCTTTCCAAAAGCCAACTCCATTTTACCACACTTTGTTCTCATAGCCCATATGATGGTCCAGTCTTCAGCTACTCAAACCCAAACCCTGGTTACAGGAAAGGAAGAATTGGCTTCTCTCTTCATTCCCATGTTTCCTCTTCAGGCCGCCCTTGGGATGAAATGGGATGGAGGTGAAATGAAGGAAATGGGGCTCAAGTCTCGGGTACAGGTGGTCCTGGGGTTACGAATGAGATAGGCTCTGTAGGTTTGTTGAATGTGTATGTAAGCTGGAGCAGGTATGTTTACCCATTACGTATCATAGCCTCCACTTGTCAGCGTGAGTAGTACGTCCATTGGATGTTTGTAACTCACAGACGGCCTGCATGTGATGCCACTGGCCTCGGGGCCTCAGTCCCTGGAGCAGCGTCTGTTGCACACCCAGGGAGCACATTTGTGTGTCCTTGAGAAACATTCCCTGGGCTGACCAATGCCTTAGCCTCTGTCCTGCATGCACGTACTGAGTGCATCTCGTTCTGTAAATCCCGCAATTTGCCTGAGCCACCTCACCTTAGCCACCTGTCTCATCAGTCCCCTCCCCACCTTGGGAGATGTCTTCCTCCTGGGGTGTGCTTTCCAAATACAAATGCACCAACCCAGGCTCCACACCCTTGACCACTTCCTTTAGCAGGCTCGCACATGCCAGGCTATGACTCACCTGCCCTAATCACCCACACCAGGTACCAGACAACTAGAGACAGCCCCTATGCCGCCTAGCTCACTAAAATGATTCAATTAGCCAGCCCCACTTGCCTTTTCCTTCCAGTGGAAACTGCAATATAGCTTTTCCCCAGAATTCTGTGTGGCTCCCATGGTGTGGCACCATGGTCCTCCACCCTGTTAGGAACTGTAACAAACTACTTTTCAATGGCAACCATCGCCTGAGGTGTTGATCTTGCTTTTTTCAAATTTTTATTTAATACGCTGTATTTGTTAATGTTTAGCACATATATAATATATATGGATACCTTGTACACCCTGAGTTCCCAGAACAAGAGCATCCTGTTTCCTGCTGTGGGTGATTCTCAGGTCTGGCTCCTGGAAAGCCACCCATAGCTTCTTTCCATGAGGTGCCCTCTCCCCAGCCCAGAGCCCTTGGCAGCAAAGTCCCATTGAAAAGGCTCAGATCAGGTGGTCCTCAGCAGCAACTACTTGGCTCTCTAGGAACACCAGGTGACCAGCTCTGCCAGGTTGTGCAGAACAGCCTGTCCACAAGAGCTGCCCTTCCTGCCTTGCCCAACCCTGACACTCGGTGGTCCTCCTGGGGTACCTGGCTTGGCTGTGCTGGGAAACACCCTCTCCCTTTTTCCACAGTGAAGGAAAGAGATGCCACAGATTCTCTGCTCCTGACTTCGGTCACTTCCAGGATCTTATCTGTGAATGTAGAGCTTCTTTTACATAAGTTAGAGCTGGGTGAGGAAGGTGGAACATTTTCATATGTTCCACTGGGATTGCTCTATCTGCTCCTTTTAGAATGGAAAGACATTTTTGTTTTTTTTGCAGTGATAATACAGGATTTATTAGATAGAAAGGAGTACAGAAAAAATAAAAAGCACAAGATCTTTGGAGCAGGAAAGACTAGAAAGACACTCTTTACCCTCTTGGGCTCAGATTTGAAGCTTTGGCCAAAATCTCACAACAGTAGGGGGAAAACTCCCATCTGATATGTTAAGTAAGTTATTTTTGCTATAATACGTTTTTGTTTCAGAAGTAAAATTTTTATGCTTCTTTCACTTTTATTTCAATGTAAATTAGACCCCTTTTCTAGTTAGTAGTTGGGAGGGAATGTCCTGTGTTAGATTCCTCTCTACCAAGTTCAAGCCTCACGTCCAAAACGAATCTTTTTTCTTAGTTCTTGAGTATTTAAAAAAATAAAAACCTAGTGTAAGTTATATTGGATTGTTTGCAAAAGTGAATTTCATATTAGAGAAATTCCAAAGAAAGGTGACAATGAGGGGGAGGGGACACTATTCCTTTTAAAGGGTCTTGACATTGAGACGATAATGTCAACTGTGATAAAGACGGAGTTGCTGTTGCTCACTCATTATTCCAAGAGGTTAAAAAGAAATTAAAAAAAAAAACAGATAACAATTAAAAAGGACAAATGGAGCAGACAGAACTCGGAGTTCATCAGTGAAACAGACTGAGAGATTTCATTCATGGTCGTTAATAAGCTAGAGGAGGAAAAAGGTACTAGGTGCTTCCAGCTTTGATGTAAATGCTTTGAAAATTCATTTTCAAGAAAAATGAATTTTAAAGGCAGAGTTAGATGTAATCAACTATGGTACTGATTCTTCCCCTCCAGAGCTGCAAATATGGAAATCAATTTTAAATTGAAATGACTTGATGATTTAGGGTTTTGTACAGCTGTTATGAAGACATCAGATCCTCTCTTAAAGACATAAAGTCAAGATGGGTTTGGCTTTAATTTGATAGGAAATTTTTTTTTAAGCCTTACTAATTTTTAAAGCCATTTGAATCCAGATACATACTTATAAAGTATTAGAAAAATACTGAGGTTATTTCATTAGTTTCATGAAGGAATGTGAAACTCGCTGTAACACTTATTCTTTTATTTACTTTTTTGGTATCTTATTGTGCTCCTGTGCTTTGCCCTGTATTACTTAAAATCATTTTAACGTCTCTAGCAGAATTACCTTTAGTTTCATGCTATATTATACTCAAAGCCATTATATTGACAAAAACTATCATTCTTCCGAATATTTTTCTGATATGCTTACCAAACACGGGGCACCCAAAATCCAGGTTTTTTCTCTCCAGGCCTCAATTTTAAGTTTAAGTTCTTGGACACACTTACATTAATTCTGAATATGCCATTACAATCTTCCTAAAGTAGAAAGAAAGGGGAAGAAGAGGGAGAAACCTAGTCAGAAAACGAGCTCAGAAAAAAGACAGGAAACACTTCTTACAAAGAAAACCAAATGTCTTTTCTCTAACAGCAGTACTGTGTTACTACTGGAACAGCACAGCCACCCAGCAAATAATAATAAAAACTTAAGAGACCAGCAGGTGACAGTCACGTGGAAAACATTAGCAAGTGGGCAAAGGGTCTGACTAGACATTTCTCTAAGGACAATAAGCAAATGGCCAGGAAAGCATGTGGAAAGATGCTGAGCTTCATTAGCTAAAAGGGAAACGCAAATCAAAACCATAATGAGATGCCACCTTATGTCCACTAGAAAGGCTACAGTCAAAAAGGCAGATAGCAGCCAGGGTTGACGAGGATGTGGAAAAATCCGAACCCTCACCCCCAGCAGGTGTGTAGGTGGAATGGTGTAGTCACTTTGTAAAACAGCCTGGCAGCTCCTCCCACTACTAAACACAGGAGCTTGCCATTCAACTCCCGGTATCTAGCCTAGAGAAATAAAAATGGGCGTCCACCCAGAAACTTGTACACAAATATGTACATAAACATGATTCATGATAGCCAAAGGGACTAATGACCCAAATGCCCACCATTGCACAAATAGATAAACAAAATGTGGCACAAAATGGGATGAATAATTGATGCGTCCTACGACATGCATGACCTTTGAAAACAGTATGCAAGGTGAAAAAGGCCAGTAACAAAATTCCACAGGCCCTATGAGTCCGTTCATATGAAAGTCCAGACAGGAAATTCTATAGAGACAGTGGTTGTTTGGGCCAGAAGTGTGGGTAGACAAGGGGGTGGGAGTAAATTTTTTCTTTTTTTATTAAATCATAGCTGTATATATTGATATGATCATGGGGCATCATTCACTAGCTTCACGGAGCATTTAAGGCTTTTTTGAAGTGGGGATGCTTACTATTCTATAAGGGGCTGTTGTGAAGGTTATATACCTATGGCTACACTACGGTTTTTAACCACTGAACTGTATACTTGAAGTGGTTGAATTGAAGAATGTGTGGATTTTATCTCACTAAAGCTAGTCTATTTAAAAATTAAATACCAGTGAGAAGTTTCAGACTCATTTTCTGCTTGTTCCCCTTTTGATTACCTCTGTCCCTTTGGGTATAATGATCACATTTTGAACCTAAAGTTTTTTTCTGGATTCAGGGTATATATGGTCAAATTCTTGACCTCCAAATGACTATTTCAACAGAAATTCAATATTTCCTGTTTAAAGTCCCCCTCAATCCTACATCATGTCACTTTCTGGCTTTCCCCTTTCTGTGCCTGGACCAGTGTTCTGGCGGCCAGGCTGAACCAAGACCTCAGAGCTGTCCAGGCATCATCCATCTCCATTTTTATTGCAACCAGTTTAGTTCAGTCAACGTGACCTCTTTCTGGAGTCCAATAAAATCCTTTAAAATAACAAGCTTTGTACACAAATAACACATCTCTAACTTACAAGCCATGGATGGCTAAGAGACAGGAAACCCACCTACATTTACCCACAGACTCACACTGTTAATATCTTGGGGTATATCATTCCAGTCTTTTTTCTTATACAACCATGAGCCCACAGCCCACTTTTTTTTAGTTAAAAATATATTGTGATTACCTTCTCGTGGTCACACCTACTTATCCATAACATTATTTTAATAGGCCATGGTACAGTGTGTCACATAGAGGCCACGATGTTGTCAGCCTCGCTGCCTCATCCAGGGTGTCTGTCTGAGCTCACCTTTGAATGTGTAGGTAAAAGCCAGGCTGCCTGGACACGAGTCCTGGAGAGTGACCTCAACAAGTTATTTAACCCCTCTATACCTGTTTTCCTTTATACCTTTGGTATAATACAGGTAACAAAGGCAGTACTGGGACGCGCTTCCTATTTTGTGAGCCTGAGAAGGCTCTGATTCCTCACTTTACAAGCCATTAGCAGCTCCTCACTTCTCATCAGAGACATTCCCGACTCCCTAGCCTGGCTTTCCACGGGCTTGAGGATGTTCCCTCAACTTACATTTCTGACCTCGTTTTTCAGTGTTTATTTATTTATTTATTTTTTATTTTTTGAGACAGAGTTTCAATTTGTCATCCTTGGTAGAGTGCCATGGCATCATAGCTCACAGCAAGCTCAATCTCTTAGGCTCAAGTGATCCTCTTGCCTCAGCCTCCCAAGTAGCTGGGACTATAGGCTCATGCCACAACACAGGACTATTTTTTTAGAGATGGGGTCTCGCTCTTGCTCAGGCTGATCTTGAACCTGTGAGCTCAGGTAATCCACCTGGCTCAGCCTCCCAGGTGCTGAGATTACAGGAGTTATTTTTCAGTTTTTCCCTGCATGGGAGGGAAATGAAGTTTGACTATTGGGTTAAGTACTGTATGTAAATAAGCTAATCTTGGCAATATCGTGTGTGAGAAGCGTTACAGAGGGAGAAAGTTCCCATACTAAGGCACCACATCTGTAAAAGTTGGATCCCAAACCCCGTGTTCACCCCTCCTTGTTTTGTCCCTGCCTCTGCACCAGGACTCTTGACCTGCTTTGCGTCTTTCTCTACCTGCCTGCTCTGCTTGGCAAGTCCCTTCCCGCTTGTCTTGCGTCCCGTGTCCTCCCTGAAGCCCTCCCTGCCCAGGGCTCCCAGTTGGACGCATGATTCCCTACCCTGCAATCAGACTGCACCTCACTTCTGCTTCTCTTCTTCTGTTTTCACTGCTGACTTTACATTAAGTTTGCTTGAACATTAAACACATGTTCCGATGGGACGGAAAATGGGCAGCGGCCCACCCCCGCCCTCATGTCACCTCCCCTCTCCTGCTGCCTTGGACGTCACTGATATTTAATGGCCAGAGCTTTGGTGACCGAGTTCTAGGCACCACATCTCCAGCCATATCGATCTCAAGACGTCTGCTGTCAAGTTTGGAGAAAAGGAGCAAAGAAGGAGATGGGAGAGAGCTCAGATGAATTCAGGAAAACAGCACGTTCTCTCAGCTGGAAAACGTGGCCCTGACAACTCAAGCTACACCGCCTTTAAGCATGAGCTGTGTGATCTAAATGTCGGTGTATCTGGTTTCCCTTTTCCTGGGGAGCTCTGAGACAGAACTGACATCCCCTCGCCCACGTGGCAGTCTTGGCTTTGGCCTCTTACTTGGGGATTAGAAAAGATGGAAAGACACAGACCACTTCTCACTATGCCGATTTCTGCGGATGCTATGACGGCTAAGTCTCCTTATGCTTTCCTCAGGAGCCCCCCATGGACCTCACTGCTCTAGAAAGAGGACAAATGCATCATGAAAGCTGTGTTTGTGCCCATCTGCCATCTGCCCTGCAGTCCCCTTCAGAGTCATCACTCTCTAGCTTGGGCTGAGTGTGAGTAGAGACCACAAAAATTCCCATGTGCTTAGGCCATTATTAATACACTGAGTCATCTAAGAGTCTTAGCAGACTTCATCTTGAAATGCTGTTATTATCTTTCTGGCCTCTGTTCAGTGTGGATCTCAAGTAACTCTTCGTCCCATACACAAGCTTGCAGACTGAAGCCTCAGCTCATCTTTACGTCCTTCACCAGCCAGTTTGGTACATCAGGACCTTGAGGCCATGGCTCAGCTCTATTAGGCCTTTTGAAAACACATGCTTTAATGAAATTAAGGCATTACTTTATTTGGATAAAAGAGAAAATACCTTCTTTTAGTTTATACATCAGCAGGACTTGGTTTGCTTTATCTGTCTAGTTGTAATATTGCAAAGAACCCTAAGAGAATGGGATACTGCCTGTGTGGCAGAGACTGGCTAATTATTAACCAAGCCACAGCCCTTTTCTTCCAGCCTCCTTTCCAGTATGAGAGGCCCTGCAGTGGGTGTGGGTCTAGAGGGTGTGTGCTCTTTGCAGATGGAGCCACAGCCCTCACACACAAAGGGGCTCTCTGTTCTTATCTGCCAGCTGATTGCTAATTGAAGAAGGCTCTGAAGACAGAGTGAAGGGCCACAGAGGATAGAGGACCTTGCGTCCCTGGGTGGTCATCTGGAGAAGACCTTGGCCAACTCATCCAGGATGCAACATGTGCATTTCAAATGGTAAGCTGCTGAAATATGGGGGTGTTACAGCGTCTGCCTCCTCTTGTTACTACTGACTGGAGAAAGAGTGTTGTCAAAGAGTTCAAGTCTGGGTCTTTGTTAGGGTCCTTACTGGTGGTCATCAACAGGCAGGTTCTGGGCAGCCAGGAGCTCACGTGGAGGCTCTGGCCTCCTAAGGGGGAGAATGGTGCTGTGAGGGGGGCAATAACACACAAAGGGAAAAGAGTCACACCTGCCTCTCATACAGTTTTGCTGGGGGCTGCTTGCTAACATGAGTCTTGTGTGACAACAGAGCAGGACCAAGTTAGGGAAGACCTAGCCTGGTCTCCCAGGCTCAGAGTGGCAACAGCTGGAATGTTGGGTGACTACGCCCACGATGTAAACAGTACATTGGCGCTGGAATAGAGGGGTAGAGCAGAATCTCCGGGATGTCCTTTCAATCTTACAAACCTCTCCCAGCCAGAGCAGACGTTGCATGCTTACACAAAAAGGGGCTTGTGGGAAGAGAATTTTTAGAGTTGTGTCTGGGGGTTCTCAGAGTAGCCTCGGCAGCCGCTGGAACCACGTGCTTTCCAAGGGAGGGTAAAGAACCTTAATTTTTATTTCAAAAGTCAGAAAGGTGCATCTTACCCTTCGAATAATGTTGGGATCATTGCACTTTGCCAGTTTTCCAGCAAAAAGCTGAACTCCAAAGCTTGCAAAAACAAGCATTAATGTCAGCAAAAGAATGGAGACCTGAAAGAAATTGAGGAGATATTACGTCTTTTCATAAAAACTAAACATTAGATTTGGTTTAAATAGGGTGTTTTTGGAAAACATTGTATAAAACCCATGGGCTTTGGATACTATCTTGTAACATCTCCACCATAGCTCATTTGATTAACCTTACTGGAATATCAAAAGGAGGAAATTAACAGGCATTGAATTCTTGGAATAAAAACATGTGGTTTTCATGTCAGAAAATGAAATAAGGTAATTTTTATATGACTTGGAGTTTTCTGATTTTAAAATCAAACCTTACTCTATTTTATTTAATGGAACCAAAAAAAAATGCTTAAACAATTATATTTTTTCCCCAGCATCTCTAAACGAATTCTTTTCTTTCTGAACAGGGCGCAACTGAGAGAGAGAGACAGTGGGTTTGCTTTCTTGTGAGCATGAGGGTGTGTTTAGGAGAACGCGCGGAGGGGAGATGATTCAGTCCTGAAAAGCAAATCCATTAATAATCAGCTCATGCGCCCTCTGCTGGCTGACTAAGGCGAGAAAAGTGGCAAAGGGTAAAATAGCAAACAAACCATTTGGACTGTACCGATGGAATAATCCAAACATACACCTGCAGTACACTAACAATACACAGAAACGTCAGCAGCAGGAAGGCACAAATAGACTCGCTTCTAAAATCTATCAGTGACCAAGAGAGTCCCAGACTTTAGCTACCAGGTGAACCTCTGTTTCCTTAATTCCAGCTGTGGGAAAAGCCACAGTTTCATGGGTTTGCACCAAAAAAGTAAAAAACGTTCAAAAACATTTAAAAAGACTAGGAACTCAGTGCCTCTAGTAACATCACAATCTATCTGCCTGTGTATCAACTACACCTATAGCTGTTCTCTTACCATGGGTGTGTTTCCAGACCACAAGACACAAAAGAAGCTCATGTAAATTAATTTGTGTCTCTCACACATAAGCACAACTCATCAATATTAAAGAGGCTCTTTTGATCACTCTTTTGTAAGACAAAGATCCTTCTGTAACAGATTGGGAATGGCGAGACTCTTACTTGTCTTACGTCTAGCCTTGTTCTCGGAAGACCCTAAATCAAGGTTTGCACATCTAAAAAAGGACGTTTCCCCCACTACCTTCATAAGCATTCATTGCTGTACAGTGAGGTCAGAGTAGGGTATGTGCACCTGTGTGTTAGATTTTGTGAAGCTGTTTTTTGTTAACACCTCTCATATCTGGAGACAGAGTCTATGTATATGCTTTAGGGAACATACAGAATGAGATTATGAGCCAAGATGAATTAATTCCTAAATCCATTTGTGAAGTAGATGGTTTGCACCTTCTTACCCTTAATTTCCTGATGGGGAGACTAATACTTAAAGTAGAAGTCGGTGTCAAGAGTTAGGAATGAAACAGCAGGCAGGACCTCTTTGATGTCCCATTCGTCAGAGTGCTCCTTGCCTTGTTCTGGAACTGCATAAACTGACAGGCAGAAGCACTCAGGGGTGAAGTTTAGGAAAGCGCATTGTGTCTTGTTAGTCTTTAAAACCCTTTGGTAATAAAAGTATAAACTTGTCCTTGATAAGGGAGCAAGACTCGCTTTATCTCCTCCTTAGCTACATTACAGAGCAGAACTATCATGAACTGGAAGCAAAAGATAACTCCAACAAACCAAAAAAATCTCCTTGAAGCCACTGAAAAGTTCTCGGACAACTTTCCTCATCTGGGGCACCAGCTTGAATATGCGCAGAGGTCTCAGGCACCGGAGAACCATGAGCAGTTGAGCTCCCGATTCCGCAGGAACATTTTGAGGCATCCAGCAAAGAAATATCAAGCTCACCTAGAGGGGAAAGAAATAATCGCTGGCATTTATGTAATTTATTCTCCATTAGCCATGACTTTTCATTTAGAGGAGACAGGAACTCACCTGTTGGTGTAGGCAACCTGTTAACTTTACACAGGGAACTTAATCTAGGCCTGTTAGAATCCTCAAAGGAAAGTTATTGTATGCACACAGGAATGAAGTGGGGGTGCCCACACTACATCTGTGTGCACCCCAGAGCATTCCACTCCTTAACTTATCACACGGGAGGCTCCCCTGATGTCAATATGAGTAGAATTCCTTTTATCAAGGTTACTACTGTTTTTATTAATAATCTGTAACATGCTACCTGTTTGTGACCATAATTCTCTTCGTTGCATCTGCAAAAACATTGATTTCATGCCTTCTTGGACATACAGAAGAAATAAAATTGCTTTTGAGTTTATTCCTATGGTTTCCCAATTTAATTTAAATGAATAGTTGAATGGGTGTCTACTGTAGCTATGTATTCTGTGTGCTGTAATCAGATAGAGGACCAACACAATCACTATAGTTTGTGTTTAACAGGAAGGGGGCTCATTAATAAATAACATGATTTATATGAGGCAATCATTTTTTCTTTTTTAGTATAGAAGCCATAAGAATTATGGGAGGCAAACTGGATTTGCTATTTCAGGCCTTATTAATGCATAGCTCATACACACATACAATCGTGATTGGTATATTTAAACAATATAACTGCCCATACATATTTATAATGCTTTTAATTTAGATTTTATATGTGGGTCCTTTATTTGCATATCATGAACTACTCCATCATCCACTTAAGAACTCAGGGCATTAAATGGGACTTCATTAAACTGAAAAGCTTCTGTACAGCTAAGGAGACAACAACCAAAGCAAAGAGACAACCTACATAATGGGAAAGGATATTTGCATATTTTGAATCAGACAAAAGCTTGATAACTAGGATCTATAGAGAATTCAAATTAATCCACATGAAAAAAGCCAACAATCCCATATATCAATGGGCAAGAGACATGAATAGAACCTTCTCTAAAGAAGGCAGACGAATGGCTAACATATGAAAAAATGTTCATCATCCCTATATATTAGAGAAATGCAAATCAAAACCACCCTGAGATACCATCTAACCCCAGTGAGAATGGCCCACATCACAAAATCTCAAAACTGCAGATGCTGGTGTGGATGTGGAGAGAAGGGAACATTTTTACACCCTTTTGGAAGGAAGTATGGAGAAATATCAAAGCATTCAAGCTAGACCTCCCATTTGATCCTGCAATCCCATTACTTGGCATCTACCCAGAAGGAAAAAAATCCTTTTATCATAAGGACACTTGTACTAGACTGTTTATTGCAGCTCAATTTACAATTGCCAAAATGTGGAAACAGCCTAAATGCCCACCAACCCAGGAATGGATTAACAAGCTGTGGTATATGTACACCATGGAATACTATTCAGCCATTAAAAAAAAGGAGACGTTACATCCTTTGTATTAACCTGGATGGAAGTGGAAGACATTATTCTTAGTAAATCATCACGAGAATGGAGAAGCATGAATCCTATGCACTCAATTTTGATATGAGGACAATTAATGACAATTAAGGTCACGGTGGGGGTGGGGGAAGGGGAGAGCAGAGAGAGAAAGAAGGAGGGAGGGGTGGGGAAAGGAAGAGCAGAGAGAGGGAAGGAGGGCGGGGGGTGGGGCCTTGGTGTGTGCCACACCTTTTGGGGGCAAGACACGATTGCAAGAGGGACTTCACCTAACAAATGCAATCAGTATAACCTGGCTTATTATACCCTCAATGAATCCCCAACAATAAAAATAAATAAATAAATACATAAATAAAAAAAAAAGAACTCAGGGCATTTAAACCTCTGTGACTCATACATCTCGCTCTCATACCAAGAAATGCAGGAGGTGTTACAAAATCATCGCTCTTTACATTTAGGAAATAACCAAAGACTTACAAGGTAGATAAATATGTCCATTACTCCACCAAAGTCCCTGATGACAGCAGTTGGAGTGAAAAATAAGCCATCTGCCATAATCTTCAGATTAAGCTCGATGCTCATGAATATCACAAACACGTACTCTGCAATCTGAAATGGGCAAGACGCAGTTTGGTCACAGTGAGCAGAAAAATTGCAGATCAGTATTTTCCCCCTTACCTGTGAGCTGAGGTTTAAGCAGCAGAGTACCTGCAAAGTAGGTGCGTGCATGACTCTTCGAAAGGGGGACTCGAACATCATAGATATGCAAGAGCAGATGGTTACGATGATCATGACCCAGTCCAGGTAAGTGACCAAGCCCAGCAAATCACTGCCAAAGACCAAACAAAACTAAGAAACAAAGACGTCCCAGGAAAGGCTTCCCTGAGTCAGGCGATGGCCTCTGTGTCTCTATTAACATGACTGCTGTTATTTTTTAAAAATAAATCCCTAATCATAGCACTACTATACAGCAGGAAAATAAAAGGGAATTTTTACAATTCTATGCAGTGTAAAATAGTATAGGAACACTTCAAATGTGCATGGAAATTGGAGTTGTTAATGCTTACTATAGTTGATGGTACTTTGTATTTTTCACAGCTCCTGTGATGGGGTCTGTTTTAGATCTGGAAGAGAGACCACACATAGGACATTCTACAACAGAGCAAGTATTTACGAACATCTAGTTTACCTATAAACTCTTTTATCTCCTCTATAACATGTCCACTGTAAAAATGTTCACTGTATGTCAGTTTGGAAAGCAAAGAACATTAGATGAAAGAAATACCCAAAGAATTTTCGGTTGCCGCTTAGGAAAGAAAAATTTTATAGTTTTCAAAGTATTTCAACTTAGAATTTGTGTCTTCATTCAAAAATTTCTGACATGCCTACATCACAAAATTAAATTTTGATTTTCACCTAGAAATGCTCATTTAAAATGTTTGCTTTAGTAGTCCAAGGATGTTCTTCCAAATTATTTAATAAAGTACTCTATAAATTAGAGTTTTATTCACCCTGCATTTAGCTGTGATTTTGTGGGATAATTTATATAGAATTTCTTGGGAGGGGGGTTTCTAATGTTTGCTTTCCGTAAAACTGAGAGCAATAGTCAGGGAGGATTTCATATTTTGTGTAGTGTCCCCGATTACAGCAGTCTTTGTCAGTTGTATTCAACATCTGCTGTGTTGCCGACAATAGGAGAATTACACCACACTCAATGAAGTGGAGAATCAGCAATTGGATGTTAACTTGTAGGCAGCCAACAAGATGAAAATCCCACTTCAGGAACAGATCAAATCACCTTTTACACTTTCATCTTTCTTTTTTTCTAATTTGTAAAAACTCAGGAAAGATGTTAATACTTATTACTCAAGTGTTTTAAATTGTGAAGGTCCTCAAGAACAGCAGAAAGAACACCAGTCTGGCAATCAGGAGAGACCCACGTGCAAGCTAGGACCTTGATCCTTAACCTCTGAACACCTGAAAATCCTTCTCTTTTGAAGGAGGGGGTGAACAAATGATACCAACTGGTTGGTCCCTGAGGTTTCCCACCTCTCTGAAATGTCATAATAGTGTGTATTAGTTTCCCAGAGCTGCTATAAAAGAGCATCACAGACTTGGGGCATAAGCAATAGGAATTTATTTTCTTATAGCTTTGGAGGCTGGAAGCCCCAGATGAAGATGTCAGCTGATTCGTCCTGAGGGCTGCCAGGGAAGGGTCAGTTTCAGGCCTCCTCCTCTAACTTGTAATGCCTGTTTCTCCCCATATGTCTTCACAGGTCTCTCTGTGTTAAGTCTGTGTCCATATTCCTTACAAGGAAACCAATCTTACAGAATTAAGGCCCACCCTAATGAACTCATTTTAATTTAATTACTCCTGTAAAGTTCCTATCTCCAAATATAGTCACATTCTGAGGTTCTGGGTGTTAGAACTTCAACATATGGATGTGTGTGTAGGATAATTCAGCCTATAATAGACAGTAATTAATAGCAAAAGAATTAATGTACTTAAATGAGAGCATCAGGAAGGCCCACCCATATAATGCGAAGATGGGAAGTTTTCACATTTCCTCTAGGACACAATGTCTTCAGGATATTTACTCAAAGTTGCCCCTGACAAAAATTCATCTCATCCACTGGCTGCCTGTGAAACTTGACTTAGGTCTCCACAATTATAGTGTCCTCAAGACTTACCCTACTGATAGCTTCTTATACCTTTCTTCCATTTTGGTAGGGGACAGACAGTGGACATTGGATTTTCTTTTTATAAGAGTTGGTAATGGAAACCCTCACCAATTTTCTTTCTTTTTCCCATATTTTCAAATAAACAAATTGTGGTATTTGAAAGAAAATTCAAGAAGACATGGAGAATGACCCGCCTTTCCATGTAATTTAAACTCCCTTTTTTTCAATATTTCCAAAATAAAACATGGAGTTAATAAAATGGATATAAACATATTAGGCAAATGTTAAAATACACAAATAAAAATGGCTCAGTGCTTTACCAACGGGCGTCTTCTACAAATGCTAACTACTTGCGACCTGTGTTTTCCACCTGGTCAGGCTCTCAGCCAAGGGGAGCAGCATGCTTCACCAGCCCACGGAGTACAGTGTGACCCCATTAGGGTTACACGATCATGCTCCTTCCTTTGACAACCCCCTGCTGTCTGCAGGGCTCGGCTGGACGCTGGGCTGAAGGGAAATGCACTTACGCGTTGAAGCGCGCCCGGACCACCACGCGGCAGAAGTTTCTGAACCTGTGCTCCCGCCCCACGATGAACAGCGGCTTGTCAAAGTACGGGTGGTTCTCTCTCAGCTCCTCTTCTTGCACTTTCCTTGAAGGGGACATTTATGGGAGAGTAAGGCCGAGGGGATCCTGCCACTGCGGGGTGAGCACCGAGGAACGGGGCGGCGCCCTGTACCTTTTCATTTCCGCTTGCTCCTTTTTCTCCTGAATCATCTTGATTTCACTGTCTTCTCTCTGTGCGTTTCTATATCGCACTGTATTGGAATGCTAGAAATAAATGAAAAGGAGGTGTATTCAAATGGGAGGTTTTTTTTTTTTGGCAGAGACTCACTCTGTTGCCCCAGGCTAGTGTCATGGCTTTAGCCTAGCTCATCAAACTCCCAGGCTCAAGTGATCCTCCTGCCTTAGCCTCCTGAGTATCTGTAATTCCAGGTGCCCACTACAAGGCCTGGCTAGTTTTTCTATTTTTTTTGTTTTTGAAACAGAGTATCACTATGTCACCCTAGGTATAGTGTCACAACTGACAGCAACCTAAAACTCTTGGGCTTCAGAGATTCTCTTGCCTCAGCCTCCCACGTAGCTGGGACTACAAACACCCACCACAACACCTGGCTATTTTTTATTGTAATTGTCATTGTTGTTTGACAGGCCCTGGCTGGATTTGAACCTGCCAGCTCCAGTGTATGTGGCTGGCACCTTAGCTGCTGAGCTATAGGCGCTGACACTAGTTTTTCTATTTTTAGTACAGGCTGAGTTTTACTCTTGCTCAGGCTGGTCTCAAACTCCTGAACTCCAGGGATCCTCCCACCTTAGCTTCTTAGAGGCCTAGAATTACAGGCAGGTGCCACTGGGCCTGGCCCAAATGAGAGATTTTTTCCGAAGGCCAAAATATATTATCATTTAAAAAAACTGAAATGAATATCTTTATGTTATCTATATGTGTACACACACACATTTTTAATGACCACGGTCTTCCTCGCAAGGGTATTTTTTCCTCTAAAAGGTCACTCACCCAGCACATACTGATTGAGAACCTGTCATGCCCCAGGCACTGTTCTAGAGCTGAGGATATGGCAAGAGGGTCACAAAACACACAGAAAACAACACTCCTGTCCTCGTGGGGCTGACATTCTAGTCAGGAGGGGACAGATAACAAGTAAATCAAAATTAGTAAATATGTTAGAGCAGCGGTTCTCAACCTGTGGGTCACAACCCCTTTGTAACAATGAACATACATCCTGCATATCAGATATTTACATTATGATTCATAACAGCAGCAAAATTACAGTTATGAAGTAGCAACAAAAATAATTTTATGGTTGGGGGTCCCCACAACATGAGGACCTGTATTAAAGGATCGTGGCATTAGGAGGCACAAGAAAGGTTAAGAACCACTGAGTGAGAGGATGCTCAGTGCTCCGAGGCAAGGACGAAGCAGGTGAGAAGCACAGAGAATGCTAGAAGACTATAATTTAAAACAGGGTGGCCCTCGATACAAAGGGACTATTTGAGCAAAAACCATAAGGAGATGAGGGTGCAGGCCACTGGTGAGCTGCCAAAACGGGTTCTTTCAGAGGTAGGAGCAGGGCCGGTGTGTCTATGGGGAACAGTCAGGAAGCCAGTGTGGTGGAGCCACAGAGAAAGAAGCAGAGCCGGGGAGGAGGGGCAGATCATGCAGGGCTTTGGTGGGCCTGACACGGACACCGTGGGACGCAGGAGCCATTGTGCCAATAACTCGATAGATTTTACAGAAAGCATTCCTTAGATTTAATTATCTGTATCTTCTATTGTTTGGAAAAAGTGCAAAAGTTGAAATTCTCTAATTTAAATGCCTCTTTTGTGGAACAAAAGACATTAGAAGGATATCTTGTGAAACGATCAGAACCTCATGACATTTTGCTTTGGACAAGGTGGGGGATGGATTTTGTGGTACTTTTGTATAAGAAATGTTAATTAGTCTCTGAAGAAGAAGTAAGCTTCTGGAATTGAGACTCTTCAAACACAGCCTTCGTTGTGTATATTTGAGCACATATTTTCAAAGTCATGTTCTAATTTGATTCTTTAGTCGACTGTATGTTTCCATTGAATCACATTAAAGGAAAGCACTTTGAACAAGTGATGCGTCTCTGAACTTCCGCGTGAATATTTTCTCCATGCAATATAACTGACTCTGAAATTATAACTGCACAGGCCATGTGTTGCATCTGATCACAATTCCATGTTGACAGTATGGTAGCAAATCAGACAGAGCTCTGGATGTTAAAAATTGTAACAGCTGTGTGCCACTTAGAAGCACGTCAGTCAGGTAACAGTGATGGCACCACCTTCCTCTAGTTCTTGATTTTGCCTGGAACTCTAAATAGAAAGAGTTCACTTGGACTACAATGGCAGGTGCTGCAGATTGGAAGCAGGGCAGTGGTTGAGCCCTCCAAAAACTCTTATAAAACAAGAGATCAGTGATGAAAAAGACAAAACCAAAATAACTCCAGGGCTTTGCTGATCTCCTTTTGCAGGCCCTCCTTCCTCAAGCACTGTCCTTGGCGCTGAACATTCAAGACTCTGCTTTCTCAGCTAACTTATCCAGCTTCCACCTAAGACCCAGGGGTTAACTAATGACAGTTATTTGATATGTATATATTAACAGTATTTAATATGTTCCAACTCCTTCACTGTGATCTTAGCATGGTGTGGCTGGTGGTTAGTCCACCCCTTGGCTTCTCTGGATTACTGAGCGTCTCCATTTTTCATTTCATTTGGGTCTCTGGGGTCTACGCTAATGATAATATCTAAAATTCCCTGCTCTCAAATTTCCATTTTTGACTTCTTTACACTACTTCAGATTGCAAAGCAAACCTGTCATAACAATGAAGAGATGATGGAAAATAAAAAGAACCCACTGCCAGAAATCCTCTCGTGTGTTTTCTTGCCTATCTAAGCCTGTCTCACTCCCTCGAGTCTAAGCTCCTGGAGGGCAGCTGGTCTGCCTGGTTTCACCACTAGCCTCTTCACTCAGATCAGGGCACAATACACACTTGATATATAGGTACAGAGCCAATAAATCAATACACAGTGACTCAGAACCTAAAAGCAAAGAAATTTTTAGCAAATACTATGTAGTCTTTGACAGAAAAATCCTTCTAAAAATGAAATTTTATCTCCTGATATGTAAAGCCCTAAAATTATAGACACTGGATCTAAATTCTAGACCATATGGTATTTAGTAAATATTCAAAATTAATGATGCAAATTATTCATAGAAAATGATTTCAAATGTTTTAATTTCAATTGCGATGTCACTTTTGTGTGACTGTTAAGAGATATCCTTTGTGTAGGATGACTTGGTTTTTCCACAGTTAACAGTTACTTTTTGGTACTTGGCCGTGTAATTTGTTTTCTAAGTTTCTTGATTCTCTGTGATATGAAGTCTTTTCTTTTTTTTTAATTTCATAGATAATTATTTATTTTTTATTTTTTTTATTGTTAAATCATAGCTGTTTACATTAGTGCAATCGCCTGTACCCATGTGATATGAAGTCTTAAGGAGACATAAGAATCTAACAGAAAGACCCGGGCCCCAGAATTGTCTCAGCAGTCACTTAAATACAGTTTCATAACTATATTTCTAAAATCCCAAAGCTCCACTAAGAACTTACGTCTTGAGTCAAAGTTTCAAGAGATTTCCCTCTGCTGATCCTCTGGCTGTTCGATCCATGTCTTAGTGACCTAAAATGACAATAATCGCTGGTGAATACACCTCAAGATCAAATTTGATTTTTAAGTAGTGGTCACGTTGAAAATAAAATACAACAACTTTTTTCTGATAACATCACAAAAGCCTACTATTTCTTTTTATAGTCTTATCCAAATGTCTTTGATCCCTTTTAAAAAAATTCAGAATTTTTCCTTCTTATCTTAAAAGTGAGAATTGGACTGTCACTAAGGAGAAGGTTTTTGAAGTGAAGATCTTTGAATCGGATTGTGAGTTTCATCACTGAGACCAACAGCACTTAGACATCAGTCCTGTCCCCATCTCTGTCTGCCCACCTGACCTGAGGGCGTTGGCCGAGGCTGACAAACTCCTCCCCTCAGTGTCTGGGAAGCGCTGTCTCCCGAGCACTCACCTGCGCTCTTGGCGGATGTGATGCTGCACGCTGAGGATGGACCTTTCCTTTGCTGGTTGCCCCTCAAATGAGCCACTCAGCATGCGCTGTCGAGTGCAAGCTCTAGGAAAAGAAAAAAAAAAAAACAAAAAACAAAGCCCTAGATAAATCATGGTTTATATATTTGGGATGAATAATACGTAAGTGCTCGCTACTCTTATTATTTTAAGGAAACACCAATGATAAGGCAAAATACAGTGAACAGACACATAACTGCAAAGGAAATGAACTTAGACTCTGTGCCAGGAGCAGAAGAGTCCCTCTATGAAGAAATAATTAGAAAGCTCCGATCCCCACTGATGTCGGTTTTGAATTTTCAAGAGGTTTCTAATAAAATCCAGGAAGGATGCTTTGTCCACGTAGGCCTTTGGACTGACGAAATATCTGTTGCAAGGAGATTTTGCAGAACTTTAGGAAAACAGGAAGGCATAAAGTTTAGAAGCAAAAATCAGGTGTAAATTTGAAGTGACCTCTGGCTAACATTATGCACAATGTGAATGTACTTGGCACCACTGAACTGCACATTTAGAAATGGTTCAGATGGTAAATGTTACGTGTGTACATCTGTGTTTTTCTCCCCACAATTTTAAGAAACCATGACACAGCCTTTGGAATTATTACTGGAGGAACCAGCTACCACTTTCTTTGAATTCTCTATGAATCACAAAGGCTCTTTAAAGCATGTTCTCTTTGGCTTCCAACTGGGCTTGTGCTAATTTCAGATTTGCTAATGAGTGAAGACAATTGGATGACCCAACATCTGTGGTGCGAATGATTTTGGTGAGGAAACAAAATGTCTTCTTCGGAAAGCTTTCTCCATCTGGGAACGACAGAAATTCCCTCGAGAGTACTCAGGTGGAAAGAAGATAATGCAGAGCACTGAAGGAACTGGGTGCCAAAAGTCACACTGTCCCTAGCTGGTTGGATGGCTTTGGGGCTCGGTTTCCTTATTGGTAAGATGAGGAGAATGATTTGCTCTTGAAGAAAACTCACAGACTTAAAATGTGATGGTTTCACAATATGCAAATCTTATGATGCTGTACTGGTTCAGCATCTGAATACAGACACGTCTGCCATTGTTTTATATAACACTTTCATATTTATGTTTCTTAAAATGCATTTCTAGAATAGCTTTGACTAGTACTATTACTCTCTATCTCAGAATCAAGAACTTCTAGAAAAGGATCTGTATCTGTGTAGCATACTTAAAACAACACCTCTTACAATACTATGAATATATTTAAGCATTTAAAAATGCTTTTGGTGTGGATGAAGATAATCATCATGGTTAACATCTGTGAAAAATCATACAATGAATATTAAATGCCTTGTTGGAAATAAAGTCCCCCAAATCACTATTTCTTTTATTTTATTTTATTTTTTGAGAAGGAGTCTTACTCTGTCACCCTGAGTAGAGTGCTGTGGCATCATCAGAGCTCACAGCAAACTCAAATTCCTGGGCTCAAGTGATCCTCTTACCCCAGCCTCCCGAATAGCTGGGACTACAGGTGCCTGCCACAACACTGGCTAGTTTTTCCATTTTTGGTAGAGACAGGGTCTCACTCTTGCTCAGGCTGGTGTTGAACTCCTGAGCTAAAGCAAACAATCCACTTTGGCCTCCCAAAGTGCTAGGATTACCGGTGTGAGTCACTGCACCTTGCCAATATTCTCAGTTTAATAAACAGCACAAAACAACTTTTCTACAGAAACATAAATTCAACTAAAGAACACAAGTGGAAAAACCTAATTATATTATACAAAAGGACCAATGGCCACACATGGGTTTCCAGGAAATAAGGGAGGACCTCAGATGGCTGGACATCACTCTGGCTAGAAGAAGGGCCTGAGCAGAGATGGGAGGGGAGTTTTGTGACATTTTGGCCCTGAGGACACCAGGACATGAAGCAAATACAGAAAGAGGGCCATGTTAGGATGGTTCTGCATAAATTAAATAGTCATTGTCACATTCTTTGGTCATGGAAAATATTTAAGTATTTTAGAAAATAACAGTGTTGGTAGAAAGTTCTTAACTCGAGTTAACATAGTTAGATTTACTAAGAAGTTACATACACTCTACACATCCTCCAGTGCGGCCATGTTCACATAAAAGCATGGTAAAAGTTTGCTCTATTGTTTTTTTTTTTTTTTGTAGAGACAGAGTCTCACTGTACCACCCTCGGGTAGAGTGCCGTGGCCTCACACAGCTCACAGCAACCTCTAACTCTTGGGCTTACGTGATTCTCTTGCCTCAGCCTCCCAAGCAGCTGGGACTACAGGCGCCCGCCACAATGCCCGGCTATTTTTTGTTGCAGTTTGGCCGGGGCTGGGTTTGAACCCGCCACCCTCGGCATATGGGGCCGGCGCCCTACTCACTGAGCCACAGGCGCTCTATTGTTTTTTAAAGGAAACATGATGTTCTTATACCAAAGCATATTCTAGTAATGCAAACCAGTGTTGTACCAGGCACAATATAATTACTGGCTCTGATAGAAACTTCTGATAAGTAACGTGAAGTGAGAAGTGAATTCTTCCTCATATGGAAGCACAGAATAATGACAGGTTTCATACTCCGTGTTCCTGTAGCAGGCTAAGCAAGGTTTATTTATTTATTATTTTTATTAAATCATAAACACATAGATCATGTATACATTAATGCATTTATGGGGTATAATGTGCTGATTTCATATACAATTAGGAACCCTTACATCACACTGGTTAATGTATACCTCATCTCGTTTACTTAATTATTGTGTTAAGACATTTACACTCTATACTAATAGATCCAACATGTACCCCTGCATCATGCACCATAGGTGTGATCCCACCATTAACCCTCCCTCGATCTGACCTACCCCCTTCCCTCTCATCCCCCCTCCTCCATCCTTCATCTTGGGCCATAGTCGTGATCTATTCTTCATATGAAAGTGTGAGTGATTGTAAATTGGTTTCCTAACAGTACTGAGTACATTGGATATTTTTTCTTCCATTCTTGAGATACTTTACTAAGTAGGATATGTTCCAGCTCCATCCATGTAAACATGAAAGAGGTAAAGTCTCCATCTTTTTTAAGGCTGCATAGTATTCCATGGTATACGTATACCACAATTTATTAATCCATTCATGGGTCTATGGGCACTTGGGCTTCTTCCACGACCTGGCTATTATGAATTGAGCTGCAATGAACAATCCGGTGCAAATATCTTTGTTATAAAGTGATTTTTGGTCTTTGGATAAACATCTAGTAGAGGAATTGCAGGATCAAATGGCAGGTCTACTTTTAGATCCCTGAGTATTATCCATACTTCTTTCCAAAAGGGACTTATTAGCTTGCACTCCCACCAGCAGTGCAGGAGTGTTCCCTTTGCTCCACATCCACGCTACCATCTATAGTTTTGAGATTTTGTTATGTGAACCATTCTTACAGGAGTTAGATATCTCAAAGTGGTTTTGATTAGCATTTCTCTGATGGTTAAAAGATGATGAGCGTTTTTTCTTTTTTTTTTTTTATTAAATCATAGCTGTGTATATTAATGTAATCATGGGGCACCATACATTGGTTTTATAAACAGTTTGACACATTTTCATCATACTGGTTAACATAGCCTTCCTGGCATTTTCTTAGTTATTGTGTTAAGACAATTATATCCTACATTTACTAAGTTTCACGTGTACCCTTGTAAGATGCACCACAGGTGTAATCCCACCTCTCATCCTCCCTCCACCCATCCTCCCCCCTCTCTCCCCTCCCGCTCCCCATTCCCACATTCTTAGGTTATAACTGGGTTATAGCTTTCATATGAAAGCCAAAAATTAGTTTCAGAGTAGGGCTGAGTACATTCATGTATCTGTAGGCCATGCGCCTGTCATCCTCAGTGAAGCTTCTATTCAAGTCCCTTGCCCACAATGAAATGGGATTACTTGTTCTTTTCTTATTAATAAATTTGAGTTCTCTGTGGATTCTGGTTATCAAACCTTTGTCAGAAGCATAACCTGCAAAAATCCTCTCCCATTCTGAGGGCTGACTGCTTGCTTTACTTACTGTGTTCTTGGCTGTGCAGAAGCTTTTTAGTTTGATCAGATCCCAGTAATTTAGTTTTGGTGTTGCTTCAATTGTCCAGGGAGTCCTCCTCATAAAGTATTATCCCAGGTCAATTACTGAAAGTGTTTCTCCTGCACTCTCTCCAGGAATCTTTATAGTTTCATGTCTTAAATTTAAGTGTTTTACCAGTGAGAGTCAATTTTTGTTAATGGTGAAAGGTGTGGGTCCAGTTTCAGTCTTCTACAAGTTGCCAGCCAATTCTCCCAGCACCATTTGTTAAATAAGGAATCTTTCCCCCAATTTTTTTTTGATAGGCTTATCAAAGATCAAATGATGATAAGTGTCTGGGTTCATTTCTTGGTTCTCAATTCTGTTCCATACATCTACCTCTCTATTTTTGTGCCAATACCATGCTGTTTTGATCAGTATGGATTTATAGTATAGTTTGAGGTTGGTAGCATGATTCCATCTGATTTGTTTTTATTTCTGAGTAATGCTTTGGCTATTTGAGGTTTTTTTTCTGGTTCCACATAAAACAAAGTACTGTTTTTTCCAGATCTTTAATTGACAGTAGTGCTTTGATAGGGATTACATTAAATTTGTAAATTGCTTTGGGTAATACAGACATTTTAACAACGTTGATTCTTCCTAACTATGAGCATGGTATGTTTTTTCATTTGTTAACATCTTCAGCTATTCTTTTCTCAGAGTTTCATAATTCTCCTTATAGAGATCTGTCATGTCCTTTGTTAGGTAAATTCCCAAATATTTCATCTTCTTTGACACAACTGTAAAGGGAATAGAGTCCTTGACTGTTTTTTTGGCTTGACTGTTATTGGTATATATAAAAGCTACAGTCTTGCAAGTATTGATTTTGTATCCTGTGATGATACTGTATTCCTTGATCACTTCTAAGAGTTTTGTGGTTGAGTCCCTGGGGTTTTCCAAGTATAAAATCATGTCATCTGTGAAGAGTGAAAGTTTGATCTCCTCTGACCCTGTATGGATACTCTTGATCGCCTTCTCTTGCCTGATTGCGATGGCTAAGACTTCCATTACAATGTTAAAAGCAGCGGAGACAATGGGCAACCTTGCATGTTTCCTGATCTGAGTGGAAATGTTTTCAATTTTACTCCATTCAATATGATATTGGCTGTGGGTTTGCTGTAGATGGCCTCTATCAGTTTAAGAAATGTTCTTTCTATACCTATTTTCTTAAGTGTTCTGATCAAGAAAGGATACTGGATATTATCAAAAGCTTTTTCTGCATCAATTGAGAGAATCATATCGACTTGTTTTTATTTTGTTTATGTGATGTATTATATTTATAGATTTATGTATATTGAACTATCCTTGGGACTCTGGGATGAAACCCACTTGGTCATGATGTATAATTTGTTTGATGTGTTGCTGGATTCTGTTTGCTAGGATATTATTGAATATTTTTGCATCAATATTCATTAGAGATATTGGTCTATAATTTTCGTTTCTTGTCAGGTCTTTTCCTGGTTTGGGCATCAGAGTGATATTTGCTTCATAGAATGTGTTGGGAAGTATTCCACCTTTTCTGATGTTTTGGAAAGGTTAAGTAATATAGGTACTAGTTCCTTTTTAAAGGTTTGGTAGAATTCTGATGAGAAGCCATTTGGTCCTGGACTTTTCTATTTTGGGAGATTTCGTATAGTTGATTCTATTTCTGTACTTGATATAGGTCTGTTCAGCATTTCCAATTCTTTCTGATTAAGTCTAGGAAGCTGGCATGCTTCCAAGTATTGGTCAATTTCTTTCAGATTTTCATATTTCTGAGAATAAAGTTTTTTGTAATATTCATAAAGGATTTTTTGAATTTCTGAGGGGTCTGTTGTTATTTTGCCTTTGTCATTTCTGGTTGATGATACTATGGACTTTAATTTTCTATTTTTGGTTAGGTCGGCCAAAGGTTTATCAATTTTGTTGAATTTTTCAAAAAACCAACTTTTTGATTCATTGACATTTCTAATAATTCTTTTGTTTTCGATTTCATTTAATTCTGCTCTAATTTTAGTTATTTCTTTTCTTCTGCTGGGTTTGGGGTTGAAATGTTCTTCCTTTTCCAGTTGCTTAAGATATCCCATTAAGTTACTGACTTCCTCTTTTTCTGTTCTCTTGAGGAAGGCTTGCAACGTTATAAATTTCCCTCTTAGGACTCCCTTTGCAGTATCCCATACGTTCTGATAATTCTTGTCTTCATTATTGTTTTGTTCCAAAAATTTGTCAATTTTCTTCTTAATCTCATCTATGACCCAGCTATCATTCAACATAAGGTTATTTAGTTTCCATGTCTTTGTATAAGTATTCAGATATTTGCTATTGGTGAGTTCAAATTTTATTGCATGATGATCTGAGAAAATACAGGGAATAATTTCTATACTTTTAAATTTGGATCAATTTTGGAGGATGTTCCATGGGCTGATGAGAAGAATTTGTATTCAGTTTTGGTTAGGTGTTGAATTGGATGAAATGTTGTGTAGATGTATGTTAAATTCAATTGTTGTATGGTGAAATTTAAGTTCAAAATTTCTTTGCTTAGTTTCTTATTGGAGGATGTATCAAACACTGCCAAAGGGGTGTTAAAATCTCCAAGTATTATAGTGCTGGAAGACCACAATAATTTAATAATTTAACTATTATTAAATTGCTCGTTTCTGTTAGGGTCTCCCTTATCAATTGAGGAGCATTCTGGTTGGGCACATAAATGTTAATAATTGACATCTCATCATGTTGAGTGTTTCCCTTAACAAATACGAAGTGACCATCCTTGTCTTTCCTTACTTTTGTTGGTTTAAAGCCTAGTGTATCTGCGAATAAAATTGCCACCCCTGTTTTTTTCTGATTTCCGTTTGCCTGGATTACACATGGCCATCCCTTCACCTTGAGTCTATATTTATCCTTTAAGGTAAGGTGAGATTCTTATATGCAGCAGATATCTGGACTGAGTTTTTGTATCCAGTCAGCCAACCTGTGCCTCTTAAGAGGACAGCTTAAGCTGTTGACATTAATTGAGAGTATTGATAAGCCTGGTGTTACTTGGGGTGTCAAGTTTTTCGGAAGTCCAATGGACATTTTGAATCTTTTCACCACTGTGGAAATTGGGTTTTGGTCAAGATTTTTGGAGTGAGTTTACTTTGGTGGTAGAGCATTGTGCTTGTCATTACGGAGCATAGGTCTGAGGATATCCTGAAGAGCTGGTTTGGTTATGGCAAATTTCTTCAATGTGTGTTTGTCATTAAAGTATTTAATTTCTCTGTCATAAATGAAGCTTAATTTAGCTGGATACAGGATCCTGGATGAAAGTTGTTTTGTTTTAGGAGATTGAAGGTCGATAACCATCCTCTTTTGGCTTGAAAAGTTTCAGCAGGAAGATCTGCAGTCATTCTAATATTCTTCCCCTTATAGGTTATGATTTTCTTACATCTGGCTGCTTGCAGGATTTTCTCCTTCATATTAGCTTTTGTAACATTAATTACAATGTGTCTAGAAGATGCTTTATTTGGGTTGAGTCATGCTATGGTTCTGAAACTGTCTGCTATCTGAATTTCAGTATCTCTTGCCATGTTTTGGAAGTTCTCCTCAATTATCTCTTGGAGTAGAGTATCTGTGCCTTTTGGACCATCCTCTTCTCCTTCAGGGATTTCTATGAGGTGAATGTTTGCTCTTTTGGAGTGGTCCCACAATTCTCTCAGGGAATGATCCAGTTTTGCTCTGCACTTCTCTACTTCTTTGAGTGCTTGGGAGCATTCAAAAACTTTGTCTTCAATGTCAGAGATCCTTTCATCTGCCTGCTCTATTCTGTTACTGAGGGATTCTACTGTATTTTTCAGATCTTTGAGGGCTGCAAGTTCTTGCCTCAATGTGTCAAAATCTTTGGTTATTTTTATCTTTGAATTCTTGAGACAACTTTTGAATTACTCCTTGAAATTCTAATTCCATCTTTACCTCCATTCTGTTGATATTATTTGCCATCCAAATTCTGAATTCAATTTCTGACATCTCAGACATTCGTTTATGAATGGGATTGTCTGTTGTGTCTCCTTTGTCATTCTTTGGGGGAGTTGATCTACTCTGAGTATTCATGTTGCCAGAGTTTTTCCACTGATTCTGCCCCATGATTATCTTTCACCGTTTGGCTAGAGAAGCTGGCAAGGTGACATCGAATTGAGGGCTCCTGAAGTTGTAATTAACCAGCCATTTAGCAAGGAACTGGGACTGGCAATTGTGGCTTTTCCCTTAGAACTTTACAAAGGTCCAATTCAGAACTACTACCTGAAACTCTGGGCACTTCCTTGGTGTCGTGGAGCTAGATGGCATTGACCATTATTCAGCTAGTCTCTGTTCAATCCTAATGAATCAGTGGTTTTGAGCTGAAATCTCAGCTGTGGAGATATATAAGCAACTAAGACACCCCACCCCCCAAACAGGAGACAACTAGAAGGGGAGAATCCCACACTCCCTCAACAACACAACCAGGGAACAACCTTGGTGGGCCTTGGTAGGTCCCTGGGTGATTGGCCCAGGTCAAGAGTTCCATACCAATTGTCCCAGTGGACACAAACACCCATCAGGTGGGAGAGTTCAAAAGGTCTTCAGCATCTAGACAGCAGGGTTCCACTGGCAGCTCAATTTGACCCCAGCGGGAGGGACCATGGAGCTGCCAATGTTGGGGGTGGTGCCTACGGTCTGGGGTACTGCTGTGTGCAGGCCACAGGAGCCATTGGGAAACTTGAGGGCATTGCTCCTGGAAGCAAGGGTCACAGGAGCTGAGTGGGGAATCAGAGAGTGGAGCTGCTGAACCCCAGCCTTGGGCTGCAGAAGCCAGGTGGGAAGCCGGAGGGTGGAGTTGCCAGCCTCGGTGGCCTCAGAGGTCCCAGGAGCCAGGCAGGAGTAGCCACCTGTGGGCTGTGGGTTTCAGGAGCCAGGCTGAGAGCTGAAGGTTGGAGTTGCCAGGGGGTGGGGTGTGTGGGTCTCAGGAGCAGGCAGGGAGCTGGAGAGAAGAGTCTCTGGCTGTGGGCCCAATGGGTCACAGGGGTTGGGCAGAAGTAGGTGGCTGTGGGTCGTGGGTCTCAGGAGCTGGGTAGGGAGCTGAAGGGTGGAGTCTCTGGCCATGGCCGCAGGGGCCACAGGAGTTAGTTGGGAGTTGCCGGCCGTGGGTTGCTGGTCGCAGGAGCCGGGTGTGAGTTGCTGGCTGAGGGCCATGGGTCACAGAAGCTAGTTGAAAGTTGCCAGCTGCGGGTCACAGGTCTCAGGAGCTGGAGGGTGGAGTTGTTGGCCATGGGCTGCATGGGTCATAGGAGCTGGGTGGCAGTCGCCAGCCATGGACCTCAGGTTGCAGAAGCCAGGCAGGAGTTGCAGGCTGCGGGTTGCAGGGGCCAGGCGGGGTTCACTGGGCAGGAGTCACCATCTGTGAGCTGAGGGTCACAGAAGCCATGTGGGTGTTGTGGCTGCAGCCTCTAGCCATAGGAACCCAACAGGGAGCCAAGCTGCCCACCGCCAGCTGTCGAGCCAGGGAGCCGGTGGGCCGCAGTCCCCAGTGATCAGTAGCATGGACCCGAGCAATGTTTTTTCTAACATGGGGCAAGTCTCTCTCCCCTTGTGACTCCCCACCTCTATTAAAGTTATAGTTTCAGCTATAAACTATAACTTTATAGTTCATGAGGTGCTCCGCCCTAGCAAAAATCTGCTAAAAGCTCTGGATTTTGCAGGAGGTAGTCTTCCAAACCACCAGGAGGGGGCAAGGGGTGGATTGGGAGTTAGGAAGGTAGGAAGAATATTAGATCAACTTTTGGCCTAGGCAATAGACTGCCTGGGCTTGCAGTGGTATCTCTCCATGGAGGGAGTCCTGGCCCTCAGTCGTTCTCTTCCCTTTGGTGAAACAAAAGGACCTCTGTTCTGTACTCACCTCAAGCTGCTCTCATAAGGCGGGGAGGGGAAGGATTTCCATCCTCTTTGGGATGAGTTTTGTACCTGAAATTTGTTTCCTTGGAGTCCCAGCTTGTCACAGCAGGGGTGATGTGAACCTATTGATCCTCTCTCTCAGCTCAGCTCCCAATCTTCTGCTTTATTGGGTTATTTCTGGCCATTATTTCTCCCTCTGGATGGGAGCCTCTGCCGAAAGCTGGCTTCAGTTGAGCATCTTGCCTCCCTCCCCTAAGCAATGTTTTTTAATGTTAATGGCATTTTCTTGTCATTAGTTATCCCCTTCACTAGACTGTGAGTTCCTGAAGGATCACTTATCCCTCATCCTTTCTTTCCTACCCTCCTAGAAGTTCAGTTCCTGGCCCTCCTGTCAGCAGGTGGATGGAATCAATAAGAAACAAGGAGGAAGGTAAAGCAGGTAAGGAGAGTAGTGGAGGGGAGGGTCCTGCATGGGCCCAGTCTATCCCCAACCTGCTGGTCTCACAGTGCAAAGCAGCACAGTAGGCTGGCATTTTCATGCCCAGCAGTGCAGCTGAGGACAGAAAATTATACCTTGATCTGGAAGGCTCATACAGAAGATGAGTTGAGAAGTTTAGAACCACCCACTTCTGACTTCAGCTTTTACAAGCTGCAAGACCTCATGCAGGTGATACATGTTCTCTGAACTTGCATTTCCCATGCAAATAACGCTTCACCTGAAGACTTCACAGGGAACTGGAAGAAGCAACGACCGTGCATGTCCAAGTGGTTTGGAAACACTGACACTTTATTTAAATTAAATTAAATTAATTTATTTTTTTGAGAGTCTCACTATGTTGCCCTTGGTAGAGTGCCATGGTGTCACAGCTCACAGCAACCTCAGACTCTTGGGCTTAAGTGATTCTCTTCTCTCAGCCTCCCAAGTAGCTGGGACTACAGGCACCCGCCCCAATGCCCGGCTATTTTTTGGTTGTAGTTGTCATTGTTGTTTAGCAATGTTTAGCCCGGGCCAGGTTCGAAGTCACCAGCCCCGGTGTATGTGGCTGGTGCCCTAAGCACTGAGCTATGGGCGCCGAGCCTACTTAAATTTTAGTTGCTGTTACTTCCCATGCTATCTTATCCCATGTCCTGATTGATGTTAGCACATTCTACAGAGTGCTGGGGACTGCAAAGCAAGTGTGGCAGAGGACCAGCCTGAGAGAGAAGTCTTTTCAGTTCTGACTCTCATCCATACTGATGTCTGTTATGCACTGGCACTGCAGCCTCCGACGTGGTCTCCACACATCCACGCTCAATAAATACATTATTGCAAGCCCGGTGTTTTCTGAGATGAATGTCCATACTGTCATCCTGTGGCCCCAGTGATCCCAGACTCCTGGTTTTCATATCTTTGGGTAAACCCTCAACTTGATTGTGGACAAGACTTGGTGACTGCCCTTTAAGGATCAGAAAGCACCAGAGATGGGACAGGTTTACCCAACACTGCGATTTCTGCCTTCCTAGCTCTCTCTCTTCCTCCCTCTTGCTGACACCCTCTTGCCCTCTTGCTTGCTTGCTCGGTGCAGTAAGCTGCCCTGATGTACGGTGCTTCGTGGAGAGATCCATCTGTTAGGGATCAAGGGCAGCCTCCAGATAACCATATGGGGAAACAAAGACTACTAATAACCATGTCATCTAAAGGGCTTCTTTCCATTCAAGTCCAAATGCATGCAGCCTTGAGAAAGGCCCAAAGCTACTGATCCAGATAAGCTATGCTCCTGGCAGATTCCTGGCAGAAACTGTGAAATAAAAATGTGTTGTCTAAATCACGTAAGTGCTGGAGTACTTTGTTATGCAGCAATAGATAAGTAATGCAGTTATTATCTTTGCCTTAAATTCTTCACCTTCCTATTTTGCTCTTGAGAAAAAGACAAAGCCTAAAGCACAGTGTGGCTTGCAAAGCCCTGTTCGGTCTTCCTCTAATTTTCCTGTCCAGAGTCACCTTTTACCAGGAGGGACCTTGTTCCTCTCATGCCACTGTCTTTGGTCTCTCAGTTCCTCACATATTCCACGCTCAAAGAGCTCTAAGAGAGCAGGGGTTGTCTTCAAAGCTGTTCACGATTATTTTCCCAGTTCTTGTACACAGTAGGTGCTCAATAAACATTTGTTGAATGAATGAACCTTGAAATTCTGTGAAGATCAAATATTTTAATTTCTCTCTTGATCACATCCTGCTTATGAAGCATGAAAATAATCACAAACAAAACGCGGCAGGTGTTTAAAATATGATTTTCAATGAGGAAGTTAAATAGTTTTAATTTTGTCTTAGGTCAGAATACTACACCACTCAAGAATAATGCACTGTGCCTGTAACAGATGAGACCCAGAGATAGTAATGAAAAAAAAAATCAGACATTTCTTCTTGCAACTAGAAAATTTATCAGTCTGTATCTGTGGTGTATGTGAATGCTGTTAAGGGAACCTGGAAGCCGGCGTGGAACAGAGCAGACTCCAACAGCTCTATTTATTTTGGTTTCTTAAACTGGAATCTGATCTGTTTGTGGGAACATGGTCTTCATATAATCTCATCTTGCAGGAATCTATTTGCACGCTGAAATAGTGGATGGCTAAGGAGTTTGAGTCTTTTAATACTTTATATATAAAGTGAGATGCACACATCATTAAAGTTACTTGGTTAGCAGTAGACTTAACCAGAAGTACTTCAATGTTCAATTAAGTTGTATTTTGCCCCTTTAAATTTTTCATTAGGATTTGGTGCCTTTTGGCATCACATAAGGATAAAAGAAGAGGTTTTCAGGAAGAAAATTATTCACTAATTTGCTGCCCAGAGAAAAGCAGAGCAAATGGTTTTGAAACAACACCTCAATCTTGATCTTTGGGAATGGTGTCACTTTTCTTAGGGGAAAGACTGCGTACTGTCATGATATCAAGGTCTTCGACTAGCTCTTCCTCATGGCAACTCCTAGAAGGCCAATTTCTTAGGAACTCCATCTAGTGGCTTAATATTAAAAAAAAAATTGGTCTGCCTATGTGGCTTCTAGATCTGGGAAGCACAGGGCTTCAAGTGTCTGGTGAAAAATAATGAAGTTTTTTGTTTTGTCAGAGCGAGGAAATTCTCCATTATGCAGGCATATGTAATCCCTTTATTCCTGTTCCCTGGAGGAGAATTACAGTGAGGCATTTCCCTTTTCCCAGTTGGGGTTAATGCTATGCCCTCTCTACCTTTCAAAGTAAAACAAGATGAGGACCCCTGAGGATGATTCAAATGTGGGAATATTCTTCAGCAAACACACATTCCCAGTTGCAAAAATATTACCCCTGGTTTCTTGCCAAGCCTTTGAAAAAAAAAAAAAAACATATGAAAGATTGATTCTCTCTCTCCATCTTTTTTTCTGCATTGCCTTTGTGCTGTGGAATTTCAATTGCCCCTTATGTGATAGTCATATATATAATCTCTTATGGAGGTTGGGGGAAGAGGAGAATTATGTGTTGAAATTGTCTCTATTTTTCTTGACACTTCTCCATCTAAAATATTTTAAATTGGCCCAAAGATTATGGTTATAAGAGAGATCTTTGGAGCTTTATTAGACTTTAAACACCACTAGTTGTTTATAGACACAGTAGCAGGGGGTCCGGTTTCTTTCTTCTTTGTCTCCATGTCTTTCTTAATGTCCCAGAACAAGGGTGTGGGAAAAGCCTGCACATTCTATAACGAAAGAGTTGGGCCTATGCTCTTCAAATTATTTTTACTCATTATAGAAAAGTTAGATTATGAGATGCCATCTGGTATTAAATGTAGTTACCATCTAAAGGCGCTGTGGTGGTAACTTTGCAGAGCATTGCATTTGTGGGATTTTTACTCAAATCTTGAGAGCCACAAGGTAATACATTTTAAAGTATTATCAGGGGTTGGTTAATGTAATGTAATCACATTAGCAGACAACAGGAAAATAGTCCTTCAATGGTAATTATGTAAAACTGCGACTGTATAACTGTGTAAGAGAATCGATAATGAGTGTATCCTGGAAATGGCTCCTACCTGACTCCAGGAGAGTGACAATGTGATCACCCCAAGTAGAGACAGAGACAACAGCAGATGCTAATGGGTGAGCTCCTTGGTAATGGCCTCTCGCTGAGATGAGGAAAAAGCTGCATTTTTATCTTAGTGAATACCCTGCTCCTTTGTGAATCAGCTCTGTCCCCAGCAAATGGATCTGGCTCTTTAATGGCAGTAGCAGGTGTGTGCTTCCCAATTTTGTATAATTTGTAAAAATGTTTTCATATACCACTATGTAAATACATGGGCGACCAGAATCTCATTGTAAGTAGAAAATAAAACAAAAGAAGCCTTGAATGTATTTATCTTATGCACATACTATAAACAAAAAAGAAAATTAACTCAGGAGCAATCCATGCCTTGAGCATATCTATTTAAATCCAGCAAATGAGATGTCTGCAGCCCCATGTCAGTCCTTGGAGTTTAAATTTAGTAACCTGACCACTGACTCAGAAACATGTCAATTACAATGCAAAGATCGACTTTTTAGTATAATAAAGGCAAAATTTTGCAAACGTTTCTGAAACTGAACTAATCAATTTTTCTACAGGTATTTTATTTTTCCATATTATTACTTTACGCTCCATAACAGTAACAAAGGAGAGATCTTGTTAAAATAGCTTCCTATCTCCATAGTTTTGCCTTTCCCAAAATGTGATACTTTGTGCAGCCTTTTCAGGCTGACTTGTTTCACTTGGCAATATGCACTGGTGTTTCCTCCAAGTCTTCTCATGACTGGATGGCTGTTCTTTTTCATGCTGAGTAATGGTTCCATTGTCTGGATGTACCACAGTTTGTCCATCCATTCCCCTCTGGAAGGGCCTCTTGGCTGCTTCCGAGTTCTGGTAACTACAAACAAATCTACTATATCATCTATGCGTATCTATGGAGACATAGCGCTATGTATTTCTATGTATATATATGTCTCGGGAAACAGTAAAAAGATGTGTTGTTGCTAGAGGTTGGGAGGAGAGAAGCTGAGTAGGCTGAGCGCAGAGACATCTGGCAGTGAAACTAGTCTGAAGGACACTACAGTGGCTCCGTGTCATCACACATTTGCTCAAACCCACAGCAAGTGGGACCCCAAGAGTGAGCCCTGATGTGAACTGGGGATTGTGGATGGTAGAGATGTGGTAGCATGAGCTCAGCAGTTGTAACAAATGCACCCCTGTTGGGGGGAGATGCTGACAATGGGAGAGGCTGTGTATGTGGGTGGGGGTGAGGGGAGGGCCAGGAGGAACTGGCCCTACAGAATAAAGAACTCTATACTTTTCTTCAATTTGGCCGTGAGCCTAAAATTGCTGAAAAAAATTAAGTCTATTTCAAATAAAAAAAATCTTTCCAAAACTGTTCAGAAAACTCAATAGTAGCCCTCCTGATCCATAGGACTTTTACAGTCACTTTGGGGTTTGTCTAAGAATGGTCTATAAATCATATAAATCTTAATAAGATATAAGACATTGTAATGACCTTAAATAATATGTTATCTAGAAAATTTTGTTTAGAATGCATTATGTTAGTTCAATTTAGTTATATTTTGCCACTTCAAAATTTTTACTATTTTATATTTTATACAAATGCATATACCTACAGATCTTACCTCTTTATAGTTCTCTAAATACACTTAATTTTCATCTATTTACTCACTTTATCTTCTCTCCAAATAGTCTTTCAACTAATCTGTGAGTATTTTAGCATCAGGAAAAGCTTAAGGAATACAACAACAATGATTCTGTTAGGGAAGCCTTAATCGAATCATAAAGGTAAATATTTATGATATCCATTCTTCATGCTTTGCTTTCTAAAAACTTGGGGTTATTGCAGTGAGAATAGCAATAACCCCAAGTTATTAAGTCTCAAAGTTGCAGATGCTGGTAGGGATGTGGAGAGAAGGAAACATTTTTACACTGCTGGTGGATTACAAACTAATACAGCCTCTTTGGAAAGAAGTATGGAGAATCCTGTTACTAGACATCTACCCGGAAGAAAAGAAATCATTTTATCATAAGGACATTTGCACTAGATTATTTATGGCAGCTCAATTTACAATTGCCAAAATGTGGAAACAACCTGAGTGCCCATCAACCCACAAGATTAATAAACTGTGATTAAAAAAAAAAAAAGCCATAAAAAAGATGGTGACTTTACATCTTTTGCATTAACCTGGATGGAGGCAAAACACATTCTTCTCAGTAAGGTATCACAGGAGTGGAAAAGTAAGTGTCCAATGTACCCAATACTAATATGAAGCCAGTAGCTGAACTAATACATGCCCACAGGAGAGAAAAATACAATTTAATTCACGTTACGGGGAGGAGAATGGGGATTGGTGTGCTTTCATCGCACACTATTTCACCCTCTAATAGGTACAACGTGGGGGTACACGGCTCACCTCCTGGGGGCAGAACACAACAGGGGCTTCACCTGACAAAGGCAAACATTACAACCTAATTGTCTGTACCCTCATCTTAATTTGAAATTAAAAAAAGCAACAACAACAACAACAAAACCCTTGGGGTTATTTTCACTAAATGTTGGAAATTAAAAATTGCTGCTATAAGGTTGACCTAAACCTTGAGCCTCAAGGACATCTGTCTTCCTCCCTGCAGGGTCAGTCCAGCACCTTCCCTTTCCACGCGGGAGCAGCGTCCCACTGAGGAGTGAGCAGGTCTAGCCCAGAGGTCTGGGGATGCCGCTGGGCGCTCAGGCCTGTTAGTGGCTTTGAGGGGGTCTTGCTGGTCATGCCCTGAATGTAGAGCTGCAGAGAAATAATCTGACCTAATGGAAAGCTGCTGAATGGCTGGGCAACTGACAAAGCAATCATCTGAAAAGAAGAATTTGCCAAATGGGCAAAGGCAAATGGTGTGAACGCTTGGCGTGTAGAAGATGTTACAGAAATATGTCTTGAATGAAGAGAAGAATGTGTTAGGGACATTTTGTTTCCAGAAGATAATTCAGCTAGTGACATTAAAAAACCCATAGCTTAATAAATATGTAATGCTTTTATATATCTTAAGTCATACATAAATTGTACCTGTAGTCAATAAAAATGATTCTTTTAGAAAGGTAAGTGAAAAACTAACCCTATATTTCACTAAATAGGCTTCATTTTTTTTGTAGTTAGTGTCACTCAACTAAAGACTATTCCTCAAACTTTTAAAAATTAATATAAGTGCATAGTGAAGAAAATTATGTCATAAAACTAAATATCAGAATGCAAATATCATACCAGCCTGAGTATTCAAAAAGGTTATTATGACACTGTCCTAGCTAATGAGGTACTCTTGGCAAAATACAAAAGGATGGAGCTTTCTAAAACCACGCAACATGTTTAATTATTTTATTTTGACATTTCTCTATTCATTCAGCCTCGCAGGAAGGATAATGCATCTTTGCTCAATTTCAGGGCTTTGAATTAGAGGAATTCTCAGTAGAGGCAGTGATGCTTTTGAAAGCACGTTGCTATTTGTTTTTGATTTCATCTGATGCAGAGAAAAGGTCACTGCCTTTTGAAAAGAGGCTTTTGTTAGTGGAGCCGAATGAGAGAGCCTAAGTCAGAACAACAGCAAATTTAATAGCAACCTTGGATTTTATAATTTTGGTCGTGGAACATCCTCTCCTGCACAATACTCTTCAGAGATGTCTTAAACAAAACAACACAGGCACACATTTGTGCAAGTGAGTCACCTGCAAAGACACGTGCCTGTATTTTCAGGTTCTGCAAAAACAGCCATCTTCTTTTTTTCCTCATCAAAGAGTTCTCAAATATATCAAAAATGTCATTTCTTATTTCTCAAAACATCAATTATTATTTTTTAAAACAATAAGTACAAGAACACAAATTAAAGATGGTTATATGTAAAAACAGGCAACTCTACCCACAAGTCACAGGCATTAGACTCCAGGGCCCTTTGTTTCTGAAAGACTTGTTCCTTTGGGGGATGGAATTTCCTGTTCATGGTAATGTATATAACATACTTTTTGCTGGGAGAATAATGTGGATTCTGTTTCAACTAGAAGATGGATATTTGGAAGTGTGGGTCCCCTGAGAACTGAGAGTGCTGGGAGCCCTACAGCCTAATTGGTGGGGCCGAGGACCCAGGCCTCTGCACCAGCGTGACTTGACTTGTCCAGGAAGGTGAAGCTGTTACCCAGTCAGCCACTTCATTGCTGGCTGTAGACACTTTCCCCAAATTCATGTAGACTGCTGTGCCAGCCTCTTTCTCCAGACAATAGGTTGTTTGGTCAAATTTGACACCTAAAAATACTTGTCTTCTTCAAGATTATTGCCAAGACCCTGCCCAATGGGATCCATTAATCCTAAACTTCTAAAAATGCTACTTTATTTTTTTCATTTTGGCTCAGTTTATACTTTTACAACTTTTATGTCAAACTCTGACACCTTCAAGTATGAAAATAACCAGTAAACCTAGGCAAAAATGTATGCTGACAATTTAAACATTTATATTTTTATTTTACTGATAATTTTTTAAAAAACAACTTAATTAGCAAAGATTACTAAATTCACAAGAACTTGAATAGCCTTTGGGCTTGTTTACTTAATTTAGAAGAGCTTCTTTTATTTATAAACCAATATTGGTACTATGTAGACATAACATATAACACACACACACATATATAAACAAAACACATACACACACACATCTTAAGTTTCAATAGCATTTATCTCAGAACTCTAACCATTTGATCTTCAAAGGGTCACTTAAATCTATATACAGTATGCTTCCATTCCTCTCTTTCCCTTTCCAATAGCAGGCATTTCTGCATTTTGCCCAGGTTGCCTCCGTGGACAGAAATTTCTTTCAGTTTTTGAGATCTTAGGACAGATGTCTTCTAATCTCCCAGACCTTAGGATGGAGGAATTTTTTAAGCTCCCAAACCTTAGAGCCTGTGGTAAGAAGAACAACCAAAGAGGGTCTCTTTCAACCTCCCAGACATACAAGTATGCTTGTAATACCATTGACAGCAAATTTGGAGTAGGCAGAAAAGATAATAAAGGCAGCTTAACAGACTCCATTTACATGCAACACACTAATACAAGTAAACACTCAATATAAAGAGAATTGAAGATGTTCTACACAAACAAACTGCAGTTCAGCTATTAAGCCCGGGGAGTTCCAAATCAAACCAGTTAGGTCAATTCCACTCTCACAAATGGTTGAGGATTGATCCAACCCAAAACAAATGGGAATTCCCTCAAAATTTCCCACATTGAGAGGGGCATCCTGTGCTGTATAGTACCTTCAAACAGTCCTCAATTATCTGGAAACAAATGTCAAAATCCAGAGGTCTTTTCTTCTGAGGCAATTGGGGGCAATGGTTGGAACAAGGCACACAAGGAAAAATATCCCCTGTGAAGGGGGCAGCATAAAGTCACCACCATTTCCCCCCTTTGTAGATTGTTGAAATCAAGATGGAAAATGGAAAACAAAGGGCAGACTCTCTGATAACAACTGAAATGTTGAGCCTACGTGGGTGGAAAGAACACAGAAAGCAGTGAAGGGCCAGGTAAGGCACCTTCCCTGCCTGGTTCCAGCCACGACGCTGCCCTTCCCAGGGCTGTAATTGTTGCTTGTCAATGACAGGCAGCTCTTCCCTGCTGTGTGCCTCAGATGGTCCTACACACATGGCAAAAATCTGCCCAATTCCAATCATATCTCCATCCTACAAACACTTAAACCCGAATCCCAAACTTTATAGATATCCACCCCTATCCCTCTGACACATTATTAAGACTAGTGAAGTGGTGGTTTCCTTCTGGAATAAGTATTAAATTTCACTTCGCTTAATCAGTCTGCACTGCAAAGGCAGACGGGAAGACTCAGGGTCAGATAAGTGAGCTGCTCAGAGTTACAGAGGAGCACAGCCCAGAGGCAGCCAGGCCATCAGATACTACGTCTCCCATCCTGCATTAGGACTGGAGAAGCCATGAAGATCACTTCCTCTGGGCTCCTGCTGGACAGACCAGAGAACTGAGAATGTAAATAACCAACCTGCTCACACAGCCAGGGCTCCAGACACCTTATCTTGGGGATTTGCTTTCTTTGATTTACCCCAAATATTTGTTATTTTATTGAAAGTTATTTTTGAGGCAATGATATTTCATAAAATATCTTCCTCACATCTCACACTAAATTTAAAGGTTAGGTGATTCACCTCCACCTGCGCCCAGTCAAGGCAAATGCCAACGTGTGATGTACTTGCCAAAATGACTGAGCTGGGGTCTTTCCTTCAAGCTTCCCTGTGCTTCTCCTTCACAAAGAATGTCTCAGATGAGACTAAAGACAATGATTCCATGAAAATAAAAAACTTAGGAGAGTCACAAGTGATAGAACACTAAACCAACGGTCTATGCCCGACGAGTTTTGCTACGCGTTTGTATCTAGCCAGATTCATCACTAAAAGATTGCATCTGCGTCCTTCTTGTCTTAAAGTCCCTAGCCTTCTTTTACATTTCAAAACATTAAGTGGATAAAAATGTTTTAGGTTACGTGGATCAGTTTTGTAATATTTTAGCCCAGCTGTAGGTATGTCCGTCACCCAGATAGTTTTCACATTACCTATTAGGTGTCTGGATTAGTTAGGATTATTTTTTTTGTTTTTGCACACAAATTTCAGGAAGTATATTATACACTAAAAATAGTTTCTCAAAGCATATATACTTAGCTTTATTTCTTCATTACAGTCTTCCAAGTTATGGTAATGGACATTCTAGGGAAAATGTTTTAATGACTATTCCCGGAAATGAGTAGAAGAGAACTAGACTCCTTCCACTGACATGAGTTTGGAGAGGGCGTCCGAGCATGGATTTGCCATTCACCTTGTCAGGTGTCCCCCCAGTATAAGATACGTCATTTACATTCATCTATGTAACATATGTGCCAATCAATTGTATTTCAAATGCTTATACATTTGTATACTCATCATGTTACTATATATTGTCACATATAGTCTCATAAACTAGCCTTAAGAGGGTTGCTTAATTTTCCATATTGATATTTCATTTCAAAGCATATTTTAGAAAGTAGCAATAAAATTATATATTTTATAAGCATTCTCAGATGGATATGCTTTTTATTCTTACTACATTTTTAATAACTCTGGTCTTAATAGATTAATAAATCATAATTACTTTCAAAGTTTATTTTTACTATTTTTCCTTTATATTGTGATTTCTCCTTTACCTATCACAAGATATAAAACTTTTAAGAATAACAGTGACTTATTATTTTTGCTTTTTGATAAATGTTTAGACTTACGGCATTTGTTAAAATACGTGAAAAAAAAGAAATGAGCCTATTGAGCTAATAAAATATTTTTTTTTAGGAAAGACATTAATAATGTCTTTGAAATTATTTTTTATTTTTATTTTTTTAGAGATAGAGTCTCACTATGTCACCCTGGGTAGAGTGCCATGGTGTTACTGCTCACAGCAACATCAAACTCTTGGGCTTAAGCGATTCTCTTGCCTCAACCTGCCAAGTAGCTGGGACTACAGGCACCCGCCACAATGCCTGGCTATTTTTTGGTTGCAGTTGTCATGGTTGTTTGGCAGGCCCAGGCTGGGTTCGAACCCCACCTCTGGTGTATGTGGCTGGCACTCTAGCTGCGGAGCTACAGGCGCTGAGTCATCTTTCACATTTTTTGTAACTAAGTAGATACTCAAATCTACTTTCTAGTGGGAAATATATGTTGATGCTCAAAAATTAAATGATTTAATAAAAAAAATTTTAAAAAAGGTGAAAAAAAAAGGAAATAGCTTTTTTTCTGCTTCATATAATCCCACTTGTGTTTAAATATTTATCAACATTTATTGGTGTTACCTTAAGATTTTAGTGACTGCCGTCTCCTTTTCCAGAAGGTTCCTTGCCCTGATGCTGAAAACAGACTTGCGAAGCTGAAAATTTTAAGAGTATGACTTTAGTCTGGGAACGTAAAGGAATTATATACCAACAAATCATTAAACAGATGACACTGTTCAGACATAAAACATGGATGTTTTTCCCTACAGCATCATCATATGATTGATTCTATTATTTAGCATTCTTTTGTTTTGTTTACTTTTATCTGGGAAGAACTAAGAACAAACTTGTGGAGCTCCATGTCACAGCTATGGGAAGGTTCACCGGCTACGAACCACAGTGACAATGTTGCCCTCCATCTGAATAGGCTGAGCAGTTACCAAAAAATTTGATGTTCCCACTAATATTGGACTCCTTATTCGTCATTATTTAGTAAATGTTCTCTAATCCACACAGTGTCTGCTGTAGGCTCGTGGTCTGTGACCCCAAACTAATCTGAATGACAAGTGTAGATGTAGTTTTGCCTACAGGCATGGGGACAAATGGGACGGACTGCTTAGGGGTTCTTCCCAGCTGGCAGTGATAGCATTACTACTCCAGAGAAGAGGATTGAGAAAAAAGTAACCCCAGACCGAGGCTGCCAATAAACCAGAAGATACACCCCCCAGTGCAGTCCCTTTTCTCGCTAGTCACGGAAGCTAGAATGAGGGCAGGTGCACACGTTGCCAGAGTGGCCAGGAAAAGGGCAGGGAGAGAACAGGAAAGTGCACCGTCACAGGAAGATCCACAGTCACAAGTGGCTGGGAAGTGTCACTCCAGTCCTCAGAATAAAGAGAGCACTGGAGAGCAGCCTGTCCATCCTGACCAAAAGATTAGATTTTCTGAGTACTTAGCACAAAACTAGAGACCACGGGAGATACACAGTAGATAGGAATCAGCTCAGCTTCAAGAAATGGATGACCTAGGGAGGAAGACGGTGGAGAGAGCAGTAGTGAAACATACACAGCCAGTAGACGGCAAAGTGCTGGCCCTCGCCTATGGTAGAGAAGACGGGAGGGGTCCGAGCACCGTCGGGGAGGACAGTGAGTCTGGAATAGTCAGCAAAGACTTCATGGGAAAAGGGAAGTTGTATTGATCCTTGAAGGAGGGTTAAGACTTCTAGAGGCAAGGGCAGCATCAAGTGAAGAACTGAAGTTGGAAATATGTGGACGGGACTGTGAATTCAGTGCAGACTGTTTGTATAAACACTGTGCTAGCTGGTCTTGAGCAAGGCAAGCTACAGAATATGCTGGAAGGTACATGGTGCTTCAAACAAAGTAGAAGGAGGAAGAACAAAGCAGGAGACAGAAAGATCTGTGTTCAGATAAAACAGACCACATGGCTAGTTTCTTTTCAATGAGGGTTGGGAAAGTTGAGATGCAAAGCCACAGAATCCCTGTCCACAAACAAATCTATAAACCAGTGGTTTTCAACTGGTGTGCCATACATAGCACACTGGTGTGCCATGACAAGCTCTTAGGTGTGCTATGGAAAATTTTAAAGATCATTAATTAAATTATTTTTGAAAGAAGTTAAATGCACAGTAAGTACATTCTTTGTTTTTAACTCTTTTTTTTGATCAACATAATTTAAGTGTGCTGTGGAAAGTTTATAGCTTCAAGTGTGCTGTGAGATTAAAAAAAAAGGTTGAAACACTGCTATAAACAAATGCTATAATGTCACCCAGTATGTCCATATGGCCATAGGTGGAAATAACCAGAGTCACAAATGTTTTCCCAGCCATCGTAGACAATAATCAGGATCCCCGTCTTCATATGTCACAGCAGATCCGTAATAAAGGGCAGGATCACTGGGCATGTTGGTAATTTCCTTCTCATGAGGAAAGGTGGCTTGTTCATTTTTCTTTTCAATAATGAAAAACTGCATTGGTTTCTTTATTCACTAGAACTCTTAGGAGAACAATTTAACGTGTGAGCAAAGAGACAAGAGTGAATGTCATTTATTTGCAAATTACATTTTCCTGGCGACATATCCATATCCATGCTCTTTCCAATGATAGATCATGAGACCTTTCTACATCTCCCCTCCCCTAAAGAGGTGACTTGTGACATTGATTTAAACTCCCTGAGTTAGTGGCACATCTCCTGAGGAATGTTGTTTTGAGCTGCTTTTGGAGACAGAAGACTGAGCTGAAGTGCACCATCATGGCTGAGCCTCTGCTCTTTTGACACCTGAAAGCACACAGAGGCTCCGAGACAGCGAGTTTTAGGACAGACTTGCAGATCCCACAACTCTTTTCATCTTCGAAGGACAATGACATGCCTCAGTCAGCTTCCCCCTGGTATACGAAGGCAGCCTGAATCCAACCACCTGTCTCCTGCCCCTACAATCCCATGCCAGTGGGATAATATCTTTTATGTTACTGCCTGGATGATTTCTGTACTGTGTAAGACTGCTGGAAGGCTACTGAATTGCCTTTGTCTTTAACGTGAACTGATTAAAACAAATGCAGTAACGTGAACTGATTAAAACAAAATTAATCTGTACAAGGGAGTACATGAGAACTGTTTCTATAAACAATGGAATAAGTAGTGGACGAATAAATATTACAATAGAAAAATATCAGGTTCAGTTCAGGGCGTACTTGAAAGAAGGAGGAAAGGATATCTATGTATTTAGTCTTTCTTCTCTCATTTATATACTGGATATTATATTTGATACCCTAGATATCTATTTATATATATTAAATATTCCTTTTTCTAAAGAAGGCTTATAGTGATTCTCTAGTTATGCCCTCAGTTTTTATTTCTATAGTAAAGCCATGCTAATTTCTTTTAGCAAAGGACATTCTCAGACTTCTCACGAAGAGCTCAGCGCTACACTGCTCTGCAGTGCCCTCTCCTGGCCCCCAAAGATACTGACAATCACCTGAAATAATTATCAAACATAAAGAACACAGACATCCATTTTCCAAGAAGTAATTTTAGACTCGCAATTGTGAATTACAGCTACGAAAGGAGTCAGTAACGGCTTATTCTGGAGATGAACATATCAGAGATGTAGAAATGAACAAGAAAGTGGATGGCTGGCGCATTTACATGGAGTTTGCTTTGAAAAAAATCAGAATAGTTGAAACATATTTTTTTGTGGTTTTGTTTGTAAACCTAAAACTCTCAAATGTGCCAGATAACAATTCTTTGACTGAATTAATGATAAAAAACAAATTAAATTTAAATTTTCAAACAATACAGAGTTGATGTTTTTGAAGTCTTAAACTTTTAAGTTAAAAGATGTTTCCGGAATGATGCACTTTAGCACGAAATTTAAGAGCCTGGAAATTCAATTCACTTTGCAAAGAGTTATCAGTGGTTGAATAATTTAGACCTAAGGAATCACCAATGGATGGATCTTGCTGATTTTTGGCAATGTCTTTTGTTCTTTTAAGCTAGAGGTCATTTTTTCTCCCTCTTTCAATGGAGTGACATGGGCCATTAGACCCAGTTGTCAGATGTCTGGATTTTGTTAAGTGCACTCTCATGGTACATTTCAACACCGTCCTCTGGGCTTTATTTCCCTCAAATTAGCAGCTGGATTCAGAGGCTTCATCAGACAGACTTAGGTTTGATCCCGTTAGCAAAGCCGTGGGTGGTGGTAGATTCTATCACCTGGAGATAGAATGTCTGGGTGTTTCCTTTTGTGGTGTTAGTAATGTTGACCTTCATTGCTTAGATCCATTGAGTCCTCCAGGTTGCAAAATCATCATTTCTTATTTATTTATTTCCTGGATTAGTTTTCTAGTTAGGTACTTCCTCTCTTGTATTATTTGATTACCCACTGGTATAATTCATATGGAAAAGACAAGATAAATGTTTGGTGATTGGCTATTACTTTAGCTAATTTTAGTAATTGGCTATTATTTCAGCCAACGGCTTAGCAATTTTATACAGTTAATTCATTTTCTATCATCCTCTTAAAGTGACTAACCACTATTTTCAAAAGGTCATGATGAACTCAAGATTTAAACATATTTGATAGATTTCAGTGTATTTCAATTATCATTCTTATTAGACTGTAAGTCAAATTTTCCCAGCTGTGCTCCTTGGGATTTTTTTTTCCAGTTGGTTCCTAGGTTCTGGTAGTCTTTGGCAAAGTTTTCATGTTCCCAGGTATAACAAGATGTACGTTTTCCTCTTCTAGGTCAGCCAAGAAGCCCTGGCTTACTCGTTGGGAAGTAGGGTTTCCTGCCTGTCTTTCACTTTTGCAGCCTTGAGGTCCTTTTATGTCCCTTCTAGTTTAGTCTCTATTGCTTTCATTTATAATCTTTTCTCAGGTCTTGTACTACATTTCTGAGACTTTTATAATTTATATTTACATTTTACCCTTACGTAATTATTAATGCCCTTTAACTCATTTTGCAGTAACAGCTATGGGTTGAGCTGTTTATAGGCATATTTTTATGGTATGCTTTCCTTGTCTGCAGGAACAGTATTTTGCTCATTATTTTTTTATCCTTATAATAACTTTTGTTGGGAAATTGTCTTTGATGATTGTCTCTTTTTATGCAAAATTAGTTTTCCCAAACAGTTCAGCATTTCTCTAATTTCAGGGGTTCCTTGTTTATTATTTTGATATAATGATCAAACATGGCAGCTTTTTTTCTTTCTTTTTTTTTTTTTTTTTAGTTCCTGGCTCTGTTCCCCAGTCCCCCTCCACTCCCGTACCCCCCAATTTTGTTTGGATCTTCTTTTTTCCTCATCACCCTTCTCCCTAGTCTGTTTAATTTTGTCCACTCTTAGATGTTGCTCTTCAGAGTAGAGCTAAGGTGCTCGCTTGTTCTCACAAACACTGAATCCTCTGTCACTGACTTTGGTTCTCCCCTGACACACACACCAACGACATGTCGAGTATGTGGCTTTTGGTTTGTGACACCTGCTTTTTGGGGGGCTTGTGGATTACCTAGCCTTGTTATAAATGTTGTCTGTGGACTTTGAGTTTTGTTATCTAGGTTTTCTGTTTGTTTTCATGTGGGAATTCAAGATAAAAAACTATGCCTACGTCTCTATCATCTTCCCAGAGGCTCTTCAATTTTTCCTTGTTGAATTTTGATGTAGATTTATCACTTTATTAGTCTTTTTAAAGACTAAAATTAAAGTTCAGTGTTACTGATACTATTTATTGCTTCTTTTGCCTCCCTTTGATTGATCTTGTTTTTCTCTTATTATTTCTTGCATTGTGCTGTCTTACGGCTTTCTTGGTTAATAACTTTCTAAATTCTTGAGTTAAATACTTGGAAGATCAATTTAAGCCTTTGTTCCTTTACTAGATTTATGTCCAAAGCTATAATTTTCTCTCTAAAAATGCCTTTAGCTACTTCCTACATGTCTGATATATCCCTTGTTCATTATTTTTTAACTGTATGTATTTTCTTATTTTCATTGCTGTTTCTTCTTTATTCAGAAGTATTTTTTAAATTTCCAAGTGTATAGAGCTTTTTTTCATGTGGTTGTCATTTGGTTTCTAATTGTTTTATATTTTGGTCAAATAATGTCTTCTCTGGGGTATATGTTTAGAATGTCTTTGTGGTATAATAAGTGGTCATTTTTTTAAAAAATTAAAGCATAGCTGTGTACATTAATGCAATCATGGGGTACAATGTGCTGGTTTTATATACCATTTGAAATATTTTCATCAAACTGGTTAACTTAGCTTTCACCGTATTTTCTTAGCTATTGTGTTAAGACATTTATATTCTACACTTAGTAAATTTAACATGTACCCTTGTAAAATGCACCATAGGTACAGTCCTACCAATTACCCTCCAGTGTTTTGTAAATTATATTTAGGATGTTATTCTCTAGTCATTGAATGAAGAATAATATAAACGCCAATTATATGTGCATTTTAAAACCTTGCCTTCCTTATTAAACTTCTTGGCTTCTTGATCTGTGCTGAAGTGTTACGTACATATGTGAAACCTAATATTCAAATTAATCCTCGTAGGTAGGTGTTATTATCTCTTTTGTACAAAGATAAAATCTGAGGTTCATAAAGATTAGGTCATCTAAGATCACTCAGATAATAAATTGCAAAATTATTATAATTCCAGCTGACTGTACAGCTTCCATGTTCAAATCTTTTCATGATACCTATATAAAATGTCACTAGGCTTAACAGAATAAAAAAAATTATAAATTATACTGTAACAAAATATTGCCTACCTACTGTGAAAGATTTGGTTTATATATATCACAGACTCTTATGTATCTCAAATATTAATGCAAAATCTAAACTAACCAACTTATTTGATCTACATATGCATAACTGATTTTCAGAATAATGACTCTGAGGCACTGGGAGAGATAAATGAATTTTCTAACCTATTAAATCCCAGTGGTCACAGTACTTATGTTTTACATCGACTGATTCCTAAAAATCTGGGACTCATAACTTTCCACTGATTACAATATCATCAGCATTTATTTGAGAAAGAACACCACAAATATTATAAATATTTCATTAACTTTTTTGATTTAGGGTGTTAACAGTACATTTCAGTTACTAACTGGGAAAAAATCTGAGAGTCTCTATTTTTCTTTTTTCCCTTAAAAAATAGGAACAGATTAATAATAAATGGGAAAGTGGTTACAAAAACATAGGACCATGAAGCACAAAACTATGGTCCAATGACTATGGCTTGATGAATGTCATTTCTGCCAGAAAGGTGTAGTGTAATTACTGTAATGAGCCACTTTATTGAATAAGTCTCCCACATGAAATATGGTAATTGGAAATTAGCAATTACTTAAAATTGCCTAGGTTGAAGGTAGTTCTTCATTTGACTATATTTGAATTTTTCATGCACCCATGAACTCAAAATTAACCCCAAAGTGCATATGACAGATCAGATAGATGGTAAGATGTTTCTATAAAAAATAAACTGTTTTTTATGGAATTGACATTATGCTCAGATAAAAAGAACACATTTAAACAGGGGACTAATGTAGGTGGCAGCAAGGTTAAGACATCTATATTACAGATGGATAGGAGGGTGGGACTGCTCTAGTATCATGTTAGGAAGCTTTGAAATCTGTGTTAGAATACGAATTTTGTGAAAAGGGAGTTGTATGTGATGGGTCAAGATTTTTGATCTTAACTTAGTTCAGTATTCTTAATTCTGAACCCAGTACAGAAATCACATATAAGAATTAAAATGCGCACACATGCATATAAATATGCATGAGCGTACACACACACACACACACAAACACACACACACACAAACACACACACACAAACACACACACACATACACACACAAACACACACACACACACACCCCTGACATTGTCAGTGTTCTTTTAGTTCCAGAACACCCAGCACAAGTGGATCCTGGCCCTGTGTAAAGCACCCTTCCACCCTCCTCCTATTTCCACTGGATCGTAAGCTCCGTGCAGGGTGGTGTACTCCTCAAATACGTTTCCCTCCCTTGTCTAGCACTGTGCATTGTTGGTGCTTGAAATATATTTCAAAAATTATTTCATAACATTAAAAGAATACTCTTAATCTTTACTCCCCTTTCTGTTCTAGATGTTTTTCTTTAGTAGTTAATCCTAGAAAAAACAATTGTGAAATGAAGTAAACACTGCAAAGGATGAATCAACTCACTTAATGGGAATCAACTCACTTGATATACAGGAGAATCCTGTAAAACTAGCAACTAAACAATTGAAAATTTGATTGACTTGATTTTTTTGCACTCGAATTTCCTAGTAACACTTTAGTAACTAAAGCAGTGGTCCAGGGTCACAACAGATTCGGTCAAATCTCCAACATCTTACGCATCATATAGAGTACATCATGACAAGTCATGATGAAAAGAATGAGGGAAACTTTAGATATGTTTAATAGACAGTGCTTATTGATAAGACACATTGATAAATATGTGTCAGGTGGATTTTAACTACAGAAGTAAAAAAAAAATAAGTCACTGGTTATATCTAATATAAACAGAAGGACAAGATGAGTGGATTTATGATTCTAAAGAAAATGTCAGAGGCTTTTAACCAGCAGCTGTCAATGAATTTTAAATCCATGGCACTCAGACGGTATAAGGAAGCAGTCCTTGGACTGTATTTATTTTCAATCATATTTAAACTTCAGGAACAAATAACAAAAAACACCTGTATCTGGAACAGCCACAAAACACTGAGATAAGCATAATACTTCATGACAAATATGATTTAAACAATGCTCAAAAGAGAAAAAAGTTTAAAAAAATAGCAAAATGTAAATTTCAAAGGTGAATTTAGCAGCAACCTTAGCTCCTGGGTACCTATTTTGGAGATAGTACATTAAAAACCTTCTATACTACCTGTAGTATGGGATGACATATTGGGATATATTATTATAGCCTAGATTAATTTATTTTTGACCTTTAATGAACATACACCTGAGGAATACAAACAGATTATATTTAATCCAAGGCTGAGTGCAGTGGCTCACGCCTGTGATCCCAACACTCTGGGAGGTCAAGGTAGGTGGATCACTTGGTCTCAGGAGTTTGAGATCAGCTTGAGCAAAGTGAGATCCCTGTCTCTCCTAAAAATTAGCTGGGCATTGTGGCAGGCACTGGTAGTCCTACCTACTCATGAGGCTGAGGCAAGAGGATCTCTTAAACCCAAGAGTTTGAGGTTGCTGTGAGCTATGACACCACAGCACTGCATGCAGAGTGACAGAGTGAGACTGTCTCAAAAAACAAAACAAAACAAATACTCCCCACCCCCATGATTACACAAATGAATATTCTGCAAAACTAGTCATTGATAGGGAGTTCCTACTCCCATATCAGCGAAGGTAGAAAAATGTGTTTTTCACCCAGGACCCAGCACACTGTTTGCATATAATATTCCTTAAAAAATGACTGTTGAATGAAAGGCTGTGTCTTCAAACACAGACTTACTTTATCTTGAGCTCAAGAATTTACTGCAAAGTCCAGTAAATGCCCCCCAAATGTCTTGATTTTAGATTATGTATTTTTTATTTCCTCTCTATGATTAAATGAGCAATTTGTTATTTACTAAAGCATTCTTAAGTTAAAGAGAGATGTGTACTGGGTTTTCATGTCTGATGTGATGAACACCAATTCTTCCTTCTTTGGAAGAATTGGGACCATCCTACTTTGCGTCTTTGGGATACTACACTTGGTTATGTGGTAGAATCATGCAATTTCCCACTCTTCTACCTGGAATGGGACTGCAGAGATGCTAAGCTGTTATTTTAGAAAATTCTTTCACAAGAGTGAAAGCTCTACACCTGGATGGAGCTGGATCATATTCTTAGTAAAGCATCTCAAGAATGGAAAAAAAAGTATCCAATGTACTCAATACTACTATGAAATCAATATATAATCACCTACACATTCATATAAATGGTGAAACATAGCCATAGTCCAGAAAGTAGAAGGGAAGAGGAGCGAGAGGGGAGGGGATGGGGGAGGGGGAGAAGGGAGGGCGTTTGGGGGGACCTCACCTAGTGTGCATGATCAATGGTACATTTCAAAGCTATTAAGAAAAGAGTATAATTGTGGAAAAAATAAAATGCCTATTACAAATTAAAAAAAAAAAAAGAAACCAGGCTTATTTTCTCTCTCTCTCTTTTCCCCTCTCCCTCCCTCCCTCCCTCTCTCTTTCATTAAGTGAGTAAACTTTCATTCTGGAAATTACAGATCAGGCTGAGTAACTTACTATGTGAAGAGTTATTAGAACAAATCAACACAAACTCTATAATCACACAGAAAATTACAAAATGCTGTATTGCAATCAAGGAGCCTTTGTGAAGAGTAAATTTTTCCAGAACAATTTAATTTGCTTCTTGAGAGTTGAAGACACTGGGTAGGCAATGGGGGGTAGCAATTGAAATAGCAACAAAAATCAAACTCCAAAAAAATTCAGACTTATGTACAGTAAGAAATTAATCAGTCATTAATATATCATGCTCAATAGCTTGTTACCTCTGAAAGTCAGATTTGTTTAAGTCAAAGTCATCTGCCTTGATTGATGACGAGGACTCTTTTTGCTGAGTCCGACTTCTTGGTGTGACTTAATAACAGTAACTTTCCTAAGCTGGTTTGAGAGGTGAAAAACATATGCTAAGCCAGGTGCAATGTCAAGCATTTAACATGCTAGTTGATTCTCATCACCACCCCTGAATAAGAATTATCTCTACTCTACAGATGAGGATTGGCACCTGTATCCCTTGATGGGTTTTCTACCCTGCTTCTCTCAAACAGTTCCCTCAAGCACATTGCACGTTCCACCCCTTTCCATCTTTCCTCCTCTCTCAGTTGTCCTCCTGTATGGATAACCTAGGGGATCCTGTCTCACGGTTCCTGGGATGTTTTCTACTTTCACTCACATATGTGGGTTTCTTCCCATTAGACTCTGAGCTTCTACAGGGCACAGTTCACATCTTGCTCATTGCTGAATCCCCACAGCCCAGAAGAGCAGCAGATGAATAACAGGTACTTTATAAATGTTTGTTGAATGACTGTATGAATGTTGAAGACATAGAAAAGGTAAAGAAAGCATAGTAATTACATTGATCACTCTCCTCTTTATTTTGTATGTGAGTTTGCTGTTAGCTGTGAAAGCCCGATAGTGAACTTGCTATATGCATAATAGACAGGGGGAGGCAAGAAGGTGAGCAGATGTTGCACTGCTGTCAGAGAACTATTCACTCTTCCTTGTCACATGGGTTCTGAGACTTTGCTAGGACGTGCAGAGACATGAGGTAGAGGGACCGGGACGGCCCTCAGCCCTCCTTTGTCTGATGCTCTGGGGGCTGTGCTCATGCTTCCCAGAAATGGCACACGAGCCAGCAAAGCAGGGCAGAGCAGCCAGGGAGCTCAAGACACAGAGCAGCGAGGAGCCCTAGGCTCGGCCACGGTGGAGACCTTGGCTTGGATGAGAGACTCACTTCTGAGGACTGAGCTGGGTGCTTTCATTACAGAGTTGCAGGAGAGTCGCATTCAAGTCTTAGATCATTAACCACCACTCTGCTTAAGGAACTTAGGGTTTCATTTCAATAATATGGAGAAAAAATATGGGTGGAAACTGTTACTCATTTCTTTCTGCTTGGAAACTAGAAAAACTTCTCTCAAGAGTTTTTTTTTTTTTTTGAGACAGAGTCTCACTACGTCGCCCTGGGTAGAGTGCTCTGGCATCACAGCTCACAGCAACCTCAAACTTTAGGGCTTAAGCGATTCTCTTGCCTCAGCCTCCCAAGTAGCTGGGACTACAGGCGCCCGCCACAACGCCCGGCTATTTTTGTTGTTGTTGCAGTTGTCGTTGTTTTTTTAGCTGGCCCAGTTCAGATTGGTGGCCAGTGCCCTACCCACTGAGCTACTACGGGCACCGCCCTTCTCTCAAGATTCTTGAATCCAGAAAACAGAGGCCCTCTCAGCTGCCCGCAGGAGTGGGAGGTAGGGAGGGGGATGAAGGGTGTGGGAAATGGAGGAGTCTGGAAGGGTGGGCAGAGAGGCAGGAACACAATCTCTCCCATCTTCTTCCTTTAGGATGTGGGCTAGGACCCAACCACAGCTTAAACATTTGTTGTTTTGCGCGTTGTTTTCTGGGAGGAAGAGCAGGTATTTTAAAGGATGTGATAAAGGTGATTGAACAGGGCTATTTTTAAAAACACAGTCTCTGCAGAGTGAGGTTGCCATGGGGATTACTTATCACTGTTCAAAGCCAGGGTAATTACTGGAGCAAATCTGGCCTCACTGTGCCTTTGCGTTTTCTGCAAAGCTCAGTCAAACCCCAGCCCTGTTGGCTGGCTGTTGGCTGCTGTTTTCCCCTGTTTCACTTGTAGCCTTCTGCTTCCTGGGGACTCACGGTTTTCCCTGGAAAGAGAAAGGTGGTTCTCTCTAGTGGGGTGGGGGTCAGGAGGGAAAAGTATTATTTTATTGTTCCCTTGTTCATGTGGTAAGAATCACCAGTGAGGTGGCCTCTTGTTTTCTTTTCCTTTCTTCCCACTCATTGAGGAAACACAACTGTGATTGGCACAGCACTGGGACAGTTTTGTCCATGCCGAGTGAAGGACGTTGTCCACCACTTCACGCTGATCGCCATTTCCAAAGGCAAATGGGGTTTTAACAGCATTGTCCCAGCGCTCACTGAAGAATCCTTTAGAAGGGGACTGGCAGTGGAGTGTTCTACCTTCAGAAGATTTATGTACTTTTGTTATTAAGTGATTTTAGGGTTTCTTAACAAAACTGAAGCTTGCCATATTTAAAATATGCATGCCAGGAAACTTTCTCTTTAATTTCTGTTTCCACTAAATCTTTATCACTGAAATTCAATGAAGGGAAATTTTTTGTTTTCGATTTCCCTGGCCCAGTGACACTCAACAAGGATGACAAACTCTAAGTACTTACAAACGACACCAAGAACTGCTGGCGAAAGCTGAAAACAGTGGATCCTGAAAAGAATGAAGTCTGCTTTTCTGACAACCGAAATGCATGGAAGGAAGGACAACCTTCCACTGTTTATAATTTGCTCCATTGTTTATAATTTTAAACCTCCACTGTTTATAATTTTCTTTGCATAAGATAATGTGTGTCTCAATCAATTGACTTTATACACTGGAGAATGCCTCCAGTCTTTGAAAAATTCTGGTCTCTTTAATTTTATTTCTTTTTTTTTAGAGACAGTCTCCCTTTGTTGCTCCTGGTAGAGTTCTGTGGTGTCACAGCTCACAGCAACCTCCAGCTCTTGGACTTAGGCGATTCTCTTGCCTCAGCCTCCCGAGTAGTTGGGACCACAGGCACCTGCCACAATGCCCGGCTTAGTCTCTTTTAGATGTTACATGAGTTCAACACCACCGAGAAGCAGTGTCTTTGCTAATTCATTATGTTTCAGAAGATACAGCAGAGGCCAAGTGTAACATTACAGATTAAAACTATAATTCTTATCTTACTTTCAGTTACTTAAAAATAACTGATAAATGAGAAGATAAAAAGAATCCACAGACATATAAGGACATTAAAGAAATCAGAAATGGCATTTTAAGTTCTTTGAACTCGACCCAACAAAGCCATCAGGGGACGGGTTGAGGTGGGTGCACAAGTTCTCCTTCTCCCTGCACATGATAAGAATCTTCCTATTTTTTTTCCTCATCAAATCAAAATACACATTTCTGTCTTTGGGAAATGTGAGAAACATTATGTTTACTTTTGGAGAGAAAATAAACCTTCTTGGACTAATATTACAATTTTGTGTTTCCAGTGGGATAGTGTTACTAGTGAATTAAAAAAGCATTTTAAAGATGGCTTTGTTACTTTGGGCATAAAGGATATCAGTTCTGGGTGCTCCTGGAGATGGGTGGGCACAGCCAGGGCCCGGGTTGGAAGTTTATTCCACTCTCCTCACTTTAATCTGCTTTGGAAATGAAACGAAACAAACCATAAACAGTCTGCACTTCCAGACTGATGGGCGGAGACTAAGTCATCACCTTCCTCTGGTTTACTCCCTGACACATGAACTCTTGCCTCCATTCTCTGTGTATGGTGTTTATTTTTAAATCTCAAAACCAGATACTATTGGCTGGGTGCGGTGGCTCCCTCCTGTAATCCTAGCTCTCTGGGAGGCCAGGGTGGGTGGACTGCTTGAGCTAAGGAGTTTGAGACCAGCCTGAGAAAGAGTGAGACCTTGTCTTTACTAAAAATAGAAAAACTAGCCAGCGTTATGGTGGGCACCTATCGCCCCAATTACTTGGGAGGCTGAGGCAAGAGGATTGCTCAAGCCCAGGAGTTTGAGGTTGCTGTGAGTTATAATGCCACGGCACTGTACTCAGGGCGACAGAGTGAGACTCTGTCTCAAAAAAGGAAAAAAAAAAGATATTTGTAATTAGGTCAGTTGACTATGATGAAAATATTAGAATATAAAGTTGTTTTAATCTTCTTAGAGCAAAATGAAATAGAATTAATAGATAAGTAGTTTTAGGGTGAAAGGGGACTTAAAATAATTTACTGTACCTCAATATATTTTCAATATTAAAGTATAATCTTCTAGTAACCCATCTCTTTACTTGTTAAGTTTTATGCACTTGGAGATTGCTTTAAACCTAACCTAAGGTTAGAATTATTGAATCCTGAGGCTAAAAAGTTCCCACTAGAAATCATCATATTCTATATTTTCAAAAACAATATTTTGAACCACCTGGACATAGAATTGTTTTCTCCATTTTAAACATTAAAAGAATCTGTGGTTCTTCCCTGGTAGCATATTTTTTAATTCTTATTTTTTACATTTTATTTATTTTTATTTTTTATTTCAAAATATTAAGGGGGGGGTACGAATTTTTTGTTTGTTTGTTTGATTTGTTTTTTGAGGCAGGGTTTCCTTTGTCACCCTCGGTAGAGTGCCCTGGCGTCACAGCTCACAGCAACCTCAAACTCTTAGGATCAAGTGATTCTCTTGTCTCAGCCTTCCGAGTAGCTGGGAATACAGGTGCCTGTCACAACACTTGGCTATTTTTAGAGATGGGGGTGGGGGTCTCACTCTTGCTCAGGCAATCCACCCACCTCGACCTCCCAGAGTGCTAGGATTATATGCGTGAGCCCCTGCGCCTGGTTACGAATGTTTTTGGTTACAGGGATTGCTTGGATTGCTTTTGTAACACTTGCGTCAGGGCTGTAAGTGTATCTATCACCCAGATTGTGTTCAGTGTTCCTGTTAGGTAAGTTTTTGTCCATCTCCTCCTCTCCCTCCCCGCCTTATTGATTTCTACTGAGTTTTACTTCCCTTTGTGTAAATGTGTGCTCATTGGTTAGTTCTAATTTAATAGTGAGTGTATGTGCTGTTTTTCCATTTTTTAAAGATACTTTTCTTAGAATAGTGGTCTTCAATTCCATCCAAATTGTTGCAAAAGGCAGTAATAGTCCTCCATGGTATACGTACATATGTCATTTTGTCAATCCACTCATGAACGGTGGGCACTTGGGCTGATTCCACATCTTTGTAATTATGAATTGTGCCCGAATAAACATCCAAATGTGGATGGGTTTTGTTTTCTTTCTTTCTCTTCCTTTCTTCTTCCACTCCCCTCCCTTCCCTCCTTCCTTTCTTTTCTTTTCTATTTTCTTCTATTTTTTTTTTTTAATAAAATGACTTCTTTCTCTTTGGGTAGATACTCAGTAGTGGGATTGGTGAATCAATGGTAAATCTACTTTTAGTCCTTTAAGCAGTCTCCGTACTGTTTTCCATAGAAGTTGTACCAATTTGCAGTCCCACCATCAGGGTATAAGCATTCCTCTCTCTCCGCATCCAGGCCAGCATCTATTATTTTTAGACTTTTTAATAAAGCCATTCTAGTAGGGGTAAGGTGATATCTCATTTTGGTTTTAATTTGCATTTCCCTGATGATTGGTGGTGTTGAACATTTTTCATGTGTTTATTGGTCACTTGTCTATCCTCTTTTGAAAAGCTCTTGTTCATGTTTTTTTGCCAAATTTAAATGGAGTTTTTTTTGTTTTTTTTTTGTAGAGACAGAGTCTCACTTTACTGCCCTTGGTAGAGTGCCGTGGTGTCACACGGCTCACAGCAACCTCCAGCTCTTGGGCTTACGTGATTCTCTTGCCTCAGCCTCCCGAGCAGCTGGGACTACAGCCTGCCACAACGCCCGGCTATTTTTTTGTTGCAGTTTTTTTTGGCTGGGGCTGGGTTTGAACCCACAACCCTCAGTATATGGGGCCGGTGCCCTACTCACTGAGCCACAGGAGCTGCCCTTTAATGGAGTTTTTTGTTTTTCTCTTGCTATTCGCTCAAGATCTTTGTAGATTCTAGTTTTTAGCCCTTTACTGGATGAAGAGCTTGTGAATTTTCTCCCTTTCTATAGGCTATTTGTTGTGTTGATTATTTCCTTAGCTATACAGAAGCTTTTTAATATGATCAAGTACCATTAATGTTGTTGCTGTAATTGTCATTGGAGTCTTGGTAATAAATTCTTTGCCTAAGCCAATATCTAGAGGAGTTTTTGCTACATTTTATTCTAGATGTCTTATGACTTTATGCCTTATATTTTAAATCTTTTATCTACCTTGAATTAATTTTTGTGAGTTGAGTGGTCTATAATTGTGAAGAAGAGGGGAAAAATTTAATTTTAAATAATAGCCACACACAGTGGCATGCTAGGAGGCTTGGGTGGAAGGATTACTTTAGCTCAAGATATTGAGATCAGACTGGGCAGCACAGCAAGACCCTGATCTCTAAAAATAAATAAATAAAAAATAAAAGTGATGCCTTTAAGGAAAGTTAAGTGTAACACATTTCATGATTTTTTGCTAAAAATGTAAAAGCAAAGGATAATCTCAGTAGATCAAATTGGTGGCTGGGAAGACCAAGCATGGAACAAAATTGAGAGATCACAATTCTGAGGGGAAAGGAGCAGATGAGCAAGTAATAATTGAACAAATTACACATGGACATTTCCACGAGCAAATATCTTAGTCTTAAAAACTACAAAGACTCTCAGTTGCGCAGTTCTGATAAGAAAAGACATATCAAGTATATCCTGATAAAATTTCTGAACTGCAAGGATACATAAAAAATTTTACAAGACTCTCAAAAGAAACTAGCAAAGCAAATCTACCAAACAGAAACCTAATCAAAGACACTGGCATCAGACTTGTCGTCTCCCGTCTTGGACTCCACAGGATAAAGGAGTGATAGCTGTAGGTGATAGCAAGAAAATCAACACAAAATCCTCGAGGAAGAAAAGATGTACTGCAAAGAAAATCATCTAGAGCAAAATGACTGAACTACAGCAGAGAGCCTGGGAATTGAGGGCGAGGTCAAGGGGAGGAGTATCAGCATTTCATCAGGGAGGGCTGAGGGTCAGGAGCTGGAGAGGAGAACGGTGAAGAAACTCCACGGGACTCACCCCTGTCGGGTGGCAGAGAATGGAGAGAAACAAGGGGATCCCAGAAGATGAAAGAGTCGGTATTTTTTTTCCACATGATAATAGAGAAATACAGGTTTCATTATCAGCACCCAAAAAAGGGTGGTAACAATTTAAAGGAATAAGAATTAACCTGAGAATTCCAAAATGAAACACTTAAAAGTAAATTAGATGCTTTTGTAAACTTTGGTGTTTAATCTTTTGAACATTTAATAACTGTATTGATTTCTCATTTTTCAATTGAACTGATAATTGATTATCTAATCAAACTGATATATATAGAGTTTGGTAGTATAACATATGTACATACCTCCACATACATGTCCTGTGAGTTTGTATGCACGTGTACACGTATGTAGAGATATGTTCATATGTTTGTGTGCACCTAGTCAATACACATGATGTCATTTTAAAAGTGACAGAAATGGAAAATGACATTTCTTTAAAATTATTACCTAAATTTGTGTTATATGCATGCAGTTCCCTACTGATACCCCAGTATGGAATCTGAGAAAAATAATTCCCTATCTACTTTTCAAATGATAAAGAAATAGGTAAGCCAGACATGAATAAGGTAATGTACCTACAGACAATTCCTGCCACATAGTAAGTTGATAAATGGCAGCTGTTTGGACTGATTTTAGAGAAAGCTGCTCTGGTTATTCTCCCTGGTATAATCACTGCACATAAGCACAGACGCTTGGCACAGCACTCACAGAAGGCGATGACAGGCCATTGTTACACTGGGCGGGACCTTGCAGATCTGAGTCCTTCATTCTGCATCTGAGAAAGTGCAGGTGTGGCAGACTCTGGATGTATTCAGACTCACACAGCTGCCACGTGGCACAGCTCAAAAACCAACTTGTAGAAATGCGCAATTTAAATTCAAAAAATTAAAAATGGTAGGCTTAATAATTTCTTCTACAAACAAAATCACTTTTTTTTTCATTGTCCTCTTACAGCTTTGGATTCCAGGACCCTAAATAGCCCTGTGGTTCTTTTCTCTAACAGACATGCTTTGTAAAAGTTTGGATACTTGAAATGGCGATTCTTACTTTCTGATCAATGTATTTGTTGTCTTCAATTGCCGACCGTTTGGAGTGATCACAGGAGGACGACGAAGCAGAAGGGAGGCTCCTCAAGAGGCAGCTTGTGTCCTGTTGCTGACGATCAATAAATTGCTTCATAAAACTTTCCCTTTGCAAATGAAGCACACACACATTAAGTATTATTAATGAAATGGAGCGAGTGATGGCATTTTGCAATGATGAATTTGCTTGAGCTAAGCCACAGCAGTGACAAAAGGGCATATAAAATAAGACATGTCATACTGAGAGTGGCCTTTAGATTTGATTACCAAAACATTTAACAACCTCACACTTCAGGGCTCAACTATTCTATTATTATCTCACTCTGGTACCCAAACTGGAGTGCAGTCTAGTGCTCCCTGACTCCAGTTTAAAAAATCCCTTGAAATAAGTTTTCAGCAGTAATCTTCAGTAATTATCAATATTTAAAGTATCAATATTTTTGAATCCTCTTACAGTAATACTATAATTTTTTTCCCTCTAAGACTTGAAAGAATTAGTTCCTCTCTCCAAACTTCCATTTATCACAAGAATCATTGAGAGGTAATTCTACTTTTAAAGACTCAAGAGAAACTGACTTTCTTTGCTTACCAAAGCATGCTGAAAATTCAGGTAACATTTATTTGAACAACCACATTCAATTAATTTTTTTAAAATCAGAAATGCAAATATATTTCTACTTGAACTTTAAATACTATGGCACCATATCCAGTTTCATACTTTTAACCCCCACCCACAGAATTAATTTTAAACTATTTAGGTCATAAAATTTCATAGTATTCTGATTCTGTTTGTAATTTTTTGAACTTTAAGTAGAATAATTTTACTTAATAAAAACAGGTGTTTTAATAGCATCTTAACTGGAGGCTGAAAGTGGTAGAAAGTAAAATTAATCTGAGTGGAAAATGCCATGGTTCTTCCTTTAAAAAGTGGAAGAGAAATTACATTGTAACTAGACACGGCAGGCTAAGCAAACACTATCCTATTGCAGAAACCTGGCCTGACGTAGTTTCTGTATTTTCTTGAAAATAAAAGCGCCACAGAGGCAATTTTATCCTGATGTAACTGAGGCCAGAGGCTGGTGTCCACATGCAAAATCAAGCCCCATGGCCAGTTACCCGGGCGGTCTAATCCCTGAGGGACACTCGGAGAGAAGCAGTTGGGGGAGGCCTCTTGCCTGGGCTCCCACAGCTGTGAAGTCTTTCCTGAATCTGTTGCCTAACGAGGGCGATGGTTTTTAAAATGAAGGTAGAAAGAACAGAAATATAGATAATAACTTAAAAATAGAAAAAATTCCCACCCACGTATGAGTTTTAAAGAAAGGGTGAAACATACTTAAGGTGAATCTTTAACACTATATCCAAGATGTACAATTACAAACAAACTTTGGTACCTGATTTTAGGAACTGTAAAGTCTGACGGAAGCTTCGAGATTTTCACCATTTGTGGTCTGTTTGGAAATTTTTCAAAGATTCTCAGGCGCAAAGGGAGCTTTTCCTTGGTGTCTGCATTTGCTTCACTTTGCTTTAACTAAAGAAAAAAAATAGGAGAAAAAAGGGCGAATCTATAGTACTTGTACCAGTTCTAGAAAGTTAGAGTTTTAGCATTGAAGCAATAACAAGTAATTACATAAAGTACCAGTAGATGGCAGCAAAGGCCCACCAGGTGTACTTGTGTCTACTGAAACTGGGAGAAAAACAAAAGAAAAACAAAAAATAGCAAAACCAGAAAAAAAGTAGAAGAAAACTTGATCTTATCCTCAAATATAAGCTTCTTTTACCCCAGATTTTTTTTTGTTTACTTATCTTTTTCTCATATTTAAACAGTAAGATTTCTGTTTTATACATACATGTGCTAGAATCAATCAGAAATTAAAAGAACAGCAACAAAAAGAAACTGTGAACTACAGAATCATGCTAAGGGGTAATACTTGGAGAGAGAGAAGATGCCAAGAAAATTGGTTATGTCCTGTAGCAGATTAAAAAGAAATGCTCACAGCAGAAGCACATTTGGTCCACAGAGCTAGAAGAGTTTTCTATTTGGCTGCAAAGAGGCTTGGGAATTATTAGCTAAAATATCATAAAATATCTTTGTCATAAATGGCAAGCAAATAAATATGTTTAATTATTTAAGATGATATATTTATATTTCTACCAATTGGGTTTCAAGGACGCGGAGGTTTAACATCCTAAACCGGAACCGTTGCTGAATTAAGGAGAGATCTGGAGGGTGGATTTTGGCTGCAGAATTCATTCTGTTTTGTCCTACCCACTCTCCCTCCTGATGCTGACTTCTCTGGAGGCCTCTTCTTCTTTCTTATTACTTCCTCCCTGCTCTCAGACCTCTCCAAGAACTGGAAGGAACTTCTCCAGTCTGCCCTGGTCCCACTCCTCGCTTTCTAAATCGCATCTTATAACATTAATCCTGTTCAAAAAGGACATTTATTCAGGCAGCCTTTGGGAGGCAAGTTTCAAAATCCATCAGCTCATTACCCCCTTGCTGGGTGTGCTTTTACTTTATGGCCGAAGTTTCTGTTGGGTTGTAGAAGGTTAGCAATAGAGACCAGAGAGATTTTATCACAGGGAGAGAGGCGGCCACCCTTTCCTCTACCTGTATGTAGAAATAGAAACCAGCCAGAGAGAAGGTGAGGGCTTCTGTTGGGGGAAATATCTCAATTTCAGTTCAGTAGATGGCTCAGTAATCCAACTGGTTGTGAGCTCACAGTGAGATGATCGCGCTCCTATGTCCTGATTTCTGGTTTTCTCATTATGCTACAGAAATGGCTCTCACATGTTTGTTTTGCACAAACATTGTATAAACATTTTGCCTTAGCCATGTGTACATCTTATTTAATTTTGTGGGTAGCCTTCTGTTTTCTGTCCTGGATGGTAATCTCGTTTAGAGAAGGAGCCACTGCCTTCCGTTGCTTTCCTCCTTTCCTAAGGGCAGTGTTCCACACAGTCACGGCCGGGCAGCACGTTCTTGATAATTTGATGGTTGTGACGACAATGATGATAAAGACTTAGCTCCCAAAGGAAGAACTCTAAAAGTACTAGTATCTCCAGGAGATGTGGGCAGTTAGGAAAATGACCCCATATGTAAACAAAGAGACTTCCTAGAAAGAGATTTTTGTTTCCTAAAAGAGTAGTAGTAAAATATTTGTCTCTGGTTAAGTGGAGCACACAGAAATAGAAAAAGCAGCGAATTTCTTGTCAGACCAGAGAGTAAGGCAATTATAGTAGGCCCAAACAGGTTGATACAAGGTATTTGTTAATTCATGCATTTGCTGACTAATCTATTTATACACTGATGCTGTCATTTATAAATGAAATCCTCTAGGACAGGTTCCAGGCTAAGTTCTGAGTACGGAAAAATAAGTCACCACACTTGCCCTCACCGAACACAGGTCTATGAACAGACAGTGGGAATACAACAGAATGGCTGCCCCGGCAGAGTTGTGCGGAGAGTGCTTGGAAACACAGGGTGATGAACTAAGGGAGAAGCGAGAAAATAAAGGAAGGCCGCACTTCTGCTTCAAGAGCCTCCTTAACCAGCAGAGTGGCTGCCCACGGGTATCACAGTTAACTCCGGGGCCTGCACCTGTCAGGGCTGGTATGTCCGTTTCATGGGAATCCAGTGTCTTCAGAAACACCAGGGCAAACGGAATAGCTCTTTCTGAAAATCCTCTGCGCTTGTCCACTTCATCCTCCCAGCACCTGTTATGGCCTCACCATTGGCTTTGCTCAGCTCCTTCTGTTTTATATTCTGTGTTTAGAGTAATCCTCTCACTTTCTGGTTTAAAACACTTCATTGGCATTCTAGTGTGCTTAAAACCAAAATCTGCATCTTTGTTTTTTTAGAGACAGGATCTTTCTATGTTGCCCAGGCTGGCCTGGAACTCCTGGGCATCAGGGGTTACTTCTGCCTAAGCCTTCCGAGTAGTTGGGACTGTAGTTTAGGCCCCATGCCTGGCCTAAAATCCAAATGTTTAATGTGGCCCATGCAGCCCCTCCTGCCTGCCCAGCCTCAGGTGGCCCTGTCCCTACACCACGTTCCCATCCCACCTTCTTCCTCTGGCTCCTTAGCAGCACCTGGGCCCTCAGCCTCAGAATGTCACCTGCTGTTCCCTCTATTTGAGGACGGCTCTCTTCCTCTTTTGTACTTCATCAACCTTTGCTTATTCTCCAAATTTCGGTTCCACAGCAATTCCTCAGAGAGACTTTCTCTGACCGACAAGCTCTTACAAACTCATAACATGTTAAGTTGAGCCCAATAATATCATCCGTGGGTCAAGGCAGTCAGAAATGGGTGATTTCTTACGGTTCCACCCAATATAAATTGTGTTATTTTCCTAAGGTTGCCATAGCAAATCCCCACAAGATTAGTGGCTGAAAATAACAGACACTTATTCTCTCAGCAATCTGGATGCTACGAGTCCAAAATCAAGGTGGCAGCAGGGCCATGCTGTTTTGCCTTGTGCTGGCCCTGGTGGGGCTCAGCCATCTGGCATCCCATGGCTTGTTAGCTGTGTCACCCCGCCTCTGTCTCTGCTGTCACATGGCAACGACGTGCATTCTGTGTATTTTTGTGTCTCTGTGTCTTAATCTCCCTTTCTTTTCTCTGACAAATACTAGGCATTGGATTAAGGACCCACCTCAACCCAGAATGATAAACTAATTACCTCTGAAGGACCCCAATTCCAAATAAGGTCCCATTCCAAGGCTGCAGCTGGACGTGAATTGTGGGGGAATTGTGGGGGAATATTATTAAGCCCTCTGTACTCTAATCATTGAAATTGTATTGGGTGCCCCATAAGCAATATGTCTCTGTCGTCTAAGGCTGTAAACTCTGTGAAGGTAGGGCCCACGTGGGGGTTTGCTCATTATTCTGTACCTAGTGAAATAATGCTGTGTACAATAGTCCATACAAAGTAAGCTAAGCAAATATTCACTGAATAAATAATTGTACCAATTAGATGGCAGAACTAAATTTTCTAGAAGATAATGAGGGAAATAAAAGAAAAGATTTTAGGTGTATTCTGAAGGATGGAGAGATAAGCATAAACTAACTTATTTTGTTGGTGTGAAATATAGCTGTCCCCTGATTCACAGAATATAGTAACTCTACTCTCAGAATAGACTCTTGTGACATTTAACCTGAACCAATGTCTATCACTGACAAGGAAAAGGATGTTTAGACTTATAAAATTTTGTAAAGGTACATGTTGAGGAAATGGCAAGTTATATTCTATCAAGTATCCTAGGATAATGTTTAACATATGTAGGCTACCAATGTTAAAAATAATCATCTTGCTTACATGTCTTTAAAACAGACTTTATGCCATTGTAATTTGCATTAGCGATATTTATGCTACCCAAAGCTTGTGAGTTCCTAAGGTGGCGATTCCCAACCCTCAGGCTGCAGACTGGTATTGGTCCTGCTAAGATCTGGGCTGCACAGTGGAGGTGAGTGGCAGGTGAGTGAGGCTTGGTCTGCATTGACAGCCACTCCCCATCGTTTGCATCCCTGCCTGAGCTCCGCCTCTTGTTAGATAAGCAGTGGCATTAGAGTGCACGTGAGGGGCCAAGGCTGCTCTCCTTTTCAGGATCTAATGCTTGCATCAGATGTGCTTGCATCATCCCTAAACCACCCTCAACCCCCATCGTTGGAAACATTGTCTTCCATGAACCGGCCCCTGTGCCCAAACGGTTGGTGACTGCTGTGCTAAGGGACATGATTCCATTTTAAAATTTACTTTTATAGTCTCTATTATAGAGAGTAGACATATGGTTAAGTGTCCATGGATAAATGAGTTAAAACTCAGCATGAACTGGTCATCGTACTGTAAAACTGCAACAAGCAAATGGGAAGCTCTCTGTGATGACTCAGACGCTCCGTCATGGTTGAGCAAGTCCCCCTCTTGAATATTGGCCGTCACTGCTCTAAGGTTGTGAGGAGGGCCAGTTACAGGACAGAAAATGAGCAGCTGCTGAGCGGTGCCTCCATCAGCAACCCCTGCTGAGGTGCGGAGTTGACTCTCTTGTAAGCGGGAAGAGTCCTCTTTCTGAACAGCAGTTCACATGTTCCCTTTTCTGTTGTGAACAGACAAGCAGCACAAACTAAAAACAAAACGAACACATACACACCCAGTGGTCCTGCAAACCTCTCCTTACTGTGCACCTGCCGGGAGTGTGGGCGCACCCACACCACAGCCAAGCCCTTGCACAGGCCGAGCGACAGTCAAAGTCTCAATGTCCATCAACAGTTGAACGGAAAAATAAATTGTGGTTTATGTAAACATTTGAATGACTGAAACACACTCAACACAAGAATACAGGTGGATGTTGCAACGTAATGTGGAGAGAAGGAAGCCAGATAAGACAGAAGAGCAGACACTGATGATTCTAGTGGGGTAAGCGGCAGGTGGCCCCGATCTCTCTGCCGGGAGTCAGCTGAGTGGGCATGGGGGCCCTGGGTAGTGCCTGGCGGGGTGTGTGGAGAGGGGCTTCTAAGGCACAGCCAGTATTTCTCAGTCTGGGCTCTGAGTGTTTTTAGTTTTCAAAAATTCTGCATAATGCCTCTTCCTATATGTATATTATAGAAATACAGCAAAATAAATTATTTAAAAAGGGGAACAGATGATGCAATTGAGCAAAATCATTTAATTCTTACTTCATCACAATCACCATAACTGTGACTATTTCTTCTCCCTCAGCCCATAACCTTGACAGAGTGAAAAGAAGAAAGAGAAAGATGGGAGTCGGGCATGTCAGTTGGGGGAAGATGAGGTGACTCCAACAAATAAAAGTATTTCTTGGTACTCTGAGTCACTCTAAAGTTTCTTTAGAGTGTAATAAAATGCTCTTCTATTTTATATCCAAATTCTTTCCCCCTTTTCTATTTAAGTGCAAAATTTCCGAGATTAAATTTACTTTGATGCAAATGAGTGAATAATACGGATTATGAGAACTGGATGTGAATTTAGGATCATTACACTATATATACCCCCCAAAGAAGTTCTTTTAACTTCAAGTCATTATAATTGTAAATGTCCACTTAGGAAATGGTTTAAAGATCGTGATTCTTGAAGGGAAGGAACATGGTGTAGAGAGAATCCTCAGATTTTATTCTTTTTATTGGAGAACTTAAAGAAAGGAGCAGGACAGAAGAGGATGCTGATAATGGCTTCGACTGAGCACGAAGTCAGACTGCCCCAGATAGATCAGATGATAGCTGGGTAACAGATGCAGATGGTCGAATAATAATAATAAAGCGTGTTGGCAAGAATGGAATTAGAATCAAAGAAACGGATTTCAGACCCCGAGCTTTAAAAGACGTAAGTCGTCTAAGCTCCGCGCTGTCTGCGGCTCAGGTCTGCCTGTGGAGGTACCATTACCCAGCAGGCAGCTGGAAGCCTTTGGCTTTCCCGGGGGCTTCTCCAGAGAGTTGGGGTGTAATTGCCCCGCACCACACACACCCCGTTCTGCCTCACAGCTTAAATCTTCCATAGCTCAGCCTGGGCTTTCTGCTCCTAAAATATTCAAACATACTCACTTTCGGTTCCTTCCTGAATGTTATGAGGAATAACTGAATGGAAGGATGACATTAAATAGAATTTTTTGTTACTTTTTTTGGTTATTTCCTAAAAAGAAAACAATGGAAAAAGTCGTTCACACCTGGGAGATAAATCATTTTAAAATCAACTCCATGCTAGTCAGATTTGCAGGTTAACAGAACTGAAGAATATTTCCTTGATTGTTCAATCAATGAAAATGACCACATTATATTCAAGTAGAAAGGAGTCCCTCCTCTTTGCCACGTGAGTCAACGCAGCCCAAATTTGCTTTGCTTCTCAGCACGTGGCTTTTGCTGTTTTCTCTGGATCTGTCTATGACACAGCAAGTCAGAATATGGCGTCTTCCTACACCAAACACTATCCCTTTTCAAGGGAACTTCTCTTTCTAATTTGTGTATATGATTTTACGACCTGCATTTCACAGCTTCTGGGTCAAAACAGATGGGAAGGATACCTGGAATAATGACTAAACAGGTTTGTTTTTAATAATATCTCTGTGTAATTATAAAACCTTGATATGCCAAAATAAAGAATGTCAGTGGCCTGTTGAATCCAGTGACGTTTCTCAGAGGGGAGGACATTTCTTTGCTGCTGTGAGTACAGGACAGTCAGCACACATGATTGCATATAAGATAACAATACTGCACACTTGGAAAAGGTTTCCTTTAAAAAACGTTTCAGTCACTAATTTATCCATTGTTTGCAAAAATCTTTAATAACTCCAGGATTTCCGAAGTCCAGTTGGGGTTTCCATGACTGGGGCACATCAACTCAAGCCATCAATGTAAATTCCAGAGCTCATTTCTTGGTTAGCCTATGGGCCAGAAAAGCTGCATTTTTATACTGACAACTGGCACCCTCAATCATTCAAAACCAGTTCATAACATTAGCTGATTAACTGCCTGTGGTGTGGTCTTTTGTGTATCCTTCAACGGATGCCTGTCTGCTACTCATCCATCCATACAGCCTGCCTCTTAAATAAGTGGGGACAGAGGCGTTTTGGGAGGAACTGGTACACCGGGCAACTAAGGGTCTGTTAAGTGCACTAGGTTGTCTGAGAGCCCAAGAGAGCACCCACAAAGGCTGTTGCATTTACACCCCTTAGGACAGCTCCGAAATGCACACGAAATGTTTACTTCCATGCTCTTAGGATAACACTTAACATCTTGCAAACTTTAAACGTCCTTCAGAAGGTTACTATTTACGACGATGTAAATACTATTTGCAGCAAGACTTAGCTAATAAACAGATGACTCAAATCAGTAAAAGAAAAAAAAACTATTTAAAAACTAGAATACCTAATTATGTTGAATGGATAAGTTTTCCTTATATTATTGTCCCGTAAAGTCCTGTTAATGGAATTGATAATTTTTTTAGAGACAGCAGTGTATGGTTATTTTTTTCCCTTCTACATCCCAAACACCTTTATTTCATTTTATATCTTTCTTTTGTTCTGAGACACAGTTGTTTCCATAAGGGAAATTTACTGAGTCATAGAAACATCCTCATTATGATAAAAATGCGTTTTTATGCTTCACTTCAGATGAAATTATATTAGAATTCTCTATAAACTAGATACTTGGCTCTTGTTATGAGGTGAATATTTGGTGAGTACTAGGAAAAAATCCCATATCAAAGGAAATTCAGGATAAAATTCCTACATCCCGAGTGTCTGTGTTCACATCATACAATTATCTTCTCTTGTTTGATTTAGAAAACATAGTAGAAAAAAGAAAAGGTAAGACGACATGGATTTAAATTTTTGTTTCAGTGTTACAATCTCTTCACCACTGTGGATTTCAGGGCTCTCGAATGAAAAATGAGAATCTTCGTTCTTTTATGTAAACGCAAGAAATCTAATGAGACAGCATAGTGCCTGCAATTTGAATTACTCAAGGCACATGTGCTCTGAAAGCCAAAGCTGTCATCATACCATGGCAGCTCCACAGAGAAGGACGTCATCTGAGCGAGTGGGACAGCAGGTGTGAGCTCTGCAGCCCCTTCCTCCGTCCAGTCTGGGCCCCTCACCCTTCCCGCTCTCCCCAGCATCTTCCCCCTTCATTATCTTGATTGGTTTATTCTCCCAAGTCTATCGATTGTACAAGTGAAAAGGAAAATAGAGGCAAACACTTCTGATCTTGCCCCCTGCCCTTTCCCAGGCTGCTTCTTCAGAGAAGTGTACACCTACCATCTACATTTCTCCCCACCACTTTTCCACCCTCTCCTGCCTCACCTGCCCCCTCCCCAGGGGTCTGCTTTTGCCAGAGTCGCCACTTTTCCCATGTTGCTGAATCCAGTGGCCACTTGCTCACCCAGATTTCATTTCACTGCAAGTCCTGACACCATCCTAACTGGCTTTCCATCTTAGTGTCCTTCCTTTAAACCAATCCTTCAAAACACCTAAAAAGGAAACACAATTACATCCCTCTGATCCTTAGAGTAATTCAAGGACTGTCCATTGGGTATGGGAGAAATTCTAGTCCTCTTAGCCCGGCATAAAGCATCTTTAAATCTTGCCTTTCATGCTCTAACAAATAGGTTTGTGTCTCCCTTGTACAGTTATTTCATAGGAATATACTGTCCCCTGCCTGCAATATTCCCCTTCTGACTTGTTTAACTCTTACCCTTCCAAAATCAAATCATCTTCTATAGGACTATTTCTCAGAAAAACAATAATTGGTAGTTGAAGCAGTGAACAGTGTGTTGGATGCCGTGCTCTCCTCTTTGCATTGCTAGTATTATTTAATCCTGAAAAGAGTTCCCAAAGGTAGCTCCATATTATATCGCACGGAAGAAACTGAGATCCAAGAAGCTGACATCAGCTGCCTGAAGTCACGCACAGCTACAAGCGACGGAACTGGGATCTGACCACAGTCCTTCTGATTCCAGAGTCTCAGCTTCTAAAAACTACTGTATTCAGCCCCAGCCACACATTTTCAAGCAATCCATGTACAAATTCCCTCTGTAGTTTTTATACCTGTTATTCGTTTTATACAGTTTTTCTCCCAATTTCCTAAAAAGTTCTATGCATCACTTTCAGACACATCTTTCAGGACCCATGGCTCCAATCAGCGTTAGGGACATCTTCCTCCGTGCACTTGAGCATCCTCAACCCTCGTGCTCAGCTTTGTGCTAGAACTTCCTGACTATGTGTACCTTTCCCCTATGAGAGGATGCATGTTTTTAGTTAAGATCAGGACTCTCTGTAGCTCCCTGGCCTCACAGTGTACATTTGTATCCACAGGACAATGGTAATACAATGACAATGACATGACAACATTAATGGCATCCCATAAATAGGCTAAGTAGATCATTTGCATTATTTCTCATCACTCTCTTATCCTTTTCTTGGGGTATTTGTAGGTGGGATCAGCTATATAAACCAGCACATGCAATTCTTCCAATTTCAGATGAATTACCTTCCTGGTAAACTTGAAAGAGGAGTAATGACCAGCCACACTAGATTTTTCATCAGAAACAAATTCATAAATAGCATTTGGTTCTTGACGAATTGTGTGCTTCCAACTTCTTAAGATCGAAAAAGAACAATACAACATAAATTCTATACCGCATCTTCATGTCTTCATAGATTATGAGACTCTTCGCAAGGTGACACAGCAGACAATTTATGTATTGGACACCTGAGCGCTTATCACAGAAAGTTCTTATTTATGAAAACACTTTCTACTGAAATAAATTTAAACGTACATCAGAGTTGTAAAGAGAGTGCAGAGAGTTCCATATACAGGAACTGCACTTATCTGTGTCCTATCTTTACATTTATCTTATTTGTCCTTATTTAACTTGACACAGCCTTCTCTCACGTTAGCATGTCACATTCCATAGAGTGTTTATCCTACTAAGAAACTGACCTAGGTCAAATACTTTTGACTAAAGCACAGAACTTATTTGGAATTCCCAAGTTTTTGCGTGAATGATCTTTCCTGTTCACGGACCCCATCCAGGATACTGCCTTGTATTTCATCATCACGTCTTTGGTTCTTTTTGGCTGCACTGGTTCCTCTAACTGCCTTGTTAATGACCTTTGCGGTTGTGAGGAGTACAGGTCATCTAGTTTATAGAGTGTCCCTCAGTTTTGGATTGTCTGATGGTTTCTCGTGATTAGACTGAGATTATGGAATCTCATCTTATCAGGGTGCGGATGACAGCAATATGCCTTATCTTTGGTGATGTTAAGTGCAGTCCCTTGGGTAAGGTGATGTCTGCTGGGTCTCTTCACTATATATTACAATGTTTATCTTTCCTTACTCTCTTGGGTAGAAGCAAGTTACTAACTCCAGGTGACACTTAAGAAGGGAAGAATTACGCGTTATCTCTTTGGAAGGAGGAGTATCAAAGAATTTGTGAACGCATGTTAAAATTGCAAAATAATCACAAAAAAATGATTTCTGGAGAGGCTACTTTGAAGCCATGCAAAATTCTACTTTTCCTTAAATTTTCCCATCCTAATTTTAGCACTTATCAGTAGATCTTGCCGATAGTAACTGTGGTGTTCTAGTGACAATTTTGTTTTCATTATTTGTTATTCCATCAGTTCTATTTCTCTGTTTATTATTTAGAATTATTCCTCCCCTTCTATTCATTTATTGAATCATGTATTTATACAAGTGTGTATTTGCAGCTGTTTGTTTTGTTCAGGTTATAATCCAGTAGCACCTCATTTACCTTATTGCACAAAGTGTTCCTGTTTTGGCTACCGGGGCCCTTTCAGTTAGCTCCTCTAACTGTTAGACAAACTTCCTTTTTTTTTTTTTGCAGTTTTTGGCTGGGGCTGGGTTTGAACTTGCCACCTACTCCTTTGAGCCATGGGCGCTGCCCCAAACTTCCATTTTTTTTTCCTGTTTAGCTCTTCCTCACAGTCTGGCACCACAGAATGCTCACAGCTTTACCATGTTTTGCTCGCCTCTGAAACCAGCCCTTTCTCCAAAGACTGCTCATTTATTTTATAGGAGAATGGTATTTAGAAACCAAAATCTTTGCACCAGGTTTGCTCAATGTTACTGAACACTGCTTCTGGGACTGTGCAGCAGAAAGAGCTGTGAAATATCTGTATAAACATGAACTTACAGTTAGTGTGGTGTGTGTTTACTACCTATGCAGGTAGGTACTTTATGTAACTGCTTGAGCAGAAGAGAAGGAGACAGGGTTAAGACCAGATGTAGCGGCTTGCAGAGTGGGTGCAGGTGTGAGAGTCTAATGAAGGTGGGGTTGATAACCATTGATGAGAACCAGTTGCAACTGGCTTGGCAGCCATCTAGGTCACCTTACACGAACTTTGGCTAATTACAGTATCATTTGCATTGTTGTTTTAAAATTTCTCTGCCTGTGAAATTGCTATGACACTTCCAAGACAGCTATATAACGTATAACAATGGGAGGGACTGCAACTCTATGGATTACTACAGAAATTCTTAGTAAAAACCAAACCCTTAGTCTTGAATATTCCTCTCCTCAATGAGTAGGCCTTCAAAAGACCAAAATCCACCTCCTCCTGAGGAATGATACCCAGGGAAAGTAACGTCTAAGAAGAAAAAACAAAGGCTGAGAAGCCCCACGACGCTCCTGCAAGGCCCTTGCCATGTTAACTCTGTCTTAAGCATTTGGAAGACTTCGCCTCCTGGGTCCTTGACACTAACACTCGCTGCTTGCTTCTGCTTCTGTAAACCTGCACATGCCTTAAGACCTCCAATGAGAGGTAATATGATGATTCTTTTGTCTGTCTACTTATGAGTACAATAAAAGGACAGGGACAGAGCTGATGGGGAGGTCAGTCATTTTGGATTCTATTCTGCCATAGCTCCGCCGGCTGAAATAAAACCCCTTCCTCTTCTGACACCAGGGTTCAGTGATTGTCTCCACTTTCTCTCCACTGGGCCTGGATTCCTGCAACACTCTCAGGGCAGCTGCCCTTTTCAAGCCTTCTTCTCTCTCTCTCTTTCTCTTTAACTCCTCTCCCCCCACTCCCAAGAGAGCTTTCACTTTCACTGTCTCAATAAAAAAGCTGCCAACTTTGGTTTGTGTGGTGCATTCCCACAATCGCCAAGAACCTGAAAGAGCCTCCACGCAGAGGTTGGTAATGTAACCACGTGCATGTGGTTGTATGAACCATGTGTACGTATGTATCTATCTGTCTGCCTTCTATCTTAAAACAAACCAAGTTCTTACTGACATTAGGTCTAGTCCAATCCAGCACTGTGGGGGGCATCCTGGCACTTCCCCTGGGCTTATTTGTATCTTCTTTCTCAGACGGTGTGAATTACGGCTCTCATTTTCTATAGTAGATTTCCTTATTTGTTCTACCTTCATGTACACATAAAGTGCTATCAGCAATAGTATTTAGCATAAAATAAACATGACACTATAAATTACAAGTATGGAAGATACATATTTCAGACTCTGGTCTGCACTTTGGGGTCTTGGATCTTAGTAGTTTTTTCTGGCAACAATTGTGTATCATTCCTGATACTTGGATATGCATCATTATTGAATACAGAGTATTTAAATTTTGCATACTTTGATAAAAGGACTTATTAGATACACTATGAAAATTCACATTGATCAATACATTTATATAAAACAATTGGAAGCAAGGATTCCATTAAAGAAAATAATGTGCATATACAATTCTCTTTCCCTAGAAACAATCTAAGTCACTCTTGTGTTACTATCAGAGTAAAAAAAATTTCATCAGTCACGTGTCCATGTGAGAATGTCAGTGATACAGTGCCTGGTACTGAGCAAGTGCACCAAGCAGATTGCAAGGGGAGGCCAGCCTTGCAACCATGAACCCTCAGTTATAAGATAGCAGCATATGAATAGAGAAAAAAAGACTGGGGTAAGTTCCATGACTTTTTGGTCAAATTTCACAGCGATAAAAATCAGTCCAGTACAATCGAGTCTCATATCTGGTTCACACCTCCCCAGCCCCTCCCCACTGAGCTACAAGTGTGACTTGTCTTGCCCAGGGAGGGGGGTGCTCTCCTTTCTCACTGCTTCACATCTCTTTCTTTTGCATCTAACTCTTCCAGAGCAGAGGCTGGTGTGGAGCATTCAGAGAAGACAGGATTATCTCAGGAAACCAGCTGCATTTCAGGGTGACCCTCTTTCTGGTTTGGTTTGGAACTAGACCTGTTCAGAGCTTACGGCCTTTGAGGTCTTTGCTGATAAGGTCAACATATAGTTTGTGTGATTTTTTTTTTTTAGTAAGGGCAGCTTCACTCTGGCCTTCCACAGCCAAAGGTTTCCTGAGAGAGAGAGAGTCTTGTCAGGCCATTCCACTAAGCCTCTTCCTCTCTGCCTGGAGCATCTCTCGGCCTGGCCTCGCCTGGGCAGCCCTCTGTCCCTCCACCTTCCTCCAACATCTGTCACGGGAACCACTGTCCAGGGTGGCAGAGAACTAGGAAAGGGTAGGGTCCCCCCAGTATAGTCTCAGAAAGTTTTCTTTGAACAGTCCCTGCAAGCTAGCGCCAGCTGTACTCTGGCCGGCTTCTGACCTTCAGCCACCTGCAAGCGGCATGTTCACGCTACCTCTCCACGCTGCTCTTCAGAAGACAAGTGTCAATTACTTTTGACAGCCAACTCACCTGCTTGAGCAACTGAAATAAGAGATTCTCTTGAAGCCTTCCCTCCCCCAGCTTTGAGCACAGGAGGAAAAAGCCTCTCTCCTTAGACACGGTGCTCTAGATGAGTCTCCCCTTGCTGCTCCCCTGTATCAGTTAGGGGTGGGGAACTGGCGCAGTACCAGCAATTAGAGCGCTGTCGGCCATGTGGACTCTGGCCCCAGGGACTGTTGGCTCACCTTAGAAGGGGAACAAATGCAGAATAAGATGAAACGACCCAATTAAAAACATGTCAAGGCCACATGAGAATCCAGGTAGTCACACAATTCCCTTTCCTAGACTTTTAGAGTGAAAATCCATAGGCAAGTGGTGAATTTAGGGAGTAATTGGCAAGGAAGGGGTGCTACTACTTTCCTGACTTTGATTCTTTCATTTTATCCATGCACAAATAAGAAGCAATGTTGTCTAATGGCATTTATCAATACAACCAAGGTTTTCATTAAGGGAGCACCGTGTGAGTTGACAAAACTATACTCTCCTGAGAGGAGCATGCTTACACAGGGCCAGCAGCCTCCAGCTCCAGTGCCAGAGCCTGCAACACCAGTCAGGCACAACATCAGTCCAGCTTTTCATTACAGCTTAGCTGTCACCCCCCACCGGTGGTTACTACCATGTTGTCAGTGGTGGGGATTGAGGACTGTGTGGGTGGCGAGGTATCAGAGCAGAAATTCACAGCAATAAACAATGGAAATATTATAAATGTACATATTAAAAATCCCCACATACATTGAGCTCCATCAGAACAGACACTGGGCTAAACAACACTATGGCCGACCAGTGTGCGCAGCTTCATACGGCCCTCTCCTGCCGGCTCTCGACACTTTCCCAGATGAGAATTTTAGATCCGGAAAGGGGATCTAAAATTAGATTAGTTAGAGTCCAGTGCAGGGGCTAGACTTAAATGCTTAAGGACCAGGAAGATGAGATAAACGCATCAGGATGGTATAAAACAATCATATAAGACAACATATGTGAGTTAGGACCTATGCCATCAAATTAAAGAGGGACACACAAGATCTAAAGATGTTCAACTTAGACTTGAGACAACTGAGAGAGGGGAAGAAATGTTTTCCAATATCACAGCGTGTTAGTGAGAGAGAAGCTTTAATTCCTTCTTTCCGTCAACCACTCACTGGAAGGCAAGCATCTGCAAGGTCCCTTCTAACTTTCCTTTCTCTCGCTCTTTTTTGCTGCGCCTGGGTCCCCTTGGCTTCCACCTTTCCGTATCACGAAACAGACAGGGCGGGTGGGGAGCAGAGCAAGATGCAGCTGTGTGACTGGCAGAGCTCAGAGGAGAAGGGCAGTGGCGGGACAGGAACTGATGCTCACTTAACACCCGCGTCGGCCTTCTCCGCAGTGGGTGTTTGTGGAGGGCTGGGTTACGTCAGCTTCTTATTCCTGTGAGACAGGCCTACACTTCTGAATTTTGGTGCCATGCAATGGATACACAAAACCTCGGTGTCCTCTGCTGGCGAGTCCTCAGAATGCCTGCTTGGTCTTTTTTAGGAGGATAGTCCTTCCCTAAATATTGCAACATGGTACCAAGGGACTCATTATCCTTGTCATAGCTGACTGAGCAAGAAACCAGATGAAGGAAAGGGACTTTCTGTGAGACCGAGCAGCTCTATGGGGCAGTCAGGTGAATTTCCTGACTAAAAGGAATGATGCTGCCTCGCTGGACCAATCCCACTTTCTCTTGTTGGAAGCATAAACCTGAGACAGAGTGTTGATTATTTGTAATGGAACCCACAGTTGGAATATACAAGGGGAAAACAGAGACAGATTGAGTTACCCTAAGGGCAAAGCACCTGCTCTTCAGTACTTCATTTTGTCTCCCCCATACAACCTCACCCAGATTTACAACCCTTGGTATTATGTGAATATGTAGAACTTTCTTTTTTCTTTCTTTCTTTCTTTTTTTTTTTTTTTAACTAAACCATAACTGTGTACATCAATACATTTATGGAGTACAATGTGCTGATTTTATATACAATTTGGAATGCTTACATCAAGGTGGTTAACATAACCTTCACCTCCCTTACTTACTTCTTGTGTTAAGACATTTATACTCTTAATAGTTTTGGCATGTACCCTGGCATTGTGCACCTTAGGTTGAGGTCCCAACGAATACCCTCCCTCCTCTTGGCCTCTAACTTTAAAGCTCAAAGACGGAAGTGATTTTTATCTGGTTAGTTCACTGATTTATCCCATGTGCCTATGATCATGCTTGGCTTGTGGCAGGTACTGAATTAAAAATTGAGAATTACATTGAACTTTTCAGGCAGCCTTCTCCCCTGAACTCCAGACCTATCCATGCAGCCAACTACCAGGCATCTCCACTCAGATGTCTCATCACAAAACTCAACATGCCCAAGACTGAGTGACAATCTTTCCCCTCCCATCAGGTTGCGTGCTGGTGTCTCTTGTTTCGGTGAATGGCATTGTCATCCATGCAACTGTGAAGATCTTACAGCAGGAGCCATCCTTGAGATGCTCTCTTTAAATCCAATCTATCACCAAGTCCCCCCTGATTTTATTTTCCTAATAGCTCTCCGGCTCACACCACTTCCATCTTAGAAGCCTTCAGTGGCTTCCTGTTACTCTTAGGTTAATGATGAAAGTTCTTACTGTGTTTATCAAGATGCTGCAGGGTCTCTGCCTACTGTATACTACTCAGCGTGGCCTGCCCACCGTGGGGTGCACTGAGGCTCCCCTTCTTCCCGGAGTGTACCCTGATGTCCTCCCCACAACACCTCCATGAATTCACTACACTCTCTGTGTATAACTCACCTCTGGTGCTGCCTTCTCCTCCCTCACCCCCTGCCCTCACTGGGGTCAGGGTCTTGTGTTAACTCCTCTCTTGAGATGGTGCTCTTTTCTGAAGAAGTTCATCTTCAATTGTAAATATTTATTTCTTGTTTCAGCTATTTAGTCTACGTCTAACTCCCCCACTAGACCACAAGCCTCCTTGAGAACAGAGAATTCGTTTCTTTAGTATTCTTGTTTTACTCATGCCTGGCCCAGTGTCTTGCACATAGTAGGGACCCAAATATTGGAGGAAAGAACAAAGAAGCAGATAGTGAAAATGCTTTGGGAACAATGGAAAAGTCTATGAACCACTCAGAAAAAAGGAGCAAATGAACTGTCTAAAGCTTGAACCTAGAAGGAATGAGGGCAGGGGCGGCACCTCCAGTGCATTCAGCTTTAGTGTTTAGCGCTACCTAAGATGAAACTCACTTTCTACCTCCTATAACAGCTCTTAATGCAGCTCTAAAAGAGCCTTTTTGTGATTCAGCAACTGTCAGGCACTGCATAAAACTGAAAACCAATCGTCATGCTTTTTTCTTAGAACCATAGCAATCTAGCTACCCATTGCTTGTGACAGAATCTGAATTAAAAAAATGCTATTAGGTTCTTCTTCATTATCACCCTTGCTGTTTTTAATTGTCTACTATAGTGAGTTCATTGTTCTTAAAATTTTTTTTCTCTAGATTAAAGGAAGTAAAATAAAATCACATCCCCCCAGCTAAGCAGTGGGTTATGTTCAGGTAGAGATGCAATATACTCTCCTTTCCTCCCCTGCCCTGTTTGGGTATGTTTTCTCTCCATCACCACCCTCCCTGGAAACTAGGGGTTACCATGCAGAGAAAATGTGATGCAAGCAATTCTGAATCAGCACAATGAAACAATAAAACAACCAACAGATCACCAATGTAGGTTTGAACAGTCTTAGGCATATAGCTTCATTTCTGTTCAGTGGCAAGAGAGATTAAGCTGATAAAAAGTCCCTGGTGTCAGTCGATGAGGCAAAGAATACAGTTTCTGAAACAATATCCCTTGAACAATTTGTGATTGTCTGGGTCAGTCATGAAATGAAATTTTGGAAGGGATTATAGAAAACTTTGTTCCAAGAAAGTCTTGAATTTATGACATTCACTACTATGGGATTTGTTTGAGTCCCATAATTAAACAAAGACAGAAGAAAATGACTCCCACTGTTGAGAAAGTTGCTCTTGGTTGGTGAAAGCTGGCCTGGAATTCTGAGGGTGCATCCATTGTTCCCGTTGTCCCATGCTTTAGGCTGTGTCATTTCTCAGGGTCAGAAAGGGATCGTTTCTTCTTGAGGCCAGAACAAAGCTCAGATGTATTAGTCACTTAGGGCTGCTGCAACGGAGTACTTGAAACTGGGTGGCTTAAAAAACAGAAAAATTTAATCTCACATTTCTAGGGTCTAGAAGTCCAAGATCAAGATGTCCAGCAGAGCAAAATCCTTCTGGATGTTCTGAGGGAAGATCAGCTCCATGGATCTCTCCTAACTTTTGGTGATGTCAGCAATCCTTGGAGTTGCTTGTAGACACAATGTTCCAGTCTCTGCTTTTGTCATCATGGTATTCTCCCTGTGTTTCTGTGTCTCTTCTTCTCTTATAACGAACAGTAAGGGCCAGGGCCCACTCTAATGACCTCATTTCAAGTTGAGTACATCTGCAGACCCTATTTCCAAATAGGTCACATTCCCAGGTACTGAGGATTAGGGTTCCACATATCTTTTTGAAAGACACAATGCATCTCGTATTAACAGAACATCAATTGTAACAGGTACTTGTTTGACTTAAAAAATCCAGTTGGCTATTTCTACCTTTCGCATTGACTTCTAGATTTCGTGGTAATAATTGATATGTCCAAATTCTGAGCATCAGTTGTGACCACTTGACTTAAAACTGTGATTTAAATAGTTTTCGATCTTAGCTATTTCATTTATTTGAACCAATCTTATTTCTCATATCTTAGTGTCATATAAGAATTTATTGCAAAAAAAGTTAACTCTAATATTGTTGGAGCTATTTCAGAAACAGCAGATCAAATGCTATACAAGATGATCTTTTGAGATTTATGTCATGGAAATTTATGGGCAATAACTTGTAAAACTGACAACAAAAGAATCATCTCTGACCAATAGATTGAGAGAATAGTGTTTAATGGAGGTGGGTAGCATCAATGGCTTTGAGTAAAATTAAGTTTTCCAGCACTCAGCCATTAATGATTTATAGGTTCTTCAGGGAATTGATCCTCTAGTTCCTGGGCAGCTGGGTATTTCCTGGCATAGCAGGAGTCCTAGGTATCTGTGTCTCCAGCTGTGCCAGTTTCTACCTGTTGACTATAATGTGTTAGACTAGCATCATTCTCTATGTCTTCCACAATGGAAAAAAGTTGGATAGCACCATAGTAAGTGGTGTTAAAATATATCTAAAAAAAGTAAGACTCAATGAGCAACTAGGTGGTCTTTCTGGAAACTTAAGAGTATGAGGAGTTTGATGGGAAAAGTTGGTGACCGATCTTTACTTTTTCAGCTATCATTCATTCCTCATCCTCTGCACCATCAAAGCCCCCAGGCCTGTTCTTACTGCCACCACTAACCTCCTCCTTATTGCTAATATGATGACCACTTTTAGCTTAAAACAATTAATTGTGGTTAAAAAAAACCACATGACATAAAATTTACCATCTTCATCATTTGTTAAGCATACAGTTCAGTAGGGTTAAGTACCTTGAGACTGCTGTGCAACAGAACTCCAGAACTTTTTTATCCTGTGAAACTGAAGCTCTGAACCCATTAACAATTCCCTCTTCACCCTCTCCTGAGTCCCTGGTAATGACTATTCTACTTTCTGTTTCTCCGAATTGTACTACCTTACATACCTCCTCTAAGTGGAATCATACAGAATTTTTGTAATTGGCTATTTCACTTAGCATGACGTTCTTCAAGGTTCATCCATGTTGTAGCATGTGTTAGAATTTTCTTCCTTTCAAGGCTGAACAACATTCATTGTAAGTGGACACCATGTTTCGTTATCTCTTCATCCACTGATGGACACTTGGTTTGCTTCTGCCTTTTGGCTATTGTGAATATTACAAAGGTGTGGCAATGAACTTGTGTGTGTATGTGTGTGTGTACGAATATCTCTCTGAGATTTTACTTTTAATTCTTTTGAATATATACCCAGAAGTGTATACTATCATATGGTCATGTTATGTTTAATTTTTGTGCAACTACCACATCATTTTGCACAGCATCAGCACCATTTAACATTCCTGCCGACAGTGCACAAATAGTGCAATCTTTCTACAACCTTGTCAAACTTTTTTTTTTTTTGACAGTGGCCATTCAATGTGCGTGATATCTCATTGTGTTTTGATTTGCATTTCTCGAATGAGTAGTGATGCTGAACATCTTTTCATATGCTTGTTGGCTATTTGTATATCTCCTTTGGAGAAACGTCTATTAAAATCCTTTGCCTACTTTTTAAACAGGCTATTTGTTTTTGTTGTTGGTAAGTTGTAAGAGCTCTTTATCTATTCTCTATATTAACCCCCAATCAAATGCATGACTCGTAAACATTTTCTACAATTTCATAGGCCATTTTTTCCCACTCTATGGATTATTTCCTTTGATGTACAAAGTGTTAAAAGTTTGATGTTGCCCCATATGTTTGCTTTTGGTGTCATATCCAAAAAAAGCATTGCCAGGTGGGTAAGCATTACTCAATCCTCAGATTTCAATTTATTCTGTAGTTGTCAGAAGATAATGTCTCTGATTTCATCGTCTGCATTAGATATAGTTTCTTATGTGCTTCCCAGAACCCTTACAATGATCGCTATTGAATCAAAAGTGCTTGTTTACTTGTTACTTTCTCACATCAGCTCACAAGTTATTTGAGGGCAGAAACCGTGTCCTGGTCATTGTATGTTCTTGCTCCTAACACACTACCTGCGGTACAGAAGATGAGTATCCAGGCCCCGGGCTTACAGAATGGGTAAACTTCGTCTCTGCGTTGCAGTATCTCAATTGTAAAATAGGATATATTACATGATCTTAGCCTATGCCATATGTATTTGAATCATGCAACCCTCCTTCACCCCCTCCCATACCTACTTCCTGGCTCACGAAGCTCACTAATCATTCTGATTATAATCTGGCTTCCTATCAGTCCACCCACAGGAAGAGAATGTGCCGATCTACAAATTGGATAAGCATCTCATCCAATCCACCTCCTAGATATGCTTTTCACTGTAAATGAAAGGACTGGTTCTCTGAACAGGCAATGAGGCACCTTTTGTCAAGGTCCTGGTCTGGAGTCGGAGAGCTTGTCTTGTCCTGACTCAGGTACTTATAAATTGCGCGGACTTGGGAAGCATTTACTCCCCTCCAATGTGGCTCCTGCATCTTTAGTATTTAGGATTAAATTTGCTAATTTAATATAAAGTGCCCCCACACAGTGGTTTTCAATAGGTAGCATTTGTTACTGTAGCAGTTCTGTTACTCCCTTTTGAATGACATTGGTTTGAGTTCCCTCTGAGAGGTTGACAAAATGCTGAGAAAACTGGATGCTTAACTCAGAACAAGAATGGCAAGCGGGTGTTTGGTGAAGGGCGCCCTGCAGCAGGGTCCCTCTCTCCTTGCTATCACCCTGAAGCTGGAATAAGCTCAATACAGGCTCAAGCAAAACAGAGGTGCAAGTGAAAGAAAGCTTTGGGGTGTATTAGGAAGGATTCTCTAGAGAAAAAGAACACACACACACATATATATACACACACATATAAATACATATGTACACACATACATATACACAGACATATTTATTTTAAAGTATTGGCTCATGTGATTATGGAGGCTGCTAAGTCCCACAGCCTGCCACCTGTCAGCTGGAGACCCATGGATGCCAGTAGTGTAATTTGAAGACCCAAGAACCAAAAAGCCACTGGTGTAAGTTTTACTCTAGGGCTTAAGACCTGGGGACCAGTAGCCCAGAGACTAGGGGAAGATCATTTACCCAGCTCAACAATCAGGCAGGGGGCAAATTCAATCTTACTCCACCTTTTTTTTTTTCTATTTGGGCCTGCAAACAATTGGGTGTTGCTAACCTACACTGGAGAAGGGATCTGCTTTGCTCTACCATTTCCAGAAACATTCACACAGATGTACATAGAAATAATATTTTGTCAGCTATCTGGGCATCTCTTAGCCTAGTCAAGCTGACGCATAACATCAACCGTCACTCAAGGTAAGGTAAAGAAAATATTAACTTAGAGATCATATCTTAACATAAAGAATATAAGATTTTTTTTTTGTTTTCATATTTTAAAAGTCAGAGTCAATTAGAGAGAGAAGCTTCCTAACATATCCACTTTCCACTCTGCAGTAGACTCTATGAAAGACCACATGTCATCAAATTAATATGAGAATTCAAATGAGGCTGGATACAGAGGTGGGGAAATAGTTTTTAATTTCATAGCTTCGAATTTAATCTAAACAATCTATACTTCTCCTTTCAGTGATTCTTTCCCTGAGGCTATTCTGTTTTTTTTCCTTATAGCTTAATTAATTTTATACTGCTTAAAAGAACACTCTTTATATGTGTCTTGCACTGAATTTGCAAAAATCATTAAAGCTGCATGAATTCTATTCATTTTTAAAGTTTGCAAAATTCCATCTACATTCCCCAGGGTTATTTCTACATCAGCTGAACTTCAAGGTCATCATCTCTTACTGTTCAGAGGATAGTTTTAGGTCAAGAGTTTTCTAGTTTCCATACCAACTGATTTGGATTTTCAGCAGCCCACCACAATCACACATTCACAAACTTATTTCTAGTCAATTTTTAGATCTCATGTAGAACAGTTTTACATATTTTTGCCAGGTCTCCGTTTCTCTAATTAATTTCTCTTCCTGTATTGAGCTCTCCTGAGCATTTTGTATTCAACTTCCCTATTTTAGAGGCAAGTGGCACTGGTTTCTATACTTTGTTTACAGAGAAAAGGGAAATGTTATACATTTTTAGTGGATATTACTATTGAAAACTACTCTATGAACTGACTTTTATATTTTACCATAATTGTTTCGTATTATGTTTTGAGGATTCTGTAAAGAGAAGTGCGGTCTCCACTTAATTAGACATGGGGTCATGTAAACTATGGCAGCTGTGGAAAGACTTAGGCTGTTCTCTGGCCACCAGGAACCGATTTTATCTTATATGTAACACACAGGGAAAGCAACAGGGGAATTTTAGGTGTCTGATGGGGGTGACCTTTTTACACATTTTAAAGAGTGACAAAGGAAGAGCCTCATTAATGACCCTCATGGCACACACTGGTGACATCTTGGAGAGGGGTCTGTGGGAATAAGCACTTACATCAGAACCTCTCAAAATGCACCCCCCAAAAGCTGTTTTCTTTTCCCCTCTGGACCCTATCTTTAAATAAAATCTTTTCTTCCACCAAAATTATTCGATTAAGCAACAGAAATTTATTGCTGCTTTTTATTTCTAATTAAAAGAAAGTATACTTGAGGAGACATCAGAACCTTAGCATTAAGGAAACAATGCTGCCATGCAGAATTTACAGACTTCTAGGTTAAGGTATTAAACTTGACATTTTAGGTGGCACACGTGGGCTTATATTAGGTAAACGCACTATTCCCTTTAGGCTCCATAGCTTCTCATGAGGTCCCATAGAGCCCAGTAGTTTCCAGCTGGAAACCACTGCCTGACCCACAGGAGGTTATATAGGAAAACGACGGGGAAAGCTAGAGCATCATGTGTCTATTAATACTTAGGGAGGATTCGACTCTACACCCATACATGCCCTCATGGAGCATCTATCTGAAAGCCTCTGTGTCCTTTGACATTTGGATGCTGACTCTATTATGTTTTTAACTCTGAATTAGGTCACTTGCCTGAACTTTTAGCCCTGAGCTGTATTCATCTTCTCTCCTTTAATCTCACATCCTTGGTGTTTTCCTATTTTACTTCACTTCTTCCCTGTTCTCCTCATTCTAGTTCCTTCATTAGCACCTTTTCCCTTTCTCCCACCAGCCTACATTCAGCTTGAGGGTCCCTCTCTCCTCCCAAGCAGGAGACTCATTGCCCTTCCTCTTGTGAGCTCTCCTGAGTGTTTTGCATTCAACGTCCCTATTTTAGAGGCAAGTGGCACTGGTTTCTATACTTTTTGTTTGTTTGCAGAGAGAAGGGAACTTTTCCACATTGTTGGTGGATATTACTCTTGAAAACTACTCTGTGAACCCAATTTTATATTTTGCCATAATAATTTTTAACACATCCATAATAAGGTACTTTAAAAGCCTCTGGAGGCCTCACTAACATGTCAGTAGCAGCAAGCTTATTAGGCACCTGTCTCAAGAGGACCATTATTCCAGGAAGGTTACTAAGAGGAGATACCGTGAGTGGTGTCCACCATCATGTGGCCAAGTCATAGCCCCCAGTGACTCTGATTAGGTCATCTGAGTTTTGAGGGGAAACAAAGAACTATTTTGGATGGTTGTAATGACTGGTTTGTTTAATTCACCCCCATTCCTCAGAAAACTATCCTTTGCCTCAACAGTTATTTGGTGAACATGGTGATGACCTTGGCATCTACCATGTCATCATTTATAAACAAATAACTATAACAATCGTCCTGTGTGTCTCTACAGCACATGTGACTGATGTTGACATTTGTATAGCTTTGACTCGATTCAATATAATGTAGAGTTTAAGGGTGTGGGCTTTGTGTTCAAATTGCCAGGGCTCGAATTCTAGCTTTGACATTTGTTAGCTGTGTGACTTGGGGCAAGTTACCTAACCTATCTGTGCCTTAGTTTCCTCATATGTAAGACGAATACAGTAATAATACTTGCAATGAATGACTGTTTTGAAAATTATGTGAAAATATAAAACATCTGGCACTGAGTAAACCCTGAACAAATACTACCCACTACCATAGCTATGAAACCTACATACTGATGGGTAGGAACAGGAAGAAATGAAAACCCTTTGAACTGAATGAATATGGAATTTGCAATAGTGCTTTCTGGAACTTGAAACATTAAGAAAAGCAAATACATTTTTTTCTTCACATTTCCTCCTATTCTCTTAAATCTTAAGGACTGGATATATATTTGGACAACTGAACAAACAAATATTTAAGGTAACATTTTTATATCTTTTGAAGTTCAAAAGAAGCTATAAAAGTCTAAAGCTTCAGGTATCCCCATATTATGTGTCAGAATGTATAAAAGTACAGGCATGTATGTGCAGGTGCACACGTGTGTGCATTCTTGAAAGTATGCCAATGAGCTCTAACTTGAAGGCCAAAATCATGGAAAATAAGGAAAACCAGGAATATAAAAAATAACACAATTATTTAAAAATAGTGAAAACCCCCCAAAACATTCTCGTACAAAAATGAAGGAAAGTTAGTCAGGTATGCTTTAACTTATTCAATGAGTTTTAAGTATAAAATTAATAGATGAATTTAATAGATATGCAGTTTCAGCCTAATCATGAATAAAGATCTATGCGGAAAGTACTAATGAAAATGGAATTGCTGCTTTATTTTTATGATTGGAGTTTTTAATGCTCAAATATCTCTAAAAATCCAAAGAACACAGCCCCAAATCCATAGACGAGCACAACTTGGTAATCAGTTCTGATGTGCAGAATTTCCAGAAACACAAAGCACCACCTATAACTATCAAGTGATTAAATAAAAGCCATTTCGTAACTACTGATATATACTCAAGCCAAAGGGCCACAGAGTTTATTAAAATTTTATACACTAGGAAGAAAGTTAATGCCAACTAAAGTCTTGATTTTTTTATGGTTGGTTTTTTACTTTGGGTAATATAAAAATTAACAAAGTTGCCTAACATTACCACTAGATATATAAATGACAAGAAAATTAAATAGATTACACACACACATATATATATATATATACATATAAATAAATGCAAATATTGAAAAAATCAACACTGCAAGATATTTTTAGGTTTGGACTAATAAACTTGAAAAAATTTGTTATTTCTCAATTTATTTTATTGATTTTTAACGGGAAAATTATTTTACAATTTTGGGCTGTAATTACATGGCCTTATACTTGGCCTACGGGTATTTAAAAGCATAACTGGTAGTAGCACCAGTTAGAAAAGAGAATATTTTTCATTTTACCTATAGAATATACATTTTAATGTATTTAGTCAGGGGACATTCAAAATCTATGAATAATAAAAATGGTAAAAAGGAAAATCCATATCTAAACATCATATTTGAAAAGCCTAATGTGGCTACACAGCTATTACATACATTGTATGTAAAGTATGTTATACAGTGACATGACTATTGGTCATGGCTAATTCTATAATGGATCAGTTTTGATTCTGAACTCACCTACTACATACTTTTTTCTACAACTAGAAGCTACAATTAGTTTTCATTAATGGGATGCAAATGCCCAACTCATGTTGGAAGAACCTGTTCCTGCTACCACACAGTGGAAATATCTGGAAGAAACCATCCTGGCAGAGCAGGGAGACACCCCGTGTAGCTGCAGGATAGTCAGGAACTTAAAACCTTCCTTGATATGCTCATAGTAGTAATCTTTATAAAAAATATCTGTTCTTCTTATTGATGCCGTTGGTGCAAAGCATAGGCCTTGGAGATAAGAGTAATAAAATAAAATGTCAAGTGACAATTACACATTTAAAAAAATTAAAAATGTAAGTAGGTTATACTTTTTGCTTTGTTAAAAGTAGTGACTTTTAAAAATCCTGAGTGTCTAGGACCTTCATGTAATTCCTAATAGAAGGTTCAAAAGCCTTAGTTCTTGTTTGTTACCAATTCAACTATTCTGGCAGTGACAAGGCATCCAAGAATGTCCCCTATGGCGTCCCCCTCTCTCACCAACTCTCCTTCTCAAAGGGTCTCTAGTTTTTGATGGAGCCAAATATTTAAGGCAAGTATCCTCCGTGAAACAGAAACCACGAATGTTGATCATATCTATGGCCCTTCAGTCCTGGATAACAGGCCCTCACACAAATCCAGTTCCATTTTTAGGGGTAAAATTTAGGGGTACAAGGTGCATCATGACACCTTGTCTGTTTCCATACATAACTGGACAGACATGGGATTATTTATTCAATTTCATTTCTTATACTCACTATGGGCACCTAGACGAAATTCTCCTTTGGTGTGTAAAGTTCACATAGGTTGGTATGTAATATTTTTACAATGATGATACAGAGTCTTGCACACAATTATACAAAATGGCAATCTGACCCTGAAGCATTTCGTTTTCAAAAAAATATCATTTAATAGGAGAAGGAGAATGGTCTCCAAATCCAATTTACGGTGTTTATGCCCATCTTCCTTTTACTCAAAAATAATGATATAATTATTCTTAGGGTGGCGATAGAATAATAGAACATTCTCTTTGTTTTTATCAGATAAAATTGAAAAGATTATGTTTTGTTCACTCAAACTGCCTTAACTTAGTTAAGTTTTATTTTATTTTTACGTGGAAGGCCTAAAGCTTTTAACAGTACCTGCAAGCACTTGTTTTGCCCTTTTCAAAAATACAGACTTTAAAAATGCCCCATACATTACTTACTTGTTTAAGCTTCTTTAGATCTTCATCAAGTTCTAAGTTGTCCAAAATTACAGCAACAAACAAACTCAGGAGGATCTATAAAATGGTTAAATAACAATGAAAAAACCCACATGCTGTAAGTATCACAAATTATTATATATAATATAGTATAGCTACCTAAAATATAGTGTATGCAAAATTCATTAAAAAGAAAGTAAACATGCAATTTGACTCATTGCATAGGCATTTAAGGTATTTATCATAAATACATTAAAGGAAATTTCATATGTTAACTGAAATAAACAATATAAAATATTAACTTGTTTTATGAGGCCAATTTTAAAAAGAAATTAAGAAAAACATTTTTTCCCCTGATTTAACAACCCCACTTCACAGATTATATCTAAGAAAATAATCTAAAGTATTGATGAAAAACTTATTAGTTTTTCACCTGCTTATTAGAGGGTTTTTTGTAATTATCAAATACTGGAAATAATACCCAACTTTGCATAAATAGTTAATAGCACTATAGAGATTTATATGGTTAAATTCATGGAGTCATGACAAGTTCTTATTGTGGTAGCTGGCCTTAAACACAGCTTTCATTGTTCTGAGCTCCTGGTACTCACACCCTGTATAGTCTCTTCCCACATCGGCTATGATTGGCCTGTGTAACCAGTAGGTTATGGAAATTCATAGTGTGTGATCTTTTAAGGGAGGCATTGAAGTATTCTGTGGCTTTCGCCTTGTTTTCTTTTGGCTCACCTGCTCTGGTGGAAAGAGGTGCCATGTCCTGAGGATAATCAGGAAGCCCGATGGACAGGCCCACATGTTGAGGAACTGACTGAGGCCTCCTGACAACTCTGTGAGTGACCCATCTTACAAGTAGGTACTCCAGCCTCAGCCAACATCTTGACTGCTACCTCATGAGACATGGAGCTAGAAATACCTGGGTAAGCATCTCTCAAGCTCCTAATCCAAAGTAGTAAATGTCTATTTGCTGGTAAGTATCTAACATGTGGGTAACTTGTTACATGGTAATACGTGATTAGTACATTCATGAATTTTTATAGTATTGAAAAATGCTTATATTGCAATATTAAACGGGAGTACATGCAGTAGGAATTCAATTTTTTATTGTATAAAAAACAATAATAAAGGATGTGCTAAAAGAAGATACTTCAGAAATGTTAATGGTGCCCATTTTCCTGTAAGAAAATAATGAATCCTCACTTCTCCTTTTTGTATTTCATGAAACTTTCTAAATTGAAGGAAAAAAAAAAAAAACAACAACCAAACTTGTCTTTTTTAACAAATAAGGTAAGAGCAAAAACAACAAAATAGTAGAACTTTAAAAATATTTAAACTTCTAGTCCTTCTTCAACTTTGGATTCTCTAAAGTTCAACATTGATTTATGATCTTTTTCATTCCTAATTTATGTTCTTCCTTTCAATTTGCCTCTTAACAAATTATTTACATTTGTTAATATTAGAGGGATAAATGTGAAGGTTAGAAAGTTAAGAAAATTTAACTTTCTGAGAACTCACTGAGAACCAGTGAGATTATTAAGCAGAGTTAAATGACTAGCTTTTTCCCAAGCATATAAATATTAAATTATGACAGGATATGCTCAGCCCTCTTCTTTTTAAAAGCCACTTAATAAAGACTGGATGGTGTAGACCAGAGGTTGTGACTAACCCCAGCACGTCTGTTACACTGGATGGTCTAGACCAGAGGTTGTGACTAACGCCACCACATCGGCTACACTGGATGGTCTAGACCAGAGGTTGTGACTAACCCCAGCACATCGGCTACACTGGATGGTCTAGACCAGAGGTTGTGACTAACCCCAGCACATCGGCTACACTGGATGGTCTAGACCAGAGGTTGTGACTAACCCCACCACGTCAGCTAAACTGGATGGTCTAGAACAGAGGTTGTTACTAACCCCACCATGTCTGCTACACTGCAGCTTGGCATCAGACTTACTCTAAATCAGACATTTTTTAAAGTGAAAATCTTGTAGGCCACTCCCAGTTTAGCTTCTTTTCCATGAACTTGATGATAAAAAGTTATATAAGGGGAGGAATTTCCTTCCTCTGAATCCTCACCTCCAATTCTGAGATGACTACCTGCCTGTTTCCTTTTGCCAGGAAGAGCAATCTTACATCACTCCTATCACTCCTGGGCACTAGGGTTTCCCATCTCTCCACTGAATGTGCAAACACAAATTTAAAAAACAAAACAAAACAAAACAAAAAAAAGAAAGGGTAAAAAAAAAAGAAGAAGAAAAAGAAGACTTCACACTCTTTTTTTTGAGACACTGACTTTCTCATCCTTGGTAGACTGCTATGGCATCTTAGCTCACACCAGCGTCAAACTCTTGGGCTCAAGTGTCATCTTGCCTCAGCCTCCCTAGTAGCTGAGACTACAGGTGCCCGCCACAATGCCCAGCTATTTTTTTTAATTATTATTAAATTATAGCTGTGTACATTAATGCAATCATGGGGTACCATGCTCTGGTTTTATATACAATTTGAAATATTTTCATCACACTGGTTAACATAGCCTTCCTGACATTTTCTTAGTTATTGTGTTAAGACATTTATATTCTACATTTAGTGAGTTTCACATGTAATGTCCAGCTATTTTTAGAGACAGGGTCTTGCTCTTGCTTAGGCTGGTCTCCAGCTTTGAGCTCCAGCAATCCACCAACCTAGGATTATAGGCGTGAGCCTCAGGGCCCAGCCTTTCCCTTCCCTTTTCTGAGAGTTTTAAATTTTTAATTATAAATTCTTCCTCTTTCCCTTTGAGATGTATATAAATACTTTAAAAATCTAAATGAGCCCTTCACCAGTTTAACAACCCAGGAATGTTTTCCGTAAGGACCTCAGGGCTCTCTTTTTGAAATAATGTAAATATCAAGGAAGATAATGCCTCTGTCTCCCCTTCTGGGTGCAGGGTGGGAGTTTAACTTCCATACCTGCTTCAAGTTGTAAAACTGCCTACTTGTCATGGAGATATGAAAAGTTTAATTTTCCTGTGGATAAATGCAATCAGCTACCATGGCCATCCCAATCACCAGGTGATTTTAGGCTGAATGAGATTTAACAAATGGTGTTACCAGGTCTTCTTACTTGAGTCCTAATTATTTTTAATCTTGAGAACATGTGTGGAACGTGGTGCTATGAAAGGGTACGATGTCTTTCGGTCTTGGTGACCTTTCAGCACGTTCTCTGTGAGGAGCATTGCAGTCTGCTCTCGTGCTTAATCCATAAGAAAACTACTTTCTTTCTTTTCTTCCTTTATGGAAAAGTTTTCTGGGTTGGCAAGAAGGTTTAATTTTAATTATTTCCCCTAAACCAGACAGATGGCAGGCTGCTTAAGGACAGTGAGGTTGTGTTATTGGATTAAATTCAACGAACAGCTGATTGGACTCCACAGATGTGTCAGGCATTGCCTGGTTGGAAACACAAATACAGCACTGCGCTGAGCTCACTGCAAGGAAGTTTGCAGTTGAATTAGGCAGATGTAGGTTGGCAACTTAGTAGAAAAGAGCACTTTGCTTGGAGTCAGAGACCTTGGGTAGCAAGTAGTCTCTGCCAGTTACAAGCAGCGCAGCAGCCGTTAGCCTGTGGTGAGTTTTAGAACTCTTGTTTGTCAGACATTATGGGCATAATAACAACAGCTGAACCCAGGGCAGCTCTCATGTTCTCATCTAGTTCTCTCTCAACATCAGTGACATTTAGTGCAGCCTAAACTATGTCTGAAAATATATAAATTTGAATATGTGAAGCTAAAGTAATTTTCTTGGTTTATCTTCAAATGAATTTAATTTGGTTCACAATCCCTGCATTTCTGTTGATGGCTGAACAAGTCTCACTTCCTCATTTCAACTTCTGTTACATTTGAATTCTGTTCCTTTTCTTTTAAAGGATAGTCTACATCATGGTTAGCCTCTAGGAGCTGGTCCTCTGTCCTCTGTCCCCTCCCGGGCTCTGGGCTTTCTCTTTGCTCACCCGGCCACCATCTCAGCTCCTGAAGGTCCAGCCAAGCTCTCTGATTCCCAGGTGATAACCTCTGTGCATTTCCTAGAGCCGCTGTAATAAATTGCATATACTTGGTGGTTTAAAACAATGATATTTATTCTATCAAAATTCTGGCGGTCAGAAGTCCAAATGAGTAGTCAGCAGGACCCAGATCCTCAAGAGCTGCAGGGGAGAATCTTCTTGTCTCCTCCAGCTCCTGGCACCCCAGGCATTCCTTGGCTTGTGGCTGTATAACTCCAGTTTCTGCTTCCACCTTCACCAGACTTTCTCCGTATCTGGTCTTCTTCTGACTCTTGTAATAACCCTTGCCATTTGATTTAGGGCCTGCCCAGATAATCCGGGATGATCTCATCACAAGATCCTTGCTTAAATTACATCTGCAAAGATCCTTTTCTAATAAAGTCATGCTCACTGGTTCGGAGGGTTAAGACAGGGACATATCTTTTGAGGGCGCCATTAAACCCAATGTACTTCCTGTCTGGTCTTTGACTTGAGCTCTTGTTCTTGACTCTAAGGGAAGCTTAGAATTCCAAGCTATTGTGCTTGGAATTAAGGGAGACTTATTCTTGGGGGATCTCCCAGGCCTTTCTACCTGAACCGCTCAGCAACTGCCCAGATCTTCCCCAGTTCTTCCTCTTGTCCACGTCGGGTCCCAGCAAGGCTCTTTCACCCTCAAGTTCAGACAAGAAGTGGGGTTAAGCCTTGGATGTCAAAACAAAACACTGCTATTGTTCCCAAGCGTGGAAACATGCTCTCTCTCCTTTCTCCCTCTCCCCCTGTCCCCCATCTCTCTGTCTCTCCTCCACTCTAAGCCCTTGTGTCTCTCTCATGCCTCATCACAGAAAACATTCCTATTTCTTATCATCAAGCAGAAATATGCAAGAATATTATATTGGAAGGGGTGGGGTGGGGAGGGCAGTCACACAAGTGTGAAGAGGGGCAACCAGAAACCAAACCCTATCAGAGTATAGCAAATTTAGTTCTGTACCATCTGGGTATTTAGATTTCTGAGAGCCTGTTGGGCACCTGAGTCAGGGGCATCCTCTGAACACTACTTAAGATTGTGACACGTGGATAAACATCCTAAGAGTGCTCGCAAGATACCAGGAAACCAAGCAGGAGGTTGATTTTTGGCAGGAATAGAACAGTGAGAAAGTCATTCCAGGGGGCTTTTTCAGGGCCTGGTCAGTGGGTGAGATTGGCTAGTGCCTGGCTTCCCAGAGAAGGGGGGTCAAAGAGCTGGAGAGGCAGGTGGGGTGGCAGGGGCAGTTGGTCTGAGCGCCACAGAGGGAGGTCGGGGAGGGAGGCTGAAATAGTCACAAAGTGATGGCATTAGTTTCTTTTCTGTTAAGTTTTTCCTTTAAAAAGTTTTTTGTTGTTGTTGGTGGTGTTGTTTTTATTTGTATTGTGTATGATGTAGCGACTTTAAGCTGGCTCATTGACAGTAACCAGGTAGTATTATGTTAAGTTTGACAAAGGGTTTTTAGGTATATAATTTTTTTAACCTTGTTTTTTAAAAGTACATTTTATATCATTTTCTTGTAGAAAAGAGAAAAATGTCACATTCAGAGCAGATGTGAGAGAGACAGCTGTGGGACGCAAGCTGTGTTTTCTCCTTGCTTCAGCAAGTGCGTCTGATTTCCGTGGAGGATGGGAGAAGGTAAGACTGGGGAAGGGACCACTCTGCTCTGCTGGGAAAACGGAGCCACAACTTTGCGACAGGAAGCCTCAGACTTGCAGAACTGGGCACAAGCTGGTGTGAGGGGGCTATCAAGAACAGTATGAGAGAAAGTTTAATGTTTGTTTTAAACCAGCATAAACCCTACCTTTATTCAACAAACGTCTTTAGCTATTTAGGCATCATTGTTCGATTAATGTGATGGCAAAGGCAGAAACTATTTAAAAGTAGAACCAGTCAGAAATGCATGTGTGGAGCCTGAGTTATCTCCTGAAGCTCTGTTGGGACATGGATTCTTGTCTCCATGTCTCTGGTGTGGAGGGAACTGTGACAAGGTGACAATTTGGCTTTCAGGGTGAGAGATGACTAAAAAGTCTGGTCTGTGGCCTTGGGTTTGTCTTTGGAATAGAAATAGAAGATTCAGGAGATGGCAAGCTGAGTTCGCAGCTGACTGCCAGGAGGTGAAGATTACTTTATAGTTTCTTTCTCTAATAAGGTGACATACCACTATGTTAAAGAAATGGAAGTGAGGGGAGGTGGCATCTTGGCTCCAGCATATTTAATTTATATTGTCCATGATACAGAATTTCCCTCCAAACCCAGGGCAGTGTAGCATTGTACTGAGAACTCACCCAAGTCAGCCACTTGGTAACACTTGGACTGACAGTCGTGGGAGCTGGTGACAAATCCTAGTTCTGAGAGCAGAACCACGCCACAGTTCTCTGGGTGTTGCCCTTTTTCTGTTTTTATAGGAAGCCGAGGTAATGCTCATTAACATCCATGTCTGCATCTGATTTTTAGTCAATGTTTACCTGCTACCAGTGCTATACATGCTGGGCCACAAGGTTCTCCACAGGTTTACATTAAAATATTATTGATGTAATATAGGATTTTTATGGGGACTTGCTGCATCAAATCACAAGAGTGTCATTATTCCTATGAGACACTTTTACCTTTATACTTGGCCAGTCTTAAGTTATACAATCAATTTTCTTTGTATCATTTATTTTTCAATATTTACATTTATATAATATTTTGATTTAAAATACAGCATGGCATACTATGTCACTATTTTTTCTAATGATACAATTTTAGGGGAAATTGTAGGGGAAAATTGTATCATTAAAAAAAGGCTAATGTCACACCCCTTCCTTTCCTCTTGAGCTTCGGTGATGTGCACATAGACTTTCAATACAGTGGTGTTTACTTTGTGCAAAGCTTTAAAAAAAGAAATTCAAATATATATTCATGCACTGGCTACTTTTAACAGGTCTGCAGCATTTGATTATATTAACATGCAACATAATATTCCTTCTACTGTGGAATATACAATTGATGTACTATATCCATCTTTTATGATCAATATTGATATGTTATGAATTAGTGATTTCAATGAAAAAGTAGAGAGAAATAAAATATTTCAGGTATCCAATTCTCTATTTCCCTCTGATTATAATGCCCAGTCCTAGGGTATTTTTAGCATTGACAATGCATTCACTGTGGAAAACGCCACATATCAGGTTTCCTGAAGTCATTTACATGAATGACATCACGGAATTTTGACCTCACTCAATGGATTTTAAAAGTGTATTTTCTAGTTTCAATGTGGCACCTGCGCCAGAGTCGTACAAGTGCCTGGCTGCTCTAACATTCTTTATTCCTCATCTCTTTCTTCGACTCCTTCATTTTTTCCTCCTCCCACTCCCCTGAGAAGTCCCAGAGTCACGTGAGCTAAGGGTTTGCTGGGCATTTGCTATGTTCAGGTTGTATCCACTTAACTACACACAAATTCATTTATCTTCCATTTTCCCATAATAAATTCCAGTCAAATTCAATAAATTACTGAAATGGTTGTGTTTACAAGCATAATTATTCCCTCCAACTTTGTTGCGACATTCTGTCCTATGCACAATAGTTCTCATTCTTTCTACATAAGAATCACTTTTGAATTCATAAGACTCCGACTGCCAATAGTTTCGGTTCATTTTTGTAAGAAGGGAGCCTTATCATTTAGAGTGGATTTTCTTGGTGGAGAATTTCTATCGCAAGAGCAACATACCCTATTTTGTGTTCTGTCCCACTGCATATAGTCATGACCTCCCTCTATATCTCCTTCCCTTTTCATTTCTTGTCACAAAGCTTACTTTTACTATTTTTCTTTTTACATAGCTTAAAGATGGCCCTTTAGCTGAAATGTCACCTTTAATCTCATGTCTCTACTATGAACATTATTAATCATATCTTTTGAATTATTTTTAAGTATACAATAGAAGAACAACAGGAATCAGTGTCCCACAATCTGTTTCTTTCTATCACTTATAGCCACACTACCCTAAGCTGTCTTGCAGCCTGTAGTATGAAATAATTCATCTTTCTATAAGAGTCAAAAAAAAGTCAACTGTAATCAGAGCAGTGTAAAATGGGATACATTCAACACACTTTTAAATAAATTCTACAAAATCAAGTTATTTAATTTACACTTTGGAATGCCCATTTCTGTCAGGAAAATATGATATTCTTAGCAAGCAGTTGTTACCGAGGCAAAATCAAGAGATTGCTGTGTTAATTTCAGCGCTTCAAAGGTAACAAAAAGACTGTCCACAATGAACACTTAATTACATCTTCTCTCTTTTCAGTATTCACCTGGCAGGGCTTTCTTCGAAACAATAATAAAGGGGAAAACACTGCAGACAGAAGAAAAAAAAAATATTGTCTTTCAATTGATTGAGTCTTCCATAGGTCGTATCTCCAAATCATAGGCAAAAGTGGGGGAAAGGATGAATTTAGCAAGCATTTTGTCAACTGCATTCAATCAGAATAGAAACATCAAATACATACCTGGCGGAAGAGGGAGATATTTAAAGGGACAAAAGATAGTGGTCATGAATATGCATTTGCTGCACACTTAAAGCTTGATTTTCACTGTGGGCTGACAAATTGGCGCCCCCAGGTGTGATGGAATAGCCTGCTGTTCTTTATTCCAGAATAAGTGCAGGCCAACATTTTGTTTCTTGCTGCTTGGCACATGTCTGTCCCTGAGAATACTAAATCAGGAACTCACCAGATTGTGTGGCACCACTGGTCAGCATGAACAAAAGACGAATCAGAGCTCACAGATTTACATAGGCTTCCCCTTCCCCCACCCAATTTGGGTTAATATGGCTTGTTATATTTTTAAAAAGAACATACAATTAATCCAAGATCCTTATCTTAAGTAAGCTCAAGCCTAAGGACAGTCTCATGGAATAGATTTTAAGTTGTAAAAGTTGTTTGTTTATTTATTTTATAGGGAGGTCAAAAGGGAAATTAGTGTTTACTGGGTATACAGTTTCAGTCTGGCAATACAAAAGCATTCTAGAGGTATGTTACCCAAGGGCACCTGGTGTCTATTTAGCACAGGCCTGTGACTCACAAGCATGTATTTAAATGTTGGTCCACAAACCACCTTCAGCTGTTTTACTGCCAATATTTTTTAATATTTCATAATCAGGTAGATTTGAAACACCTGGAAGCAGATGTTTATTACATGGGATTGATCGCTGTGAAGGCAGCACATGTGTCTTTTATCACATGCAGGATTAGGCCTCTCACAGGCCCATTTGTTGATCAGTTGGTCTGTGTTTGACTGATGCTAACTCCCTATCAGCTGTACTAAGAGGACAGGGACTAAGCTTTCTCCCACTTGTGCCAGAGTGTGGATCAGTACTCACACATAATAGCAGTTCTGTGAATCTAAACCAAGTCATCTGATAGATCCAGTTACAGTAAATGTCAGTCTAAGAATATGGATTGGTGGGGGGGCGCTGGGGGAGGATTGTTGATTATATTTTAAACAAAATTTCCAGTGACTGGGGAAATAACTTCAGTACTAGACTTTTTGAGAAGTATAGAAGTGATAATCTTTGTTTTAATTTAGTTACATGAAGTATTTTCTTTCATTATATCAATTATTTCTCATTTAAAAATCATTTATAAATTAAAATGCTTCCATTGTTTACTTTTTTCTTTTTGGTTATAGACATAATAATCAGAGAAACCAGGTAAATATTCTAAAGCTTTAAATTTTTCAGGTGACTCTGGCTAAGATCAATTTGAGTTTTATTTAAACAGTATATTTCATCTAGCTTACATTAGTCATAAAAAGTAAGTTGACATGTATTAAAGGCTTCAAGGTGAAAATCAAAAATTGCAAACAATTAGAAGAAGACAAAATGGAATATTTTTGTTATCACTAGTCATAAAAAGGAAGTTGACATGTATTAAAGCCTTCAAGGTGAAAAGCAAAAATTGCAAACAATTAGAAGACAAAATGGAATATTTTTGTTATTTAAGAGTGGGAAAAATTTCTTTTTTTTTTATTAAGTCATATATACATAGATCGTGAATACATTTATGCCTTTGTGGAATTCAATGTGCTGAGTATTTGTACAAATTGGAGTGTTTACATCCTACTAATTAACATAGCTTTCATCTCTTTTACTTAATCACAGTGTTAAGATATTTGTGTTCAATACTTTTTTTTTTGCAGTTTTTGGTCGGGGCTGGGTTTGAACCTGCCACCTCCGGCATATGGGGCTGGTGCCTTACTCCATTAAGCCACAGGCGCCACCCTGTGTTCAATACTTGATAGATTTGACTTGTATTCTTGCAATATGCTCCATAGGTGTGGTCCCACCATTAAACCTCCCTCTATACAGCCTCCCCACTCCCTTCCCATTCCCCTCCCCTTCCCTCCTTCATCCTGGGCTATAGTTGTGATTCATCTTTCATATGAAAGTGTGATTATAAATTGGTTTCATAGTAGTACTAAGTACATTGGATATTTTTTTTTCCATTCATGAGATACTTTACTAAGAAGAAAGAATATTTTCCAGCTCTATCCATGTAAACATAAAAGAGGTAAAGTCTCCATCTTTTTTAAGGCTGCATAGTATTCCTTGGTATACATATACAATAGTTTATTAATCCATTCATGTTGATGGGCATTTGGGCTTCTTCCATGACTTGGAAATTATGAACTGAGCTGCAATGAACAATCTGATGCAAATATCTTTGTTTTCAAGTGATTTTGGTCTTTTGGATATATACCTAGTAGAGGAATTGCAGGATCAAACGGCAGGTCTACATTTAGATCCCTGAGTGTTCTCTGAACTTCTTTCCAAGAGGAATGTACTAGCTTGCATTCCCACCAACAGGGTAGAAGTGTTCCCTTTTCTCTACATCCACGCCAATATCTGTAGTTTTGGGATTTTGTGATGTGGGCTACTCTTACCGGAGTTAGATGATATCTCAAAGTGGTTTTGCTTTGCTTTTCTCTGATGATTAAAGATGATGAGCATTTGTTCATATGCATGTAGACCATGCACCTGTCTTCTTCAGAGAAGCTTCTGTTCATGTCTCTTGCCCACAATGAAATGGGATCACTTGTTCTTTTCTTATTAATAAGTTCTCTGTGGATTCTTGTTATTAGACCTTTGTCAGAAATGGGAGAAATCCTCTCCCATTCTGAGGGCTGTCTACTTGATTTACTTATTGTGTTCGTGGCAGTGCAGAAGCTTTTTAGTTTGTCCAGATCCCAGTAATGTATTTTTGATGTTGCTTCAATTGCCCCAGGGGGGGTCCTCTTCATAAAGTATTCTCTCAGGCAAATTTTTTCAAGTGTTTTCCCTGCACTCTCTCCAAGAATTTTTATAGTTTCATGTCTTAAGTTTAAGTCCTTTAACCAGTGAGAGTCAATTTTTGTTAGAGGAGAAAGGTGTGGGTCCAATTTCAGTCTTATACAAGTTGCCAGTCAATTCACCCAGTACTATTTGTTAAATAAGGAATCTTTCCCCCAATTTATATTTTTGATAGGCTTATCAAAGATCAAATGATGATAAGCGTCTGGGTTCATCTCTTGGTTTTCAATTCTGTTCCATACATCTACCTCTCTATTTTTGTGCCAGTACCATGCTGTTTTGATCACTACAGATTTATAGTATAGTTTGAAGTCTGGCAGCATGATTCCTCCTGATTTGTTTTTATTTCTGAGTAATGTCTTGGCTATTCGAGGTTTTTTCTGTTTTCATATAAAACAAAATACTATTTTTTCCAGATCTTTAAAGTATGAAAGAGGTGCTTTAATAGGGATTGCATTAAATCTGTAGATTGCTTTGGGTAGTATAGACATTTTAACAATGTTGATTTTTCCCAGACATGAGCATGGTATATTTCTCAATTTGTTAATATCTTCAGCTATTTCTTTTCTCAGAGTTTCATAATTCTCTTTATAGAGATCTTTCACATCCTGTGTTAGGTACACTGACAGATATTTCATTTTCCTTGGCACTATTGTAAAGGGAATGGAGTCCTTGACTGTTTTTTCACCTTAACTATTGTTGGTATATATAAAGACTACAGATTTGTGAATATTGATTTTGTATTCTGAGATGCTGCTGTATTCCTTGATCACTTCTAGGAGTTTTGTAGTGGAGTCCCTGGGGTTTTCCAGATACACAATCATATCATCTGTGAGGAGTCATAGTTTGATCTCTTCTGATCCTATTTGGATACCCTTGATCGCCTTTTCTTGTCTGATTGTGATGGCTAAGACTTCCATTACAATGTTAAAAAGCAGTGGAGAAAATGTGCAACTTTGCCTGGTTCCTGAGCTGAGTGGAAACGATTTCAATTTTACTCCATTCAATACAATATTGGCTGTGGGTTTGCTGTAGATGGCTTCTATCAGTTTAAGAAATGGTCCTTCTATACCTATTTTCTAAAGTGTTTTGATCAAGAAAGGATGCTGGTTATTATCAAAAGCTTTTTCTGCATCAATTGAGAGAATCAGATGGTCTTGTTTTTGTTTTGTTTATGTGATGTATTATATTTATAGATTTATGTATATTGAACCATGCTTGGGACCCTGGGATGAAACCCACCCGGTCATGATGTATAATTTGTTTGATGTGTTGCTGGATTCTGTTTGCTAAGATCTTATTGAATATCTTTGAATCAATATCCATTAGAGATATTGGTCTATAATTTTCTTTTCTTGTTGGGTCTTTTCCTGGTTTGGGTATGAGGGTGATATTTGCGTCATAGAATGTGTTGAGAAGTATTTCTTCTTTTTCTGTTTTAGAAAAGGTTAAGTAATATTGGTACTAATTCCTCTTTAAAGGTTTGGTAGAATTCTGATGTGAAGCCATCTGGTTCTGGGCTTTTCTTTTTGGGGAGATTTCTTATAGTTGATGCTATTTCAGAACTTGATTTAGATTTGTTCAACATTTCCACTTCTTTCTGGGTTAAGTCTAGGAAGGTGGCATGTTTCCAAGTATTGGTCCATTTCCCTCAGATTATCATACTTCTGAGAATAGAGTTTTTGTAATATTCACTAAGGATTTTTTGAATTTCTGAGGAGTCTGTTGTTATTTGGCCTTTATCATTTCTGATTGATGAAATTAGGGATTTACTCTTTTACTTCTGGTTAGGTTAGCCAAAGGTTTATGTATTTTATTGACCTTTTCAAAAAACCAACTTTTGATTGATCTGTTGTATAATTTTCTTGTTTTCAGTTTCATTTAATTCTGCTCTAATATTGGTTATTTCTTTTCTTCTGCTGGGTTTAGGGTTGGAATGTTCTTCCTTTTCAAGTTGCTTGAGATGTCCCATTAAATTGTTCACTTCCTCTCTTTCCATTCTTTGGAGAAAGGCTTGCAACCCTATAAATTTCCCTCTGAGGACTGCCTTTGCAGTATGCCAGAGGTTCTGTTAATTCATGTCTTCATTGTCGTTTTGTTCCAAAAATTTGGTAATTTCCTTTTTAATCTCATCCATGACCCAGCTATAATTCAGCATGAGGTTATTTAGTTTCTATGGTTTTGTATGAGTATGCAGATTCCTGTTACTGAGCTCAACTTTTATTCCATGATGGTCCAAGAAAATAAAACGAATAATTTCTATTCTTTTAAATTTGCTGAGATTAGACTTGTGATGTGAGATGTGATCAATTTTGGAGGATGTCCTATGAGCTGATGAGAAGAATGTGTATTCGTTTTGTTAGGATGAAATGTTCTGTAGGTGTCTGTTAAATCCAATTGTTGAATGATTAAGTTTAAGTCTAAAATTTATTTGCTTAGTTTCTCATTGGAGGATCTATCCAATACTGCCAAAGGAGTCTTAAAATCTCTGACTATTATAATGCTGGAGGAAATCAAGTTGCTCATGTCTGTTAGAGTCTTTCTTATAAATTGAGGCACATTCTGGTTGGGTGCATAAATGTTAATAATTGAAATCTCATCATGTTGAGTGTTGCTCTTAACAAATATAAAGTGCTCATCCTTATCTTTCCTTACTTTTGTTGCTTTAAAGCCTATTGTATCTGCGAATAGAATTGCAACACCTGCTTTTTTCTGATTTCCATTTGCCTGAATTATAGATGAACATCCCTTCATCCTGAGTCTATATTTATCTTTTAAGGTAAGATGAAATTCTTGTATACAGCAGATATCTGGCTTGAGTTTTTGTATTCAGTTAGCCAACCTGTGCCTCTTTAGAGGACAATTTAAGCAAATCACATTAATTGAGAGTATTGATACGCCTGGTAGTATTTTGGGTATCAAGTTTTACAAAGTCCAGTGACATTTTTAATCCTTTCACCACTGTTGAAGTTGGAGTTTGATCAAAAGTTTCTGAGTGAGTTTACTTTGGTGGTGGAGGATTGTGCTGTTCATTATGGAGGATAGGTCTGAGAATATCCTGGAGAGCTGGTTTAGTTATGGCAAATTTCTTCAACATGTGAATGTCATTAAAGTATTTAATTTCTCCATCATAAATGAAACTCAGTTTAGCTGGATACAGGATCCTGGGCTGAAAGTTATTTTGTTTAAGGAGATTAAAGGTCAATGACCACCCTTTTCTAGCTTGAAAAGTTTCAGCAGAGAGATCTGCAGTCATTCTAATATCCTCCCCCTGTAGGTTATAGTTTTCTTATGTCTGGCTGCTTGCAGAATTTTCTCCCTCATGTTAACTTTGGCAAAGTTAACTATATAGTGTGTCTAGGAGATGTTTTATTTGGATTGAGTCATGCTGTGGTTCTGAAACTGTCTGCTATCTGGATCTGGATTTCAGAATCTCATACCATGTTTGGGAAGTTCTCCTCTATTTTCTCTTGGAGTAGATCATTTGGGCCTTTTGAAACAACCTCTTCTTTAGGGATTCCTATAAGGTGAATGTTTGCTCTTCTGGAGTGGTCCCACAATTCTCTGAGGGAGTGGTCCATTTTGCTCTTTACTTCTCATCCTCTTTGAGCATTTGGGAGCATTCAAAAGCTTTGTCTTCCATGTCAGAGATCCTTTCTTCTGCCTGCTCCATTCTGTTTCTGAGGGATTCTACTGTATTTCTCCGATCTTTGAGGGCTGCAAGTTCTTGCCTCAATGTGTCAAAATCTTTGGTGATTGTCTTTGAATTCATTGAATTCTTGAGACAACTTTTGAATTACTCCTTGAAATTCTAATTCTATCTTTACCTCCATCCTGTTGATCTTATTTGCAATCCAAATTCTAAACTGGATTTCTGACATCTCAGCCATTTGTTTATGAATGGGATCATCTGGTGCGTCTGTTTTGTTATTTCTTGGGGGAGTTGATCTACTCTGATTATTCATGTTGCCAGAGTTTTTCCACTGATTACACCCCATGAGTATTTTTCATCATTTGGCTAGATGGGCAGGTAAGGTGAGATTGGATTGAGGGCTCCTAGAGTTGTGGTTAACCAGCCCTTTGCCAAGGATTTGGGACTGGTGACTGTAGCATTTTCCCCTACAGCTTTGCAAAGGACCTGTACAGTATTACGGTCTGAGGTTCTGGGGATATGCTTGGTGTGGTGGGGTTACGTGGCTCTGTCTTATATTCATCTGGTCTTTGTCCCATCCTAGTGGATCAGTGACTCTGGGTTGAAGTCTCAGCTGTAGAGAAATACAAGCAACTAAGACATCCTGCCCCCCCCGGGCAACACCTGGAAGAAGAAAATCAACTCTTACCATTGCCACACAAGCAGGGTACCACCCGAGAGGGTCCTTGGGTGATTGAAGTTCCAAATCAATTGACCCAGTCTGTACCAACTCTCAAGTGGCAGAGTTCAAAAGGTCTCTAGCAACTAGATAGCAGAGATCAACTGGCTGCTCAAATATGGTTTGCTCGGATGCTCTGTGGATTCAGAAAGGCCTTCCCAGTAGCAGAGTTGAACCAGGGAGCTGGTATCTCCTTCCCTGCCTTGCTCCTCTTTCATGTCCAGTCACTGGTAACCCCATGGGACTGTGGTCCTGCTCCCTCCAATAAGCAGATGTGCCAGGGCTTTGCACTTGCCAGTGTCAAAGGAAAGTCAATGCCCCCTTGGCCTCTGACACCTGCCAACTGGGGGAGCTGAGGCCTGTCCACCTCAGGTACTCAATGGTAACTAGGGAGTGTTCCACCTGAGCTCAGTCCGAACCTGAGGATAACAAGTCAGCAAATGATTTTCTCCCTCAGCCACCATGCCTTTGCCCCAGCTGCTCTGCAGCACTGGTATCCCTTTAGGGCAAGGTCTGGCTTCCTCTGGCAGTCCTCAGAGTTGGGGAGTTGTCTTTCTAAGATTAGACTCCAGCAGGATCGCTCTACTGTTGCTGAATCTTCATGGGAGGGGTACCTGCACAGCTCCCAGGCAGTTCCCACAGTCATGGAGGTGGCTGTGGCAGACGCTCTAGGAGCGCGGGGTGCATGGCTCCAGCAGCAGGGCAGGTGCACAGCGCTCGGTTCTGGCAGGGTGGAGGGTGGGGTGTGTGGCAGCTCTGGTAGGGTGGAGCAGGTGGCATATGGCTCTGGCTGGGCTGGGTGCACAGCAAGCAGCACTGGTAGAGTGGGGTGTGTGGTGGCTCCAGCAAGGTGGGGGTGCGGCTAGCAAACCTCCTCCTGCAGCTGGTTTGCACTTTTGCAGAGCCAAACCCAACAGTATCCCCGACTTTGTCTGTAGTACTGCTGGGCTCACTGTTACGGTGCAGCTTTTCTACCACGGCCCTTGCAGTGCCTGGACTTGGCAATGAACCACAGACATTCCAGTCTCTGCAGGGGTTAGGCTTCTGGACCATCAGGCGAGGGGGTAAGGGTGGACTGGAAGTTCAAAATGACAGGGAAAACATTAGTTCAACTTTCATGCCTGGCAAGAGAGTGCCCAGGGTCACAGCAGGGTCCCTGTGGAGAAGTTGTCTCCACTTCCTGCAACTCTCTCCTGTGAGGTGAGACAAGAGGTCCTTAGTTCACCACTCGCCTGTAGAAAACCTACAGTGAGCGGGGAAAAAAAACAACAAAACAACTCTCTTGTGGGAGGGGACAGACACTTTTCCTTTGGGAACAGTTTTGTACCTGAAATTTGCTTTCAGAGTCGCAGCTTGCCTCAGCAGAGGTGATGTGCAGTTATCACCCTTCTCTCTCAGCTCGGCTCCCAGTCTTCAGCTTTATTGGGTACTTTCTGGTCATTATCCTTCCCTCTGGATGGGAGCTTCTGTTGAAAGCTGGCTCCAGTTGGCCATGTTGCCCCTCCCCCCCTTTTTTGAGACAGAGTCTCATTATGTCACCCTCAGTAGAGTGCCGTGGGATCACAGCTCACAGTAACCTTAAAATCTTGGGCTTAAGTGATTCTCTTGCCTGAGCCTCCCAAGTAGCTGGGACTACAGGTGCCTGCCACAATGCCCAGCTGTTCTTTTTTTTCGTAGTTGCCATTGTTGTTTGGCAGGCCAAGGCTGGGTTCGAACCTACCAGCTCTGGTGTATGTGGCTGGCGCCCTACCTGCCAAGGTACAGGTGCTGAGCTGGAAAAGAATTTCTTAAGCATGAGTTCAAAATAAAGTATCAGTGAAAAACTGAGCGTTTTGACCTAATTTGATCATTCCACAATATGAACATGTATTGAGGTATGACATTGCACCCTCTAAATACGTAGTATAGTAGTACTGCCTTATTTAATGTCTTGTTTTCTGTGGTTTCAGTCGCCCAAGGTCACCACAGTCCAAAATACTCAGAATTTTTTGAGAATGGGAGAGAGCACACATGTTCAAGGGAGCACATTCACAGACTTTATTACAGTACATTGCTATAACTGTTCTATTTTATTATATGTTATCATTGTTAATCTCTTACTGTGCCTAACTTATACGTTGGACTTTATCATAGGTGTGGATACATGCATAGAAAACATGGTAGCATATGCAGGGGTCAGTACTAACCATGGTTTCAGGCATCCACTGGGGGTCTTGGAGCATATTTCCCAGGACGAAGGGAGGACTATTGCATATATAATTATTATTTGTCAAATAAAAATTTAAAAAAATGTATCAAAAGACATCACAGACAAATTAAAATAACAGAATACTGCCCGAGAGTATTTGCAACATATAGTCAGGAGATTAATATCCAGAATATGCACATATACCAATCCAACAAATGAATTTTAAAAAGACAAACTATTTTTAGAAAAATAGATAAAACAAATGATTAGGTCACAAGAAGGATGGCAACAGTCATATAAAAAAAGACACTCCATTATTAATAATTATGGAACTGCAAAAATGCAAGTTAAGGCATATTTATACCATTTCACTCATAACATTATCAAAATCTTAAGTGTCAAACAGTATTAAGATAGTGAGAATGTAAGAACATGGGAATTCACAACCACTACACTTGGGAGTGTAAGCCAGTTTGCCTATAGAGCAGGGGTCTGCAAATTTTTTTTAAAGATCTAGGCAGTAAATATTTTAGACTTTCAGGTCCATAGGGTAACATGTAGGATATTATGTGGTTATTTACTTACATAGTCATTTAAAAAAATATGAACCATTTTTAGCTCACAGGCTGTACAGGCACAGGTGATAGACCAGATTTGGTATCTGGGCACAAAGACCTCTTGTGTAGAGTGATTTCAATGGTATGCAAGATCTGGGCACTCGATTTTCTAGCATATTACCTAGAGAAACTCTCACACAAGTGGACACAATGTATAAATGTATTATAACTTTATAAAAATAAAAGCCTTGGAAAACAGTCTAAAAATCCACCAGGAAGGGAACTGATAAACAAATACAGCATATTCCATTAGTGGACAATTCTATTAGTGTAACAATGACCAAATTAGCTTCATGCATATTACGATAAAAAGATCTGGCTCGGTGCCCATAGCTCAGTGGTTAGGGCGCCGGCACATGAACTGGGGTTGGTGGGTTTGAACCCAGCCCAGGCCTGCTAAAGACAAAAAGATTTCAGAAATAATATTTGGTAAAAAACTTAACTGCAGAATATTTGTAGAGTCTGATACCATTTATTCTGAAAATTGCTTCTACCAGTGATTGGTAAGGAGGGAAAACACATGACTATAAATACATTAGACTCTCCAGAGCTGACTCTTCAGACCTCCTTAAGTTGACCTCACTTTTATAGACTGGACATGCACCACATATACGTATCAGTACAGTGGGCCCTTTCTTTATGTTGACCACCTCTGTATGTTGACGAATTTGTTACAGTGCTTTGGGCAGTCAGCTTACAGAGATGCTACTGTAATTTGTCCTCAGCATGGAGTCTGGACAGTATAGGGAAAGAAGTGTTTGGCCATTCTTGGGGGAGAGGATGGCCACCAGTTCACATGTTTTTCAAACTAATAAAAACATAGTATTAATCTCCAACATTTGTGGCTTAAAATGTACTTAGATGATAACCTATATACAGGGTGTCCCAAAGTTGCCCTAAGGCTGTCGTATATAGGGAATGTAGGAAACGGTAGCTAAATGTACCTTTACAAAATATGCATTACACAATTTTACAAAATATGTACAAATTATTCACTGTCTTGGCCATCTCTTTGTAAAATTGTGTAATGCATATTTTGTAAATAAAGGTACATTTTAGTCCATTTTTCCTATGTGTAGCAAATTTTGAGATACCCTATATTTTTAATGGATGCATATATGTGGGGGAACCTCTGCATTTGGTTGATTTTATGAATCACATTTAATGTCACATTCTAAAAACTCTGCAACAGGGATGTACCTTATCATCCATGTGTATAGCTCATTTGCGTTTTTCTTAGTGTTTTGCAAACTGAGTCTTCTTAGAAGTGATAATATGTTAAATTTAGTAAAAATTGATTTAAAAACTGGAAAATAAATTTATACTGAAGTTATCATAGTCATTACCCAATAGAAGGGAGGAGATAAGGGAGAGGGGTATTGGTCCAGGTAGCTGCATACATGATCCTTTCACCGATAACAATACTCTACTTCTAGAAATTAAAATCATCCGAACTAATCTAATGAAATTTTAAAATGTATTAGTATATAGCTTTAACTGCTCACATCTTCTTATTTAAACATAAAGTCATTTTTGGTAATAGCTACAATCATACTCTTAATTGCAACTAAACATCCTGAAAAATACGAGATTAACACACATACACACAACAACTTTGGAAACTGTCTGTCCATGATAATCCCCACTGCCAGATATAACAAAACATAGAGCTCAGAGAAGTTTCCTGCTACTTCCAAAGTCACATATCTAGTCAGCAGCAGAGCTAGGAACTGAATCTAGATCTCTGGACCCCAGTTTCTTACTCTGGAACCACACGTCACATTTACCAAACCGTTCTCATTGACATATATGTAGACTTTTCAATTATCAATTGTTTTACAGTTAACTGAGCAAATATTTTCAATTTTTAAGTTTTAACTTAGAACCACTTTTTGAAAAATCACAATAAAAAAATTATAATAGGCATTTTGGACAGATACTTAAATCATTAGACTGAAGGAGAGGAATTAGATATGGGTTTTCAAGTTGTGCTTTATGGGTTCCTAATCTCAGGTGAACCTTAGGAGTCCAGGCATGTGCTTAAGTGTTGTACGATCAGTGCCATATTTTTAGCCCATAAAGATGATTTAGACTGTCCAAGAAGGGTACGTACCAGTTCTAATATTTTATTTCATACTATTAGTGATTGCAGTAGAATTTCACTTAGAAAAATATTACTTTACTATGTAATTTACTAGGCTAGATAGCCTTTTTCTTCCAGGTTTCATACTTTGTGCCTCTGACTTATGAATCAAACCTATTTTTGATTGCAAAAAATCTGTATAATGGGGGCAGCAAACAATTATATCGTTTTATTAGGAAAATAATTATATTGATTTGATTACAGGAAAATAATTAGATTGATATTCCATTATATAGATGATTTTAATTAAATCTATCTTGTATTTAATCCACAATCAATAATCTCTAAGTTATTCCATGGTTTTAGAGTGACTTGAACACACAGTACGTGCCTAACAAACATTTGTTGAATTCATGAGTGAATGAAGTGGATGGATGGATGGGTGGTGGAGGGATGGGTGGTGGAGGGAGGGATGGATGACACAGACTTAAAGGTCTTGGAAGGAAAGAAGCAACATCCTCAGGGCTAAGTTGTACAAACATCGACATGACCAGACTCAGCTCTGAAAGCCAGGCCCCCTTTCTACCACCCAAAACTCATTCCTTTTGTGAATATTTCAAAAGTCAACTCCAAGTAAAAAATGCCAAAATTATTTCTGTGTAGTTCTACTATTTGAACCCATGACTGTATACCTCGTAACAATGTATCCTCATAAACATTTTGATGGACATGTCTTAGTTTTGAAACCCTTTGCCTATAGTAAACACAACTGCTAAGTTAACATGTCTGGTTTCTCAAGTACTTATCGAAGTGCATATTTTTAGAATATGTGCAGATATTTACAATTGAAGGTGACCTTACAGAGAATTTGTAATTTTCCTTGGTTTAGTGACTCCTGGGAAGAGGTTTGACTTGAAGAAAAAACAGATTTAGTGAAATCTTTAAACTTCATCATCTAGGGAAGCAGCAATAAACAGCAGCAAGATTATTGACCAAAGCCTGACCAGACGGACCTGGGAACACTGCAGCCTGAACACTGACACTCTATGTGGCATCAGGAAAACCATTAAACTCTTCTAAGCCTCAGTTTCATCATCTGTTAGTTGGGAATATTACCGAACTTGTTTGTTGCAAAGAATATGAATAATATTGTGAAACATTTTGCCAATCAGTAAATAGTAGCAGCTGATTTTATTTCATGTTTTCCTGATACACCAAAACATTTGAGAGCTGAACATGGAACTTTTAACATAATATTAGAGTTTATATTTGTTTCTTAAATATGAAAACAGTCTTTATATGGGGATGTGCATTTGGTATTAGAAAGACTCAAGAGTTACATCCCTTAGTATGTCATAGGCTACATTTTGCAACTTTTTTCTTTGTTTTTAATATAAATACATTAAAGAGAAAAATCTGCTTGTGTGATAGAAGTCCGTTTTACCCAGACTTTAGCATTCAGTTTTCAATGTGCTTTTACAATATTCGCATCCATGTGCTTTATTTTCTCCCCCCCTCTTTTTTTATTTTTCAGTTCCATGCAGCACAAAAACAGTGTTGATTTGTAATTAACTGACTGTGCCCTGAGGTCTCCAGTTTCTGTCTTCAGTTTAATTACAGCTGTGAGGAGGATGTGGGGAAATTGAAGAGTGTCTCTCCAGGATAAAAAAACAAAAAACAAAAAAACAGTGTAGTTCCGGTTTGATTCTGAGATCACCCAGGTGTGGATGTTTAGGGGCAGTTAAATCAGTATGTAAATGTGAGATTTTCATTTTGCATTGTCTAATTTTCCCTCTCGCAAAAAAACTTGTCCCTTTTAAGACCAATATTAAAAAAAACTCAAACTCTTCTAAGGGACGTAAAATAAGACAGTAGTAGATGAACAGACATTGATCTTTGCTGGAGATACTTAGCTCCATAATACACAGCTAGAAAGGAAATTCATTGCTTCAATCTTATGGAATTATTTAACTATACTCATCAAAACTTTTAATTTTATACCTCCCTCCAATGGAACTGATGGGATAAGTGCTGAAAAAATGCAGGTACAATTGTTTACCTCTGCATTGGAAAAAAAACGAAATGCAGATTGTTATTTTTATATGATACATTCATATGATAAAATATTAAAGTTCTTTTAAATTATGACATAGTTCAAAAAAAAAAAAAAAAAACTTGTCCCTGAGGGAGACAACTTCTAACTGTATAAATCAAACGGTTCATTGATTTGTGGAAATTGAGAATGAAAGGGATCCCAGCCAACTGGACCACCCTGCACTTGTCCTTGGGCTCTCATTTTGAAATTGACAATAAGCCAAATATCTTCTAAGGCTCATCTCATTATGAATTCCAAGACATAATTGAAAAGAAATGCTAAACTCACCAGAGTGGCAAAGAGATGATAGAGAATGAAATAGATGGCAACCACAGGTGCCCACATATGTCCCACAGCATTTAGAGTTTGGTCCATCACGTCTACCCATCCTTCCTGGGTGAGGATCTGGAACATGGACATAAATGCCTACAGAGGAAAGAATGGAGGCATTAAACACCAGCTCTCGGCCGCATGCAATTTAAAATTAGTATTTGGTGTTTGAGAATGTTGATCTCAATGTTACTGATTTTTATCTGATTGATCAGGGGAAGAACAGTCTTGATTCAATAGATGGGGAAAGACCTCAGAAAAAGGTCTTAAAATATCTACCTGTTCAGAATGGAGAACTATTATAATTACCCTTAATTAAAATTAGACTTATTAGTGGTAAATACTGCTGAACAAATTAGAAAAAAAAACATTCAAGTCCTTTGCTTATTTGTTTTTATATTTTTTTCCTTTCAGTAAGCTATTTAACATTTCCAACGGGGATTTTTTTTTTTTTTTTTTGCCCTTGAGCCTAAGAGAAACTTATTTTTATAGTGAATTACATTTGATTGTCTAATGCATAGCAGAGAATAATAACCTTAATTTCCTTTTTATAGTAAACATCTATAAAATTATTTCAGCTATTATATTAAGAACATGTGACTCCTTAAAAAAGAAATATTTTTCTAAATGATACTGCCATGTGGAACAAGTTAAAGACCAACACATTTTTCATGATTTTTAAAAAATTTTCAAGGCATAGAATCAAGACCATGGAAAAAGCCAAAACCAAAAAAATGGAGCATTCCAACAAAAAGCCAGCCAAGTTAAAAGTCTCATACTGTCTGCCAAGGTCTTTGGCTAGTTCCATTCTTACATGTTTTTCTAATTAAATATATGAATATATATGCAATCTTCTGATTCATATATCCTATACATATGAGTGGGTAATAAATGCTTCTTCATGAGACTTTATAACAATGTCTGAAAAAGTTGACAATTAGATTTTAGTAACTCTTTAAAAACGTCTTTATAGACTTCAGTACAAATAAGACATGAATTGAATTCTCAGGTATTGGGATTTCAAGAAATAAAGTCCAGGATAATACAATGATGGACTGAGCCCCAGATAAAAGCCTTGTTATACTGATAGGATTTTAGAGCCAAAAGGGAACCTAAAGATAATCTAATCTGATTCTTTTGTTTTGAAGATAAGGAAAATGAGGGCCACAGATGATAACTGATTAATCCAAGACACTCTTCATCTGAGAGAAGGAGCACTCCTGAGTAAATACGTTTCCACATGTTACATCCCTCCTGCCGTGAAGTCTTGTGTCCACCCAGGGCTAGCCACACAGTCATCTCCTATAGAGTAAGTTCCTTCAGTAGGGATTACTAACTTTTACAGAAGTGTGATGTTCAATGACAAATATGGTGGACCTATTTGATGAAATGAACCATAAAGTAGGAGACAAGTTTTTCAACTTATCCTTAGTACATGTGGGAAGCACTTGTCTTCTCCATGAGTTCATTTTGAAATAATTTCATTATTTTTACAAAATGTTTTGTTTATGAAGGTATGAAGTACGTTGCTACTGATGCCTGACCACAGTACCACCAAGGTCAACATGATGTTTTCCTTTTCAAGGTAGTAGCTTTATCTCCTAACAATGCTTTAGAGACTTTTTCAAAACATCATTTAACCTCATAAATAGGGCAGAATTTATCTCTGAGGGCAACTATTTTTTTGCTGTTGTTTTCTGTTGAATATTTTTTATGTCCAAAGGTGAGAAATGTCAGTTCTAAAGATGATTCAGGGCGGCGCCTGTGGCTCAGTGGGTAAGGCGCCGGCCCCATATACCGAGGGTGGTGGGTTCAAACCCGGCCCCGGCCAAACTGCAACCAAAAAATAGCCGGGCGTTATGGCGGGCGCCTGTAGTCCCAGCTACTCGGGAGGCTGAGGCAAGAGAATCGCTTAAGCCCAGGAGTTGGAGGTTGCTGTGAGCTGTGTGAGGCCACGGCACTCTACCGAGGGCCATAAAGTGAGACTCTGTCTCTACAAAAAAAAAAAAAAAAATAAAGATGATTCATATAAAATCATCAGATTGCAGTACTTTCTTTAACAAAGGTTTCATCAGTGTGAAAGCAAGTGTATGTCCTAATGATTCAACAGAACAGGTGTCTGGCAGTACAAAAGGAATTTTATTGAATATGTTTTCCCCTCCCCAGATGTAATAGGAAAGCTTGTGATTAAGCCAAATAGATTTGTTTTTCATACCTAGATTTCAAAAAAATTTAGGTATACTGTTCAGCTGCCTTGGGCACAAACCAACTTAATTTGTTTCCATCTTCTGTATTATCTTTGATGAATGCTCAGTTGCTTAGGCATCTGGAGCTGTGGGATTGTAATCTGTTGTTGTGTGATAAGCAGTGTGGCAGCAGCACTGGGGTTCTCCTCCACACTTCCCAGCATCTCAGAAGAAAAAAACAATCTTAGCTCAAACCACCTGAAAGTTCATACTGAGAAGCTGTGAATTGTATTTGAGAGCAAAGCTTTCTGTTACAGTGGGATTTGTATGTGTATGGTGGCTTACATGAATAGACCAAGGACAGGTAGTGCATTAAATACTTCTACTACAGGCCGGAAATGAACTTGCATCCTGTTAAAGGGGCCTCATCGGTTTTGGTAAGATTTTTTTCGAGAGATTTAAATACAAATGATAGTTTGTTTGAGATTGTGAATGAAATGCACTTCCTGACTTACATTACCTATGAGGCCTGTTTTCCTTATTTATTCAAACAAAGATTGTTAGTGGCTCCTAAAGGTGTGATGTACTGGTTTCTTCTAAGAAATTTATAATCAAGAGGGAAAGAAGAAGATGAAAATGACTCTAAGAAAAGGAAGAATTAAAACTATGGTGTGTGGGCTGGCACGATGGCTCACGCCTATAATCCTATAGCACTCCTGGAGGCCTAGGCAGGTGGATTGCTTGAGCTCAGGAGTTTGAGACCAGCCTGAGCAAGAGTGAGACCTAGTCTCTACCAAAAACAGAAAAACGAGCTGTGGTGGGCACCTGTAGTTCTAGGTACTCCAGAGGCTGAGGCAAGAGGGTCACTTGAGCCCAGGAGTTTGAGGTTGTTGTGAACTATGACACCATGGCAGTCTACTCAGGGCTACAGAGTGAGACTCTGTCTCAAAAAGCAAAAACATTCAAACAAAAAAACAAGATGTGTAAGAAAAATATAGCAAAGCTACCAAGGAGAAACATAGAAGAAGCAATTTTTGGGTGAGTCAAGAACAGTTTTGAGGTGTGGGAAAAAAAAGAACAGTTTTGGGAAAATGATGACAATGGATCTTTGTAATCAAGATGAGCAGTCAGCAATGAACAAAGCCCTACAGCAGTTTCTTTTCTCTGAACTACCAATTTGTATATTATCCCATTTTCCTATCCTATTGATCTTTTATTTCCTCGTTAGTTTGCATCTGCTTTTAATATTAAGAAAACCCATTTTTTTTTAATCTGCCACAGGTATCTAATGTATTTTTCCTTACATATTTATCATAGTTTTACAAAGACAGATTTTAAATTTCTTTGTGGTCTAATTTTCCATTCCTTTTACTGGAGGTGTTTTTATTTTGCTTAAAAAGACTTCTCTCACTACAAAATGAGATATAAACTTGCCCATGGTTTTATGCAGTCATTTTACACTTTTCTTATTTTGTTATTTTAAACACGTCAAACCTGAAATAACCGTTTAAATCAATTTAAATCTAGAATTTATTTTAGTGTAAATAATAAGACAGGAATTAATCATCTTTTTTTTCAATAGTGATCAATTGATTCAACACAATTTAATTGAATAATACCTGTTCTTTGCTAATTTGAAATATCCCTTTTATTATATTTCAACTATTCATAAAATCTTTCTCCAGGTCAACATCATCAAGTTTTTCCCATACTTTCTTTTAGGATTTTTATCATTTCATGTCTTAGATTTAAATCTTTTATCCATCTTGAGTCAAATTTTGTAAGTGGTGAAAGGTGCAGGTCCAGTTTCAATCTTATACATGTAGTCATCCAGTTTTCCTAGCATCATTTATTGAATAGGGATTCTTTTCCCCACTATATGCTTTTGTTTGGTTTATTAAAGATGAGATGGCAAGTAGAGACTGGTTTCATCTCTTCTTTTTCTATTCTGTTCCATATGAATATGTCTCTATTTTTATGCCAATACCATGCTGTTTTGAACATTGTGGACTTGTAATATAACTTAAAGTCTCATAGAGTGATGCCTTTGACTTTGTTTTTATTACTAACAATTGCCCTGGCTATATGGTTTTTCTTGGGTTCCATACAAAATGAAGAACAATTTTCTCCAGTTCTTCAAAGTATGATGTTGGTATTTTAATGGAGATTGCATTGAATCTATAGATTGCTTTAGGAAGTACAGACATTTTAATAATGTCAATTCTTCCCAGCCAAGAGCAAGGTATGTTCTTCCATTTGTTAATGTCTTCTGCTATTTCTTTTCTTAGGGTTTCATAATTCTCTTTGTAGAGATCTTCACCTCTTTTATTAGATATATTCCTAGGGTTTTCATTTTCTTTGAAGCTACTTTGAAGGGAATTGTGTCCTTGATTTGCTTTTCAACTTGGCTGTTATTGGCATATACAAAGACTACAATTTGTGGACACTGATTTTATACCTTGAGACATTACTGTATTTCTTGATCATGTCCAGGAGTCTTGTAGTTGATTCTTTGGGGTTTTCTAAGTATAAGATATTATCATTGGCAAAGTTTTTATGAAGAAGACTTCAATGGCAATTGCAACAACCACAACGATAAACAAATGGGACTTAATTAAACTGAAAAGCTTCTGCACAGATAAGGACACAACGATTAAAGCAAACAGATAACCTTCAGAATGGGAAAAGATTTACATGTTACGAATCTGACAAAGGGTTTATAACTAGAATCTACAAAGGGCTGAAATTAATCAACAAAAAAAGAGCAAAGAATCACACCATATGTCACTGGACAAGAGACATGAACAGAACCTTCTCTGAGGAAGACAGATGAATGGTTAACAAACATGAAAAAATGCTCATTGTCCCTAATCATCAAACAAATGAAAATCAAAATGACTCTGAGATAGCACCCAACCCAGCAAGATTAGTCCCAAAGTTGCAGATACTGGTGTGGATGTGTAGAGAAGGAAACACTTTTATGCTGTTGGTGGGACCGCACACGAATACAGTCTTTTTGGAAAGAAGTACAGGGAATCCTCAAAGAACTCAAATTAGGCTTCCAATTTGATCCTGCAATCCATCTTAGTAGGCATTTACCCAGAAGAAAAAAAAATCATTTTATTATAAGGACATTTGCACTAGACTGTTTATTGCAGCTCCGTTTAAAATTGTCAAGATGTGGAAACAACATAAATGCCCACCAAACCAGGAATGGATTAACAAACTGTGGTATAGGCGGTATATATATACCATGGAATACCATTCAACCATAAAAATGATGGAGACTTTACATCTTTTGTATTAACCTGGATGGAGTTGAAGCACATTCTTCTTAGTAAAGTATCACACAAATAGAAAAGAAAGTATCCAATGTACTCAATACTAATATGAAGCCAGCAGATGATCTAATATGTACCCACATAAGAGAAAAACTCAGTTCAATTCAAGTTGGAGGGGAGAACAGAGGAGAGAGGGGGATTGGTTTGCTCCCACTCAGGAACAATGTTAGAGTACATGGCACCCCTCTTGAATGTGGGACACAGATACCAGAGGGACTCTACCTAACAAATGCGAACATTGTGACCTAGTTGTTGCTACACTCAACACATTAATCTGAAATAAGGAAAAAGAATCCAAGCACATATTTAATAAGAAAAAATATTCAAATGTGTATTGCTCTATTTCTAAATTTTTATTCTTTTTTTATTATTAAATCACAGCTATGTACATTAATACAATCATGGGGTACAATGTGCTGGTTTTATATACCATTTGAAGTATTTTCATCAAACTGGTTAACATAGCCTTCACCACATTTTCTTAGTTATTGTGTTAAGACATTTATATTCTACACTTAGTAAATATCACATGTACCCTTGTAAGATGCACTGTAGGTGTGGTCCCACCGATTACCCTCCCTCCACCCATTTTTCTCCCTCCCCTCCCTCTCCTCTTTCCTCTTCTTCTTGGGCTATAACTGGGTTATAACTTTCATATAAAAGCTATAAATTGGTTTCATACTAGGGCTGAGTACATTGGATACTTTTTCTTCCATTCTTGAGATACTTTGCTAAGAAGACTATGTTCCAGCTCCATGCTTGTAAAAATGAAGGAGGTAAAATCTCCATCTTTCTTTAAGGCTGCATAATATTCCATGGTGTACATACACCACAATTTATTAATCCACTCATGGGTCGATGGGCACTTGGGCTTCTTTCATGACTTAGCAATTATGAATTGGGCTGCAATAAACATTCTGGTACAAATGTCTTTGTTATAATGTGATTTTTGGTCTTCTGGATATATACCTAGTAGAGGAATTGTAGGATTGAATGGCAGGTCTACTTTTAGATCCCTAAGTGTTCTCCAAACATCTTTCCAAAAGGAATGTATTAGTTTGCATTCCCACCAGCAATGTAGAAGTGTTCCCTTTTCTCCACATCCATGCCAACATCTCTGGTTTGGGGATTTTGTGATATGGGCTAATCTTACTGGAGTTAGATGATATCTCAGAGTAGTTTTGATTTGCATTTCTCTGATGATTAAGGATGATGAGCATTTTTTCATGTCTGTAGGCCGTGTGCCTGTTTTCTTCAGAGAAGTTTCTCTTCAAGTCCCTTGCCCACCCTGAGATGGGATCACTTGTTCTTTTCTTGCTAATATGTTTGAGTTCTCTGTGGGTTTTGGTTATTAAAACTATGTCCGAGACATAACCTGCAAATATCTTCTCCCATTCTGAGGGCTGTCTGCTTGCTTTACTTACTGTGTTCTTGGCTGTGCAGAAGCTTTTTAGTTTGATCTGGTCCCAGTAATGTATTTTTGGTGTTGCTTCAATTGCCTGGGGGGTCCTCCTAATAAAATATTCACCCAGGATGATTTCTTCAAGTGTTTTCCCTGCACTTTCTTCTAGTATTTTTATAGTTTCATGTCTTAAGTTTAAATCTTTAATCCAGCGAGAGTCTATCTTAGTTAATGGTGAAAGGTGTGGGTCCAGTTTCAGTCTTCTACAAGTTGCCAGGCAGTTCACCCAGCACCATTTGTTAAATAGGGAATCTTTTCCCCCACTGAATGTTTTTAATTGGCTTGTCAAAGATCAAATAATGGTAAGTAGCTGGGTTCATCTCTTGGTTCTCAACTCTGTTCCATACATCTACCTCTCTGTTTTTGTGCCAGTACCATGCTGTTTGATCACTATCGATTTATAGTATAGTCTGAAATCTGACAGCATGATTCCTCCTACTTTGTTCTTATTTCTGAGTAATGTCTTGGCTATTCAAGGTTTTTTCTGATTCCATATAAAATGAAGTATTATTTTTTCAAGATCTTTAAAGTATGACAGTGGAGCTTTAATAGGGATTCCATTAAAATTGTATATTGACTTGGGTAGTATGGACATTTTAACAATGTTGATTCTCCCCAGCCATGAGCATAGTATGTTTTTCCATTTGTTAACTTGTTATTTCTTTCCTTACAGTTTCATAGTAAAATTTCTATTGTTTTCAATCCATCTATTTCATTTCCAAATTGCCTAGTAATTGTACCTTTTGCAAACAGGAAGGATTACTAGTCCCTACTTTTGACCTTTTGTTTTCAGAATTTCCTTTATATGTTTCTATGTGCTATTTCTTCCCCAAATCTTGTTGTTTTATTCATTGGGACCATAATAGATTAAGGAAAAATTGATGTTTTTGTCAAATTATTTAAAATCCTTGGGGAAAGGAATACATTTTCATCCATTAAGTCTGTGTTCATGATTGGCAACAAATATTTTTTCTTATATAGCTTCTGTTCATTTCTTGCTAAGCTCGTGCTTAATATTATTTTTCAAAATTTTAATCCAGTTAATACCATACAATCAAAACATTAGGTAATAAAGTAATTTGATGATGAATTTCTTTCTCTTTCTTTCTTTTTTAATTGAAACACAGTTTTACTTTGTCACCTTCGGTAAAGTGCTGTGGTGTCTTATCTCACAACAACCTCAAACTCTTGGGCTTAAGCAATTCTCTTGCCTCAGCCTCCCAAGTCACTGAGACTATAGATGCCTGCCACAACACCCAGCTTTTTTTTTTTTTTTATTAGTACTCCCAGGCCAGGTTCAAACCCACTAGCCCCAAAGCATGTGGCTGGTGCCCTAACCACTAAGCTATGGGCTCCCCGATGATGGATTTCTTAATGCAAGCAACAGTTTTATGCTATCTCAGGCCCATTTCCCAGGGCCACCATTTTGGTTTTCACTTCTGGTGGTGCCGCCCCCATTCCTACTCAGTATTTCTTGATTTATATACTTTAGACAAATTCGTAGATTCATGCTATGATACAGAAGACTTAGTTCAGGCACAACATCACTCCTTACTTCTATTAACTACTCCCAAGGTTTGCACATAAATCTCTAGTTCTTGTTCCATCAAACTAGGATGGCTTTTCACCTCCCAGTGTTAAGATGAAGGTGTTAGTACAGCCACCCAGCCTCTTCTCCTTCCTTAAATTTTCCATCTTTTGTCTTGTGTACATTTCTATTTTCAACTTTGACAATATTTAAATTTTTTTTTCTATGGTAACTGGGTCCTCTATGCTTTTCAGCAGGTTGATAATCAATAGATTGGTAGTCAATAAATTAACTAGGAAAACATCGTCACTGTTGGGTCAGGTAATTTCAAGATCTTTCTTCCCTCCTCTAAGGCTCTGATATTGGACATGGTACTGGAAGACATATACTCAAGGTCTTAGGGAGTACCTTTCTTATTTTCTACTAACTGCTCAGAGTCTGGCCTAATTTCATTTACATTATTGAATGATCATTTTTTAAATGCAATTTTTGGTTTTGTTTTCATTTGTTGAGATTGTCTGATTGTTTTTAATATGTACCATTGGGGAAAGAAATATATGCTTTCTTCCTTTTATTTCAAATATAAAAGAGTAAGAGTTTTTACTTCCAGACTGTTACACATTTTGCCTATTGCTTGAAAGAAAATCCTATTCTTAACTATTCTACAGATAATTCTTGGAACCTTCAATTACATAGGAACGATTTCATTCCACTCTCACAGATACTTCTCTTGGAGTCCCCTCACTACCTGTTTTAATTTCTAGACCAGCTTCACAGTTGTCATAATTTCCATTGGAACTTCCTTATGTAGATCTTCTATTCTCTCCAACAGTGTCAGAGAATTATTCCAGAATCCCATCCCCCACCATTAGACCCTTTTCCAATTTGTCAGCTGGATTTTCTTCTGTGTGCTTTGCTGTCTCAGTATGAGCAGAGGAGTTTGCAGAGAGATGGAAGTGTCAGTTGAGGCTGTGCACATTTATGTTTGAGCTCTCATCTCTCAGCTAGTTCCCCACTTCGGGCGGATTCAGGAAATCTTTATTGTAGTCAGAGCTAATCAGTCCTGCGTGTTCCCTTCCCCAAATCTATTGACTTCTCTTCAGAGACCATTCTTACGCTACTGACACCAGGTGACAGCAGAGGTGATGTGTCCCGTTGCTTTGGGTCCTCTCTGTGGGGTGTAGACAACTCCTGGGGCCCCTTCATTCCTCCTCATCTTGCATCTCCTGTCCCCTTGAGGATTCTGTTTACTTCTCTTTAGACCAGTGGTTCTCAACCTTCCTGATGCTTCCTAATGCTGTGGCCCTTCAATGCAGTTCCCTATGTTGTGGTGACCTCCAACCATAAAATTATTTTCTTTGCTACTTCATAACTGTAATTTTGCTACTGTTATGAATCATAATATAAATATATGATATGCAGGATATATTTTCATTGTTACAAAAGGGTCGCAACCCACAGGTTGAGAACCACTGCTTTAGACCTTCATAATGCTGCCTTTTTGTTTATTTGCGGGAGAAAATTTGTTTTCAGAAAGTATGATACTTTGCCTCCATCTAAAGCCTTCCTTCCAGCCAGGAAAAATAAAAATGATGCCATCTAGCAGTTTCTCTGCCTCCAGACCAAGTGGCATCTGCATGTGAGGAGTTCTCATCATTTTGCAGGCTCTTCATATCCCCTCGGCAGCCAGCATCTTCTCAGATTGAAAGATATGGACACACGTTTTAGGATTTGCTTTTCCAACTTTAATTCTTGTCACCTTCTTTAAGACACAGGCTTAAGGGATGAGCCCAGCGTGTTCCCATTCCCTCTCCTCTCCCTCCCCCCAGCTCCTCCTCCTTCCACATCTGCTTCATCATCATCAGAGCTTCTATTCAAAGGAAATGGTATGAAGCGGTAGCCTTTGTGTGGTTGTGCTGGTAGGATTTTTTTTAGGTTTTATTTATTTCCTTAGGGACAGAGAAGTCTGTGATTTTGCTCTACTTTGCTATTTTAACCCCCACCCTCCATCTAAACCTGTACATGTAAACAGGGATAAAAAGTTTATCGCTTTTTTTTAGCACTCTAGCATTTTGTTTACAAGCACTACTTGTTTGTTGCTAGTGACATGATCACATATTTAACCTCACAATACAGGTCAGTTGCTGTTAATATCGCAGGTGCTACCTGCTGGCTACCAAACAGAGCTGAGCAGCTAACCTGACGAAGGAGCAGTTTGGGGATGAGGATACCTGGCACCAACACCTCTACTTTGCTAGGGAGGAAGTGAATCAACCAAGAAACATCTCTAATGAATTTCAATTGAAAACTACAAAGAAAAATCACACGCTCCTGGTAGAATCCAGGAGTGAACAGATGAGGGGAGGTCGGCTATTCAGCTGGGTCAGGGCAGTGGGGGAATTACAGAGGCTGAGTCAGCAGTACGCTGATAGTCCAAGGAAGCAAAATCTCCGAATTAGAAGTTAGGCAGTAAAGAAAACGTGTTGAATAAAGAGACAGTGATACTTTCCACTGACTGGAGAAGAAAGATTGTGAAAACCATCAGCTCAGTGAGGCCCTATTTCTAACTAGAGTGTATCAGGCTACTTGGATACGTGGAGCAAAACAAAGGGTAAGACCCCAAGAGTAGAGGGTGAAACTGCCAGAAGAGGATGTGAAGCAGTGAGACGTCACACGGATTATACAGGCCAAAACAGAAGGGCCTCTGAGTTACCAAAAGGGCCAGAGCACTGCAGTGTGGAGCCACATAATCCAACGCCAGCCCCTCTGGGGCTCTTGCACTGGCTTCTCCTCAATTTCCTAATTATAAATGTTGTAGAACCCCAGGACTGGACCTCTGATCTTTTCTCCTTATATCCCCAACTTTCAACCTAACTGGCTGATCTCTTCCATTCTAATGTCTTTAAATACCCCCACATATGCTCAGGACCCCCACATTTGTATGTACAGCCCTACCCTTGAGCCCACTCCTTATCTCCACTAGACATCTCACAGGAATCCCAAGCACTGGATGTCTCCAATTACATTCTTCATGCCCTACTCCCAAACCTGTCCTTCCTGCACGCCTTCCCATCTCAGAAAACGACAAATCCATCCTTCAAGTTAGTCACACCAACGACCCTGGAAACATCTCTGGTCCTTTTCACTTCCTCATATCCTACCCCCCATCTGTCAGGAGGTCCTGCCACACCCGGCCTGAGGTCTTGCTCTTAGTTCTGTGTCTGTCCTCAGTATCCTGTGAAAGCAGGTGATAGTTTTCTCCTGAGTTGCCTCACAATATGGTGCTGTATTTCCTGGTCATAAATTGAGATTGGGAGACTTGGATGAAAGCTAGACCACCAAAGAGAGAAGAAAGGGGAATAAGCAAGTGTTTGCAGGGGCTTCTCTTTTGTTCCTAAGACACCTTGATCATCAAACTGTACTGGGCTGGGCAATGTCCCCTTTGCCAGGCTTCCATCAGAGCCACTGAGGACCGAGCCCAGATCTTTAATGGCAGAAAATCATTTTTTTCTCTTAAGCCCAAAGGATCCACATCTGACCCCAAATATCTCTGACATACCTTCTCAGAGTTTTAGGTGAAGGCAAAGGAAGGGTATTCTTCTATGTTGAAATAAGCAGGCTGAAAGCATTTATCAGACGTTGCAAAGTAGTTCTCAACTCTGAAAAAAAATCCTGAGTGACCTTTGTCCTTTGATGACTCAATGTGTATTTTGGAATTTTAGTATATGTGGATATCAATTTAGGCGAACACATAGTCAAATATCAAGAAAAAGTAGGATGATGGGTGAACATCTTAGGTTTGAGTCAAAATAGAGCGAGTAGGATGTATAGCATAATCCTATTTGTAATATACATAGGGAGGGACACTTCTGTGTACATACAAAGGCTTGACAGCACGTATGATAAACCCGCACATCTCAGGACTGGAGGGAAAGGACTAAGGAGGGAGATCTTGACTCTTTTTTTTCTTTTGACTTTCAAAAATAACAGCTTTATTGAGATAATTCACATGTCACAAAATCAATCCTTTAAAGTGTACAATGAAGTGGCTTTTAGCTTATTCACAGGGTTTTGCACCCATCACCACTACTTAATTTCAGAACATTCTCTTTATCTGAAGAAGAAACCATTTCCAATTGGCAGTCCCTGCTCAGTCCCAGCTCCCCCAACTTCTGGCAATTGTACTGTTACAATGTACTTTCTATCTCTATGGATTTGCCTTTTCTAATTGTTTAATAGACAGTAAAGGCCCCACTATCTCGAACTCAAGTAACTGGCACGTGACCTGGCCAAAAGAAAAAAAATCAGAGTTTAAACTTGGTGCACCGTGGGGCCAGTAAGCCGAGGCTTTCTTTGTGCAGCCCTGGGACAGCTCCCAGGTGTTCTCGGTAACAGTGCATGTTACTGAAAAGGGTGTTGACACTGCTGGTGGGTTTGCAAAAAAATCTCTTAGGAAAGAAGTATGGAGAAGCCTCAAAGAACTCAAAATAGACCTCCCATTTGATCCTACAAAAAAAAGTGATCATTTTATCATAAGGACTTCTGTACTAGATTGCTTATTGCAGCCCAGTTCACAGTCGCCAAGATGTGGAATCAATCCAAGTGCCTGTCTCCCCATGAATGGATTAATAAACTGTGGTATAGGTATACCATGGAGTGCTACTATTCAGCCATAAAAAAGATGGACACTTTACATCTTTTGTACTAACCTGGATAGAGTTGGAGAACATTCTCTCTAGTAAAGTATCCCCAGAATGGAAAAGCAAGGGTCCAATGTGCTCAATCCTAATATGAAGCCAGTAGATGAGCTAATACACTCCCACGCAAGAGAAAAACTCAGTTTAATTCAAGCTGGAGGGAAGGGAAGGAGGGTGGGGGGAAGGGATGGGGAGGGGCATTGGTGTGCTCTCACCTAATGGGTACGACGTAGGGGTAAATGCTACAACAGGACCTTACCTAACAAATGCGAACATTGTAACCTAAGGGCTTATAGCCTCATATTAATCCGAAGTTAAAAAAAAAGCATGTCGACTAAAATTGTACACTGCATTCACAAAGCTGCCTTATAATACAGCAAAACTGTGTTACAGTAAGGGAAATTTGTCTTTGTTTCAATTGGCTTTTAATTAGTGTATTTCTATATTAATATCAAGTCAATATAGAGTTTATGTATGGTATAATATAGTACAGGGCCCAGAATTAGTTAGACTTATTTTTAATACTAACTTTCAAGCCACCAGAAACTACATTTATCCAAAATTTACCATTTCCCCTGGGTGCCAGATAATGGGGAGATTAGTATAAATGATACAAAATGTGGGCAGGGTCCATGTGTGTTGCAACATGTGCCATAACTTCAGTCACTTTTAATGCCAAATAATGTCTCATTGTATGGATATGGCAAATTTTATCTATTTATTTATAGATAGATATTTGCGTTATTTTCATTTTTTGACTATTATCAATAAACCTTCTATGAACACTTGTGTTCAAGTTTTTGTGTGACCATGTCTTTTTGTAAATTGCTTTTTACCTAATATATTTTTATTGTTTCTATTAAAGTATATATGTAAAATATTCATTTCTTTCATTTAAAAACATGCATGCTAAAATTTTTTTAAATGTGATGGGGAATAAACCTCATAATATTTATTTTACAAGATAATTTGTATCTATTTTCTTTATCTTTAGCTGGTCAAGAACGCTCTATACAGAAGATTTACCTTCACAATGAAATCCGCTTGACAATGTATATAGTGGCTCGGCCTCTTTATCGAGCGCTGCTGTGTCTTACCACCAGCCAGCCCTAAAATAGACTTGTCTCCATGTTAGGCATGGAGTGCAGAAGTGACACCTCCTTTGGTTTTAATTGCCCTAATTATTCACCTATGAAATCTCCTTGTTTCTTTTTCCCCACTCCAATAGCAGTAATTTGTAGAGGAGCTATCTGTTCTGAAAAACCTACTGACCTCATAATTCTCTAAAAACATATTGCATAGTTCTTTTTATTTAAAACTTATTTAACTATTCAGAAGTTTAACAATATTTAAACAGTTATCAATATATAAAAAAATGTTAAACCTACCTAATGTTGGGGTTAAAATTCTAAAAAGTACATTGGTTGGCCATATCATAACTGACAGGATGTAGACCTTATGGAAAATTGGAGGTTATGAAAAACCAACAAAAATGACATTAATTGTATTTAAAATCCCACAGGAAACAAAAGCTCCAAGAGGCACTACTCACTGTGGTCCAACTAAATCGTACCTAAAAATATATTCTATGGGTTTGAAATTTGAAATAAAAATATATAATAGTACTATAATGTTAAAGTTACTAATAGGAGCCATTTCTTTATTTCAAACTCCCACATATTTGGTTTAGATGGAATCCCCCAGTCCATCCATTCAATTACACTCTTCCCAATTCTTCAAATTCCATCTCTCTGTCTTGTTTGCCAAACTCTAAGGAAACATGCCAACTCCTAAGTGAATCCACTTCTCCACAGCCGTACCCACCTATCCAGAGGCACTATGAACAAAACCACACATCAGGGAAAGGGGTTCTGCCCCCACCACTGCCTCCGAGGAGGCTTCAGCTGTGCCCGTGAGCCTCTGCCTTCCTGTGCACACATTATCAACCAGGAGCTTTGCAAAACTTCTTCCTGTGGCCACCCCACCTCTGCCCTCGTTCTCAAGAGAGCCAAAGGACCCGGAGGGGCAGTTAAAGGGCCGCAGTTTATGACAGAGGTCGAATGGACTGAATGTGGAGAGGGGATGCCCTGCGAGCCAGCAGACCGGTGAGGCAGAACCACGTGTCAGGTAGAACCGTGAGCTCAGCCTCTGCAGTCCCAGGGTGTGAATAAGACATTCTGTCACTGCCTGGTACAGTGGCTTCAGGTAAAGCTGTTGGAGGTCCTGAGACTAATCTTATTCACATATGTGATCATATTGTCACTCTCTGAAAATTGTATTGAGGAAGAAAATAAAGTATATATGAACACTTTATAAACATTAAATTATTATACAAATATTTTAAATACTTTAGAAATCCATCATAAAGATACTGTCCTAAGGGAAAACAATTGCTATTGCACTGGTTAAAATTTCATAATTTTTATATATTTTTAATGATAAAATTTGAGTCAGATAGGGTGTGATTCCATTTAGACAAAGTTCAAAAATCATATGAATAAACTATATCTTAAGAAAATATTTCTTTTAGATACACGATTTTTAAAGTTAGAGCATGCTTTTGATGGCGTCATTTTATTTCATGTTTGAACTGAATGATTCCTATGGTATCTTTGAGCTGTAAGTGTCTACAAGTCTATTATCTATTAATTGATAGCAGTAATCAACTGGAAAACTTTGTTTTTATATGATGTACTTTGCAGTCTATTCTTCTAGACCAGATATTATCCATAAAAATTGACGAAAAAGGTTACAGTGAATGTTTTGTTACTCATAGATACTATAAGTTGCTTTTTAGTGCTGTTAACTCATCAGAGTCTTTTATTGAATTAACAGTAAAAATTACAGAGTTAGAAAATCCACTGAAAATAAAGAGGTAAGTAAATAAGGGGCTTTGCTCCAGGTCTGCAGTCATCACATCATCTTATAACACAATGGAAAACCCAGGGTGTTGTCATAGGGTCCTGTTCTGGGGGGCTTAATTATTAGAGACTTTTAAATATGGAGGTTTTCCGAGCCACATACGTCCCCCTCTGTACACATATATGAACTCTTAAAACTAGAGATTGCCAAAATCAATTACCTTTGTTTTAGTAGATCCGAAGCACTTAAAAAGATCAATATTCTCTGCAAAATAATTATGCTGTGTGCCTTGTGATTTAGAAAAAAATAAAGTTAAAACTGATGGTTTCAATTAATTCTGTGACCGCCTTTTATGTTGGCAAGAAAGATGGAGCAGTTCTGTGCTTTTCTTCCGAAAGAGCCCACATTATTTATTTTGCTTTTACAGTTCCCCAAATATGCTTGTTGCCAAGCATTCCACGTAAATGAATAAAGAGAAAGGGGAAAAAACTATTTATTGTTCACATTTGAGATGACTAAGGAAAACTCTTCCTAAATCTAGACTAATATAATTGGCTTTAAATGTCAAAATGAGCTTAAACATAATTAGAGGCAAAGCAGAGACATCAGACCATGATGTTTTTTTCCAGTGGCAAATTAAGTAGACTCTGTACTTCAATATAATTTCAAGAGTAAAAGAAAAAATGGCAGAAGGACATTTGTAGAACCAATGAATCTTTCTCTAGTTATGAAAATATAGGTAAGGTATGTCCAGTTGTCTCTTTCTTTGGCCATGCTTGGGTTAACTTTTACAGATAATAGCTTATGACAATTAGACAAGGTCATAGGCTTGTACAGTTTTCTAGGGTTTCTTTTCAGCTAAGATTAAACAACCTGAGAACAGACATTGAGCCACTGGTATAGTGTTTTCATCTCCCAAAGTAGTTAATTCTCCATTGTTTAATATAATCTTAGCAATAACTCTGGAGAGTAGTGATTGCAGGTATAATAAACCCTATTGTACATAGGGAACTCAACTGCAAATGGCTTATATGATTAACTCCTGTTTACAGGTAGCAAATGGTGCTGCGTGGTATCTAGGCTAGAATTTATTGACTTCAAATTCTTGCTGTACTTTGGATAGTGCAGGTAAAAGTCACATTAAGATCTAATAATTGCTGATTCCTTTCTGTTCTATAAATTTCTGAAATAAACAATACTTATGCTTGTTATCAGCAAAATTTAAAATTTGTATTCCTTTTTTCTAGCATAGTACCAGGTATATACTTGGAACTCCATCTAATGCTAAAACGATTAATGAAGAATAGATAACGCCCGAGATTTTTTATTCTTTGCCAAAATGAGCTCTACTCATTGACATTTTTACATATAAAAAAAACAGAGCCTTTTAATGGGAATCTAAAATTACAAAATATATTTTAATAATGAAAATATTTTAGCAATTTAAGAGTTAAATGTTAAAGTTCTAATATTAGAAACATATGTTTTAAGGGAAAATATCAAGATGCACTGAATAAACTTATATTTTTCCCCTAACAATCTTTCATGCAGAGCATGATATTTTTAGTTGAAAGGTATACTTCCCACCGATTATGTTAAAATAATTTTGAAATGCAACCATCTAGCTGACAGAACAAACAGCTGTGAAAATGGGACCTGCAGATTTATGCAAATAGGGGACTTCTGCATTAATTTTCTTCATAGAACAGACTGTCAAGTTTCTTGGAGTATTTATGACCTACTTCTTAATTAGTTATTTTGCTAATGTCAGTCATATTACATTTTTGTCATGTAAGTGATGCATTTCATTGGCAAATATGTGCTATAAAATTGCAGGTGAAAGTTAATGTTTTATTTTGGGTGCAATACAAATTTGGTGATATATACAAAACAGACAAGTGCTCCTAAAAACACAGATGTATGTCTTATTGTTAAGTAAGTGAAGATTTATTAAGACAACTTCTGTCACTAAAATACCAGCTTCTGCACGGGAAATTTCACTGTATTCTCTTACTAATCATTTGCATTGTTCAAGGACAAACTTTTTCTATTTAGCATTAAATAGACTGTAGCTTGGTCAGGGAAATGTTTGCATTTTTGCATATTAAAATAAATCACCACTTAGGCAGCACCTGTGGCTCAAAGGAGAAGGGAGCTGGTCCCATGCCCCATATGCCAGAGGTGGTAGATTCAAACCCAGCCCCGGCCAAAAACTGCAAAAAAAAAAAAAAAAAAAAAAAAAAAAATCCACACTTTAGACATGGAGTTTTCCTGCCTTTTTTTTTTTTTTTTTAAATAAATGTAGAAACATGACTGCTATTTTCTCTGCTCATTTTCTTGTGCCCAATAAGAAGTGTACTTAATTTATGAAAGTAAATGCTTACAAATCGTGTTGGTGACACAAAGGGTACATGTGTCACGTAGTGTTGTGACACATGGCCAGACTTCCCTCCTGAATGTTAGAACATTCAGCATTCCATCAAAAATAAATGAAAATGATGAGAAAAAGTATGACAACTGAGATTTTGTGAATCTCACTGAAGTCCTGCCTTTCTGTGTTTTTTCTATCATGTGAAAAACTATTCTGTGTATCCCCTTTGATTTCCCATTTCTTTTCACTAAGTTCATAAATGAAGAGCTTTACTGAAAATTATGTGGTCTTTCCTTTACAAACAAAAATTTCAATTTTTATTTTAATATTTCTTAGTACTTTAGTATCTTGAAAATAAATTTGATAGCTGTTTACAAATATTTAATTGAAATTATTTGATTTTAATAAAACTCATTTTATAAGTCAAACATTAAAAATAGTGCTATTACAAATATGACTGTGTATATACACGTATGTATTTTTTTCTACTTTTAAAATTTTCTTGCCCTTTTTCTAAAATGTTTTTCTGATGTGTAATTATAAATTAAAGTTTTATATCTATTTATCATCTATCTTATTTTTTAAATTTGTAAGTCATTCACTATAAAAAATTTGAAAATGCCAAAATATATAAAGAACAAAATAATTTACTTATAATTCAAGCAATAGGTGATTTTTTTTTTTTATAATTTGCTTTAGAATTTGAGTATTCTACCAGTTTTTTCCTAGGCAGAGATATGTACTTAGACTGAATTAACTATAAATGTAGTTTTGCATTATGCCTTTTTGATTAATACTTTTCATCACCACTTATCCCACTCATTACTTAATAACATTAGTTACATATCAATATGTAATCAAAATGTATGTATTTAGTCATTCCATTGCAGTTGAACAAAAATATGTTTCAAAATTTTCACAACAGTAAATAATGCAGCAGAGAGCATTTTTTAAACAATCCATGTTCATACGCATTTCTGGTTATTTTCTTATGGTAGACTTCTAAAATGCAGTTATCAGATCAAAAAGTAAAAATGCTTTTTTGTGTCTTGATACATGAGGGCTGTCTGGAAAAAAAACGATTCCCAGTAAAGCTACACAAATTTTCACTGCCCTACGCATCATATCAGGGTATCTTTGCTCTTTTGTCAGTTGTGCGCATTGTCGTTAACCCAAAGCAAACTTAACAAACAAATCTTATCCATTTGACATTTCTTACTGAATAGAAGAAAGTGAAGGTTGTATTTCATATTTTCCTTTGTTTTAATAATATTTCTGGTGGTCATTTTTGACTTTTAAAAGATTTAACTTTATTCTTCTTTATAACTGATTTTATTTTTTTTAGCTCTAGATGGTCTTTGACCATCCAAAATGAAAGATGATATTTTCCTTTTGTGCTCCACATTTTCATATTTAAATAACCTTGCTCTAATTTGTCAGGAAGATATTTTGGTACAAAGTATGAGGGGGCTGTAGCATTCCCAACTTATTTTATAATAATTAGTCAATAATTCACTGTGATACTTTCTTTATCATACATTATTTTAATGAATATACATGTTTGCCATTCATCTCTTAACCTGAAATCACACTCTTTTAATTATTGTAGACTTACACATTTTCTTGTTGTCCTTACAAATTTTTGGTGATGCTCCTCACTACTTCATTCTTATAACATCTAGAAAGTTCCTTAATAGAGGCATTTTGAGAATTGCATTAGTTGCATGTGGCCATCTATGAACTTATGTGTCTAACATCCTGCACCCCAAATACATCTGTATCTGTGCAAGGTTCTTATTGTAGAGCCCAACACATAAAGTACTCACGTACGGTAGCTGTTACCATTAGCAATAACGACTTCTGGAGAAATGTCATTCTATACTTAATCAGGAATAAGAATGATGACAAGCTGCTACTACTTGTTAATAGTTTGTAACTATTTTGCCTCCATTATCTCCTTTAATCTTCCTAACCATCCTTTAGGTGTTTTTATTGAGAGAAATTGTAGGTAGTCATGAGACTCTGATTATAGTGCCTGACAACAGATCTTATTTTTCATGGGCAAAACTCAAAAAAAAATTTAATAATATAGTCGACTTTTTCATCAGTAAAAACATACTTAAAGGATAATTTCAAAAAACAGAAATAAAAACATTGTTGTTTTTTGAAATTATCTTTTGTTTTTATTTATAAATATTAGTTGTCTATTTTTTGAGAGTTTGGAAAAAAAATAGTAAAAGAAGGTAACGGATGATTCCGTATTGAACATCAGAGTCAAAGCATTCTATGATAGACATAGTCTTATCTGACAATATGAAAGTTATTTTTTTGCATTATTATTATTATTATTGCTCAATATTTCGTTGCATCAATCATCTGATTTCTTTTCTGAATGTATTTATCTTCGTTCATTGTTTATGAGGTTTTTGTCTTTAAGTCCTTATTTTAAACATTGTTATTGTTATTAAATTTTAAGTCTTTTTAATTTTGTGAAGGCAAAAAGTGGAAACCAAATAAACACATGTATATGTATAGAGAAAATAAGAAAAAAATATACTTAAAGGAGGTTAACCTAACGAATTGAGACATTAATCTTCCTCATTAATGATTCATTTATTTTGGAAGATAGTACATTGGAATAGATTGACTTAATATTAAAATAATATTAATGTAATATGGAAATTAATAGTTGTGTTGCTGTAAATAACTAGTGGAAAACTATCAAAATATGATGAGGTGTGAAAAGGGTCCTCCCCTAAAGAGTACATTTCTGGGGTTAGGGACTGGAAAATAGGGATGCTTTATTCAAAGAAAGTAATCCAAATAATTGCATTTTAGTCGGCCAATGATACCAATACAAAACCACAGGAAGAAACAATGATCTCTACCTGATTCATGGAGTATTAAAATAATCCTCTAAAAAGAAGGATATTACTTTATCACATCACCATGCCACTGATGAGTCACCACAAAAATAAATTCAGATGGGAGCAAATAAAATAAGCCCACCTTAATGTTAACAGCAGAAAGGAAATAAAAGTTAATCCTACGTGAAGTTTTGGGGAGACAGTTACAATAAACTATATCGCGGCATCACTTTAAAATAAGACAAGTTGCTAGATTCTATTGCAGGGTCATGTCCAGGCATGGGTAACAATTTGGCCTAAAGCATCAGGCAGGACTCATTTTATGAGACTGTGAAAGATTTGATACAGTAGTGGCCTCACTGAAGAAAGTAAAAAATCATCTCTGAAGAATGCCTGAAATTTATCAACTGGCCATAAAATTTTGTCTTTGGTCAATAAAAAGAGCATTTTGTTCAATGAAAATGCTCCCTCAAAGAAATAACATGTCTTCCATGTAACCTTCCTCAAAATAGCTATTCTGCTATTCTCTAAGAAAAAAAGATAAGAAAAAAAAGTATAAATCTCAATGGCTCCCCTCTGTCATGATTCCAAGCACTGAAGACCCTCTGGCTTCCGATCCCCGCTGCACACTGCCTCTGTCCCATTCCTCACACTCCCTGTGATGCTCCCTGTGATTTTTCTCCTGCGGCTTTCCTTATGCGGAATTCCTTTAGAAAAATCATATTCACCCATAAAGACAACTCTTTATGAAGCTTTGCAGTCTCCTTCCCTGGAAGCAATTTTTTCTTCTTTTTAAAATAAGATGCTATTTTGAAGCATAGTGCTAGGCACACAGGAAGTTTTATAACTACTCATCTGGGACATCTTTTGTATTACTTCAGACTGGAGTAGGTCTGAAGTAGGTCTATCGCAATAGGCATCACCTTTTGGCTTATTCGAGCTCATTCTTATGTTTTATACAACAGGATCAGATATTTGAGCCCTACGTTCGGTTCTTGACTATGCTACTATTAGAGGGTAGTTAGTACATTTGTTCAAGTCCTTACATCTGCACTGCATAAAGAATGTTGATGGAATTATGAATGACAATGAAACAGGCACATGATTTCTTTAGTTTTCACTGTAAGTGGATATATCAGGTATTTTGAGAAAAATGATTTTCTATGTAGCAGATTGGGAGAGCATAAAGATGAGGCTCTAGGACACAAAGAGGAAACAACATCCAAAGGCAAACACATGTGAGGCTGTGGACGGTGAAGCAAACGCTGGGATGGCCTGCCTGAAAGTCGTGCTTATAAAAAACAATATCCATCTGAAAGATAGTCAGTGGTGTGCCTATTTTTCTTTTTAAAAAATTTATTAATGGATCTCAACTTCTGATCATGAATGAAAAGATGATTTTAAGATCCCATGAAATTCTGGATAAAATGTAACAAATATCCTTTTAAAAGTTGAGTTAATATCTCAAGAAACCCAAGGGACCAAAAACTAAGAAACAGTCAAGAAAAGTCATAGAGAATTTATGATCTCCGCTAGACTTTGGTGGAGACTGCTAACTGAGACCCTTGTGTAAAGCTGTGGAGTTGGAGAGGCTCAGGACAACAGGTGCTGACAGGGGATTTTGCATGTCTTGAACTGGGCACTCACGTATAAGATTGTATTATGACACAGCTGGGCTGCAGAACCCCAGCAAGGTGTACGCTCATCAATAAATGGTATCATGGCATTGGTCATCACATTACTTATCTCACAATGGTCACAAAAATAAGTTCAGGCTAAATGAAGAGCAAATGTTTCAAGTTAAACAAAGCCTGACCAGACCAAGTGTTGCCCATTTGTGAAACAGAGAACACTCTCGTTACTGCTGATAAATTGGGAAAACTACTTTGAAAGGCAAGCTTATCAATATCTATCAGAGCTGAAGATGTTAATTCTAAGATCCAGCAACTGTATTCCTAGCTACATATCCTAAAAAATTATTTCACGTGTGCATAAATCAATGTGTAATGTTCAAAGCAGCACTATTTCTATTTACAAAATTTAGGAAAAAACACAAACTGAAGGCATGAGTTTTCTACTGATGTGTAACAAATCAGCAGAGAGTTAGCAGCTCAAAACACATTTGTTATCTAAGTTTCTGTAGGTCATATTGGGCATGCTATCACTGGGTCTCTGCTCAGAGTCCCACAAGGCTGCAATCCAGGTGTTGGGGGTGGGGGTTCTAGTCTCATCTGGATCTTGGGATATTCTTCCAACCTCATTTGGGTTGTTACCGGAATTTAGTTCCTTACTGTTGTGGGACTGAGGATTTTGCTTTCTTGATGGCTGTAGGCCAGGGTCCTGGCCAAGTAGCCCTTCACAACAGCTTACTTTAAAGGGCCCACAAAAGGGCCCTTTCTTGCTTTGAATTTCTCTCTTGAAGAAGGGCCCTGTACCTCTGATTAAGACACTCCTACCTGAGATAATCTCCTTTTTGAGTGACTCCACATTAAATAATTATTGACCTATTTCTAGGAATGAAAGCCCATCGCATTGATAAGTCCTTCCCATACCTTTGGGCAGGAGAATATGCAGGGTATGTGCACTGGAGGGCAGATATTCTGGGAGACACCTTGCCTGCCACACTGGAGAATGACAAAATAAGATGTGCAGAGTTTATATAAACAGTATGCTCTATACAATACCATGGATATACGTTTAGAAAGTTGCATTTTATACAGCAATTCACAAAAGAATCAAATATAGGTCCATGTACTCATTTAGGCAAATCTTAGAAGGTTGAGCACTAAAAGGAATTTCCAGAAGAAATAGTGCAGTATAAGGCCAAATAAGGAAAGTTTAAATTATGCGAAAGATACATGATTTTAAGTTGGTGTCTATATATGCTCTAAAAGGGTAAAGAAATATGCTAAGATCATAGACATTAAATTCAGAAAAGTGTTTTCTTATAGGAGAGAGTGAGAGAGGAGTGAATGGAGAGGCCTGAGGACCTCAGATCTGTAGCTAGGACTGTGTTTCCTAGGCTGTGTGCGGCCACAGAGGAGCCTGTTTTATTACGCTTTCTCTGTCTTTGTATGTTAAATATTCAAGACAAAATTTAAAATATATGAAGGACAAAAAAATAACATAAAAACTAATAAAGATTTCACCAATATTAATTGAACTAATACTTGTTAAAGACAAACCTTGTTAAGATAAACCTTGAATTGATTAAAAAGACAATCATACTCTGTAACTACAAAAAAAAAAATTGGGGAGATGGTAGTTTCTTCAGATGTATCAGTAATTCTTTCAATACAATGTAAAGTATGATTAGTCATTTGGGTGGTGAGTGGAAAGAAAAATGGTAATTGAGTATTTTACAGCATTTATTACTTATATAGTACAATAATTCTTTTTTTTGTGTGTGTGTGTTTTTTTTTGGCCGGGGCTGGGTTTGAACCTGCCACCTCCGGCATATCGGACCGGCGCCCTACCCACTGAGCCACAGGCACCACCCACAATAATTCTTTTGGACATGATCTCAGTGAAAATGCAATAGAGCAAATAATTAGCATTTAGAGAATGCAAATTTTAAAAAACCTATATCAGATAAATATTAAAATTCATGTACTGTGGTTACAGAGGATAGTATACTTATTTATAAATAAAAACTATACCTCTTTATAAAACTGCAAAACAAATGAAGCCTTTTTATTATTATTTTTGTGGGAAATTAGAAGAAATAAAAGTATGGAGCTCATTGAAGATGTACAGGGAATATTTACTGCATTTATTTTAATAACTTAGAGGCAATTTCTTTTTATAATAAATGGAAGGAAAAACTGAGTAAAACATTAGTGAAAATGCTTACAAGCTTTTGTCAGGCAATTATAGGAAACCTGGCACAGTTACAGAAAAACTGTGGTTTCTCCTGCTTGAGCCAATCTGCTTCATAAGCCATACAAACTGTTCCATTGTGAAAAGTCAACCTAAATTGTACGTATACAACAATATATTCACCTCAACAGGACAGGAACTGTTGCATACTGCCTTACAGCAGGATTTCAGATTACTTGTTATTTGTATCTAGCAGGGTATCTGTTTGGTCCAAACTAGAACAGAAAGTTTTAGAAAGCTTGAGATTATCTTCAAAATTGTTTCGTTACATTCTATCAACATATCATTCTTTTTTTTTTCCCATTGAAAAAAAATTCAAGCATCTCTTGTCCATCTCGTGGGATCACTTCCTGATGTGCTCCGAGCTGTCTTCCTCCCTGATTCTCCTTGCTGACACCTACTAATCCCCAGCACCGTGTCCAGTGCCCTTGGAGGGATAAGGAATGAATATAGTGTGTCCAGCCTCAAAACACCTGCAGACCAGGAAAGATGGTAGGACCTGTGTGTGAACGTTCTTGGAGTAAGATAGAGAGTGGCCAGTATCAAAAAACAGGGAGAATAAGAATCTAATCTGGTCTCCTCTGTGCCTGGCCTGCCCTATGCTGGCTGCTGTGAGGTGCCTAATTGGTCATCTGGGGAAAGAGAAGAATTAAACACCTGCCCTTTCTACTGTATGTTTATTTGCACACCCTGTTTGCACAGGGTATAAAGAAGCTTTGGAGACAGAGATAAGGGAGAAAAATCTTGCCTAGGTTTTGGGTATGAGCCCTGCAGTTTTTTTTTTTTTTAAATTAAGTCATTTGTACATAGATCATAAACACATTTATGCCATTATGAGATTCGATGTGTTGATTATTTGCACAAATTGGAGGGCTTACGTCCTACTAATCAACATAGCCTTCACCTCATTTACCCAATTACAGCATTAAGACATTTGTGTTCTACACCTGATAGATCCAACTTGTACGTGCAATGTGCTCCATAGGTATGGTCCCCCTACTAACCCTCCCTCTATCGACCCACCCCCTTCCCTTCCCCTCTCCCTCCCCTTCCTTCCTTCACCCTGTAGCGTTTTTAATGATTGTCTCCCCAATATTCATTTCTTCCCTTGTAATTTTTAATCAAATTTAGCCATTTTAATTTCAGCCATCTTGCCAGGGAGTAGGAATGACCATGTTACTCAATCCCACCAATGGGAGAAGAGAGAAAATTTGCCGGGGAAAGGAATGACACTGAGAAAGATTTTCTTGCTGCTGAGAAGTACACCTGGGGAGAGAGGACCAGTTACACCTCCAGATATTATCGTGAAGCTGAAAAGGTTACATCCCTTTTGCCAACACATGAAGAGGACGGGCAACTGTAGTAGTTTGCAAGGGCTGCGATAACAAAATACCACAAAGCTGGTGGTTTAACACAACAGAAATGTATTGACTCTCAGTCATGGCGGCTAGCAGTCTGCAATCAAGCTGTTGGCAAGGCTATGCTCTCTCTGATGGCTGTGGGGGAAATCTTGTTTTGCAGCGTGTAGCTTTGGGTGCGTGCCAGCATTCTTTGGTGTCCTTGCTTTGCAGACCCCTCTCCCATTACATGACCATCTCCTGTGTGTCTTCACACCATCTTCCTCCTATGCATGTCTTCCTGGGTCCACATTTCTCCTTTTCATAAAAGCATCAGTCTTTGGATTAGGGTACACCCTAAGAACCTCATTTCAACTCCACTACTTCTATTAATATTCCAAAATAGTCTTATTTTGAGAAAACTGAAAAGTAGGACTTCAACACTTGTTTTCTGGGGGATACTGATAATCCAAACAACAAAAAGGAGAATTTCAATGAAAGATCCAGTCCTGACTGCCTGAAATCTACCTAGTCTCTTGAGTTTTGTGAGATAAATTTCCCTATTGTTTAAGTTCGTTGGACGTGAGTTTTCTGTTACTTGCAGCCAAAGCGTTTGCAACAGAATTATGCAGACATTTTTCTGGTGGGATAAGGGAGAATGACAGGGAGTAATGAGGGCCTTGGAGGAATGAATAATAATGGGAAAAAAGTATCTATTAAATTGAATCTGGTAGAGCATGTACAAAATTTTGGGGTTGGTTAAGCATCGTTATTCCTTCTTCATTCAAAAACCTATTGAATAGCTGTCACCTGAACATCCTTTTACCTGTCTCATGCATTGGGTTTTCTTTGACAAATGCTGTTTCTGCTGTTGGACATGGAGTGCCAGGCACAGGCCTGGCCCAGGATCCTGCAAGATCCTTCCCATCACCGTAGGCTACACCCCAATAACGTTTATGGCTCATCTGCCTTCTTGATTTCTTTAAATCCTCCAGGAAGTTTGTGATGAACTATTCCAGACGATTTCCCTCCAGGTAAGGATTGACAACAATATTTTCATTTATTTTATTCATTCCATAAATATTTCCTGATGAATCATCCACTTCCCAGGACATACGTGAGCCTGATGGCTAAGAGTTAATAGGAGCAGCAGACAATTACAAATTCAGTTTTCAAGCTGTGTAGCTTTAGGTGGGTTATGAAAACTCTCTAAGCTTCAGTTTTTATTAAATAGGGCTATTAGTTATCATATCAATTATAGATATCCTCACCATTTTATAAACAAGTAAAACTCAGACAAATTAAATGTCACTTAAGACCACACATACCCAGTCAATAACACTTAAGCCTGATTCTAAAATCTATGCATTTCCCCACTACTAATACGGGGAGAAGGAAGAATATTAAAGAAATGAACTAAAGAGGCAACTTGAAGGTCCCATGGGCTCCATCAGCTTATGAACACTCAGGTCAAATTCCCACATGCTCACCTTCCCCTGTGTGTAACTGTGGAACCTCATCTGCCTCTAGGATCCTCCCACCTCCTTCTAGTCCAGGAGGTATCCAGGGCTTCCACAGGTGGGGCACCATTGGAGGTCACTGCACTGGGCAGTCACTTGGCATGCCCAGGCTGCAGCTTCCTCTGCTGTTCTTCCCTTCTTCCAGGATTTGCTTCTTGGAATCCAGATAGGGAAACTGCCTTGACATGTCCACTCTACATCCTCTTACTGGGATTGTACAGGGGGCTGCTGGAACCCAAGACACCATCAGGTCTAACCAAACCAGTTTTTAGTTTTATGTCCAGCTCCATTTTCCTAGAGAGTATACCCCACCTGGATGTCTGGGTCAAGATCAGGTCAGAGAAGCAGCCACAGAAAAATTATTTCCCTGGTAGCAACCAAGTCCACTTTGCTAAGCCAGGTCCTCCTGCCTCTGCCAGGCCCTTCCTTCCTTCAGGGTGACACTCTCCCTCAGCTTTGCAAGTGCTCCCACAGTTTATGTTCCTGCACCATTCCCAAACCCTATACGTGTTGCTGGTGGCAAGTTTCTAAAATGGCCTCGACTGAAATAAAGATCATGTGCAACTGCTGATCTTTTTCTACTTAAAAAAAAAAAATGTATATATTTAGGGGTTACAAGTGCAATTTTGTTACATGGATATATTGCATAGGGGTAGAGTCTGAGATTTTAGTGTCTCCATCACTGAATTATACTCATTTTGCCCATTAAGTAATTTCTCATCATCTACCCCTCCCCCACCACTCTACTGAGTCTCCAATTTCTGTCCGTCCTCCCTCTCTGTCAATGTGTACACGTGATTTAGCTTCCATTTCTCAGTGGGGACATACGACATTTCTCTGGTCTGATTTGTTTCACTTAAGATGACGGCCTCCAGTTCTATTTGCCTTGCTACAAGAGGCATGATTTCATTTTTTATGGATGAATAGTATTCCATGGTGCGTGTTTTATCCGCTTATCCACTGATGGACATTTAAGTTGATTCCATACCTTTGCTATTGTGAATAGTGCTTCAGTAAACATACAAGTGCAGGTATGCTGTTGGCATGATTTCCTTTGCTTTGGGAAGAGGCCTAGTAGTGGGATTGCTAGATTAAATAGTAGTTCTAAGTTCTTTAAGAAATCCCCATACTGTTTTCCATAGAGGTTGTACTAATTTATGTTCCTATCAACGGTGTGTAAATGTTCCTTTTCTCTGCATTCTCACCAACATCTGTTAATTTTCATTTTTAAACATAGCCATTCTCACTGGTGTAAGATGAAATTTTACTGTGGCTTTAGTTTGCATTTCTTTGATTATCAGTGATACTGGGAATTTATTCATGCTTTTGGCCACTGCATGTCTTCCTTTGTGAAAAAAATGTCCATTCATGTCCTTTTCCCACTTTTTTTTTTTAATTTGTTTTTTTATTTCAAATTAATACGACAGTACACATTTTTAGGTTATGTTGTACTCACTTCCAGGGTAAAAGAGCCCCTCATTGGTGGGGGGTGTTATGCACCCTCACAATGTGCACATTAGGTGAGATCCTGCCTCATGCCCTCCCTCTTTCTGCCAATCATCCTCCCCCTCCCTTTGCCCACTTTTACATGGGATTAGTTATTTTGTTGTTGTTGAGTGTGAGCTCCTTGCAAATTCTGGATATTAGTCCCCTGGCAGATGCACAGTTTGCAAATATTTTCTCCCCTCTTTCAGGATGTCTGTACACTCTGTTGATTATTTTTATTTTTTGCTGTGCAGAAGATTTTTAGTTTAATTAAGTCCCTTGTGTCTATTTTTGTTTTCATTGCTGCTTTTGAGTTCTTAGTTATGAATTCTTTCCTTAGGCCAATATCTAGGTTTTCTTCTGGTATTATTATCTTTTCAGGTCTTATATTTAAGTCTTTAATCCATCTCAAGTTGATGTTTGTATGTGGTGGGAGAAAGGGGTCCAGCTTCATTCTTTTGCATATGGCAATTCAGTTTTCCCAGCGCCATTTATTGAAAAGGGTGCCCCTTTCCCAGTGTATGTTTTTGTCGACTTAGTCACAGATCAGTTGGCTGTAAATAAGTGGCTTTATTTCTGGGTTCTCTCTCCTGTTCCATTGACCTGTGTGTCCATTTTTAGTTTGGTTAATGTATACTTGTAGTACAATTTGAAATCAGGTAATGTGATACCTCTAGTTTTATTTGTTTTGCTTAGGATTACTCAGAATATTTGGGCTCATTTTTTGTTTGATATGAATTTTAGGACTGTTCTAATTCTTAAAAAATGATGTTGGTATTTTGATGGGAAGTGCATTCAATCTGTAGGTGTCTATGAGCAGTGTGGCCATTTAAATGATCTTAAGTGTTAAGATCCATGAGTGCTAGATGTTTTTTCATTCATTATATCATCCATAATCCCTTTCATCAGTGTTTTGTAAATTTCTTTGTAGGTATCTTTCACCTCCTTGGTTAAATATTTTCACAAATATTTTAAATTCTTTGTGAAATGAAAAATTTTTAATTTCTTTTAAATGAGATTGCCTTTTTGATTTGGTTCTCATATTGATTACTGGCTTATAGAATGCCACTGACTTTTGTACATTGATTTTGCATCCTGAAACTTTACTGAATTCATTTATCAAACATAACAGTTTTATGGTGGACTCTGGAGGGTTTTCTAAGTATAAGATCATATCATCAGTGAACTGGGCTTCCTCTTTTCTTTCTTTCTCTTGCCTGATTGCTCCAGCTGGGTCTTCCAGTACTATATTGAATAGTAGTATCTTGTTCCAGTTCTCACAGAGAATGCCTCCAAATTTCCTTGTTCAGTATTAAGTTGGCTATAGGTTTGTTGCATATGGCCCTTATTATTTTGAGTATGTTCCTTCTATGGTGAATTTGTTGAGGTTTTTATCATGAAGGGATGCTGAATTTTATCAAATATTTATTCTGAGTCTATTGACATGATCATATGGTTTTTGTCCTTAACTCTGTTTATGTGATGTATCATATTTATTGATGTACACATATGTTGAACCATCATTTCATTGTTAATGGTGTATTGATATGCTGTTGGATTCAGTTTGGTGGAATTTTGTCAAGAATTTTTGTGTCTATGCTTATAAATATCAGAGCAGAACAAAATGAAAGAAGACAAAAACACAAAGGATCAATGAAACAGAAAGCTGGTTCTTCAAAAAGATAAACAAAATTGATAAGCCATTAGCTAGACTAACCAAGAAAAAAAGATTCAAATAAGATCAGCAATGAAAAAAGACATTGGGACTGAAACCACAGATATATAAAGGATCATCAGAGATTATTATAAACAACTATATGCTCACAAACTAGAAAACCTAGACAAAATAGATAAATTCCTAGAAACACATAATATCCCAAGATTGAACCAGGAAAAATAGAAATCCTGAACAGACCAGTACTGAGTAGCAAGATTTAAACAGTAACAAAATACCTATTTCCCCCGCTCGAAAAAAAAACCTATGACCAGACAGATTCACAATCAAATTCTACCAAATATACAAAGAAGAAGCAATAATCATCCTCCTGAAACTGTTACAAAAAATAGAGGAGGAGCGAATTCTCCCTAACTCAGTATACAAAGCCTGTATCAACATGACAACCCCAAACCACACAGAGTCACAACAACAACAAAAAACTACAGACCAATATCCCTGATGAACATAGATGCAATTGCTGATTTTGAGTATCTATTTTACTTTGGATATATCATGTGGGTTTTCCTACAATTTGTTCTAATGTGCTGTGCTTTTAGCTAACACTATAATTAACCAACCTACATCAAGCACTCAACTGCTGGATCATGAGGAAGATGTACTGCAGGGAAGGGAGGGGACCAGGACACACAGAGGCGTGTCTGGAGAGAAATGCAGATGGACCATAATGTGTTTTTAATCATCTCTTCTGATGATTCTCTACCATCCTTTACAATTGATGGGGCTTTATTTGATTAGAAATAATAATGGCTCATTTTTGTAATTGTACTGTTTTTAACGTTTCTTGTAAAATTTGATTATTTTTCAGGGATTTAACTTTTAATTACAGTGATGTGCAAAGAAACATCTACTTCTAGTCCCTTCACAAGCTCGGGCTGTTACCATTGTCATCTGCTGAATAACTGATGAGGGAGGGGGCCTCGGAGCTGCTGAGCTGCTTTCATTAAGACGGTCACAGTAATCAGGCGAAAAGGCGCTTTTGAGTAATTGGAGATCTGAAACTGTAATGCAACTTGATTACTGTTGTGGCTGGAAAATAGCAAATCTAGAGGGGCAAGGCAGGGATGGATCTGAAAAGCAGCCTGTCTTTCATACAGATAATAGTATTAACAATTTCAAATACATTACATGGAGTACAATCCGACCTTTTAAAAATGCTCTCTAAACCCAGGTGTTTCATTTTCATGCATTATTTCATAGACGTATGGGGGAGAAAAATACCATTTTTACTTATATCTTAGATGTGAGAAAAATAAAATCTTAAAAGAATAATTTGTCCAGTGTCAGACACCTCAAAGTGATGGGGCAGTGATGCTAAATCACACCCGTGCAGCAGGAAGTGCAGACTCTTAAGTCTAATGCTTTCACTCGGGCCCACAGGCCCTAGGCACTATTCACAACTCCAAAATTCAAAATTTTGAGTTCTGAAAATACTCAAAGTTTGTTTGTTTGTAGTTCATTTAGACCTGTGGCTTCTGTATTGCCTTTATACATCTCTCTTGGTCTGAAGGTTGATGCTTTGCTGCTGAAATACAGGGTATCCATGTGTTGATTACCACGCGATGATTCAGACAACTCTGGTGGGGGCTGTTATCCTTCCCTTGCAGGATTATTTGGAAAATTCTGAACTTTAAAAATCGGGATATAAAATCAGTTGAGGTGAAATGAGAGGAAATGGAGATGAAGTTAAGATGAGGTATTAAGATAAAACTGTGTAAATAAAGAACAGAACTGGGGTGATTGTTTTTCTTTTAGGACCTCCCATACCTAGAACAATGGCTGACTCTCAGTGCGCTTTCAGTAAGGAGCATCAAATTAAACCGGATGGAATGGGGAACCAGGCCACCACCAACCTCTGTGCTCCCAGTGAGACTGCAGGGAGGGGACGGGCTCAGAAGAGATGGGCTTAACGCTACTGCTGTCATCTTCCCTCTCCTGAGGAATTGCTGACACTCCAGCCAACATCCTACGTGTGATCCTTCAGACCCCAACACAGGCCATGATGAGGCCTTGTCTGGCAGGCCTCGAGGGTAAGGCTGCTCTCCCCACCCAGATCTGGGGCACAGCCAGGACACTGAAGTTTTCTGGAAGGAGCTATACTCAATGACTCAGCCCCAGTCCCTACCAGGCCAGCAGGCTCATGGCCACAGCTGCAGTCTCAGCCTAGCTGCCTCTACCTGGAGGCCTCCTAACCGGGAGCCCAGCTGAAACTCTTTCCTCCACTCTGCCTCAGGTTTTTTCCCCTTCCTGGACTTTCCCTCCTTCTTTCCTCCCTCCCTGGGTTCATGAGAGGGCAGGTGCCTTTTCGTCAGGATCACCCTGTAGTGGGAAAATCCCCCTGCTGACACCTGAGCTGATCCACCTGCCTCCACCTGGCTTCCGCCCAGTGCTGTGTGGGGGTACTGGGAGCGATGCCCACATTCGCCTCTTGCATGCACTGTCATGTAAGTAAAGAAAGGCTTGGTTGGGACTCCCAGCTTGGCTTGTTGTCCTGAGGACCATCTTGAGCCCTGGCAGCTCTGTCCCAGCGCCCTGGACGCTGCCCCTCTCCCCTGCACCGCTGCCCTCTGGGTCTTACACATTTTTACCCTCACCCTCTTGTTCTTGCTCAGCAGCATTTACCCATGATCACACTTTCATCAACTTAAAAGTTCCTGGGCCTTAGGTCCTCCTCCTCTTCACATTAATCTAAGAGTCAGAGGAACCAGAAAGTGCTCACTTCAGATGTCCAGTGCATGTGTCCCCATGGCTGGGACGCTGTTCCCTCTCACCTCATATGGGCACATCCAGCTGTGCTTCTGCAGCTGCAGCCATCAGCTCCTGCCAGCCTTCCTGGACTTTCCCATGCTTGGTTACGAGCCTGGGCCCCCAGAGCACTCAGGCCTGCCTTCCTCAGGGAAGTTCTACCTTATGTAATGTACCAATTACCCTTCCCAACTGAGAGTTTCTTGAGGACTGAGAACTTAATTGTATTTATGTCCCCCGAATCATCAAAATTGTCTCTTTGTCAGCATGCAACAAATGATTGGCAAGGTATGAATGAAGACTCTGGGTTACCGAAGGATGAATTCTAAGACTAGTAGCTAAAGTAACAAATTTAGCATAAGATTGAAAAAATATAACCCAAACTCTATTAGTCTATCCATCAAATGACTCTTCTGCTGTCAAAGCTTAACTTTAAAAAATGTATGCTGTTTTTACCCCCGTTTTTACCATATTATAGTACTATTTCTACTTACAATGAGTGTGTGTGTGTTTGCGTGTTTGTGTGTGTCTTTGCCTGGGTCTAAACTTCAGGATCCTTCTGGGTAGGGAATGTATCTTCTATGTGACTTCTGTTTGTGAATCAATTGATTTTTAACTTCCTATTTAGCCTAAGAATTCTAACAAAAAAGCAAGGGTATGAACTAGATGATCTTCTAAAACATTTCAAATCTGAAGAACCTATAAATTTTATTATATTAAAGATCAAAATCTTTCTTTCAGATTGTGCTTTACATACAAATATATGAACTACCATGTGGGTTAAAAATGTTAACTCTCACAAATGCAAAAACACCAACTTAATTTTAAAATTCCACCATAGTTTAGCTCACAAGTTTTAAGAGCCCTAGCTTTCAGTTTTCAGTATCTAATTCTATGAGGTTATTTCAAGACCCTCAGAATTGATGTATAATCTCACAATGCTGAAAATACGCTCAAATGCCTGTGCTCTATAGAGAGACAATTTTAAATATTAAAGTTTAATTATCCCAATTTCTCAAAAATATACTTCTCAAAAACAATACTTCTGAACTGGGCAAGCAAAATTACTTTGATGTTAGTCATTATTACTAAAATAAGAATAATGAATTAAATTGACTGCATTTTAAAAATACTTACCCTTGGAAATGTCGTAAATCTGTCCAGTTCTTCAACAAAGCAGAACATCTGCAAACTAATGGCTGACATGACAATCAAGAGGCTGGCAGTAAATACGACCAAACTCCCAAGCTTTTTTCCAGGACCAAATATCTTGTACACAAAGTCTTCTAATGCAGGTGAAATCTTAATTAGCCGAACTACCCGAAGAACCTGTCATGGGAGAGAAAAATACACACACATGATAAATTATTTACAGTAAATCTTAACTCAGTTAATACTAAAACACAATTTTTACAGTGTTTTATAAAAAATCACACTTATCTAGTTGAGCATTTAGTGACTAAAAACAGCAATACAGAAACTGAGCCATTGGTTTAGCAAGAACTCAATAAATGTCGGGTGGATGAAAATGGTGGTAACTAAGTGTTTTAACATATTACATGGTAAGTCAAAATGTTATTAATTAGCACACAAAAATCAATATCTTTCTAATTTTCAAATAACTAAGAAAACCATTAACTCAATACAGGTTGAGCATCCCTTATCCGAAAATCTGAAATCTAAAATTCTCCAAAATCTAAAACTGTTTGAACTCTGACATGTTACCACAAGTAGAAAATTCTGTACCTGATACTTTTGCCTTCTATTGGGTCAGTGAACCTAGGCTTTATTTTATGTACAAAATTATTCAAAGATTACATAAAGTTGCCTTCAGTTTATGTGTATAAGGTGTATATGAAATGCAAATAAAATTTCATGTTTAGACTTGGCTCTCATCTTCAAGATATCTCATCATTGTATGCAAATTTCTAAAATTTGAAAAAAAAAAAAAATCCCAAACCCAAACTACTTCTGGTCTTAAGCATTTCAAATAAGGGATACTCAACTTTTATTAGCTATATTCATTGTCTCATAAATCTTCCTGGATATTATTGCATATTATTAAAAAATGAAAAAAAAAATAAACCAAACTTCCATCTAACTTTTACTTCTGGTTGAAACTGCTACCCTAATATCTATTTTCTTATGTCTTCCTTTACATAACAGAACTTCCTAAACTTCAGCCTACCAGGTGGCTGCCCAGGGCAATCAACTGCGCTTTTCTGCCTCACTTGCAGCTAGATGTCTCTAGTGAATTTAGGTTTAAACCCATGGAATGTGAAAGGAAGTGTTCTGTTTAATCGTTGGTACATTAAGTTAAATTTGTCCTGGATGCTCTTTTTATACCTTTCTCTGGCCTGGAAATGGAAACACTCAGGTAGTACCTTTGGACATTCTAGCCTTGCATAGAATATGACAGGTCCTGTCCTGTCCACTAGGCGTCTTCCCTGAATGACCATGTACAGCAGAGAAACCACTTTTCCCTGGAACGCCCACAAACTACTGCCGAGAAACAAACTTCTATCTATGTGAGCCTTATATTTTTCAAATATCTGTTATACCTTCTTAACTTGTTACTTATATATTTGTCTATATAACATATGTATATATAGAGAGATGTTTTGCATGTACGTATTTGTAAAAAAATCCCACTGACAATTAATTAATAAATCCACTATTCATTTAACAAATATGACTTGATTTTGTGCCACATATTGTGTTAGACCAGCGGTTCTCAACCTGTGGGTCACGACCCACAGGAACTGTATTAAAGGGCTGCAACATTAGGAAGGTTGAGAACCACTTTGTTAGACAAATACAATTCAAATGCTGTTACAGAGGAAGTGCAATACAAAGGCACAGCTCTTAAGAGTTCATTTACATGATTAAAAGGTATAAATTAATATATAACTAAAAGCTGAAATAGACAGTATGGAAAAATATTACCTTTCATTAAGTCAAAGATGTCATTTTTTTAAGTACTCTTACAAAATAAAAAAATAGTGCCAATTAAGGGAGAACCTCCCACTGATTAAAAAATAGATACCAAATTTGGAGATAGAAAAATAGGAAAACTGTATACTTGGCACAAACTAAAGATGGAATGTACAATGTTAGTCCAAGATGGTTCAATATCAATAAGAGATTAAGTTTCTGTGAAAGATGACTAGTGTATTTGGAATACAGTATGGGACATGAAATGGATTTTAAAAACTAGGTTTTGATTTTCACATGTGTAAAAATATGCATTTTCTTTTGCCTTCCTAGCATCCTAGCTTCTTTTTCTTTCTGATTTTCCTCTGGCAAATCGTTCCTACTCCACTCTAAGTCCCCAAGGTTTAGGAGGGACTCCTGGACTCCCATAATCCAGGCTTTCCCAGAGAATTCACAATCACCCGAGTCATCCTCAGGACTTTCGCTCAAATATAGATGTGCCCTCATGAGCTCCTGGGAGCCATTTTTGCCTCTACATGGAGAAGGCCAGCTTACAAATAAAGCCAAAAAAGAAGAAAGGTAGGTGAAGAAGCAGACTGAGTCTCAACAACACCATGTTAGCCTCTGAATTTTGCTCCACCTGACACCGCATTTACCCTCCAGACTCGGATTTAACGGGAAACACTGAGGGTGAATCTTACCATTCCTACTATCTGAAGAACACAAATGGTTTGTAGCAGCAGGTCAAGTCAACCGGACAAACGACCAAAGAAGTTGTGAAAATGTATATTTCTCTAATGATAATTTACAATCCTTAACATAACACATAAAGAAGAAAATGTATGTGAGAAATTACGTTGTAAAATTCAGCATCTTGGTTAAGCTATCAGCATTTCCTGCTGGGATTCTCAACATACATTCCCACATCAGAACAGATTACACTCAGGTCATCTTTCCAAATAATAAGTGAATAGCCTTAGTATAAGAACTATTAAAACACTAACTTCCATATTAATGTTCAGAATAATAATCAGGAAAGATTTCACATTTCTATCAGATTTGCCTACTCTCAACCATAAATAATTCACTCTCTAACTGTGAACAGCCAAATCCAGGCAAGTTTATAGGAACAATTTAACTGGTTTACATCTCAAATTTCAGTAGACATAGTCCCCAAGTTATGAACAATATAGGTTCTGTAGGTTTGTTCTTAAGTTGAATTGTATGTAAGGACAGGTACACGCACCTATTACCTGTAATTCCCTCCTTTTGTAAGTGGGAGTCGTACGTCAGTCAGATGTTTGTAACTCAGGGACTGCCTGTACTGTGTGTTTTCTTCACTTGTATTAAAATCTATCTTAAAAGATAGTTGAAGTAATTTTGAGTCCTAACCCACATTCTAAGAAAGGCAGCTTATGCACACCTGTGCAACTCTGATAAATTAATATTTCATTAACTTGAAGAAACAGAACTTATACAACTCCCACCTTGGTGATTTGATCAGCATTTTCAAAGGGTTAAAGCTGCCTCCCTGGGAAGGAAAATCCTCCTCACTGACTCTAATGGTGCCTTTTCATTTATTTGGGGATCAATAGGCTATTGGCTTTGTCTACCCAATAAAGCTTCCTATAGATATGAGATAAAGTAAGCCCTACTCTCAAAGATAAGCACTTCAGAACATTTTGTGGTTGTTTCCAATGCAATTTTCCTGGTCACATATCTGAATCTGCCTCTTAAAGATTGCTCTGTAGATTCAGAGTGAGATGCTGTAGAGATTGCATGGCTAAGAATATGAACTCAGAAATTAAACTTCTTGGGAATACATTTCAGCTCCACTGTGCACTAGGCATGTGGTCTTGGGCAAGTCTTCAGAGCTCTTCACAGGTCTGAATACATACACATGGGTCTTTATCTCACAAGATTGTTGTGAGAAACAAATTAGTGCACTTGCACAGTGCCTGGCATGTAATAAATGCCCAAAAACACCAGCCAGAATTGTCCTGATGGTTCTTACATGAGGTCTGTAAGAACACAGTGCTTCGCAAGACTTTACTGTTTCCCCTTGCACGGTGCTGTGCAGCCTTCATGCTGTGCCCTGAGCTTCTCAGTTATGCTCTGACCTCAGGATGTGTACGTGCAAGGAGGTTCCCTGCCAGGCATGCTCACCCCAGAACGTCTCGTGGCCCATGGCCTGCTTTTACTGCATGTCTCTGCTCAAATGTCACCCCCGCAGACAGGGCTCCCACAAACACCTCTAATATTACACCTACCATCGCTCTCACAATTTTTCTCCCTGATAAATCATCTGTCAGGAGCTATAGCAATTTTAAGGCCTTGCATATATCTTATACTGTCTACCTTTACTAAAGTAGACAATATTTTTCTTAATTTGGCTAATTTAATAGGTTTGTAAAAAAGTATCTTGTTGTTTTGACTATCAGGCATGTTCTCTACAATTAATGCACAATGATGTCCCAGGCAGGCACTAACTGTCTGTGATGATTCTGTGAAATGGTGCAGACGGTGGTGCACAGGACATGGGATGGTATGGATGTTTGGAAAGCACATTTTGCATTGAGAGTTTTAAACAAGTGTGTATCTATGGCGCCTGCCACTCCACTTATAATAAACCAGCCTCAGGGTATAACTCAATAAAAAATGAGGGATTTATGTCCAAAGATGGTGAGGAAAGTGAAAGCTTGAACCATGAAAAGCCTGTGTGGTTTTGATATTCTTGGCTGTGATTATTAGACTCAGCATTTTTTCTGGGTTTGCGGGATATTTGCTTTTCATTTTTTATGAATTTTATTTGCATATTCTTTCCTCCAGCTATCAAAAACATTGAGTTACAGGTTATGATCTTACAGCTAAAGCTAATATTGTTCTGAAAATTATAGCTTTGGTATTTCCAATAAATAAAATCAATGAAGTTGGAATGCATTTTCTTTTTCCTAAGGAGTAGGGATCTTCTTTCTCTAAATCACTTCTTTAAGAGTCTACTGCCATTTTATTCCCAAACTATTTAAAAATAGCTATTAAGAAAACTATGTACACGTTAGTGTTTCTGTGATAAATTATATAAATGACCAAGTTTGAGTCCTAAAATGACAACATTGGATACATTTTTGACTAGGATGTCACCTATGCATATTTTATCATTTTGACCAAGTGTCTAACAGAACTATGAGCACATGTCTATTATCCAACAATTACAAAGATGTAACTAATAATTACTATTTATGGAATAATTATAAAGCAATGTGATTCAATGTATCACATGTGAAATAGCTAATTATCATAAATTAAATAAGAATATAAATACTGTTATTTAATCATTACAAAGAAAGTAATAGGTATGTATACATAATACTATATGACTAATAAAATCTGTAAAGGCACGTTTTATAAACCCTCATTATTTCCTTTATAAATCATGGTGGAGAAAATATATGTAGGCTTATTTACATTTACAATGTAGGCTTATTTACATCTGATACATTACATGTGGGCTTATTTACATATATAATACATATGCCTATATTATTATATAATAAGCCTATATGTAGGCTTATTTACATATATAATATGTAAATCATATATATTTCAGATATGTAAAGATATGTACATATCTTATTCCAAGATACATTTAGAATAAACTGCATATTTCTTGTCCTTTAAAGTATGGGCCAATGTCTTATGTAGTTTAAAATTTGACATGTATATATAAATATATGATACTATTCACATAACTATGTATATCAACATACCACTAATTTAGGAAATGTAAAACATCTGCATAATTATTGGGCATTTTCATAAGTTTTAAAAACAATTGTTACAATTTATAAATGAAATTTCTAATATTTGAGATGTCACTGGGCCATTCTCAAGTTCATACTTACTACATAGTTATTAGATATATGTAGTTATGTAGAGTTGCTATAACACTGTAACAGGTATTTACAAAGAAAAAAAAAACCCTCAAGACAAATAGGCATTATTTGTTTACCTGAAAGTATGTGAACTGTGAATGATAAAGATCTGGATACACATGAAGAGTGGTTCCAATTACAAGTAGCAGCTCAAATTTGTGGAGAGATGAGCTAATATATCCAGTAAACCCCAAACACCATATCTTCAGTAGTGCTTCCAAGTCAAAAAGTACTGTGAAAGCCACCTGGAGAAACAAAGAGATGTTGAAATTGTCATCTAAAGCTATAATTTCTTTCAATTTATTTCATACATTTGTCAGTGCATGAATTGTAGCCGCTGTCATACCAACCAAGAAACCCCAGAAGGTCATGGTGCCCCATGATCACATTAATGTACACAGCTATGATTTAATAAAAAAAAAAAGTGTGAAACACACCAACAGAACATAACAGACCAAAGCTATCTTAAACAATTGGAAAAACATGTTAAAATTTTGAATATGTGTGTGCTTATTATTTCTTTATTATCCACTCTTTGGTATTATGTACAACCCATTTATAGACTACAACCCATATATAGAAAAGGCTGCACTTTTCTGTATAAGTCACATTTTCTAAAGATAAAGTTTCCATGATGTATATTATAAAACAAGGACTTATTAATAGCCATAATTAAACTAAAATAACAAGTTAAAATATCATTTATTTCTCTAATCTTTGCCATATATCAGAGAAACTGTAATTCTATACCAAGCAATTTGTGTGGGCATACACATGCACCCATAAATTAATATTAATACACCACTACGTTATTAGTTAAATTAATAGCCAGTATTACTCTAGTAATACATTCATGCAGACTTTTAATATTGTACACATTCTATGAATTTAGTATTACAGATAGTAATATTACAAAATATACATAAAAAGATAGCATGTTATTTTCATTTACCTGTCCTATGGGCAAGAGTTCTCATTTTGTAAAGAAGTTTGCAACTGGAATTAAAATGTACAATATAAGATTAACTTCTAATTAAAGACTCCAGGGGACTGTTTGGATTAGTCATCATTTATCCCTCTGTACCTGGCATGACAAATTCGAGGCGGGAATAAAGGAGAGTGTGCCTCTGTTTTTCTAGGCTAATGTGGAATTTACCAGAAAGGATTTTCTGCCACTAACACTTGGCAAATGTGGGAGGAAATGGAGTTTTCATAATCATATCTTAAGGAAGGCAACATTGAAAGCAATGCTGATGGCTCATTTAGATGTAAGGAAGAAATTCACATCATTTCTCAAATCTATCATTTTCGTAGACTCCAGTTGTTTTTAATTGGCATTTGCCTTGTCCTTCAAAGGTAATGTATTTTACCTTTGAAATACTCTTGAATACACACGAAAGTTAATGAACTGCCCTGCCCACCTATTCCAGATGTTTCAGGTCCATGTCTGTTCACATTCTCTCCCTGGTCCCCTCCACCCTCACCCACACATGCGCACCCACACAGACGGGCTCGTACTTACACGCCACTCTGCAGCTGACTTTTCTCATTCCCTGACAATCACGGATGTCCCTCCAGAGTAAGGCCTGTAGGTCCTACTTACTCTTCTTCTCATCACATGCATAATTTCCCAAAGTGTTCAACATTTATTTAAGTCACTATTTCTCCCATTCATTCATTGGCAGGGGTTCTTGCAAGCATTGTCAGAAAAGAATGGCTAAACATTTGCTACTTCAAAAGCGGGGCTGCCCTGACCACCCTTCCTTGATACCAGTATTTACTGAGGCTTTTTACATCTGTAAACTGATTTCCAAACTTGGAATTGCTGGTGCAAGGACGGGTTTGTGTGTCTTAAATTTTAGAAAATGTTAAAGGGATTACTCTGATTACTTTTAATTTGCCTTCCACCATGTAGGAAAGTTTTTCTTGTCTAAAATTTATACCAGTACCAATGTAGTCAAAGGTATTGATTGTTGCTCATTTGTTAACATTGATCGTTTAGATTTAATTTCTATTTAAAGTAATTAATTTTTACTGTTTATAATCTTGACAATATTCTGTGGCATTATTTTATCTTATCAGATTTTGCAGTTTTTGCTATTGAGGACATTAATCTTTGTCTGCTATATGTACCATAAATATTTTCTTCCTAGTCAAAAGTATGGCTTTTAACTTTGGTGGTGTTAGCTCTACAAACATAAGATTTGTAGAGTATACACACACACACACATAAACACAGAGGGTGCCAAAAATATACACACATTTTAAGACAGAAAAAAGCTATACTATATTTGTAATACTCAAGTCGTATTTGGCTTCTGTAACCATAAGAGGTGCTCAATATGACTTGTATTCATCTTTTGTTTTAGAGATGAATATCTATATATATATAGAGAGAGAGTATTACAATTTTAATCCAGTTCTTTCCTTTCTTACAATGTATATACACTATTCAGCATCCCCTGCAAATAGATTTCCCCATTCCTAAGCACTTATTTCCAGTGGAGATAAAAGCAATTCATTTCTCTATATTGATCACCTAGATTATTCTATTGATTCTACCATTTCTAATAAAACATCCTGTTTTATAGAAATATGAACATTTCATATGGAAATGAAATAAGATTATTTCAAGGCTTATTTTTGGAGTCAATCATATCGATACATTAGCTATAATAATTCAGTAGAATACCATGAGTACAGTAGCTACTAAATAACAATGAGGTAATAATAGCAAGCTACAATTTGCTTCTTATTTTCAAGTGAAAGTTTCTTCAACGTCTGTATATAATGGTTGAAGTGGGTCTTGGTAATTAATTTCTACCAGGTTTAGTGAAATTTCCTTCTCTTTTTATTTTACTTTGAGGGATTTAACCTTCGATTCTTTAAAGCTTAAATCAAGTATATCACAAGAATCCTTGATGTGAACCATTTGTTTATTCCTGGGATAAAGTCAAGATTATAATGTATATAAATCTGTTGAATTTTACTGGATAATAAATTCATTTATAAGTTTTACAGATATAATTACATATGAAATTGGCCTATAATTTTACTTGTATATCATTATCTGGTTTGGGTTAAGATAACTCCAGCTTTCGTAGTTATATTGTGGAGCTTTCTATCTTTTGTATGATTTATAGTTTTTTAAAAATAAAATAAAGATTAGCAGATTTGTGAAAGTAGGTCAAAACCACCAGGAGAACCACCTGGGCACAGTCCTTTTTGTTTTGGTAGAGCAAACTTTCCAATGGGTTCTGATTATGTTCCTTATTGTTTCTTATTTAATCTTTCAATTTGGCAGTTTATATTTTGCCAGAAAATCATAAATTTCCTCTAGATTTTCAAGATCTGCATTCAGAGTACATTTTTTCCATAAAGAATCGATGTCATGCAAATCTGGTATCCCAAGCCCAGCTCTTTGTGAGGGCAGGCTGTGTTACACAGTCTCAGCATAGATAGCAGTTTGATTCACTGGAGATCAAGGTCAAGACTGAAGGTTTCCTCATCATTTCCCTCTGAGGGACAATAGCTTTTTCCTTTCTGGCATGGAGGCACAGACCTTGCGTGTCCTGATGCTATAGGAAGTGTTCTTTTTGATTTTTATCTTGCACAGGCCTGCAGGCTCTTCTTTCCTGGGCACACCCCCCCAAACCACACATTCTGATAACAGGAATCTGCCAATTCCCTCAGAATATTGGCCCCCACCTGGGATTCTGGACTCAAGTCAAGCTTAATTTTTGGCCTTGAGAATTTTCCTCACTTATTTTATACATTCTGCTAAACATTTAAGATATTTTCACATTTTAGGAGTTTTGTAGAGATGATTTTCAGCCAACTTTTGGGGCTACTTTATATGTGTTTTCTATAAACACGATACAATTTGATTTTGTATTTGAATATTACTGGATTTTCTGGGTTTTTGATAGAAAAAGTCAATGTTCTCACTCAATGTCCAAAGCTATACTTGGTCTTATGTTTTCTGTTTATTGTATGCCATCGCTATTTCACCTTTCAGTCTTTTCTTATCTTTTTTTGGCTTGGTCAAATATTGGTTAATTATTTGCCTATTGTTAATATGGACATTCTACTTGGTTTTTATAATCTCCCAGTTTAATTCTCCAGGTTATAAATCAACCAATATGTTTTTTATTATTTCTTCAATATTTGTTTTTGGCTTACTTATCCCCCACACCCCTTTCAATCTGGAAATTTCGTGGTACACATCTGCCATCCCCACTCCATTGATACCATACCACTTCCTAAATCCTGGTTTTGCTGAAGTAGTTTACAAATTGGATACTAGTTTCTCACAATCTAATAATTGGTCTTTTTTTTCTCCAGGATTCCTACTTGATGTATAAATTATCATCCTCCACTTAGATCTAATGCCCATCCCCTTTTTTCCTTTTATTATATTCTTATATCTACATCTGGATTGTGATTTATTTTATGATTAGCACAATTTGGAGTTGTTGGATTTCTGAGTCGTATCCTCCATTTCTGAGTCTCTTTGTGTGGGAATAATTTTTCTGTGCTTCATCATGGCAATGTGTTCCTAATGTCATTGTTGATGTTAGTCTGTTATGCTGGAGCAGTGGCAAATGAGGAGCAGTGGACAGCACCCTGGCTTTTGGTGGTGAAAGACCTAAAAAGGCCACAGCCTCTTTGCTGAGCAGGAAGGGGTGGCTTTTTGGTGGCAGGGTTTCCCAGGGGCTAGTGGAATCCTTTCTTGACCCCCTACCTGGAGTAATTAAACTTCCAGTGGGGTTCCCTTTTTGGTCCACTGAGAGCAGAGGGAATCTGTGAGCTCCCCTTGGACCCCAAATAGCAGCAGGTGCAACTCCTCTGCAGGGGTCGACAAGCTTTCTGCCCTAAGCAGCAGTCTCTGTGGGCCAGAGGATTGAACCTTTGCTGCATGTCCTAGCAAGAGGCCATTCCTCTCTAATACTGGCTTCTTAGTCCTGGCCCTGCAGTAAATAATACAGGAAAGACTTGTGCTTATTTTCTCCCCTAGAAATACTGGACAAATGCGGATGGGTCATGAATGTCCTGCCCACGTGCCAGACCTGGTAGCTGTACCAGCAAAGGAAGCAGTAATGGATTCCCCCAATATCATCCTCCCTTCACCTGTATTTTTAGACTAAGATCTCCACTCGAAGTGTGCTGATCCATTTCAAAACTGCCTGTTTTTTTAAAAGCAGAACACTATTAATAAATACCTGAAATATATCCTGATAGATTGTTGCCTAATGACACAAGTAAATACAATTAATCACTTTAGTAACTATGCATTTATTATCAACAAAACAGACGGAATGATCTATTTAAATAACCATAATTCATAGTAAAAAATGCAGCTGGATTCATTTGCATTATCATTTGCTCAGCAGGAAAACTATATAAAAGGCATGAAAAAGATTTAGCAAACTGTGATGTGATTATGTTAAAATACCTATATTCTTACTGAGTTCCCTACTAGAAATTCTGATTCCAGATTCTCCTGGGCTCAAGAAAGCCTTGCTTTTAAAATAATTTGTTAATTTGTTCAAGACAATACTCCACCTCTCTGAAAGCCAATATTAACTCTGAATTGATAATATTTTTATGGAAAACAATACACATCAAAATATCTAATGTGCTTGAAAATATGGGTTATCCTAACATAGCCCACTAGGGCAGTGTTTAAAGGAAGGCATTAGGGAAATTAAATTAGTTTTAATGATTGCAAGTTATTTCAGTATAGGTTATTGGAGAAATATAATAGTTCAGAAGAAGGAGGTAGTAAGACAAGCTTGGGAAGTATCCACTTCTCAGTGGGTGGCTCCAGATTATTTCAATGGAGAGGGAGGAGCTGCCAGGGACATGCTGTTTATCATATCAAGGGACGAGGCTACTGGGTTGTGGACAGACCCTAATACCCTAATTACCTGGAGGGCTTCCACAAAAATCACCTGTGCGAGGGCCCAATCTGTGGCTTTCTGCAATCACAGGCAGTCAGAAGGCATTGGTGGAAAGGTGGACTCCCCCTTGGCTCCCACCGTGACACTGGCCCCTTTAACCAGAAGACCCACCATACCCAGAAGGTCTCACCATACACACTCCTATTTGTGAATACATACAAGTTAAAATTTATATTTTTAAGAAGTGTGATAAGGGGTGGCACTTGTGGCTCAGTGAATAGGGTGCCAGCCCCATGTCCCTAGGGTGGTGGGTTTGAACCTGGCCCCAACCAAACTGCAACAAAAATATAGCCAGGCATTGTGGCAGGTGTCTGTAGTCCCAGCTACTCGGGAGGCTGAGGCAAGAGAATTGCTTAAGCCCAAGAACAGGAGGTTGCTGTGAACTGTAATGTCACAGCATTCTACTGAGGGCAACAAAGTGAGACTCTGTCTCTAAAAAAAAAAAAAAAAAAAGAAGTGTGATAAGATTTGTAAGGGTATAATGAACTTTCTATAAGTATTTTTGTTGCATTATTTGGAAAAACTTAGCAACGCTACATAAAAAAAAGCAATTATTTATTTTTTCTTATAATCACCCTGAATCAGTTTTTCCTAATCTTTATTAATCACCCCCTCTTTTAAAAAGTCTTCTAGATATTTTGTTCCTAATCACAACCTTATATGGAATTTTAATACCACAGTTAAATTTTATACATATGTTTATATACTTTGCATATCTATCTCTGCATTATACATAAAAAAGATAAGAATTTCTTGCCCCTTCCCTAACTAAAAACACATTTTCAACCCTTTGGAGGTGTTTTAACTCCTTGTTGAGAATGGATGCCCAACAGGTAGACCTGGTCAGATGTTACCACAGCACAGTTTCATATTCTCAGGAACAAAATTCTTTGAACACCACCTTCTATTATTTATAGTCTAAAGTTTTCATTCTGTACTAATAAATATGACATTTAATATATACACAACTTTCATCCTCAATAAAATCATCAATGCAGATTTTAAAATTAAAGAAGGTATTATGCAAAGAAACTATCATATTTGTTCTTAAGACTTCATATAACTGAGGAAAAGATTTTTTTTTTTAGAATGAGAAATGTGAGAAATTAGTTAAAAATGTTTGTTTTCCAAAAGAACTTGTAATTGGGCTTGTAAGGCCAGCAGGTAAAATGACACGATGACTGCCAAGTTTCTGAGGCTAACAAGAAAGTAACTGAATGGAAATTGTTATGGTTAATACAAATGGAACAATGGAAATTGCTTGCTTCTTTAAATCAATGAATAGTATGTGATGATTTATAGGTGACAAATTACAAAAGGGCTGAGTGTATCCTGCAGGGTATAAAGATAGAATGGTAGAGATACTGCCTATATGTGGAAAAATATTTCAAGTATATTATCCAAGATTTGTATTGTAGGCTCTTTCATAATTCAAAGAAACATAATAGATTTTCATGAGAAAATGAATGCACATTTATTACAAATGAAGATTACAAAACAAAACTCACATAAAACTTAATTCAGGTAATCTCATTCTCTTAAATGAAATTCAGGTTCAATAACATGAAAAAATGATTACTTGCATCATTCAAGAGCTGTCTATCAACCCCTTACTCATAGATTATAGTGCACCATCAGTATTCCATAGAGTTAAAGAACAAACTCTTGAGATACATAGTTGAATAGCCCAGACCATCGTTATTCCATTATTTTTTTTAACCTAACAAGATACTGTCCAAATCCTTTAGAAACAAATCAAAAAGCTACTTTCTAAAGAAATCTATGTAATTAAAGTTTCCCAGGAAATGAAATTAAACTTAAGAATGTGAAAGACTGCTGCAATGGCAAGATTGGTTACTTTCTTAATTTGGTCATTTCTTGTGATTAATGAATTCAAATGTAGGTGTCAGATTTTGTCGGAACTAAAATGAATGTCTTTTTTTCTTAATTTCATTTTAACAAATATCATAAAACCAAATGTCTTCAGTGGAACATAGAAATCACTTTTCTAGAAAAAAAGGACTTCCTCCACGGTGGCAAGATGAGCCCATGCTTTATGATAGCCCTTCTGCTTCAACACACTGCAGGTGTGAAAAAAGACAGGAAACCAAAGAGACGGGTGTGGAGTTCTAAACAAGGTAAACCTCTTTGTTGACTGAAATACAACAGGGACTCCTGCTGGGTTAACAAGCAAGGCAATATTGGACCACAATGTTTTCTACAGAGTAAGGAGACTAATGTGCCTCAGGTGAGATAAAGATAAGAACCCTAGTGACTTAAAGACAGGGACTGGGATGAGTTTTCCCTGCTACCTGAGATTTCACTGGAAGCTGCAGGCCTCCAGAGACATGAGGATAAGTAGCTCATAAAAAGGGTCCAAGCTCCCTGGGAGACTGGTCACAAGACGTGTGACATCTCCGATATTAAGGAGCTAGCAACCTCCAAATGACATCAAAAAACATGGCCCTTGTTTGGATGACATTCAGGATCAAGGTAAAGGCAACTATAATAACACAAAGAAAATTAAAGGTGATAACAGAGAAAGGGACGGGGAGAAACAATGGAATTCCCCAAGCGAAACGAGGCAGCAGGCCAAACTTAAAAAAGCATGAATAAGTCTCATAAAGAGACAACGTAATTTTGAAATTCAGAACACAAGTTCACTCTAGATAAAATTAATTTTGTCAAAGAACTTCTAACGAAGTTTATTTAAGATGCCCAAAGAGATCAGTGAAATGGAGGAAATAATAAAGAGTAGAAACAAAGGAAATCGATAACACAAAATATCGAGAACAAACAAATCATTTCAGACAGAGAAGAGATTGTGAGATTGTTCATATCAAAAAGGGAGAAGAAGAAAAAAAAAAGGAAGAAGAAGAAAGAAGGAGAAGGAGGAAGAGGAGGAGGAGAAGAAAAGTTGGTTCTGTGAACCAAAAATAAAGAATGTGGCTGCCTTTTGCTCTGGGTTTCCTGGTTGTCCACACTCTGCATGTTGTTACACATCGGTGGAGAGGCTACAGCAAGTTTCACATTTTGGACTCCCACCCAGATTGTGCCATACCTCGCTCCTCTAATAGCTATCTCCAATTTATATCCTTTTTGTAGGAAAAAAATATAATCATAAATACAGCATTTCCCTGATTTCTCATGAGTCATTCTAGCAAATTACCAAACTTGGAAAGATTAATGGGAACCCTCAATTTGCAGCCTGCTGGCATGTGTAAGGGAGGGCTTGGAAACCCCCAAGCTTGCCCCAGCGTCTCAAGTGAGGGCAGTCTTGCAGAGGACTATGCCCTCTCCTGTGAAGTTGGGCCCAATTCTAGGTAATTAGCATGAGAAGTCGCTGACTTTAATATAAAAGAAAGTTATAGATAAATAACATTGGTAGCCAAAACATTTTAGATGTAGTAGTGATTGTAAAAATCCTGAAAAGATATTATAGAAAGGTAAAACATCAGTTAAAATTAATAACTCTACAGATAGCAAGTCATAAACCACAAACCAATAAACCATAAACATTAAACTATAAAATAAATCATTAATCGAAGTATCCTTTCTCCCTCCTGTCCACCAGAGACCCCACTATAAAACCTAGGATTGTATGAAGTTCCACAAGAACGTTAGCCTCTTTCACAGGAGAGAAAAAGAGGAAAACAACTCTATATCATATCAGAAAGGAGGTGTAAACTTTCCTAACAAAACCAGGCTAGCAATATAAAATAAAATAAAATCATAGAACAGCCATCCTTAGGACGAGATTCAAAAACTCCTAGATACAATGGCAGAGACTTCATTTGTGTATTAAAACTAATGGTACAAAAATCAAGTGTCCCAGGAATCTAAAACGGTTCAAAATCAGAAAAATTATTATTCTAATATACTACACTAACAAAGAAACAGATCCGTGCAGCAGCTCAATAGATGCAGAAGAACATGGGATAAAAGCAACTCATTATGAGAAGAGCTCTTAGCAATGTAGAAATAGAAGTGAACTTGATTAACATGATAAAAGGCATCTATAAAAACATAAACAACAAATAAATGGTAAAATGATAAGCATTCATGTCAACAGAAACAAGCATAGCATGTCCGCTATCACTGCTTCTATTCAACATTTTAAGACCTAAGCCAGAACAATAGAAGAACAAAAAAGTATCAGAGATATAATTAGAAAAGGAGGGATAAAACCTTCAGTTCAGATGATATGATTATCCATATATAAATTCCAGGCTAAACTATAGACAAATTATCACGAACAAGAAATTGTAGTAGAGCAGTTGGTTGTGAAGGCAGTTAACATACAAAAAAATGAGTATCATTCCTAAATCACCAATACTCAATAAAAATTTAATTGCAATTACTATTCATAAAATAAATAGTGGGACATATAGACACAAATTTGACAAAATATGTGTAAGACCTTTTGAAAAAAATTACAAAGCACTACTGAAAGAACTAAATAGAGAGGTCCTTAAGATGAATTAAATCTCATCAGTAAAACTGGGGCTCGGGAGTTCCCCGTTCCCCAAACCCAGTTGACCCAGTTCGATTACTTGGCTGAGCTGTAAAGTTCAACCGAGGCACTGAGGTAATCAAAACTGAGTGGAGGGTATTTGGTGGGACCTCGCCTAATGTGCACAATGCAATGGTACATTTCAAAACTATTAAGAGTGTAAATGTCTCACCACAACAAATAAGTGAGATGATGGTCACATTAACCAGTTTGATGTAAGCATTCCACATTGTACATCCAATTAGCACATTGTACCACATAAATGAATCAATATACACAGTTATGATTTGATAAAAAAATAGATAAAATTTAAGTTGGAAAAAAAAAAAGTGAGTGGAAACTGAAAATAAAACTGGAGCGGCACAGGCAGTGTGGATAGAGAGCAAAAGTGACCTGCACAAATTTCAGGGCAACAGAGAGAGATTTTATTTAGAAAGATCAGAAAGTGTAGGGCACCTCCAAAGAGAACTGGAAAGTAAGGTTCCTCTCACGGAGGAGAAAAGGTGAGAGATACAGAGATAAAGGACTGCAGGGCTATAAATACTGTGTCCGTTTGTAGTTGGCTGCAAGACTTCCCGGTTCAGCAGGGCAGGTTTTCTTCCCATCGCCTGTGAAGCCCCTTTCTTATTGTCCCTTCTCACTTGTTAAATTTTCATAATGTACAGTAGGAATGGCAAGGCCAAGAACAGGTGAAACCAGACTACAGAATACCAACATCACTGAGCTTGCCCTGAGAGATGTCAAGGTTTATTATAAGGGCTAGCACTTAACGACGACATCTTATCAGCTAAAACTTAGACATCTGGGCACACACACTGAGGTGTCCAGAAACAGAATCGTACACACATGTGAGCCTGATGCAGGACATAGGGGGCTGTGGGGGTGGGAGGAAAGGATGAAATTTTCAACTAATCTTGGACAATTGTTTTTATATGAGAAGAAATTGGACTCCTTATTTTATTCCAGTGTTAAATACTTTAACACTCATAGAATTTAATACAGAATGTCTCTGATGACTCTGGTAAAGATAAGAAAATGCACCAAACCAGAAGTTCAGGACTATTAAATCTTACCAAATCACAACTTATTACTTCTAAATATATAGAAAATAAAAGTTAGGACACAAGCTGCAGGCTGGGAGATGTCAGTACTGCATATTACTAGACAACTGAAAAACAAGTATTGTTTCAACAATACTAAACAAGTATTCACAAATTCATAGAACAGGAAACCCAGAACCAACAAAATATGAAAAAAAAAAGTCAAACCTCTATGGTAATCAAGAAAATGTGTGTTTAAACTATTTTGATTACTTACATCAGATTGGTAGAAAATTGAAAATATTGAACACAAAACATTTAGCTCAAAGCGGAGCTGCTCATATGTGCTGGTAGAAACGTAAACTGATATGAGCAGTTTGAAGTGCAATTTAGCAAGATCTAGAAAATTTGAATTTGATTACATTTAATCTTTCAAATTTTAAGTCCAGGTATATTTTGGAAGCAATTGAAGTATCCGTTGCTATTGTATAGTGGCCAAACAAATCTACATATATCAACATGAATCTATTTCCCAAACATCATGCTGAGTGAAAGAGAACACCAGGTTGCATATTGATAGTTTATACAATTATACAACATGCATCACAATGATAAATCTGATTCTCGACAGATTAGGGAGAAGAATGAGATCCAGAAGTGGTACATGGGGATCTTCTGCTCATCATGTTTTATTTCTGAATGAAAAATCTGAACTAATGAACTACTGGTTTTTTAAAAGTTGGGTGGTAGATACTCAAATATTGGTTATGCCATTTTCTATACATGTTGAATTTATGAAATATTTGATAATTAAGAAGAAACAAAAAAAAGAAGTCAAAGTTTTTCAAAGGATAGAAACTTCAAATGAAGAAAAATAAAGAACTGCAGATGCTGGCGTGGATGTGGAGAGAAGGGAACACTTTTACACTGCTGGTGGGACTGCAAACTAATACAACCTTTCTGGAAGGAAGTATGGAGAAACCTCAAAGCACTCAAGCTAGACCTCCCATTTGATCCTGCAATCCCATTACTGGGCATCTACCCAGAAGGAAAAAAATCCTTTTATCATAAGGACACTTGTACTAGACTGTTTATTGCAGCTCAATTTACAATCGCCAAAATGTGGAAACAGCCTAAATGCCCACCAACCCAGGAATGGATTAATAAGCTGTGGTATATGTATACCATGGAATACTATTCAGCCATTAAAAAAAATGGAGACTTTACATCCTTCGTATTAACCTGGATGGAAGTGGAAGACATTATTCTTAGTAAAGCATCACAAGAATGGAGAAGCATGAATCCTATGTACTCAATTTTGATACGAGGACAATTAAGGACAATTAAGGTTATGGGGAGGGGACAGAAAGAGGGATGGAGGGAGTGGGGTGGGGCCTTCGTGTGTGTCACACTTTATGGGGGCAAGACATGATTGCAAGAGGGACTTTACCTAATAATTACAATCAGTGTAACCTGGCTTATTGTACCCTCAATGAATTCCCAACAATAAAAATAAAATAAAATAAAATAAAATAAAATAAATAAAGAACTGTATGAAAAGAATCTGACAAAATGACCATATTAATACATTAAGGCTAATGATTGCTTTGGCATCCTAAGTATCTGACATAGGTTTAATCATCCCCAAATCTTATTAATATAAGATTAATTTAGTTTCAGGACCTTACTTACTTGTCCAACAATCCCTTTTAGAAACAACATTAATTCTCTCAAGTCACAAGTTCTCTCAAAGATCTGGAGCCTGTGGCAGATTATGACTCATCCTCTCCAACAAGATAATTTAATAAACATTTTAATTCTCTCCCGCAAGAAAGGATGATTTTTATATGCCTTAGAAACATGGATTTGATAACTAAAACTGTTCACACAGGTGTGACTGGGGAATTGTTCTTAGTTTCTTCTTCTAGATGTCCTAAAAGTTATTTGATACATAACTTAATTCTAATAAATTTCAGATCTAAATCTCATCTGGGATTATATCAGATAATTCCTTAAGATTCTCATAGAACTGCAGCTCATAAAAATAGAAAGAAGTCCCTGCAGTCACAAAGCCATGGCTTCCTTCCTTTCTGATTTCCCATCACCAAGCATAATGAACATGAACAGAGGGACTTAGGGACTCTTTTCTGTTCTGTCTTTATAAATAAAATGAGATGGGAAAGATTTGCAGGGAGCCTCTGAATGTGTTTGGAAGAAATACTTATGGTGAGCTCAGCACCAAGGGGGACTCAAGTACAGTGAATGATGACTAATTTACTTTCTGAGGAACTTGGAATCTCTTAATTAAGCAGGGCCTTTTGTTTTGCTGAGCAAAGAGCATGTGGTCCATGAAAGTCTGGAGGTGGGTGGAGTGGAATTGTTATGCATGGGTGGAAAGGGGAGAGCCTGCCTGTCTGCATGACAAGCTGGAATGGACTGGAAAGAAAGTAAAGAGAGACTTGGAAGAAAGGGGAGTTTTAGTACATTTACAGTAGGGTATGTACCACGAACCCCACTTCTGTCCCCTATCTGGCTTCATTACTAAATTTAACAATGCTCATTACAACTTCACACCAGGAGCAGGAAGCGGGCTGAGTGCCACACACACACACACACACACACACACACACACACACACACACCCTGGTTCAAATAAGTCCAAAGGAAACCAGAGAACCTGGGGATAATGCCAGGAGGACAGACAGAGCTAACTTTGGACATTAAATAGTTGGTCTCTCTGTTACCTTGTTTTATCTCTGGTATCAATTTGTGGGTTTCTCAGAAGACAAATTTTGTTAACATCATTCACGTGTGTGTAGCAATGCATAGTGCTGACAATTTTCTTAGATGCATAGCCTAATAGATACACATGCATTTTTTAATATATTTATATGTGACAATAAGAAAATTGTTGTTCAGATTTTGTTATCTATTATTAAGCACAAAAGAATGTATAGTTTTAGATGTAATTATGTTCATTGTAAAATATGACTTTATGTGCAATGATAATATATTCTCTCAGATCAAAATGAAAAATTAAAATTCTTACAGAGGAAGTCAATCTTTACCTTTTTATGTTTTTACATTGACTAGAAAGTAAAGAAACATTTTCCTGTTGCTTAACTAATTCTAAATTTAGGTTAATTCATCCTAAGTAACAAAACAAGCCCTCAGCTTCACAACAGAAGCTAAGCAGCTTAACTTATTCTTAAAGGATGGTGTTTAGACTTCAAATTGACTCTGAATGGGTAGAATGGCTTATTTTAGACTTTAAAAATAATTTATTCTTTATGTTGGAACTTAAGAGATTACTTCTTTAAAAGCTTATGACCTGTAGTGATCTATTTTAAAAATAAACTTTCTAGAACATTACATAATGCTATTGCCATAAACACTGCATCATGACAATCTGTAAGCTTTAATTGTTGTTATTTTAGCTATTTTGAGGGTTAAATGAGGCAATAAATTCCTTTAAAGTACTTGGCACACAACTCTATGGGAACATAACTGGGAAAGAATGGGGCAAAATAAATAAAACAATACTATCAGTAGCCTCCGAATAATATCTCAGCACAAAACGCTAGTACTACCAAATGGAAGCTCCACAGTCCAAAGACTTTTGTTACCTTTGTTCATTTCCATACAGTCAGGACCCCAAACAGTGCCTGGCATAAAGTAGTCACTAAATAAATAATGGATGAACAAGTGAGAAAAAAAAATGATCTACCTTTTTAGAAAGTTTTATGTATATAACACATGATCAGCTATAGGCACTATGCTGTATGTTCGATCTCCAAAACTTATCTCACTACTTGGTTTATGAACCAAGTGTATGGTGCCCCACGATCATACTAATGTACACAGCTATGGTTTAATAAATAAAAAAAAAATCAAATTTAGTTTTAATGGTTTGGAAAAGGGACAACAATTATTGGACACATAATATATTCTAGATTCTACTACACAGTTCTGACTTTCTGTTGTTGAGCTTGTTTTTATTTTTAATACTATTCACACACACAAAAATAAAAATGGAAAGGATGTATCAACTACCCCTAGACTCTACTGATTCACTTAAAAAGTAATCAGTGGACTCTACAATGTCAACTTATTTGATATTTGTTGGAATTTTTTTACAATGATAGTTCATCTCATATACATGAAAACATTAGGAAAGCGACCAGTTTTATATGTGAAACAATTAGGTAAAGTTTACTGAAGAATTCCCTTCCTTTCTGTTTGCAGCGTAGATGGTGTAGATGGCCTATTCACTTAATTCATTTCTGTTTGCAGCGTGGATGGTGTAGATGGCCTCTTCACTTAATTCCTTTCTGTTTCCAGCATAGATGGTGTAGGTGGTCTCTTCACTTAATTACTTTCTGTTTGCAGTGTAGATGGTGTAGATGGCCTATTCACCTAATTCCTGTTTCCAGCATAGATGGTGTAGATGGCCCATTCACTTACTTCCTTCCTGTTTGCAGTGTAGATGGTGTAGATGGCCTAGTCACTGATTTCCTTCCTGTTTCTAGCATAGGTGGTGTAGATGGCCTCTTCACTTAATTCCTTCCTGTTTGCAGTGTAGACGGTATAGATGGCCTATTCACTGATTTCCTTCCTTTTTGCAGTGTAGATGGTGTAGATGGCCTATTCACTGATTTCCTTCCTGTTTGCAGTGTAGATGGTGTAGATGGCCTAGTCACTGATTTCCTTCCTGTTTGCAGTGTAGATGGTGTAGATGGCCTATTCACTGATTTCCTTTCTGTTTCCAGTGTAGACGGTGTAGATGGCCTATTCACTTAATTCATTCCTGTTTCTAGCATAGATGGTGTAGATGGCCTATTCACTGATTTCCTTCCTGTTTGCAGTGTAGATGGTGTGGATGGCCCATTCACTTAATTCCTTCCTGTTTGCAGTGTAGATGGTGTAGATGGCCTCTTCACTTAATTCCTTTCTGTTTCTAGTGTAGATGGCCTCTTCACTTAATTCCTTCCTGTTTGCAGTGTAGATGGCCTATTCATTTAATTCATTTCTGTTTCTAGCATAGATGGTGTAGATGGCCTCTTCACTTAATTCCTTCCTGTTTGCAGAGTGGATGGTGTAGATGGCCTATTCACTTAATTCATTTCTGTTTCTAGCATAGATGGTGTAGATGGCCTCTTCACTTAATTCCTTCCTGTTTGCAGTGTAGATGGTGTAGATGGTCTATTCACTTACTCTATGGCAGTGGTTCTCAACCTTCCTAATGCCGCAAATCTTTCATGTAGTCCAAAGGAGTTGTAACCCACAAGTTGAGAACTGCTGCTCTATGGCATTGGTTTAATATGTCCAAGTGCCCACTCGGGGCTGGGCTACAAAAGCAATGGGAGTGTGATTTCTACTGTCAGGACTTCCTCAGGAGCAGATACAGATGACTCCTCCCAAAGAGATTAGCATAATCCATTCACCTGTAATCATTTATGTTCATACTCCCTGGAACTTTTTGTCATTACCTTTAACCTCTGACTCTTCCACTCACCTGTCTTCTGACCTCTTTCTACCTGGAGCCTTTAACTAAGCTTTGGGTCTCTTCCACATTAAACAAGTTCCTCTACATTCTCCATCTCCCTTCACAGAATCTGCTCCCTATGCCCTGTCAACTGACTCTCATCCAAAAGCATGAGTTCTCCTTCCAGCCCTTTCCAGAGGAGGGTGTTCATGCTCTAATGCCCCAGGTAGTATAAAGAAAGGACCAGGAAGAGATGACCCCATCCATGACTGTCTGACACTCCTTTGAGATGTATTCTGTGAGGTTAAAACATTCCCCTGCCCACTATCCTGGGGCTGTATTCTACCAATATGTCCATTAGTCACACTCACATGTCCCTTGACTTTGTTTCCAGACTCCATTCTTTTCTCCAAGAGCCAGCCTTGCTCCAAAAGAACTCACTGTCCACATGCAGAGTAAGCCAGCACCTTAGCTTTGACAGTCCTCTCCATGCTTGCCTCGACTCCAGCAATATTTTTAAGCCACCAGCCAACTAGATCCATATGACATGCCAGGTTTTGTATTTCATTTCTCAGAATTACTCTGAAATGTTAACATCCTGGGTCCCATTCTAATCACGACCTTCCCTCTCTTATTTCATCTTTTCAAACATCTCTTATTTTTCCCATCTCTTATTTCATCTTTTCAACTAGGTCAAAACCTGTTTTTTGACTGTATGGAGACACTTTTGCTCTTTCATTCTCCTCTTATTTTCCCTTCTTTTTATATCCAGCCTAGACCATAGGATTGTTATTTCAACTTTGCTGCCAGTCACTCATATTCCTTTCTTCTCTTTTTTCTTTCTGAACTCGACTAGCCTAAAACAACCCTAAAGCTGGACTGATTTAAACACTGCCTTTTCTCCTTCCCAGACATGGCCTAAAAAGTCATATAGCTCTCTAAATAGGTATCATTATAAGTCTGTAGTCTCAAAATCCAGCTTTGGTAGAGGTACTAAAGGTACTAAAGGTTAAAGTAGGCGCAGTATCTTTTTCTTACTCTCTGTACCTTTTCCCTCTTCTCTCTCTACTCTAGCTCTCTGCTCCTCTGTCTCATCATGACACTGGATGCATCCTAGTTTCCTACTTCATGGGATATGGAAATCACTCAGTGGGACTCCTTCCATAGCTTCTCCCCATGCTAGAAATCTACTTGCAACTATGACTGTTGGTCCAGGTTTCCCTCTACTTTTAATAACCATCTTTTCATTGTGTGCTGGATTTTTAGCATAATTCGCATATTTTTTAGGTGTTGGGCAGGACATAACTCTTTCATGAATCCTTGTCTTTAGCTCTCCATAGTGTGACAACCTTCTGGTTTACTGTCTACTCTTCTTGCTGCACTGCAAGTTCCATAGACCAGGTAGCTAGTAGGTAAGCGAGGCATCACAGCAACTACTCCAATAAAGGTTAGTATTGATCATATTTTGGTACAGGGAGCAAACCTCCACAAAAAGAGAAATGCATAACTGACTACGTAAAAGTTTTTCACAGAGATGTTTATCCCCAACAGGTCTATGTAATCATTTCTTTTCCAGAAAAGTTTGTGTGTGGGTAGAGTAAATTTTAAACAATTAATTAAATCCATTTTAAAATGCACTGGGAGAATTCTAGCTACCTAAGGCAACTCAATTACATAGCAAATTGATATTTTATGTGAAAAATGCTTTGGTAATAAAAATAAACAAATTGAGATTTTTATGCTTTTAAGTTTAGTTGTTCATAGATCAGATTTATTGAAGTATAGCACAGCTATCTATGTATACCTCACTCACGTGATGAATGCACTTCTATATGTCCATCAATTTTGCCATAAATACATATATAACCACTAAATTCTAAGATATATTTTAGATATATTTTTTCGCATTGAAAAAGAAAACAGTGGTTTCTTGAGGAGGGAGGGTATTTGGGGGGACCTCACCTAATGTGCATGATGCAATGGTACATTTCAAAACTATTAAGAAAAGGGTATAATTGTGATGGATGTGTTACTTAGTTCAATGTAAGCATTTCATATTGTATATCAAATCAGCACAATGAATGACATAAATGCATCAATGTACAAAGTTATGATCTAATAAAACAACAAAAAGAATTCAAGAATCAAATTTTACGAACATTATACAATCAACAAGAAGTACTATTCCAAAACTCTCGTATGGCATGTAGGATGCTAGAGAGATGCCTACCTAACTGCTAAACCTGCCTTCTACTGATTTGGTATCTTTACTGCAGGATATAACACCTATTCCCAGTGCAGTAATTATTGGATTGTCTCTTTAAGTCTCCCTCCAGCCCCTTTTAGGTATTGTTGAGCTGACTTGCTTGTGTATGATCTTCTGAATCTGTGCTTGATTACACTTAGCAGGAAAGGAGGCGATGCAACATGAGAAAGGGAGGGAAAATAAGAGGTGGATGGGAAAACAGCCAGATCGTAAGAATAAGACTCAGGGAGAAAAGGGTTACCTTGGCAACAGGGCATACTGTGAGGGAGATTACTCAGGCCCACAGTCTCAGGAAATGAATCAGGCCACACAGTGGCCAGAGGAAACACTTAAGAAGCAGGCCAATTCATTTTCCATGGAAGTCAATTCATTAAAGAACTGGAATTCATCTTCACCTATCCCAGTTCACCTTTCCTGTGAAAAGTGAGCTGCACAGCTGAGCTGCTCACCTCTGCCAGGTAGAACTCATCATACTGGCGGCGGAAGTTCTCCCCCTTGTAGTGGTTGCTGGCGGCCACGATCACATCCACTGTCACCATGCTCAGGATAAACATATGGAAAACTGACGACCGCATCATTTTCTGAGGAGGCAGAGCAGATAAAAACTCTTAACAAAGAAACCTCATGATTACATTGTACTAGAGCGCGTAGACCTTGGTCAACAGGGCCTTGTTCAGTGACCCTTACCACTGAAGAGTGTGAGCAAAGAAATCTGTCTTGCAGGCAGCTGAAAATGTCAGAGACTTTTCGTTTAAAACAGAATAATATTTCATTTAATTTGCATTGAGCTTGCACCTTAATTTTTATTGGCTAGCTGTATGGAGTAATGATTTAAAAAGAAAAAACTGATCAGACAAAACAAATATTGATTTATGCCACGTTTAGAGAGAAAACTACTACAGATGAAAACATTATAGAGATGATCATACAACTGTAGAAAGTGGGGAAAACCTGAGATTTATTTATTATTTGTTACTTCCATAAATATTTGTTGAACATTATATCTCAGCTAGTAATAACTGACACCTGAATTGTATTTTCTATATGCCCACTGTTGTTACAGGTACTTATATAAATAAACTCATAACAACCTTAGGAATTTATTCTGATTTTATAGTTAAGTAAACTGAAGTCCAAAGAAGTTAAATAACTTTCTCACTGTCATGTAAATATTGAAGATGGACTCAATATTTGAACCCAAGTCTGGTCCTGCATTGAGATGGAAAAAATTCAGCATTAAAATGATGAATATTATTATAATGGCTATTGTGTACAGAATGCATACTATGTTCCAGGGAAGATTATATGTAAGTTACTTTATTTTGTCTCCTTTTCACCATAGCCCCACATGATGGGATACATTTGCATATTTCACAGAGTGTCCAGAGACTATGTCATTTGTCTGAGGTCACACAGCAAGTACACAGCACAACCAAGCTCTATACTCAAGTCTATTTAAAGTCTGTGGCCCAATGCTTACCATGAGGTAGGAAATAAAGAGTAGGGCTCTGAAGGCTCTGGACAGCAAGAGGAAAGAAAAGCTGACCTCTGGGAAGGAACTGAGCACCTGACAACAAGCCCCTGGGCCGTGACATCTCCTGGTGCCAACTACACAGGGTCCAGCGCCATGACATCCTCCTGCTGAAGCCCCATTTCTGGTCCTTGCGGACGTACTTCCTCACTGGTTGATCTCACCTGAGAATTCTTCAGACTTTGCAACTAAAAGAGTCTCACCAAAGCACAACCTAGAAACGGACTGCCTCCTCTGAGCACTGCCCCTGTCTCTGTGCATCTACGATGTATTCCCTACCCTGCAGTCTTCATGAACAACAGGGCTCTGGGCCAGACCGCAGAGGTAAAACCCACTCACTACTCACCAGCTTTGTGGCTCTGGGCCAGTTACTTAAAACTCTCTATGCCTCAGTTTTCTCACCAGTAAAGTGGAAATAATGGTACTTACTCCAAAGGGTTCTCAATTTCAAAGAGTCAATATTTGTAAAGTGCTTAGACTAATGATTGCATCTTCCAAGTAGTCTATAAATGTTTGTACTAAAAATCAATGCAATCCTGTGAATCAAGTATTTTTTCCTCTTAAAGAATAAGAAATTAATTGCCCAAGGGCAAAGAATTAATTATGTTATGTATCAGACCAGGTCCAGAATCAGGAAAGATAAATGCAAATGATAAAGGTCAAATAATTTGAGAGATGTCAGAACCATTGGGAAAGTAGATTTTTATTAAAGCTTCCTGTCGCCATGGCTACTGATGCATTCTTATATCCATTTACCTTTGGCTTTATTTTATAGGTAATACAAAATCAAATTTCAGAACTGACCATCAACATGCTTATATGCACATCAATTTACTTGCAGCAACTACTGACCTTCACAACATAGATAAGCACATCAATTGGCAAGTAGTGGTCTTACTAGAATTTTTATTGTTATTTAGTTTTTCTTGCATTGTGAGAGTTAAATTCCATAACCATTATTCCTCTTCTGTATCCTTCTCAACATAATGTTCTATTAAAAACATTTCAACTGATTTCCACTTCATCTGCATGACAGAAAAGCCACAACTTTCTCTTTCTATTTTCCTCAGCTGTGGATTTATGTCTTAAGTAAACTGTTATTACTGGAAGGTCCAAACAAAGCTTTCAGCCATGGCTGTCAAAAAACTTTTAAATTGGTTTTGTAACTGTCACAGCTTCACTTTGGTGCTGTCATTATAATTAGGTTGTTTTTTGTCTGAATGTCTATGTGTGCCTGTTGGTACAGAGTCATTAAAATAATCACTTACAATGGATTTTGATACACTATAATCACCATTGCTTAGCTGACTTTCTCCAAAGTAATAACGTTCAAATATTAAATAAAAATTAAGGTGATAAGTATGTGCAGTAGCTAAATTTAAATATTAAAATCAGTAACTTCAGCTTTCAAATTAGAGCTAGTGGCGTAGACCATCTCAACTCAATTCAACCAATGTTTGAAACTGGCTATCAGTTGTCCTGAATGTAGAAGACCTGTCAACTGTATGTTCACACTCATGGTTGCATCTATAGGACAGTCCATATTTGTACTCTTCAGTTTTTATTTTCTATTAAATTAATAGAAAAATTTGAATCAGTATCGTACAATAGTACATAAAGAGGTTTTTCATAATTGCATTATTTAATGAGTGTGGAATTTCCCTATCTATACATATATATGTGTGTGCAGGTGAATGTGCAGATACATATATATGCATGTCTTGAACATATGTATGGGCATACATACATGTGTGTGTTATTTATTTATATATCTTATATAAGGTTCTTCAGACTTCACATATGCATTTATTTTGTTAAAGTTCCCTTCAATGGCAATGTCATTTTGTTTTGCAGTTTTTAGAAAGAAAGACAAGTTTTGGATTTGTCTTTACTTTGGCATTGATTCAAAAACTACTAATCCGTATTTGTGACAGTTGGTATTACCAAAATACAAACAGACCGTAATAGAGTCATTCCTAAGGCAGCAATATCTGTTGGGAATGCTTTAGAGTTTTGCTAATCAAACTGTGGTTCTTGGATCAGCAGGATCCTGGAAGCTTGTTAGAAATTCAGGATCTCAGGCACCATCCCTGATCTATCACATCAGAATCTGTATCTTTAAATATGGTCCCTAGGTGATTCAAGTACATATTAAAGTCTGAGAAACACTGTCATAAAGGATACTTCTTAATAGCAGGTTAAATTAGGTGACATAAAATTATTTGCAACTTCACAAGTTCATGATTTTAAAAGTTTGTAATGACCAAAATGGAATATAATAATTATTGGCTGTAATATTGCCTGCCAACTTTCCTATCATTATCACCCAACTCCAAGATCAAAAATCAACTAAACCAGTTCTCCCAGCACTCAAATGTTTATAGCAGCATAATTTGTAATCAGAAAGATCTAGAAACAACCCAAGTGTCCTTCAATATATGAATGGATTAATAAATTGTAGTATATTTATACAATCCAATTTTATTCAGCCATAAAGATGGAGCTCTAGTATCTTTTATAAGTAACAACCTGGATGGAATTGGAGATCATTCTCCTAAGTGAAGTATTGTAAGAATGGAAAAACAAATACCACACGTACTCCATATTAAATTGGAATATTCCAGTTTAAGCTGATATGGAAGTAAAACTGAATGAAATTCCAGTTGGGGAGAAGGGGTGAAGGGGATGGGTAAATTCCAATCTAATGAATACATTGAATGGGTATATCACACACTTTCTGGGTCACACCTCTGTAACTCTGATTTTAAACATGAAAAAGCAAACTGTGTAACCAAAATATAGGTACCCCATAACAATTTGAAATAAAAAATCAACTAAATTGGTTTGGCTTCATAAAGACATAAGCATGTGCTGGATTTTCAACCATTTCAGGGCATTACAAAGACAACATTACAGTCTCTTTCAAAAGGTTATGGAATTCCTGTGGCCTCTAGAAGCTGGAAAAGGCAAGGAAACTGTTTCCTAAAATCTCCAAAGGTAATGCATTCTTGCTGATACCTTGCTTTTGGATCTGGGACAGCAGAAATGTAATATAATAAATTTGTGGCGTTTTAAGTCACTGAGTTTATTGTCATTTGTTACAGCAGTGATGGGAAACTAATATAGCATTGACAATGATTTTGACAGACACCATCTCAAATCTTCTCCTATAAAACATGGTTGTAAACAAGTACCCATGGCTATAAAATTCTCCCTAACCAAAGGGTTCCACACAAGGTAACTTGTCATTAGAGATCTCTGTAAAATTTACTACTACAAATACAAACTTAATGACAGCAATCAGAGATTCTATCTTGCCTTGTGTCAGAAAGTGAGATGAGACAATGGGTGTGGACAACGGTCCCAAGTCCAACTTCAAGCGGAGAAACATGAAAGGTCACTTTCATTCACATTGGTACTGAACCCTACTGTGAAAAGAAAGCTCTCAGGAGACTATGAAGTCTATACCAAATATGCTTAGGGCTCCACATGCAAATAAAATGGACACCACATGACATATCATCAAACTAAGAGCTGATGTTTCTTTGAGGGCTTGGTTTGCGCCATGTTTCATTCCAGGCCTACTGCATGCTGATGTAATAACATCATCGAATCCTTAACAACCCACGAGCTAGCGATACTTTTGCACATCCTTTTACATATGGAGAAAAAGGCTTTCAAAGTATATTTCTAAGCTCACAGAGTTAGGAGGTATTCTCGGATGTTCTGAGCCCAAAGCAGGGCCTCCCATGCCTTCTATTAGTCCGTCAAGGTTCATCTATGCGATTCTGCTCCATATTGTAAAGATGAGTGACAAGCAGTTCCCAAACCAGGAGTTTGTGGTTGAAGAGAAGGTATAAGGACATGAATTCTATATTTAAAAGCTGAAGATAACATGTTCCTTACAGAAAAATGTAAGATTGCCATGGTATAATGGAATGTCAATTTTGAAGACAGGCCAATGTGATGTTAAATTTTGGTTCCATGAACATAATTTAATTCTTCTGTGACTCAGTTTTATCGTATAAGAAATGGGTATGATAATATGTACATCTTCAGGCTGTAAAATGAATATAAACTGGACTATTTAGATAGGGTCTAGCCCTAGGGGCAACTTGCACTCCATAACTCTTATGAGTATTTCTGTATTGGAAAACACTGTTGTTTATTGGAAAGGGAAAAAAGTATAACATGAGAAATTAAGTGGAAGATATAACTAATCTTGAGATGAACCATGGAAATTTGAAAATTTTCCAAAAGGTCAAAAGTACCTCTTTTTTATGACATTAATGTTTAAGTACTTCACAGGGGTCTATTTTTACTTGTAATATTTATTCTATTATTTCTCCAGTAAAAACTCAATATTTTGGTTTTAGAAGCCACAAAAATATAAATCAGGATAATGAATAATACAGCTCAGAAATCAAATCTTTCTTTAGATTATTGCTTGAGTGAATAAAATAACCTACCTTAGTAAAATACATTTCATCTGCTGAACAGTGCATTAGCCATGTACCAAAAGTTGGGTTTTAACTGGATTTTATTTTATTTTTTTTTGGCAACTGAATAGAAAAGTATAATTCTTTTAAGCATATAGAACACACTTACATTTCTAAGCAGATAGAACACACCTGAGAGGAAGGTGTGGTCTCTTCCTTGAGAATGAGGGAAGGATTTTAAAATAATTTGGATTTTAAAATAAGCATATTTGGAGAACAATGCAATTATAAGATGAAATTCTGAGAAACCATCTTTCATCTGATCCATGAGCATCAGAATAAGAACATCATATAAAAGACCAAATACAGAGGCGGTGCCTGTGGCTCAGTGAATGGGACCTCATATACCGAGGGTGGCAGGTTCGAACCTGGCCCCTGCCAAACTGCAACAAAAAAATAGCCGGGTGTTGTGGCCGGTGCCTGTAGTCCCAGCTACTTGGGAGGCTGAGGCAAGAGAATCGCCTAAGGCCAGGAGCTGGAGGTTGCTGTGAGCTGTGATGCCAGGCACTTTACCGAGGGGATAAAGTGAAACTTGGTCTCTACAATAAAAAAAAAAAAAGACCAAATGCAGAAAATTGAAAATAAATCTTCCCATTTGCAAGTGGTGCATCTTTGCCTCCCTTATGTAGGAGACATCTGGATATTCAATAATTCTACAACTAACAGACGAAACAATTCTGCCCAATATAAAGAATTTGTATTAAAATGTAGCATGCTTATGTCAATTCTGAAAACAGAACCAATAGATGTCCTTAGAGACTCTGCCTCCCATCTGTCTGTCCCTGGCATGTCCTTAGAGAGCCAGGACAGAAGAAAACCCCAAAGTAACTCCCACAAAGGTAAGCGAGTCCGTCATACCCGTGTGCACCTGCCGTTGTCACACCTTAACAGTGGTTTGCTCTCTTTCTTGGTGTAGAATCCCAGACATTTGGACGTCAAATGTTAGAAGAAAGTGGGGTTTCATAAGATCCTTCTATCTTTTGGCCACTGTGAGTGCAGCATGCACTCTACTCCATAAGAATAAGGTGTAAGGCTAAATGTTAAATTATAAATTGACAAGATTTATTATTATCATCATCGATATTTTTCAATCACCAGCTCCTGACTCTACAACGCAAACCAGATTGTAACAAAAAGAAATACATGCCTAGTGGAAAAGAAACACCACCAAGCAGGACTAATTATCGCACTAACCCAGTGATTGTCACATCGGCTCAGCCTGCATGGAAGAGCCTGGTAGCCTCGAATTGAACCAACCTCCCTGCAGTGAGCACGACTGTGCCCAGGTGACACTGGCTCAGACCGGGAGGGCTGTTCAGCTGATCCACAAATTTATGAGCAAAATTTATGTCTCTTTTAGAAATCACTAAGTTTTAGTGTGCCTTGTTGTTAAGCGAAAGCTAATATAACCACCAAGCTGGACTAACCTACATCACTCGGCTTATTAGCATTGAAGTGGAGCAATATGATTGGGTCTCTCCACTAGAACCAAAATAGATGTGATGTGTCACTATGGGTGGGTCACTTTGAGAAAGGGCGTGCCTTCTCCAAGCTCTATCTCTTCTCCTGTGCAGCAATCTTGGAAACTATGTGCTTCTGATGGAGGCATCAATAGGGAACAGTTTTTGCAGACAAAATTTCGCAAATGCTGACATATATGTATGTATGTATGAGTCATCTCTAACTGACAGTGATGGAGAATGTAGTTTGCCCCACCTGTGCTGGAGCTATAGTTGTGTCCATTTCCCCCCAACTTTCTGTTTAGGAATATCATGTTGGTGACTTGAAATTGGCAATGATGGGAGCACTTGCAAAATGGAAATCAGCAAATGCTAACAGGACTCCCTGCTTCATTGAGGTTGTTAACCATTCAGCTGCCCAGCTCTTCTGGCATCTCTAGGGAGTGGTATACCCTTGCAGGGTATTTGAAAATTCATGCTTTAATCATAAAAAATGGCCCTCATAGGAAGACCATTTCATGGGATTTTCCAATGTGCTCAGTCTTGTTATTCTAGACAGGGCCTTGTTATTCTAGACATGGATGTGTGTGCATGTGTGTGTGTGAACGTGTATAAATGAGCACTAGAACCACAAAGAAGCTATTTCTGGCTAACAGGAGATGGTTAAGACTACAGGGATCTGGAAATATCAGCTAAAGTAAGAAATATTTAAAATGGAACTTTTCTTACAACCGGTCTAATAAAATTGTCTGTCTTGAATTGATTTAAACCAAATGCATTTTCTTTATGCAAGTTTCAATTTAGGACAACATGTATTTCCCAGAGTACAATGCCATAATGGATATTCGCAATTTAAACTATCTTATATAAAGAACACCATTTAAAATCCCCTTGTTCCTTCACACTTTGTGGCCGTACATTTATAGATGAGTGGGAGAAAGGAGAAGTAAATGAAGATAGGTACAAAACCCTTTCAATCAGCTAAACTATAATTTATAGATTAAGAACTCCATGCCCCTAAGTGACTTCATTACTTGCTTTGAAAAAAATTAAGACTGGAAATATTAAAATGTTCACTTTTCAACAATGAAGTGTTGACCTTGCTTACTTGGCAGGACATGGGTAATGGTAAAAGTCAAAATATTGATTTATAATATTTTTTTCTAATGTTCCCTGGTGCCCAGAAAACAAGTTGAAAAAAGCATACCAGTATTATTTTTAGGCTCTTTTTCCTAAAGACTTCAGTACTGAGTTTCTACAATGCTGAACACATAGCAGAGTCAGTAATAGTTTTTGACATGACTTAATTTCATTCACGTGCTGAACCAGTCAGGAGCACTTTCTGTTTCCTGCTAAGGAACATAGCCTCAGGGGCTATCCATTTCTCTGCCTTCTGTATTAAATGAAAGCAACCTTGGTACTCTCAACATGGGTGATTAGACCATGAGCCAAGCTCTAGACAGCCAAGCTTCCACTGTGAAATCTTGGCAAGGACTCCAATAAGAGAGATATATTAAACTAGGTGATGAACAAGACCTGCTCATCCCTAATGCAGTAACACAAGACGAGTAAAAAAAAAATTAGGACATTCAAGTTCAAGTAATACCATTTTGTGTCAAGTAATATGATCTGCTGTTTGTACACTCCAAGAAACTTTGTTGTTCTGCCTTGGGCATAAGAAGACCCAGAGTGGTAGTCGGCTAAGGAGACCTCATTGGCCATGTTCTGGCAGTAAGGCTCTGCCAGTGACAGTGACCTGACGGTCATTTCCTCATGATTCTCAGATTCTGACTTAAAGTCAAGGGTAAGTGAAATGCCAGAGTACAGGCACTAATGTTTTATAATTTTCCCACCAGAGCACTCTCAACCATGTGGTTACTGAATAATCCCTCCAGATTTTGACAAAAGGTGTTCTCTTAATCTTAGCACTCAGTACCGTTATGAGTTTTTCTCTATTCTTGTCTTCATGGGTAACTTCAGTGAGGAGTTAGGGAGGGCTACCATAGGACTGCTAGACAGATGACACTCAAAACTGTGATGGTTTTAAGATCTTCAGAGACACTTCAATTGACATTCCATAGCTAACTAAATTTCTCCATCTACACTCACTTGAAACTTACTTTTATGTATTTATTTTTATTTTTAGTGTTAAATGGGGGGCAGGTGAATACAAAATATTTTTTCAAAGACTCAAGAGAGAGATTACAAATTCAAAAATTAACTAATTGTCCTTATTTGTACACTTCCTACCTCATGCAATACAGGACCTCATTTGTGGTATTTGATGAATGCATTAATAAAGAAAACTCATTTTTACCATATAGTGTCTTTAATGAATGACTCATTTTGAGATATTTAAAGTATTTAAGAAAGATAGAAAAACAAACTTTAAGAATTGAACTGCTAGAAATATAAAAAGCAACTTTACATTTTGACTATCCTGAACCTGTCATTAGCCTTAGAGTACAGAGGAGTCACACTGCTCTTCCAAACCTCTCTACTTCAGATGATGTGGAACACTGAAAAAGTATACAGCACTTTCAAACCCTGGCTTAAAGCTTTAAAGAAGGTTCTTCATATTTAACCTAGAAATCAAAATTTGCAAATTTGCAAATTCTTTATCTTTCCAAAGGTGACAATGAAACAAATCTTTGACAGTGGAAGTTTATCTCCAATGAACATTTTATAAATGCTTGGTGTAAATTAGTACATGTCTCCTAATTAATACAATTTTAAAAACTAAAGAGTCACAGGAATCATTCAAAATGGAAGATGAAAATATCAAATAATTTAGGAATTTGGTTTGAGATATATTGATGCGCAAATAATTTTAACATGTCCTAAATATTTCTTCCTTCCAATAAGGGTTAAAAAAGTTAAAGAAGAAAAACCAGTTAATTGCCAGTAAGATTGGTACATGAATAAATAAAAACAGCACTAATTTAATCTTATTTTTCATTGTAGTATGTCTGGCTTTCTGGTGTCTATTCTGAATATAATTTTTATTTGCCATATACATATAAAATCAGGATATATTACATATATATTAAATTTATACATTTAAATAGATACATATGGAATCTTCTTGACCCCTCTCTTTAGTTGATTTGGCTGTAACTATCTTCAAGACTACATTAGCCTTTTTCAATGAACCTTTAAATACACTCCTTTGCGTTTAGTTGTTTTTCCTGTTTTTAATCCTCATTCCAGGTAATGCTAGAATTATATTCTCTTTTTCCCTAAACTGTTTCCTCCAAGCCAGTAGCTTCATATTTTTCTGTAAGGAACTGCAAAAGAGAGAGAGAGTGTGTATGTGTGTGCATGCACATGTGTGTTCTTGGAGGAATCATTTGGGACCTGCCTCTTACTCTTAGGAGAGTAAGAATTTGTGTCCACCGTGTGTGAGATCAGACCATTCTGTGCACAAACGTGCATGTGTGCGTGTCTGTGTGTATAATCACATATATTCCAGCATGTCTTTGGCAAGTGCCTATCATGTAGAAGAGGCAACAGAGAATTAAAAAAAAAAAAAAACCAGAGAAGAAAGTGATCAAATATAATCAAGGACTCAGAAAACACTTGCTTGAGGAAGTTTTGTTTGAACTGATTTTGAGGGTAGGGATATTAGGACAAAATGGAGAGAAGCACTGAAAAAAATTTTGGAAAGATTGGATTAATGACAGCCTTGAAGACAGATTAGGTTTGGAGAGGACAAAGAGCAGCACTATGGCTTGGTTTGCTGTTTTCTGAAACATCAGGAAAAGCCTGGTTTCCCTGTGGGCAGGGGTGAGAAAGAGAAGTGCATTTCATTTCTGACATGAGGGCGGTGATGGGTCTGTGTGAATGCCCAGGAAACATGCCTGCTGGACATGTAGAAACACACGTCCAAGCCCCAGAAAGAAATCAGTGCTGACCCAAAGGCTGTGAGTCGCTGGACTATGGGCATGTGACAGAGCTGGCATCCTGGACATGAACAGGATGCCTTGGGATGCTCAGAGTAGTGAGCAGGGCATGAGAGCACGCTCATGGCAGTGACAGTCATCTCCACACAACCAGGGCCCACCCATCCCAGGCACCATGCCAGGTATTGATATACAGCCCATCATTTCCAATTCTTACAAAATCCTAAGAGATTATTATCCCCATTTCTCAGGCAAAGAAACTGAGTCTCAGAGAGATTAAGGAAATTGTCCCATGTTCTCCTCAGCCCACACTGACTTAGCTAGACCATACCATCTCCTCACACTGAAATATGACTATAGAAGAGGCTCGCTTCTGGAAGGAATCTTCATTCCATGGGCTCCAGCAATTCTTGAAATTATCTGCCAGTTTGTGGGAAAGTTAATTAAGAAGATAGATGGTTTAAGAAGTGCCGAGGAGGTCACAGCATCACTTGAAATACACACACCACACAGTCTACCTCCCTCAATTTTAGCTTTCAGTAGAAATATTTTCAAAAGCATTAAAACATGACAGTAATTATTTTGCCATAATTTGACCTACTTAAGGTAAGATCTTGTTACCTTTGCTCTTTACAGAAAGGGGCACACAGGAGATGTTTTCAGAGAGACTCGAGCTTGGCCAGGTCTCAGGTATACATGCTTTCATTTTCCTATCAGAAACTTTCTTCACTGTAACAGATCATGGGCATGTGTTGGAAGTTGGCTCAAAAGTGTGCTGCCACATCTGTCAGATTGTCAAGAGATGAGAGGCAGGGGAGATGGCTTGTCACAGCTGCCACTGAGGAATGAGGTTCCAGTTTAATAGAGCTCCATTTGTCATGCACTGAAGTGGTCCTGTCATGCAGCCATTGCTTATGCTAAAATGGAGTTTAAACACTCTGCACATCTGGCCAGCTTGTTGTGAAAAGGGTCAATTTGTAACTTTCCACTTTTCTGATATTCACACAAAAGCACACATTGGAGAAACTTTCTAAATGGTTTCTTCAATGACACAGGGAAGAATTGCCTTATTGGCGAAGAATGGTAGAGATGCAAAGTGTCCCACGAGTCAGGCATTCATAGCTAGGATTTGTCTTTCTAGTTAATATATTCATATCATGTTTAAGTGGAAGAATATACCCTTTCTAAAATTTTAAAAAATCATTTAGAAAAATCAATAGATAAATGAGCAAATGAGATACACAAGAAATCTATAGAAATTATAAGTCCATCAATGTCTGATGAAAGGCCCAGCATCTATGGGCTTTGTCAGGGAGATGCCAACTTAACACTATGAGATACAGTTTCACCCCATCAGGTGCAAAGGCCAGATAACATCAGTGTGGACAAGGTCGTGAGACAATGAGTACTCTTTTTTTTTTTTTCCACAGTATTTTTATTTCTTTAAGTACAAGTTGCTAGTCATCACCAAAAGTGGCCTTATCATCTGGGAAGCCATTTGGCAATATCTCATAGAGTCAAGGGTATTCATATCCTTTCACCCAGAAACTGCTGTCCCTACTATCTATGTTAGAACAATTCTCACATGTGTGCAAAAAAGGCACAGACAAGAAAAGCCTTAGAATATCTGCCATAGAAAGACAATAAAACACAGCCTCAGTGTCTATAATGTCTGTCAGCACAAGAATGGATAAATGAATGAACCAGTGTAAGTGTATTTTTATAATCGGATAATATACAGTGATGAAGATAAAGTACTCAAAAATATAAAGTAGCCTGCCCGAGATGAAATTCCCATTCATTAACTAGCTTCATGACCTGTGTCAAGTTATCTACGCTCTCAGTACCTCAACCTTTTCATTTGTGAAACAGAGAGATCACATGAGTACCTACACTTATAACACTGCTATGAGCATTAAATAATTCAATAACTATAAAACATTTAGGGAGTGGTATACAAATGTTACCTATTATTATTTCCAGGGATCGATACATAGGAATTCTTTGTATCTGTTTCTAAATTATTTCAGAATTGTTTTAAATGCAAGGAAATTGACTTAATATCGTATCGTGAAAGAGCACCAATTTACACATTGTTCATTTGTAAGCGCTTGCAAACTACGTAGTGTTTCCTTAAAGAAACCATCTTCTACGTGCTGAATGGAACTTCAGCTCAGACTGTACATGTCCTATTTATTTGGCCCGTAATATGGGTCCAACAAAAACAAAACAAAAATCTAAAACAAAATAAAACTAGTGTTCAAGATAAGAAAATAGAGGCTGATCAACAGACAGAAACAACAGTGAGTAAGTCTCCTACTCCTGTAAGACTTAAAAGTTTAATAGGAAAATTATCCCTGAGTTATAACCACTGAGGTTGAGTCTCACTACTTAATGATCAGAGAGTCATGTCCCACTCTACCGCTGCAAGAAGTGCTTGAGGAACGGTTTGGCAGACAGAAATGGGGCACACTTTTTAGGGCGGATTCAGAAGAGAAGTTTCAAATTACTTTGTGTTTGTGCTGTAGGAAAATCCAGTACTTTGCCTAAGCATCTGCTGCTTCTGTTCCAATTTCTGTGACCTACTGCTTCAGGCCAGTAGCTTCCATTTTTGGTGGCCTATGATAAAACTGTTTTTTGGTTTTTTTTTTTTTGTCCTGGCTCACCTTCACTTTTGGGTGTTTTCTGGTGAATCTCTTTAGAACCTTGGTTAGGAGGTCACCAAACTCAGTCATAAACAGCCATAATTGGGTAATATGCAAAAAACAAAAAATCTAAAACAGAATAAAACTAGTGTTCAAGATACAAAAATAGAGGCTGATCAACAGACAGAAACAATGATGGGAAATCACGTGGCTGGAACAGAGCGAAGAGAAAGGCACAGAAAGTGCAGTTTCTTGGGAAGGCAGATCACATGTGGAAAAAACGCTCGCTGAGCATGTGGTCTGTTTCTTGCAACCAAATAATTCCTGACATTCCAAAACAAATACTCACTAATTCTCAAAATCCAGGAAAGAGGTATTGTTATCCCCATTTTGCATTAAGATGTCCAAGCTCATACCACTAAGTAGCATGGATAAAATATGTCTGATTCCAAAGCCCTAAGATGCTATAATAGTGAAATATATTTACTCTATTTTATATATAAAATATATATAATTATATATTACTCTAAGATGCTATAATAGTGAAATATATTCCCCCTCAAAACAGACACTGTCTTGGGGATTTAAGTTTGTCTGCAGTGGAGGAGGCAGGAGTGGGAGAGAAGGAGGTCGCACTAGGAGATGTGCATTGCAGGCAGTTATAGCACAACAAAGAAAAGAAACCAGGTTCAGGTTTGGCTTATCCATGTTCCCAGGCTTTTCATTTTCTCTAACTTGTTTCTACAGTGTCAACCAAAGACAGGGATGGGGACCTCTGGGTTACAAGCATATTAGCAGTGCACAGTGAAGTGGAGAGAGAACCCAAAAGACATTCCCAGCAGGACAGAGGGAGGTGTGTCTAAGCGACTACAGGACATTCACTTATTTGTTCTTAATTTAGGAATGAATTAATTAGAAATTGCATATATTTACCATGCTAAATATTTTATTAAACTTAACCCTATTAAACATGCTATGAAGTTCATTAACAACTGGGTAAACATGAGAAATGTCCTAGCGAAATTAATATAATTAACATTGTCAATTAAGTAAACATTTCAACAAGTAGCATTAGAGAGCTCACTCTACAAAGCCCACCAGGCCAACAATGCTAGTCCTCCTGCCCTGAACTTATGGTTTTGCCATTAAATTTAAGAATACGTGTCTTTTCACTTATCATAAAAATAGAATAGACCACTCCAAGGGCACCAAATTGAATCCTTTCTTTGCATGCCTACATATAACTCCTATTCTAATTATAATTATAGCTATGATTACAACTATATTTGAGTCTCAGAACACAGAATAAATTTGTAGTTTCAAATTGCAGATCACAGGTACCTCTATTTTTTCCACAAACAGCTCCACGGGGCCTATTTTTCTGTAGAAGAGTAAGTTAATCTCTATATGCTCAAATGCTGTAATAATTCAAACAGTTGACGTAGGATAAAATATGTGTATGTATATTAGGAATGTAGGAAAACAATAACAAAAAGATAGCTATTATTTGATCTGAATTGCTGTTCATTGGAATACCATGAAATTCTAACAGATAGATACCTGAAATGATTTTATTGCATGATACACATAAATACGTATGTGTATATATGTGTATATATATATATATATAGAGAGAGAGAGAGAGAGAGAGAGAATAAACTATTAAGACATGAAACGATAAAAATACTAGAAGAAAGTGCAGGGAAAACTCTTGAAGAAATCGGCCTGGGTGAGTATTTTATGAGGAGGACCACTGGGCAATTGAAGCAGCATCAAAAATACACTACTGGGACCTGATCAAACTAAAAAGTTTCTGCACAGCCAAGAACACAGTAAGTAAAGCAAGCAGACAGCCCTGAGAATGGGAGAAGATATTTGCAAGTTGTGTCTTCAACAAAGATTTAATAATCAGAATCCACAGAGAACTCAAATGTATTAGCAAGAAAAGAACAAGTGATCCATCTCAGGCTGGGCAAGGGGCTTGAAGAGAAACTTCTCTGAAGAAGACAGGTGCACAGCCTACAGACATATGAAAAAATGCTCATCATCTTTAATCATCAGAGAAATGCAAATCAAAACTACTTTGAGATATCATCTAACTAGTAAGATTAGCCCATATCACAAAATCCCAAGACCAGAGATGTTGGCATGGTTGTGGTGAAAAGGGAACATTTCTACATTGCTGGTGGGAATGCAAATTAATACATTCATTTTGGAAAGATGTTTGGAGAACACTTAGAAATCTAAAAATAGATCTGCCATTCGATCCTACAATTCCTCTACTGGGTATATACCCAGAAGACCAAAAGTCACATTATAAGAAAGATATTTGTACCAAAAATGTTATTGAAGCCCAATTCATAATTGCTAAATCATGGAAGAAGCCCATGGATTAATAAATTGTGGTACATGGACACCATGGAATATTATGCAGCCTTAAAGAAAGATGGAGACTTTACTTCTTTCATGTTTACATGGATGGAGCTTAGCATCCATGTAAACAATTCTTTTTAGCAAAGTATCTCAAGAATGGAAGAAAAAGTATCCAATGTACTCAGACCTACTATGAAACGAATTTATAGCTTTCATATGAAAGCTATAACCCGATTATAGCCTAAGAATATGGGGAATGGGGAAAGGGAGGGGAGGGGGAAGGCTTGCTGGAGGGAGGGTGATGCACCTACGGTGCATCTTACAAGGGTACATGTGAAATTTACTAAATGTAGAATATAAATGTTTTAACACAATAACTAAGAAAAAGCCAGGAAGGCTATGATAACCAGTGTGATGAAAATATTTCAAATTGTATATAAAACCAATGCATGGTACCCCATGATTGCATTAACATACACAGCTATTGTTTAATAAAAAAATTAATGAAAACACAGGATGTGATAGAGTTATATCGTGTATTTAATTTAAGGATGATAAGGAAGATTGAGCCATATTATTTTATTAAATTATCTAATTTCTGACAGTAACTAGACAAAGATATAGAAAACAGAAAAAAAAAGAAAAATATAATACATAGTACCAATGAAGAAAGTTATAGAATCCAAAGCCATCTAGACTAAAACAAAGACAGAGTTTTTTTTTTTTTTTTTTTTTTTTGAGACAGAGTTTCACTCTGTTGCCCTGGGCAGAGTGCTGCGGCATCACAGCTCATAGCAACCTCAAGCCCCTGGGCCCAAGTGATTCCCTTGCTTCAGCCTCCCAAGGAGCTGGGACTACAGGTGCCCACAGCAACACCTGGACATTTTTTGGTTGAAGTTGTTATTGTTGTTTGGCAGTCCCGGGCTGGGTTCATACTCGTCAGCTCCAGTGTATGTGGCTGGTGCCCTAGCCACTGAGTGCATGCGCCGGCCCAGGGATGATTTTTTAACGTGCTTCATTTGTAAGGGGATTTGAGCTAGTCTCCTTTCAGTCTGAGTTATGACCTAAAATTTTGAAATTTCAAACATAAAACAGATGGAAAGCCTATTTTGGCATAATGGAAATCTATGCACTACCTTTGTGATTTAAAGATACATTATTATAACTTATTTTCTGGGTCACCCAAATAAATATCCCCTGAGACTCAGCAGGTGAGGTGAATGGGGAGATCAGGCCCAGGCCGTGCATGGAACACCTGGGGACAGCAGTCACTCAGTTATACAAAGAAACAAGCTCATTCTCATGGTTTTTTGTAATCACAGCATGATCTTAAAATGCCTTCTATTCATTCATTTATTCACTCATGCAATTGTGTATGCCTTTATACATTTATATATTTCTGAATTTATTATTTACTCATTTCCCCCCCCATACAGTCATGAACAGAGACAAAGATTTTTCCAAACTGAGAAAATAAATGTATGACTCCATGACTAAATAAAACACTCAGTTCCAGTGCTGTGGAGACAAAATGGCAAGCTGGGAAACTGAGGCACCAAGGAGACTCTCTGCCCCAGATAATGTGGGAGCCGCCACTCAGCCCTGGGAAACTGTAGCCACATGGAAACAAGAGCCTGGTGCCGCTAGATCATTCAGTTTCACAAGAGGGGTGGTATATATGGCTCTGTTTTCTAAACTTGGGGTCAAATTCATAAACAAAGCTCCACTCGAAGAACAAAACCAGTAATTCCTAAGAGTCAAAAGGGGACTCTGAGCCATTTTGTGGTTCCCAGGGGCTGGGGGCAGAGGACAGAAATGAGAGGCTGTTAGCCAAAGAATACAAACTTTAGGTTATAAGATAGCTAAATTCTGGGGGGGTCTAATGATTAACATGGTAACCATAGCTAATAATACTGCATAGTATACTGAACATTTGCTAAGAGAGCTGAGCTGAACTGTTCTCACCACATAAAGACACATGCAAACGGTTAACTAATTATCTTGGTTGTGGTAATTATTTTGCAATGTGCCTGTGTATCATGTCATCATTGTACACCTTAAATATACATAATTTTTATTTGTTAATCATACCTCAGTAAAAATGGAAACAGAAAGAAGCAAATAACTATATGATAACAGAAAGAAGCAAATAACTACATGATAACATGGCCAGATTAACACAGCCCACGGCAATGGCTCAGAGCACTGTTTTGTTTCTCATGTATCAATCCTCTAATTGCATAACGAGCCTCCCCACACCCAGCAAAAGATCCAAAAGAAAGAAAAAAGTTCTCGTCTTGAAGCAGATATAAACACTTCCCCAAATTATGGGGGTGGAATCCGAAGAACTGTAAAACCCACCCCTTACGACAGGGGGTCTGTCACTGCAAACAAAGAGAATAAAGTTCTACAACAGGAAGACTCTGTTCTCTGTTTCCATGAGTGGGCCTGCTCGATATTTTTACTCTTAAAATGGGGGGTGGGGAGGACACTATGGAATGTTAGGGACCCTTGTTAAGGTGATGGTATTTTGAATGAGTTCCTGATATTTTATGGGGGAGAACTAAGCAAAATGCCGGTGCAGGCCACTGAAGAAGAGGTGAGGGGATTTACTGGGCCTTATGAGAAGCCCGGAGCAGATGATGAGTCTGGAAAGGTCACAGGCAGGGATCGGCCGCCCCTACTCACTGTCTTGTAACCACTATGAGATCTCCGCAGGACGCTCAGCCTTCCCCTGCAAGCACATCACCTCATATTCGCTGTCCGTGCACTTTGCTAAGGAAGCACCTTTATGTCAACGTTGTTCTGAGAGCTTGCAAATGCAGAAAAATAGGCTATGTGCTAAAACATTTTCTTTCCAGGAACTCAGTGGGGTATTGAATTAACTGAATTGTGACCATACCTGTCCACTCTCCCTCCCCCAATATTTCAAGCATTTGTAAAAGAATATTTTTGTAGGATTTCATAGCCCCTGGATACTACCAAGATACTCTTAACAGGTATGCATTCATTCATCAGAAATTTATCGAATCCATACTGTGAACCTAAAACATGCTAGGTCCTGGGAATACAGGATAGAATCAATTACTGTCCCTGCCTTCAGGACCATAAATTTAGGCAAATCTAGAGTTTAAAGAGCTGTGAATTTCCTTGTATAAAATAAAATTCAAGGACCTTTGCTGGGTGTTTTTTAAAAATGGTATCATACGACAACAAGAAGATGTTTCAATTCTAAATATTTATGCACCCAATTTAAATGCTCCCAGATTCTTGAAACAGACCTTACTCAGTCTGAGCAATATGATATCTGATAATACCATCATAACAGGGGACTTTAACACCCCTCTTACAGAGCTGGACAGATCCTCTAAACAGAAATTAAACAAAGATATAAGAGATTTAAATGAGACCCTAGAACAACTGTGCTTGATAGACGCATATAGAACACTCCATCCCAAAGATAAAGAATATACATTCTTCTCATCACCCCATGGAACATTCTCCAAAATTGATCATATCCTGGGACACAAAACAAATATCAACAGAATCAAAAGAATTGAAATTTTACCTTGTATCTTCTCAGACCATAAGGCACTAAAGGTGGAACTCAACTCTAACAAAAACGCTCGACCCCACCCAAAGGCATGGAAATTAAACAATCTTCTGTTGAATAATAGATGGGTGCAGGAATAAATAAAACAGGAAATCATTAACTTCCTTGAGCATAACAACAATGAAGACACAAGCTACCAAAACCTGTGGGATACTGCAAAAGCAGTTTTGAGAGGAAAATTCATCACTTTAGATGCCTACATTCGAAAAACATCAACAATCTCACAAGCCATTTTATGGAATTGGAAAAAGAAGAACAATCTAAGCCTAAACTCAGTAGAAGAAAAGAAATATCCAAAATCAAATCAGAGATCAATGAAATTGAAAACAAAAGAATCATTCAGAAAATTAATGAAACAAGAAGTTGGTTTTTCGAAAAAATAAATAAAATAGATAAACCATTGGCCAGACTAACGAGAAATAGAAAAGTAAAATCTCTAGTAACCTCAATCAGAAATGATAAAGGGCAAATAACAACTGATCCCACAGAGATACAAGAGATCATCTCTGAATACTACCAGAAACTCTATGCCCAGAAATTTGACAATGTGAAGGAAAGGAAATGGATCAATATTTGGAATCACACCCTCTCCCTAGACTTACCCAGGAAGAAATAGAGCTCCTGAACAGACCAATTTCAAGCACTGAGATCAAAGAAATAATAAAAAATCTTCCAACCAAAAAATGCCCTGGTCCAGATGGCTTCACACCAGAATTCTATCAAACCTTCAAGGAAGAGCTTATTCCTGTACTGCAGAAATTATTCCAAAAAATTGAGGAAGAAGGAATCCTCCCCAACACATTCTATGAAGCAAACATCACCCTGATACCAAAACCAGGAAAAGACCCAAACAAAAAGGAGAATTTCAGACCAATCTCACTCATGAATATAGATGCAAAAATTCTCAACAAAATCCTAGCCAATAGATTACAGCTTATCATCAAAAAAGTCATTCATCATGATCAAGTAGGCTTCATCCCAGGGATGCAAGGCTGGTTTAACATACGCAAGTCTATAAACGTTATCCACCGTATTAAAAGAGGCAAAAATAAAGATCACATGATCCTCTCAATAGATGCAGAAAAAGCATTTGATAAAATCCAGTATCCTTTTCTAATTAGAACACTGAAGAGTATAGGCATAGGTGGCACATTTCTAAAACTGATTGAAGCTTTCTATGACAAACCCACAGCCAATATTTTACTGAATGGAGTAAAACTGAAAGCTTTCCCTCTTAGAACTGGAACCAGACAAGGTTGTCCTCTGTCACCTTTACTATTCAACATGGTGCTGGAAGTTCTAGCCAATACAATTAGGCAAGACAAGGAAATAAAGGGAATCCAAATGGGAGCAGAGGAGGTCAAACTCTCCCTCTTTGCTGACGACATGATCTTATACTTAGAGAACCCCAAAGACTCAACCACAAGACTCCTAGAAGTCATCAAAAAATACAGTAATGTTTCAGGATATAAAATCAATGTCCACAAGTCAGTAGCCTTTGTATACACCAATAACAGTCAAGATGAGAAGCTAATTAAGGACACAACCCCTTCACCATAGTTTCAAAGAAAATGAAATACCTAGGAATATACCTAACGAAGGAGGTGAAGGACCTCTACAAAGAAAACTATGAACTCCTCAGAAAGGAAATAGCAGGGGATATTAACAAATGGAAGAACATACCATGCTCATGGCTTGGAAGAATCAACATTGTTAAAATGTCTATACTTCCCAAAGCAATCTACCTATTCAATGCCATTCCTATCAAAATACCAACATCGTACTTTCAAGATTCAGAGAAAATGATTCTGCGTTTTGTATGGAACTGGAAAAAACCACGTATAGCTAAGGCAGTTCTTAGTAATAAAAATAAAGCTGGGGGCATCAGCATACCAGATTTTAGTCTGTACTACAAAGCCATAGTGATCAAGACAGCATGGTACTGGCACAAAAACAGAGACATAGACACTTGGAATCGAATTGAAAACCAAGAAATGAAACTAACATCTTACAACCACCTAATCTTCGATAAACCAAACAAGAACATACCTTGGGGGAAAGACTCCCTAGTCAATAAATGGTGTTGGGAGAACTGGATGTCTACATGTAAAAGACTGAAACTGGACCCACACCTTTCCCCACTCACAAAAATTGATTCAAGATGGATAAAGGACTCAAATTTAAGGCATGAAACAAAAATCCTCAAAGAAAGCATAGGAAAAAACACTGGAAGATATTGGCCTGGGGAAAGACTTCATGAAGAAGACTGCCATGGCAATTGCAACAACAACAAAAATAAACAAATGGGACTTCATTAAACTGAAAAGCTTCTGTACAGCTAAGGAGACAACAACCACAGCAAAGAGACAACCCACACAATGGGAAAGGATATCTGCATATTTTGAATCAGACAAAAGCTTGATAACTAGGATCTATAGAGAACTCAAATTAATCTACATGAAAAAAGCCAACAATCCCATATATCAATGGGCAAGAGACATGAATAGAACCTTCTCTAAAGATGACAGAGGAATGGCTAACACACACATGAAAAAATGTTCATCATCTCTATATATTAGAGAAATGCAAATCAAAACAACCCTGAGATATCATCTAACCCCAGTGAGAATGGCCCACATCACAAAATCTCAAAACTGTAGATGCTGGCATGGATGTGGTGAGAAGGGAACACTTTTACACTGCTGGTGGGACTGCAAACTAGTACAACCTTTCTGGAAGGAAGTATGGAGAAACCTCAAAGCACTCAAGCTAGACCTCCCATTTGATCCTGCAATCCCATTACTGGGCATCTACCCAGAAGGAAAAAAATCCTTTTATCATAAGGACACTTGTACTAGACTGTTTATTGCAGCTCAATTTACAATCGCCAAAACGTGGAAACAGCCTAAATGCCCACCAACCCAGGAATGGATTAACAAGCTGTGGTATATGTATACCATGGAATACTATTCAGCTATTAAAAAAATGGAGACTTTACATCCTTCGTAATAACCTGGATGGAAGTGGAAGACACTATTCTTAGTAAAGCATCACAAGAATGGAGAAGCATGAATCCTATGTACTCAATTTTGATATGAGGACAATTAATGACAATTAAGGTTACGGGGGCGGGGGAGGAAGAGCAGAAAGAGGGACGGAGGGAGTGGGGTGGGGCCTTGGTGTGTGTCACACTTTATGGGGGCAAGACATGATTGCAAGAGGGACTTTACCTAACAATTGCCAGTGTAACCTGGCTTATTGTACCCTCAATGAATCCCCAACAATAAAAAAAAAATAGAATAAAATAAAATAAAAAAAAAGAAAGAAAAAATGGTATCATACGCACCTGGAGGCAGGCTGGGGCACGTCCCTGGGGCTTGTTGACATCCACAGCTACCAGCTGCCACCCGCCGGCAGCATCTTCATGAAACATCTTCAAGATAAAGAGGGAGGTGAGTCAGAGACACTTAACATGGAACATTGAGAACCTTGCTTTATGTCTCCAGCTTTCTGTACTCTTACATCATCAAGAATTTGTCTTATTACTGATTTATATTTGGAACATAAGTCATTTCAATTATATCCATTTTAACTTTGCAAACATCAAGAATAATAAAAAGCACAGTGATAATAACTTGGGTTTATTGAGTATGTGCTGCATGTCAGGCAGGTTCTCCCTTATCTATGTCTCCCATATAATTGCTCAAATATTCTTCTCTGCAAAGGAAATACTTCCTTATTTTACCCTCGTTACATTGATTATTATCTATTAGATCTAGGAAAAATAAAACAAATAATCCAAAGAATTGTGTCTGGTGTGTTTTTACTATAGGTGGCAAATTTTTCTTTTTATTTAGTGGACATTTCTTACTGAGCTAATAAAATACTCTCAGGATCAATGATATAAGAAGTATGCACATGCCACAGAGAGAGACCAGTGTTATTTTAGTGACAGGAGACAGACTTGGTGTAATTATTGGACCAGGCTTCACAGAGTTGGTATAATTATCTGAACCAGGCTTCAATTAATCTGCTCAACGGAAATTTGATGTACACATATTTATGAATATGATGTACATCTTTCTTTCGGCATGGAAATGATGAAATTCAAGATACTCCAGGTTGAATTGGATGCCCGGGTTATTATCTCAGTGCATATTTTATTTATTCAAAAATGACGTATCTGTCAATATTACATCTAGCTGGAAGACATTTTCATCTTATATGAATTTTCCCACTAACATATTTTCTTTCCAGTTACTAAGGTGTGTGTGACTGAAGGGGGTGTAATGAAGTAGGATAAAATGAAGAAATTTTATTTTTCTAAGTAAAAGTCCTAACAAAAAGCACTCACTGTTTCATTCCTGCCTGAGATCCCTGTTCCGTATACATAAACATTTTCTTTCCCATTCTTAGTTATGTTTCATGTTACTTAGTCTGATCCTGTGTTGGAAAGCGGAATTGTTGATGGAAATATGAGTGAGGTCACCCAAAGATCCCATTCCTCAGGATTTATAATTTCACATCTCTAGCAGATTATTTGCAAACAGTAAACTCACCCTTTATAAAATAATAATGGTGGGAGACAAGTGCCAAAATTCACAGGCCATCTATGTATTTTTTAAATGACAAAATTGAGGTGCACATTTACACAAAGATTCTTTGATCAAGATGCCAACTGCAAGTTATTTATCTCAGCTGTCCATTCACACAGGATTTGGATCACACAGGATCTCTTTAGAAGGTATTTTAAAAGCTATTCTTGGTGGTAGAATTGAGCACATCCTTCCTGAATAGGCTCATTCTGAGAAGACAGACCTCAGTGGAAATGCAAACCTGTTAAAGTGCTTTCTAAAGGCCCCATCAAAATTCTGGGAATTTCCTTTTTAGGACAAAAGACAAAACCAATCCTGCTAGTTTAAAACCCTCTGTTGATAACATCCTATGCCCTCTTATCATGGCACAAAGCATTCCTGGGGTGTATATATTTGCTTTGGTAGCAGACTGATTTTCCCAGTTAAATTATTTTTTTCAGTAAGCCAAAAATCAAATGAATCAATTTAATTGTCTGTAAAAGTGCTCTCTCAAAGTCACTCCTTTGTATGAAACAAAGTAAAGGAAATGCAAAATTTTCAATGTCTCATTAGTCCTCTGAATTTTAAAACAACATTTTGATTGGTTAGTACATAGTATAACAGCAAATCTTTGAGATAGAAGTTGGGCTGTCGGAAGCCAGGAACCCTCAGAAACTTTCTGTTTTCCCTGTCTTCCAAAGTAAGAGAATTTTTATGTGGCCACTAGACCACCAAGAAAAAAGACTAATTATTATCCTTTTTGTCAAGCTCGTCTTGACCATGTAACTACATACCGGCCCATAGGATGCAAAGAGAAACTGTCTCTTTCTCCCTATATTTTTCCTGGCTGCTCTCTTGAATATAGATGGGCGGGTTGGAGCTACAGCAACCTGATTAGTCCAGAAGCCAACTTTGATTATGCAGTCTGGGGAAAGTGGAGCAAAAATGCAGAAAGAATCTGTGTCTGTGGCAACACAGACCACCGTACAACCCCAAATGACCATGTCCAACTCTATAAGAAAATAAATGGAATTCTACCTTATCTAAGCCATTTATTTGGGCTTTTTGTCCCTCGTAGCTTAACCTAACTTAATTAAAAAGATGTTTTCAGTTGGAATGTCCATTATTTATTTCCTTTGAACAATGTAACTCCTCCCTTCTCATTATATAATTAAATATGTTTATTGTTAAACTTTTATAAAATTTCATGAGCTCCCCACCCCCACCAAAAAATCTTAAACCCATCCTCCAGAGATAACCACTACTAACATTTTAGAGTTAACCCTCCAGGTATTTTATAAACACACACAAAAATAAGTTCCTTTTTTGGTATTAATACGTTGTCAATATGTTTTCCTTTTTTTTTTTTTTGAGACTGAGCCTCAAGCTGTCGCCCTGGGTAGAGTGTCATGGCATCACAGCTCACAGCAACCTCCAACTCCTGGGCTCAAGCGATTCTCCTGCCTTCACCTCCCAAGTAGCTGGTACTATAGGCACCTGCCATAATGTCTGGCTACTTTTTGGTTGCAGCCCCCATTGTTGTTTGGAAGGCCCGGGCTGGATTTGAACCTGCCATCTCAGGTGTATGTGGCTGGAGCCTTAGCCACTTGAGCCACAGGTGCCGAGCCATCAATATGTTTTCATGTCAAATAAAGTTCAATTATTACCTTAATGGCTTGCATTTATTCCTATTTCATAATTTATAAGCAATAATTTATTGCTAGAAATTAAGATTATTTACATTTTTTAATTTACCAAAAGTGTCTCACAAATATCCTCAAAAATACATCGCTGACTACTATCCAACATTGTTCTTGGAATAAATTCCTAGAAATGGGATCTCTTAGTCAAATAGTATATAGTCTTTAGGCCTTTTGATACATATTGCCAAACTGTTTTATGAAAAGATGGTCTAACTTACATTCTCAGTAACAATACACGTATGTGAGAATTTCCCTTTCAACCAACGATAAACACTGTCTTTTTTAAGGAAAGAGAAGTTAACATGGGGGGCTAGAACAAAGATAACCATGTCAATGGCAGGGTTTGCAATGGCTAAATTAAAAGGAGGTAGGAACTCATAGTAAATAAAAAACCAAAGTCTCCAGCAGCTGAGCAACCTGGTTTCGAGTCCAGGTCTACCAGTTGCAGGTTGTGTAATATCGGGTAAGAGAATTAACTTTCCAGTCCTCATTTTGTAATCTGCAAAACAGAGACAATAATAGTACCATCTTGATATTATGGTGAAATTAAATAAGACAGGTTATAAAGGCATTACATAGTGCTTAGCATAGCTCCCAATATATGGTACCAGTTGTAATAAGATGTTCTGAATTAGTGGAATAACATGAATAGATTTCCATGAGCTCTCTGCTCTTATCACCATCATTTTGAAACCCATGGAAATTTTAGCCTTGAGAATTATCTCAGGCTTGCTCATTTGTAACCACCAGGGTTTTATAATGGGTCACCTGATTTACAAGGTAGTTAAAAAATGTTTGGGGTATTATTCTACTGGAGGCAAAATAGCAACATTATCCTTAGGTTATCTAATGGGAGGTAGTAAGAGAAAGAATCTTGGTAATGGAGAATAGTATCAATTAAAACTTCAAACTCAAGATAGACGCGTGCGCGCACACACACACACAGGATAATGCATAGAAAAACTATTTTGAAATATGTTCTTTGAGTTCTTTCAAAACCAATTAAAAAATATAGATAACATTCATGACACAAGATAATAAGAGTGGATTCCTGGCTTGACTTCATGATTAAATAATATATTCAGTGATTCAGCCTCATGAAATGTAGTTCCCATTTACAGGTTCCTATTATGTACTAGTAGTATGATTCTACTAGTATTGTTGCTGATTTGAAGGAGCTCACTATCGCACCATGCTAGAATAGCCCTTTCCTAACCTAAACTGCATTACTCATATTAAATCGCTTTCTCACATATTTTAATGATGCATATTCACATGGAAAGCAATGACGTTGGAACACAAACAATTTTTTCATACAACCCTTCTGCTTCTCGACACAGCACTGCATCGTACACAAATGTCGCTGTAGCACTGTAAGAACTCAAATTTTAAGAACATGGATGGAACCACAAAGGAAGAAAAACTTAAAAATGTCCATTTTTCCTGCCTTGACTCTAATCTTACCAATCTTCTTTCTTTATCAAGAGACAGCAATTCAGAAAATGTGTCAGCAATCGTGCTCTAGCCAAAGTAACAGACCCAGAAATTATTGCTTTCTCTAAACAATCAGAATGTTTATTTACCAAACCTTTCACATGACCCTGTTGGTTCATGATTCATTTATAAGAATTAGCAAGGTATTGACTGTCAGATGTCTGCTTTCTGTCTCTTCTTGCCAGGCGTAACAGAAAAGTAGCTTTGGCTAGCGGTTCTTTGAGTTCCACTCCAGGCAAAGTTGGGATATGCTCTTCCCTTCCCGGCCAGTCTAGGTCAGAGGACCAGAGGGACTGGTAACAATGTGTGAAGTGAAGCTCTGAAGTACTGGGGTAAAGGCCTGGATTAGAGAGATTCTGTCTGAGGACTCTGCCCGCATATTGGAACATCCCAACATCTGGTGCTGCGGCAACACCACGAAAAATTTGTGGCAGGGTTTTCCTACCATGGAGCTCTTATATCAGGGGTGCATGAACTTGTCCTTCTATCCAGTACATACCTTAACATGTGGCAGCTGCCACCCATGTCTAAGAACTATGCAAGTCTGAAGGTCAATGCTCCACCATAGTTCAGGCAGACTCATGATTACTAATCTGAAATTTTCTACATCATTTTCTGTCTGTTTTCCTGTTACACATTATAGGGTCAACATAAGGAACGAGGGCCAACCATACTGCTACATACATGTGGCACGCGTCCGGTCTATGGAAATTAGATCAACTCAAGCAGGTGGTCAATGTAGGGCAGGAGCCTATGGACATTCTGCTTTATTTATACACACCTGGCTATCAGAGGAAGTCTGTAGACTTACAAGGCCAACGTGCCCAGAATCCCTTTAGTTCTTCACTGAGAGTAACTTATATCAAATAACTGAATTTTTCACATACTTAGAAAAAGGCAAGAATGAACTTCATGTCTGAAAAACTACGTGCTTTACAACATAATAATCATCTTATGTTACTTCCTTAAACCCTGTTTCGTTAGAATTAGAATTGTGATTTAGTGTTTTAAACCACTTAATAAGAAGTCCTTGTTCCCGGTGTTTGGTCAGATTTTCAAATGTAACAAAATCAAAGCAAATCATGTCTCTTTCTCTTCTTTACACATAAAAACATCTGGCCCCACTTGCAAGTGGCTAGTAAGGGGTGGGCGGGGCCTGAGGCCTGTTGCTAGGCTACCTAAGTGGTGTTTCACCAAGAGGCTGACAGCAGGAGCTTTGGTTGCTTAGCAACCAGGACCTCAGCCAGGGCATTTTTCTTTAATGAAGGTTTTTCACAATTCTCTGTGTGGTTACCTCTGCTGAATATCTAGATGCATTACCTCTGAATTACCACCTTATTCCTCCTGATTAGGTACAATTTGGCATCAAAATAATTTTGTACAACTTTGTTCGAAGTCTCTTCACATTTCCCTTTCTATGATAACTTCTGGCAGATCTGGTGGCACTTGGAAACACTACTTTTCCACCTGTGATTTTTATACTTAAGAGTTACTCAATAAACATAATATGGTTTTAAAGATATTTTGGATAATCTCCCAGGAACACTGCATGAGATTTAGTGCTGAGTTCATAGTTCTACGTTCAATGAGGTCTCAGTCTCTGTAACAGCAAGCGTATCCTTGAAGAAGTTGTCACCTCAGGATGGACTTGGAACTTTATTATTCCTCACAGTTTTATAAAAGAGAGGAGGAAGAGATAAGAATTCGCTATGGTTGATTCCTTCAAGGCTTTCCTGCACGGCATCTCTGATATAACCTATACCTCATTTTCAAAAAAATCTTTCATGGCAATTTGAATAGTTGTTTGACAGAATTGAGTAACCTTGACACTATTTAATAAATCAGCCAGACAATTCCCTTTTACAGCAGCACAGTGATGCTGCAACCCCATAAGCCTTTGCCAAAATACCAGGGTGTTTAAGCATATAACTGTGACAAGTTCAGTTAGAAGGTTTTCACAGTAAAATTTGTACCTTGGCTCTTTAATACTAGGAGTGCAAAAAATATATACGTATTTTCGGAGATGTTATCTGTGTGTTACTTTTCATTCGCCGTAATCAGAAGTGTCTGGTTACCACTTTGCACTGATGAGAACCGCTCTGAGCACCTCTCATAATTGCAGAAGTCAAACATCATTTGCTTCATCTTTTGCTATCAGTATGTATTATAACAATTTTAATACAGTTTTTCCTTTTCTAAAATGTGTATCTATTTTTGGCACCCTCTATATAACATCGTCCCAAGGGAGCTGTATAAGTATGTACAACAATTTCTTTTGGAATTTAATTTAAATATTAATATTAATATTATTTAATATTAAATAGTAGTTACACAGCATTAAATCATTTTATTATTGATCCTGACATTTTTATTTTCCCTTTCTTTTAGAAGGTTTCATACTAGAAGAAGATGTATAAACTTGAATTCGTCTTTCTAACATCCACTAAAACACATACACTAAAAAACCCCCCAAAATAAAATCACACACATCGGATCTGAATTATTCTCTTACACAAAAACTGCTCTGCTGCTTTTAGTAAAATTGTAGGCATCTCCCATTTCTCAGGAGCCTTGTTTTATGAGAACAACATTGTTTTCTGGGAACTTATTATATTGTGTTTGATTTGTTCTGAATAAAATATATTTTCCAACTCAAAAATTCTAATCCTGTACATAAGGGACATCATCTAGGCTTGCAATTACATGAATTGAATACTTAAAAAAGTGAGAAATTCCATCATTGTTATATTTTATCCAGAAGCCCTTTGAGGACTTGTGATATCAGAATCAAATCAAAGGTATATTCAAATATGGGTGATAATCTTGGGCTTTCATTAAAACCACCCATGTAGCTGTTGAAAAATATGGGTCTCCTCGCCCTACTACCTGGAAAGTCTGATTTGGTTGCTGTGGGTTTGGGCCTCTGCGCCTGTGTTTCTGAACAGCTTTCTGAGTCCGATTGCAGACACCTGTCACACTGGAGCTGCTTCAAGTTCCACTGATGGTGAGATGGCATAGGCTCATACTCCAATGGGCCGGGGCATCATCTCGCTGATACTGTACCTGCGTGGTAGCTGTGGAAGTAGTGCTGCTCCTCGAGCCCCACATTTGTTGAAATTGTACTCTGATTTCTGCAAATGTTTCAATGATGACAGCAATGAACACATTCTGAAAGACAGAGAGAGAAAAGCATAAACCACGTCCACCAAACTCCGGGAAGGAGAAATCAGAGTGCAACCATAACCACATAAGAGATCTGCACAACGACCCTAATGCAGACTTTACTGTGCATTTTTTTCCCCTCTTTTGCGGTACCTTGACAAGCCAGGCAAGGAAGAAGATGAGCGTGATGAAGTAGAAGTAGGAACGCCAGCGGGGGAAGCTGTCGATGGCTCTGTACATGAGGAACACCCAGCCCTCCTGAGAGGCAGCCTCGTACACCGTGAATATGCTGGTGCCTGGCAAGACAGACGGGAGCAGACTGAGTCACGGTTCACTTTTGAAATAAGAAAACATCTTCCAGAAAAACAATCAATATTTATACAGGCTCATTTTCTCAATGACAAAAGCTTTCCAAAAAGGGATTAAAATCACATGCAACCTTTTATTGTTCTGATATGTCTATAAATTTATTTCATAACACTGAATTCATATCCTAGTTTTTAATTCCTTTTAGTATTGACTTTTATTTTATTTCTATTTTTAGTTTTTGTAGAGTAGGGGTCTTGCTATTTTGTGCAAGCGGGTCTTGAAATCCTGGCCTTGAGTGATCCTCCTGTCTCAGCCTTCCAAAGTGCTGGGGATTACAGGCATAAGCCTCTGTGCTAGGACTTTTCTATGAAATTTTAGGAAAAATTTGATAAAGTGTTTTCTGCTTTCAAACTAGCACAATTTCAATACGTATAGCAATAAAATGATTTTATTGTCTTCATCATTACACATTCTATGCATGTAAGAAAATATCCTAGGTATCCCATGAATATCTACAAATATTTTATATCAATACATGGTTTTCAAAAGAGGTTATTTTCTCTTAGTATCCTTCATTTAAATGAGGTTAATTATTCCTGAGAGACTACGATGACTAAGTTTATAGGACAGCAAAGAACTCATGCAAGATGACTTTTAAGTAAAAGGTTCAGGGAAGAAGAGCACGCACAGAAAATAAAACGCCAGCAGAAAACAGAAGCAACTGTTACTGTTGATGACTCATCTGTACTAAAAATAGGCAAAAAGTCTGCTATTGTGGACTGAACATGAAGAATAATTTTGACATAAAACCCCTTATGTTCTTCTAATGGTCTGAATGAAAATAGAAAAGTAGCTACCATTAAAGTTTAATAGTTCTTCCAAGTAAACATTTTTGGGGGTAAAATATGGGGATTGTCAATATAAGATGAAATTTGAGACAAACGCTGAAAATTACCCTTTGTTTCCCTGCCCAGATCTTTCTCAATTACGTCTATAGGCAAGATGTTGTTTGGAATTATGAAACAAAGAGTATATTGAGAAAAGAGTCATCTTGAGGCTTCTACTCCATTGTTTCTAACTGGACAAAGGGAAAAAGAGAAAGTAGGAACCCACAGTTCACTTCAAAGAGACAGGAATGTTGTTAGAAATAGATGAGACATTTCTGAAAATGTAACCAAAAAGTAACCCACATACATGACCTATACTAGGTAAAAAGGCTCTGTAGGTGTTACTAATACTTACTTGGCCAACTGACTAAGGTAGTCCTTCATCACTTTCCTTTTATATATATTCCCTTTTTTCTTTTTACAGAATATTGATTATTGTTGTTTAATACGTGATTTCTCATTTGTCATTTTGGGTGTCTTTTATTGTAAAGATACTTCTGTCTGATAACAAACAGTAGCCACAGTGGCTATTCTTGACCTTTATAGTAGATAAATTCAATTCCTTCTTGAGACACACAGTCTCCTTCTGTATTTCTGAAGTTACGTTTTTATTATTTGTGTAGTATCTGGTGGACCCTGATGCAACAGCAAATGTGGTGATTTGCTTCCCTTAGAATTCTGCGAAATTGCAAAAGAGTGAGATGGTAGCACTCTTGACCTTCAGGCTTCTGAAAGACTGGGTTTAGGATGGTCCCTTCTGTCAGGGAATCTTACAGATGGAGCCCGTAGCTTGAATTCCAGAAAGACCCTTCTGGCACATGCCATCTTGCTGCCTATCATGACCCCCCAAGAAGGGCAGCTTCTGGGCTGTGAGTAAGCCTGGGTACCTGGAGTCCTCGACAGCTCGGGCAGGAACTTCCTGGGACTCCTCATTACTTATCTACTCCTGGCTTTGCAAAATATAGAAGAAAATCACTTTAAAAATATTTACTTACTTACTTGAGACAGAGTCTTTCTCTGTCATCCTGGCTAGAATGTAGTGGCATCATCATAGTTCACTACAAACTCAAACTCCTGGACTCAAGCAAGCAATCTTCTTGCCTTAGCCTCCTGAGTAGCTGGGACTACAGGCGCATGCCACCACCCCAGCCAATTTTTTCCATACGTTTACACAGACAGGAGTCTTGCTCTTGAACAGGCTGATTTTAAACTCCTGACCTCAAGCAATCCTCCCCCACCCATCTTCCCAAAGTGCTAGGATTACATGTACAGGCTGCCACATCAGGCCAGAAAAATCACTTCTAAAAGCAGATTTAGCGGTTGACCAATAAAAATCATATTTATGACCCTCTCATTTTCTTTGGGAGGTGAAGAACCCTTAGAAAGAAACTTTAACTACTCAAACGTACTCTGCACGTCCTGCTCTCTCTGCAGTCCTTCGCTTTGGTTCTCTCACACCAACTTAGAGCATAAATATGGACAGCATGAAGAGGCGCACGTTGTCTCATGCACTGGATGGCAGCCTGAAACAACGCAGCATTGGTCCTGCTTCTCAGGGGTCTTTTACTGACTACAGCAACAGAATAAATGTGCAAGAATGCACAGCAGTTATGGATAAAAGAAAGGGGAGCTCACGGCCCCCAGGAAGATTGGGTAAAGAGCAGCAGTTGGTAAACAGGAACATAGGGTATCTGAAATGACCAGATGACATACAGGGAGAAGAGAAGGAGGAAAAATGTTTTGTCCCTTTGAGCTTACTTCATTTCCTTAATTTAAGCCATTGATTAAGAATCTAAAGGTCTTAGTGCACCTTCACTGCTGAACCTCCATGCAGGGAAAGTCATGAGGACATTCCCCTGACTGGGCACTTTGTCCTGAGCTGGAAGGCCTGTGAGGAATTCAGCCTGCCTGCCTTATACACACCATGGCTGTGACACTGATGACACTCTAACCCAAGGTTCCTCTGCTTTTCTGAAGTAACATTTGAGGATGGATAATGCTTTATTTTACGTGGCTGTTCCATGCATGCAGGGAGTATGAGAGCATCCCCTCACTACCCACTAGATTCCAATAGCACCTCCGATGCCCAAGGTGTGATGAGCAAAAATGTTTGTAGACATTGCCTCATGTCCTCTGCTCACAAAATTGCCCAACTGGGGAACACTTTGCTAACTTGATAGTCTGTCTTATTTTGTAGCTTCTGCCCTGCAGTGCCTAGCTCAGAGCCTGGCACAAAATTTATATTAAATATTTTTGAACTGAATTGAATCTTCTCATTTGGAGAGAACTCAATGGACAAAATGGAACAGTTATGGGATTTACTAAAAATTGTCTATTGGCTTATAAACTATTTGGAGATTAAACAATTTTAGGTCGAAGGAGAGAACTAAAGACCTACTTTTTAAACCATAAGTGGATTTATAAATATAAATGTTTATTTCTTATAACCTACCTTTGAATTTGACATTTTATTCATCTCTAAAGGTTTCTGAAGGCTTATTCCTTAGATCCCAAGACATCATTTATTTACATAAAGTATTTGCCCCACACAGCCAATATCTCAACAGTATCATTGTATTAATGTTTATCATTCTGGTTTCATGAACTATATGTTGGATGAAAAATCTTATTTCTTTTAAAATTCCTGCAAATTAGTAAGATGACTGCACACACACGCATTGGGGGAGGGGATATGATTTCTATAGAATGAGGCATTATAAGTACATTACTTAACTTTTATAAAAACAATTCATATATTTTTGAATGTAATAAATTGCACACAACTTTCCTCAGCAAAACTATGGCACTACCTTCTGAATTATTCCAAGACAAACCACAAAAACATGTGTTTTTTTTTTTTTTTTTGCCAGTTTTGGGGTTTTCTTGTGAATCAAAATGAGACTTTCAGTGTACTCATGGAAAAACACAGAATGAAATAGACTTATTCTTAATCCATGTTCATGGAGTCTGTTTTTGTCTGGCCCACGAAACAGAGTGTTGAATACAAAATTCCTAAAGAGCTCACAACGGCTCAACAATGAATTCTGAGCAGCAACAAGCAGATTTAGAGCAATATGGCTGCCTCTTTAATTCCACTATAATTTGTAGCTTGAGGTCACTTTTTGGTGACAAAATTTATATTGAAATCCTTTTTGGTTTTGATGAACTATCAGTTTCTCTCATTCTCTCCACTCTCCAATATGATAGTTTTTATACATATTTTAACCACATAGTTAAAAAATATATTAGCCAACGGCCAATGCTCAGACTCACTGCAACTTTCTACAATATTTTTATCCCACCAAATTCCCCCACCCCACCTCAATATTTCCTTTGTGTGAACTGATAATTCAAATCCTGATAGTTAGACATATGGCAAAATTAACTTTTACCCAACAGTAGTTATCACAAAGTGAATCCGTTTGTCATGAGACCATTAAAAAAATACCAGTAAGAGGTGTGTATTTTTACAATGGACATCTGGATTCAACATAATAAACCTTTGTCAGTAAGGCTGACTGTATCTACTTGCATGAAATAAGAATGTCAGCAGACTGGCACTAGCAAGAAAGGCCCATCCTGCATTGCAGACATGTACTGAATAATAAACCAGCTAGAACTAAATTACTTGGGATGACATCATTATTATAATGAATAAAACTTTTGTGAAGAATTTCTTAAATATTCAATTTTACTAAAATATTTTCCCCTCAAATTAACTCTAGTATTTTTCATGATAGAGTGTGTTGTAACCTTATGATGATAACAATTTTCAACACATCTTGTCCACATTCTCAACTAATGAGCTCCACACACCCACACAATGACCCTGAGAATTGCCACACCACCATCAAAGTGATAAAGTAAAATAAAAGCAAAACAAAATATTTTTTATTTGCTATTCTAGAATGTGGAAAACACACACACAAAAGAATGTTGTTTAGTCTAAATGCTTTAAAGTATATTTATAAACCTTATGTTTTTGAGTGTCTCCATTAAGATTTCTATTTGTTTGTTTATTTTGGTAAGCATCATTTTGGCACAAACTTGCCTCACTGGTGGAACCACTTTATCTACTACCTTACACTTCACTGTCTTCAGCACTATAATTTTGCAAAAAGATCAAAGATTATGTAGAAAAAAGAACATATATGTATAAATGTACAATATTTTCTAAGTTAAATGTTTTAATTAGTAATAATGAATCCTAGTTGAAATATATTTCTTCAAACTTAGAAAATTTCTAAACTTGCAAGTTCCATATAGAAACTACTTCTAAAAAAGGAGTGGTGAAAGTTTTAATGGTAGTACTCACACATGGAAAAGAAGTGTTGACAAGGTTGGATGCTGACCTTGGCAGGGAAGTTCAGCTATTAAAGTAGAACAGTTCCCAGCACACTGAGCCCACATGCCAACTAAAACTTTCCTGCCTCCTGGGGCTCAGCAATTTCCAGGTAGGCTAGGAGTAATGATATAGCAAAGGGGAGGTAATATCTGACAATCCTCTGCCTTCGAATCAGCCCTCTGCCTTTGATTAGTGGTGATTTCAGATCAAAGAGCTTCTTGAAAATTTATTTTCCATCAGTTGGCTTAAAAACAAAGCTACACAAAAACTACACTTTGCTATAATTATCTGTCATGATAACTTTCCCTACTTCTTACCAACATGGCATTGGATCCTCCTTAACATTCATGATAACTTTCCTCTACTTCTTACCTACATGGCATTGGATCACCCTGAACCTCAGCCTTCCATGGGCATACTAGGGCAATGACGGTACTTGTTAGTCACCAAAAACACTAAATAAATTTTAATTAGAAGCTTTTCAATTTTCTTAAAGAGCAACAAAAAGCTAGCATGCCAGAAATATGTCTATTTTTAGAGTCAACATTTAGCTGTGTCATCCATTTCTGAAAGATTTATTGGGAACTAGAATCAAAGAAATCAAAGCAAAAAATAAAAATGAGAATTTGGTGTAATTTTCAAGTAAATTGAATAGTTATGAAATAAAAATTCATATTTGGTGAATTTTGGTATAATTTTCGAGTAAATTCAATAGTTATAAAATAAAAAATTCATAGAATTCTGAAAATCAGAGCCAATGTTTGTAGAAAATAGTAAGACTGCTTTTTCTTCTGATTTTGGGATGTTTATAATTTGTATTTCTGAATTATTATGTACAAACAATAATGTAAAACTTAACCATGAGGTAGACCTGGTCAGTTTATGCCAGAATAGCCACCCTAGAAAGAATTTATTTTTTAGAGAACCTAGAAATGAAACCAGTCTCATATAACAATCTGATCTTTAATAAAGCACACACACACACACACACACAAAGCATATACGGGGATAAGAATCTCTACTTAATAAATGGCGCTAGGAAAACTGGTGAGCCACATGTAAAGACTAAAATTGGACTCGCACCTCTTGCTACTTACATAAATCAACTCATAATGGATAAAAGATTTAAATATGAGATACAAAACTATAAAAACTGTAGAAGAAAATAATGGGAAAAACTCTCAACACAACCAATTTGTGAATGAATTTATGAAGAACCCAAAGGTAATTGCTGCAACAACAAAAATAAGTAAATGGCACCCAATCAGGTTAAAAAGCTTCTGCACAGTTAAGGATGCAATCAACAACCAAAGAGAAGACCTTCAGAGTAGAAGAAGGTATTTGCATGGTATGAATCCAAAGAAGGGCTAATAACCAGAATCCACAAAGTACTGACCAAGTCCATGAAAAAAAAAGAGCAAATAACCCCATTAAAACCTGGGCAAAAATGCAAGCAGAACCTTTTCTCATGAAGACAGATGAATGGCCAACAAACTCACGAAACAATGCTCAAAGCCTCTAATTATTAAAGAAATGCAAATCAAAACCACTTTGAGATGTCCGCTAACCCAGGTGAGAATGGTCCACATAACAAGGTCCTGAAGTGACAGATGCTGGCGGGGAGGGCGGAGAGAGGGGAGCACTCATGCAGTGTTGGTGGGACTGCAAACTAGTACGGTCTCTATGGAAAGAAGTGTGGAGAGTCCTCAAAGAACTAAAAGTAGACCATCCATTTGATCCTGCCATCCTGATATTAGGTATCCACTCAAAAGGAAAAAAAGTCATTTTATCCTAAGGACATAAATGCACTTGCATGTTTATAGCAGCCCACTTTACAACTGAAAAGATGTGGAAATACCCAAGTGCCCCTCAACACATGAATGGATCAATAAACTGTGATATATGTACACCATGGAATACTATGCAGCTGTAAAAAAGATGAAGATTTTGTCTCTTTTGTAACAATTTGGATGAATTTGGAAAACACTCTATTGAGTATGGCAAGAATGGAAAAATAGGCAACACCTGTACTCAGTACTAATTTGAAACTTGTAGATTAACAACTATGTGCTCACATGAGAGAAAAACTCAATTAAATTCGAGAAGTGGGGAGGAAGTAAAGGTGTTTAGTGAGTTCTTGCCCAGTGAGAACAATGTGCCTGTGTATGGCACAAGGGCACAATTACAACTTGGACTTCACCTTACAAATGCAAACAATGTAATCTAACCTCATAGTAATTATATGTAACCTCATAGTAATCTAAATTTAAAAAATAAAAATAAATAATTTTTTTTTTTTTATTTTTAGAATCAAGGCTGACTGAACTACTAAATAATCACAGGTTAAACAGGTCAACCAAGATTGGAACTCAATAACTGACATTTGTTCATAGAGGCATATTAAAATCCAATTCAGATCGAAGTGGGAAGGAAGAAAGATACCTGAGTGATATGACCAAATGTCATTTTCTATAAATATAAGATAAATAAATACAAAATATATGGATTTAATTAAAAATTACATTCTTATTTGTATTATGATAAATATCAAATTTCCATGATTTATACTTAAAGGTTAAATTTCATCTATTTAAAAATTGATATAATATTTAAAAAGGATACATTCTAATCTTATTCATACTAATATTATAATTGAATGGTGAAAAATAGCAAATAGTGTTAAAAAGTTTAAACTATACATGGGAAAATTTATTTTGCATCATACTTTAATATTTATATATGTGAACGAAATTATTCACAATATATTTCCTATATTTTCTGCTCACTTTCTTCCATAAACTTGCAAAGATAGATACACATTTAAAATTGAGATTTTTCAACTGGTTTAGATTCATTCTTTTTATATGTCACAGATTCAATTTTAGATTTATCAATATTACACTGAAATTGAAAAACATGTTTCATATTTTAAAAACTATACTACCAAGAAAGCTATTACACACTTCCTAGTCTTACTTGTTCAACATTCCCAATGAAGACCAGAACTCTACATAGGTGAGAAAAGAATTGTGAGGAAATTACAATGAATTAACTTTTAAAAAAAATTAATAGACAATTTTTAGAGTGGCATTAGGTTTATGCAAATATTGAACAGCTAGTACAAAGAATTCCCATTTATGCCCTCTGGCTGAATATTTTCCCCTATTACTAACTTCTTGCATTAATGCGCCATATTATCATGAACCAATGTCAATCCATTATTACTGTACAATAAGTCAATGCTGTACATTGTTATTAACTCAAGTCCATAGTTTACATTAAGGTTCACCCTTTGCATTGTAAAATTTTTAACACTATTTGCTATTTTTCACCATTAAATTATAATATTAGTATGAATGACATTAGAATGTATCCTTTTAAAATATTATATCAGCCTGTAGTCCCAGCTACTCGGGAGGCTGAGGCAAGAGAATCGCTTAAGCCCAGAAGTTGGAGGTTGCTGTGAGCTGTGTCAGGCCACAGCACTCTACCGAGGGCCATAAAGTAAGACTCTGTCTCTACAAAAAAAAAAAAATAAAATAAAATAAAATATTATATCAATTTTTAAATAGAAGTAATTTAACCTTTAAGTATAAATCATGGAAATTTGATATTTATCATAATACAAATAAGTTCTGTGGGATTTTACAAATGAGTATTGTGAATCCACCATTGTAGGATAGTTTCACCAAGCTAAACATCCAGTCCATTCATCTCTACCTATTCAAACCTCAACCCCTGTTCCTGAACTCCTGGCAAACTCCAATCTTTTTACTATCTCCTTTGTGTTTTTTTGTTGGTTGAACATTCATTTCTTTTTATTGCTGAGTAATTTTCCATTATATGGCTACGTCACTGTTTGTTTATCCATTAACGTATCAAGGGACATCTTGGTGGCTTCCAGTTCGGGGTAATTGTGAATAAAGCTGCTGTAAACATTCATGAGCTACTAGAGTCTCCTTATTTTTGTCTCCTCATTTGTCTTTAGGATTCTCTAAAAATTTCTTCTAGATAGAATCTGTGTCTTGCATCTCTCTGGGATTCCGTTGGAGCCCTGTTTCTGTGGTAGACAGGCATTGGGGAGGAGAGGCATCGTACGATCTTAAGATTAAATCTCAATCTTATTAGTAGACCCGACTCTCTGGGTTGTGAACATCAGAAGAGTTTCTTAGCCTTTTTTCCCCTTCAATTTATGTGATACGGGAAGTTTAGAGGGAGACCCAGTCTTCTGATTTGAGAGTTTCCTTTCAAAACAGTTACTTTTCCTCTGTACTTATAGGAAGCATGAGAGAATTTTTCTCTGACTTTTATCCCAAGAACTTGAGAATAAAACTCATGGAAGTATGGAAAATCTCCTAGAAATTGGAAGAGCATTTAACCCTAAGCTAGTCCACGATCAGCCTCCAACAGTCAATTACAGTTTAAGTGTTTCTGGATCCAGTGGCTTCTGTTTCCCACAGGTTCTCTGTATTCACTTGTCTCTCCAAAATTCCAGGCAGTGGTTTGCCCTGTGACCCCAATTCTTGGATCTAAGAGGCAGTATTGATATTCAGCGTTGTTAACCTTCAGCTTTTTTATCGTGAGGACAACACTGAGCTCTTTATATAGTCAGAGCAGAAACAAGAAGTAAAAAAAAACTGTTTTCTTTTCTATTTAAGATATAGAGCAGAAGTGGGATTGGATAAATGAGCACTTGATTAAAATAAGGGTTTTGAATTGGTGTATGTAAAGCATGGTTCTCTGCTGATACGTAGTCTGGTCTGCCTGATCACAGTTTGGCTTATGAATAGTCACAGCACAGAGATGAAAGGCCGTCATTAGCACAAAACAGGGCTGAATTGTAGTGGGGAGAGTCTCCTGGCTCACCCAAGCCAACGAGTCACAATCTTTAGTGTGCCAGTGAGCATTTTCCCCCACCAACAATATTAACTCTTTACACCTTCATATCTGCCTGTTTTACTACTTGATTTTAACAACAAACTTTAAGACAACATTAGATACACATATGCATACCATATTGATAATAGAGCAGTGGCAAAGGAGACAGAAAAAGCCATCATTCGTAAAATATGGTGCAAGTACCCCTTATATAATAGCATAACAAACGCAATCAGCAGAGAGCTTTGGGCAGCTGTGACCTGGCCTGCTTACGCCTGGAATAAAGTGTCTCTCCATGCTCTCATTAGGCGCATTGGCAAGACTGCAGCACTGGGCCAGAGCTCATTTGGCCAGCAAGAACACCTTTCTAGCAAGAATCTGGGCTAATGACATCAAGAGAGCAATCAGACATTTGCACCGTGGCTGATGGAGGGAAATTACCTTCTTATCCCAGACTCAGAGAACTACAGAAAAATCATCGCTGGAAATGTGTTCAGAAGTCCAACTCATAGAGTAATATGTGTGGAACATGGAGCTACCATTTAATGTTTTAATAATATTTTATTTAACTCATTATTCAGCAGGTATAACTCATTGTTCCTCCTTGGTAACCAGTACACTGTATTCATAAGTCTTTTTGTAGGGTGTGTGTATGCACGCACATGTGCCTCATGCTTCACTGTTAAGCCGGTTGTTTGAACTAGAATAATCTCTGTTTAAAGATACAGTTTATGGAAACCTCTAAGACGATTTTAAAGAGAAAAATTATTATTTGTTGATATAACGCAGAATTGTACACTTGACAGTGGGCCTTTATGAACCTCTTTACTAGATTCATTCAAGAGGATTATGAATGGGAGCGCAAGGTCAGATGTCTCTTTTTCAGAGGAAGTAGAGTTGAATGCTTTGTTCAAATCTCTTATTTGCTCAACCTGTTCCATTCTGTCTTCTCATCAATAGCAGCTACTCAGGGGTTGGAAATAAGTACCTACTCTGGCAGTTGTGACTTACAATTCTCTTATACTTGAATACCTTTGCCATTGCCTTTATGGGCACGTATCAAATATCCAGCACAAATTACTGAAGTTTAAAGGGGCACAAGGAAGGACATTTTGTCCTCTTCATAGAAATTTTAGTGAAAGCACTCTTAATTTGGTCCATTTAATTTTTTTTTATCCTTTTAACCCTTATGTTTTGACCTAGAATTTTTTATTACCTCTTACTTTAAAAAGAGACAACACTAATGAGATGAAAATATGTCAAATATTCTATGAAACAAGTGTATGGTGCCCCATGATCATATTGATGTACACAGCTATGATTTAATTAAAAAAAAATAAAAATAAAAAGAGACAACAATCCAAAGACTAATTTTCAAGGTTTAATCTTCATTGCATGACAAAGTCAGGTCCAATAATATCTCTTATCTTCTTTTTCTCAAAAGCTTTGATTTTAGGAATGCACTAATTCTCTACAAGGTGGGGGCATGCCTTTATCTCTTTTTATTAGGGAAACGTAGTATTTTTAAAAGTCCTTCCAATTTTAAAGCTGAACGTTGTTTATCTTTTCTCTCCCCTTGTAGATTGCAAACTGCACAGAGAAGCAACTTTGTTTTGCTCCCCAATCAAAATCCTAGTGCCCAGGACAGTGCCTGGCAGATAATACAGAGATAAGCTTGCCTGGACAAAGGTAATGGAAGTAACAAAGCAGAGGGAGCAGGTCCCAGAGATGCACGTGTGGAAATATTCAGTGAGAGAAAACATTCGTAAAAGGGAAGGGTGTGCTGGATGACAAGAAGAGAAGCGATTATAGAGGTCAGCGGACTTGGAAAGCTGGCCAGTCTGCTCATCTGCCATCTTGGAGGGCCTCCAGGAGGGGACGATCCATATTAATTTCCGTGAAGAGATGTTGCCTGAGGCCAGTTGGTGACCCGCACCAGCTGCCAGAGCTCCCAAGCTTGCAGCAGCAGTCCTGCTTGCCTGCCTAAGGGTGCCCCTGGGCCCGCGCTGCCAGACGCAGCCACCCCCGATGACAGGCACTGCTGTCCCCCGACCCCGTCTACACGGCATCACTCACAGCCAGCTCGGCAGCTCTGCCCAGACTTCTGGCTTCCATTTCTTTTGCAGGCCCTTGCTTTGTTACCTCATGTGATCCCTCTGCCCATCAGTCCCAGCAAGGGGAACAAATCCACTGTGTACCTCTCCACGTCACCGAACCCCTCTAGGTCCAGGCATACGGGTGCTCACAGACCTACTCCAGCCTCGTCTGTCCCAGCCTTTGTCCCGGTGTCTCCTTTATGCCAGTCCTTATGCTGGCTTTGCCTTAAGAGCCCTTGCTTGTACGACTTCCGCATCGATGTGGCTTTGTACGCGGCAGGATGCCATCACAGTCCCACCTCAGCACGCAAACATTCATTAACTAATGTCACCATATTAATCAAGGCGGCTGAGACTAGTAAGGAGTTGGTGTTGGTGTGAGCCAGGCTTAACTCACGTGTTCCTCACTTCCTCCCTAGTGCTGATGACCTTATTGTACAGATGAAAAAATGGTGGCTGAGGGAAGTTGAGTCACCTGCCAAGGTCACATGGCGAGGAAGTGGTGCGTGGGTTGTACCCTGAGCCTCCAGTCGTACCTTACTCCTCTGTTCCCATCAGACTTCCCTAGTGTGGAGGAAGGTCAGGTGCTCCCATCAGGTGAGTTTTCCTGGCTCCTGAGAACCCAGGTTCCCCTGTCCAATTTCTCAGGTAAAGGAGGAGTGGAGCTTTGAAAAGATGCCCCAGTCGGTGGAGGAGCCGAGTCAGGGGCAGGCTGGGAGTCCATGCTGCTGCACAAACATTAGCCAGGCCCAGCAGATGAGAGCAGCCTGTGTGCGGCCATCACTGCTAGGAATGTCTCCACCAGACCAGGGTCTCAGCTGGGTTTTCTTGCCCCAGTAACAGACATCCTTGGGAACCAAGTTCTGCTTTGTCAATACAAAAAGCCCCATGTGACAAGATGGCAGCTTCCCAGGCAGAGCCAGTGGTAGCCTGGGCTCTATCGGAGAGTTCCGACCCGGGAAAATCACAGGCCAGTCCTGGCAACGAACCTACAGGAATAATAACCTTGAGCTTCCCAGGACTTTCACAGATTATGCAGAGAGGGAGCATCCTATTACACACTGGGTCTTTCTATGTTTTAATTCTGTATCAACGCACTGGCAAGCTCTTTCTTGTCACTCTCACAAGACAAATGAAAAGACTATGGCTCAATGAGGCTAAGAAGCATCCTCAAGTCCACCCAGAAGTGAAGGTCAGGAGCAGCACGTCGCTGAATCTGTGCTCGCCTTCACAGACTGTGTTCTTTCCACTCTGCCATGCATGTCTGAACTTCTGAAACTTTCCTTGGCTTGGTTTTGAGGAATTTGAACGAATTCCTGTCTGGTATACTTTGTGAAAGCAAAGTTGTGCTTTTAAAACTAAACAGACTAGCCCAGGGAAAGGAAGGGAGGGGAGGTGAAATTTTCTCCCTGGATTTCTGGATCAGCAATAGTTCTGTGTTTCTGCATGGGGTGGGGGGAAGCATTTATCTGCCTTCTCTGCATTCCTTCCTCAGACCATTCTCCACTAAGAGTGGATGAAGATAGTTTTAGGTATCTTCAGAATTCTAACCAAAATTCCAAAGTTAAAACTTACAAAAATAAGATTTTACTAATCTTTTAAGTAAATCAGAACAACATAAAATTCAAAAGTGACTCTCATTCAGTTTTTGGGTATACCTTCTGATCATTCAATAGTTCCAATGGAAATGCTAACTGTGGCTTTATTCCATGATACAAATATTTGAGAAGTAGAATATAAAGTAAAGAAATTATTTTAAAGAATAAAATGGCTAATTTTTGGAATTGATAGTTGACCAGGTATTTTGTCCCTTGCTTGGTAGAAGGACCACAGACTGCTGTAGAAGATACCACATATTGCTTGGTGAGCCCCCACACTCATTCTCTGCTTCTTTCTGGGGATCTGCTGCTCAGCAGGAGAATATGTTCCCTGGAATTTACTGAAAGGAGATGTGGCCTTGAGACACAGTTCCTCCTGATGTGGGGGACATATACACCATCTACAAAAACCCTCTCCCTAGACTCACTTTTCCCTTCCATCTGCCAATTGGAAATAGATCAGCCAGGGACCGACATGAAAAGTAAAGGTTGAGGCTGGCAGAGCTGCCACCTGATGCTGACCCCTGGATGACTTCATGGGGCCGGGCTCACCCATCCCCCCACCTACCCAGAGCGAGGACTTCAGAAAGAATTCGACTTGGATCTTTCTTGACCTATTGTATTTTGGGTTTGCTTTTATGCGCTCCAACTACTAATAGACTAATATCCAAAGTAGCTTATGAACTGTAGCCACAGTTCTCAGTAATGGCCAGCGTTCACAGGGCTATCAGTTTGGAAAAACATGCTAACTAGAAATTAACGTACAGACGTTTTAGGATCTCATACAGATATATGAAGTAGATTTGATAGTCAAGGAAAACAAGACAAGGCAAGGTGCATGATGGCTTTCCACAAAGCAGCTTATCCTCCCCCTCCAATAACACTCTACTAACCTTGCCCTAAGTTACTAGCAGACTACAACATAAGAATTCATGCTGTATACATACTCTTAGGCCAAAGAATGAATTCTACCTATAGCTATAAAATTAAAAGGTGAAATTTATAATTTAGTATTACATAAAGACTTGTTTAAGATTCTTTGAAATGTTCAAAGGAGAGTCTTTAAACATGAAACTGTTACTTTTTAAATATAGGGTTTTGGTTTCATGACTAATGGTATGATTCAACAACATGAAGTGATAAATTATTTCTCAAGAATAAGAGTTATACTTTAAATTATCTCATTTCAAGGATCTCAAAATCTTGCTAAGGCAATGTAATTTCTTTCTGAAAAAAATTTTAAGTGCATGAAAAGTTCTAAGAATAACACACACGCTCATATGTAGACAAAATCTAGCATTACTGAAGTCAACACACCCGCAGAAATTCACATACTTGGAAGAATTACCAACACTGCACCTTGTTATTGTAGGCAGGGAAATATGAGAAACATTTAGCACTGGAATAGGAAGCATTTTGGCAAACCATTGCAAGTACTTGGAACTCAACATTCACAATCACAGTGATAGCCATCTCAGTGATATAAATCTGACACCACATAGTTTGATGAAATGTAGGGATGCATATCCTTATCTGCCAATCAAAACAGACACACTGGCTACTTCAGCACATCCAACAACCTATATTTGTTTTATGTATTAGCAAAGAATTCCTAAAACAGTTTATCTTGATTTTAAGCAAGACTAGAGAGTAATGTGGTATGGTTTAGTTAAAATTCACACTGTGTAAGCAAGCCTTTGCAAATGTGATTGTTTAATTTATAGGAAGTGTTCTCATCTCAGCCATTATTGACTTTGTATTTTTTTTTATTTTTATTAAATCATAACTGTATACATTGATATGATCATGGGGCATCATACACTCGCTTCATAGACCATTTGACACATTTTTATCACAGTGGTTAACATAGCCTTTCCGGCGTTATCTCAGTTACTGTGCCAAAACCTTTACATTCTACATCTACCAAGTTTCGCAAATACCCCTGTAAGATGCACCACAGGTGCGATCCCACTGATCCCCCTCCCTCTACCCACCCCCCCTTTCCCACTTCCCCCTATTGTTAAGTTGTAACTGGGTTATAGCTTTCATGTGAGAGCCCCAAATTAGTTTCATAGTAGGGCTGAGTACATTGGGTACTTTTTCTTCCATTCTTGAGATACTTTACTAAGAAGAATATGTTCCAGCTCCATCCATGTAAACATGAAAGAGGTAAAGTCTCCATCTTTCTTTAAGGCTGCATAGTATTCCATGGTATACATATACCACAATTTATTAATCCATTCGTGGATCGATGGGCACTTGGGCTTTTTCCATGACTTAGCTATTATGAATTGGGCTGCAATAAACATTCTGGTACAAATATCTTTGTTATGTTGTGATTTGTATTTTTAACAGACATTAAACAAGTCTTGATCCACTGCTGAGCCAAAGAGTGTAAAGTTTCTACATTTAAGCATGTGTACTTTTCATTATTCAGTTATGTTTTCTGTTCTGAAATAAAAAGGTAAGTCAAAAATTTCTAACAGTGGTAGAATTTTCAATCTAAATCACACTCTTCAAATTCAATGCTATGAAATGAAGATCCTATCTCCTCTCAAATGCCCTTTCCTAGAAGTTAATAATAACTTTACCTAATCAGTCACTCAGGTTAAAACTTGGACATGATCATTCCCCTTTCATCTATTAGTAAATCCCATCAAACAAACATGTGCAATACATTCAGAACTTTCTCTGACCTCCACTGCTACCACCTGTCCAAGCCACTACCACCTCCTGCCTGGATTGTTAGGGCAGCCTCCTCTCTGGCCCCCTCGACTGCTGCTGCTTCCCTGGAGTCAACAGGCAGAGTCACTCTCCTCTATCCGGCCTCTCCTTTACTCAGAACGCTCCAGCGGCTCCTCATCTCATTTAAAAGGAAGAGGCACAGTCATTACGTTGGCCTATAAAGTGCCACAGGGGCTGTGCCTTCTTGCCTTTTGGAACTAGTCCCTTTGCCTCTCTCCCCACCTCACTTCAGGCACCCTGGTCTCCTCAGATCAGCAGAGCAGGCCCACAGGCTTCCTTCTCCGGACTTTTGACCCGATGTGTCTGCTGCTTTGCACACTCTTCCCGCAACTTTCCCTAGAGAGCCACCTGCCTTGTTCCTTCACAACTGTCGCATTGTTATTTAATGGAAGCCTTTGCTGACAGCTTATTTGAAATGCAATCCCTGCTCACAACCTCCTCCCTCTGCCCTCCTTTCTTCCCTAACTCTTATCACTATATAGCAGAGTGTTTATTTCAGTTATTTATCCTGATTACCTCCTGTTTTATAAAATTTGTAAGCTCCATGAAAGGAAGGATTTTTTTGGTCTGTTCACTATTATAAACAAATGCCTGGCATATACTAGATCCTCAATAAATTATGGTTGAATGTTGAATGAATAAAAAACTCATGTAACTGACTGACCAGGAAAGGAATTGATTTTAAAAAAGTAAAGAAAACACATTCATATATTAGAAATAAAGTCAGAACTGACTCTGAGAATAGGGATTCACTTAAAGAGTATGTAAAAAAGTCTCATTAGTTATTAGCTAGCTGCATGAGTCAGAGAAATGGCAAACAAACATATGAGTACATGTGAAATTTTCGGGCAAGGGCCGTGCTAACGTAGGAACAGGTGGCCTTTCCCTTGGGTTCTTCCTATGGCAGATGGCGTCTGGATTTACAGCCTGCCTAGTTCCATCATGGCGTATTCTCTAGTCTCTAGTAAATTACAGCCATTTTCAGGAGGTAGATTCATGGTAACACCTATTCTCACAACATCACCCACATAAATTCAGGAATCATTCGGTTCTCCATTTTCTCTATTTGAACAAATGCACAGAAGAATTTTTCAACTACATACAAAATGCAAATTATACTGATCAAAGTGAATTTCATAAATTAAAGATCCTCCCACTAATAATGGCTTAAACTCATCCTATGTTTCATCAGAAACCATTAACAGCAGACTCCTGTACAAAGGCAGGTGAGCAAAGCTTTGTATTTAACGTGTCATTCGGAAGCCTACAGATCTGTCAGATCATCTGTACATGAGTTCTTATCTGAAGGTGTACCTGTTAGTCACATCCCACTGGTGGGTGGAACACAATGCTGGTGAGATAATGCTTCCTAAGGAAGTGCTTTTTAAATGCCACAGAGTTAAAGATAGAGAGAGACTTTTGGAGTAAAATGTAATACAAAAACAAATGATCGTTATGTGTTTCATTAATTTTTAATCATTAATTACTAATAAATTAATAAGAAAAAAGGTCAAAATGAGAAATATTAAATCAGCAAGGCACCAATTCAACTTTTAGAAAGAAAAATTGTCAAAACTATAAAATAATTATTAATTCTAGAACGAGTCTAAATATACTAGAAAGTAGATAATGCCAAGAGGCACAAAAGCTCACTGAGAAGGGATCGATTCCCATTTGATTTACTTTCTTTTTAAAATTTTTATGTATGTACGTGTTGATTGACCGATTGATGATAGGATTGTTACAAGAGTGGGTCTGTAGCCAAGTATTTGGTGGGACCTCATCTAATGTGCATAATGCAATGGTACATTTCAAAACTATTGAGAATAAACGTCTTACCACAACAAATGAGTGAGATGATGGTTATGCTAATCAGTTCCATATAAGCATCCCACACTATATATCAAATCAGTACATTGTACCCTGTAAAGGCATTAATGTACACAGTTGTGATTTAATAAAGAAAAAATATATTTCATATTTTATCCTTTAGAAAAGACAGAGAAATTGTCCCAAATGACAGTAGGCCTAGATGAACAATTTTATCTCTATGAAGTTTCTATGCAGAAATTAGAGGAGAAATTCTATGTTAATTTAAAATGTAACAGAAGAAAATTGTACTAATAAGAATGTGTATACAACTCCATTAATATAATCTCTCAAAAAAGTCTTTTAACAAAGTAAATTTGTCCTTTTAAACTGATTTCCAGTAATAACAAGCAATGATAATATCAATTAATCATTAATATCAATTGATCTAATGATGATACTTCTTTTTTTTTTTTTTTTGGTAGAGACAGAGTCTCACTTTATGGCCCTCGGTAGAGTGCCGTGGCCTCACACAGCTCACAGCAACCTCCAACTCCTGGGCTTAAGCGATTCTCTTGCCTCAGCCTCCCGAGTAGCTGGGACTATAGGCGCCCGCCACAATGCCCGTCTATTTTTTTTTTTGGTTGCAGTTTGGCCGGGGCCGGGTTTGAACCTGCCACTCTCTGTATATGGGGCTGGCGCCTTACCGACTGAGCCACAGGCGCCGATGATACTTCTTAAATACAGTAAACATGAAGACTAGAAAGCCCGTATTTAGAAATATCAAAATCTTTTTAAGAGGGGATAAACTTAACAAGCACAGTTAAGGTGGCTGCTCAGAGTTGGCAAGACTTCACTCCTTCTCTTCAGCTGCCAATTCTGTTTTTTGTCCTTGTCTAATGTGCTTCTGATTTGTCCTGAGCCCCAGCATCTTTCCTGAAGGGACTGATGGATGGGACAAGATTTATTATGTTCTACTTGTCTTCCTTCTATGCCATGCAATGTGTTCTACTTGGAAGAGAACTTAAGCCATCCAATGCTCAAGTTACAGTCATAGCTCTGTTAGTAATTAAAGAAATGAATGAAATTTAGTTTAGTCTATAAAATGGGGATATTTGGATCATGTACAGGAAGCCACTGCAATGTGCAAAATGCTATTTGATGAATGTTCTCTCATCAAAATTTAAATTTTTAGTCTTCTTCCTCTCCTACACAAAAATAGATGATAATGATCTAATTCATCATACTAATTAGCAAATAGATCAAATTATATATTATCCCTCATAATTCAAATGACCTGTAATCTAACTGAACTACATTTATTGCCTCCAGGAGCCTTAAAGAAGTAGCCAGACATTTCAGGTTAACTAGTGAGAGGGATGGACACTTCTCTGCTCAAAGGTGGGATCCGCTAGGAATCTAGATTTATTCTCTGTCTACAGGGAATACTGGCACTGTCTATTGTACCTAATTAGGCAGCTACATCATGATGATTTTTCAAAATAACATTTTATGCCATGTTTTCAAGTACATATTATTTCCACAGTCATCTTTTCTGACTTTCAATAAGCTCTGAAAATACTATGTGAGGTCCAGCAGAGAAATTTTCCATTTTCTTAAGTTCAAGCACAAAATTTTTCTTGGATCGATATCTTAGCCGTCTGTCAGCCCTATGATTTCCTGTAAAGAATATACCCTTTTATACCTGTATCCTGGAAAATTCTTGTTTTAATTTCTTGAATAAATTGGAAGAGGAAAAAAATGTTCAGTTGATATGTACCCTGCTTTCCAAATAGCTTAAAGGTTGGTACCAGGTGACCCCTATAATCCTTATTAAATTAAGCCTTTCAAGATTACCATAGAATAGGTTTATGAGAAAAATGGCTTCACTGATAGATGAAGATAATTAAGTATATTTGTGGTACAAAATTTACTGTAATTGATATAATTTTAAGATTATTACTAATAATGCATTTTAACTTTTAAAATAAAGCTATAACTCCCTTACATATTTAACCTTACTTTTTATAGCTATTCTGTAATACTGCATGAAAATGCACATTATTCTTTAGCTTTACTTTGGGTTTTTCTATAAATTAACCAAAGTGAAATTTTATTTTGGGGAGGTGCACTGGCTTTCTATTGTTTCCTAAAATTGTTTAGTCAAATATTTAAAGAGATTATTCTGATTCATTTAAATTTTTCCCATTTATTTTAATGTATAAAAATATTTTTAAGAAAACACTATTATTGATATGAATAATAATGTTTGACATAAAACATTTTTACAAATGAGGAAGCATGGATAATTTTCTGAGATGAAGGCAAGAAATTATAATCATAAACTAGATATGCTCTGTAAATGCTACGGAATCAAGGAAGAATTTGATCTAATTCACCCTAATCAGGCACTGGCTCACCAATCTACCCATCTACTTATGAAAAATAAGCACCAGGGCCATTGTTCAGAAAAGTTGATCTCTCCCATGGAATCCTCATTGGTTTAAACGCACATGATACGGTAACTATTGCAGGTGGGGGTTGAGAGAGTTGCTGATTAACTTACTATTTTACTACTCAGCACAGCCTCCACAATCCCCCTCAGGTGGTCATTACATCTTCCTGTGTCACTCAAGGATCTTAACTACATCTGAGCAATCAAACTGATCATTTGGAGACTCCCCTAGTTGTGTGATTCCTGAAACATAGATGCCCTTTCTTCCCTGTCTTTCACACCCCCTCCTGGAGTGGCTACCTTACAGGGGCCTGAGGCCACCTGGGGAGGCCTTAGGGTTTGAGCAAGGGTATATTTCCTCAGGTGGCTCACCCGTGTTTGTTTTATAGTTATGTTCATCTCTGCTTACATAACTTATATAAATGGTACCTACATGTATTCTTTTACATGTACAAATTATTCCGTTTTTTAAACAAAAAACTTTAAAAATTCTCTACTCATTTTTTAATGCACTGAAATGTCAATTCTTCTGTCATGACTCTGTGATAATTGAGGGGGAAAAAGATTCTTTCTTTATGCTTTGGTAGTGTATAAAAGTACATTTTTTACAGATCTATTTGCCCAACTAGATTCTCAATTCCTTAATCTTCTCTACCACACCTTTGCCCACTCCTCTCCTCATCCCCAGGTCAGTGTCTTGCATACAGGGTTCAATCAACATCTGATCAATGCAAGAGATGAAAGATTGCACCTGCAGACAGCTTCACATATGAAGGGCAGGGTGAGATAAAGTTAGCATCAAGAGTAGAACATGATCATCCTACTATTCTGTTGGCTCTTTCTGAAAACGTTAAGGATCCCTGTGCATGAACATTGTCAGAACACAGTGAAGCTATTATTGCATTTGGCATCTTCCACTATTGGCAGAAAATAGTATTTCCGATTAGGGGAAATCAAACTTTGCATCTATTCCTCTTAACTATAGGAGATCTATTTGATATCAATTTATAAAAATGACCTGGCTCTTGAGCAGAAAAATGTAATTAAGTCCAAGATATGTACCCAGAAGTCCTAAGAACATGTTCCTTAGGCAGTTGGGATGCAGCTTGGTTTATACAATCAGGGAGACAGGAATTGTAGATAAAATCATAAATCAATGCAGGGAAGTGTACAGACATTGACACTTCCCTGTCAATGGAATTGACATTCCAAATTCTTAATATCTGGACGAGGACACAGCCACCCTTCTACCCCACTGCGCACAATCACTCGGCGGCGGGGATGTCTGCTGCCAGCGTCCGAGGCCTGCGGGCCACCTACCACCGGCTCCTCGACAAAGTGGAACTGATGCTGCCCGAGAAATTGAGGCCGTTGTACAACCACCCAGCAGTTTTTGGCCAGAGCTGGGCTTGAACCCGCCACCTCCAGTATGTGGTGCCCTACTCCTTTCAGCCACAGGCAGCGCTCTTAATTACATTTTTAATTCACCTGGACAAAGTCTCTTTCCTCTCACTGTATCCCTTTAACGTCACTAGTTTAAGAATTAGAAAATTTAAGTTCCAGCCACAATCTGCTGTCTTCTAGCCATATTGCTTGAATAGGTCATAAAGCTTCATTGATAAAATGAAAGATTGGGATTAGAAAAAAAAAAAATTAAAGAATGGAATTGACATTCCATTGACAGGCAAGTGTCAATTCCAAAGTGGGCCTTACAGGTTATAGGTGGATTCAGACATTCTTTAATTTGCAATTGGTGGAAAGACTAAAGCTTTGTCCAAAGCAGAGATGTTTTTTTTTTTTTTTGCTCTGTTACACATTGGAAGAATGAGTTATCTTGGGTCACACAATAATACATAAACCCTAAGGGAGACTGATTAGCAAATAAATGTGCATATTTTTCGTGATATCTGATACCACAGATAAGCAAAAAAAGTCCTTACAAAGTCAGCATCTGTCCACAGGCTGCAGGTTGAACACCCCTGGTCTAAAGGCCTGGAGTTAGTACAAAGGAATGTCTAAGTTAAGATAAGGAAGTCTGCAAGTCCTAGAGCAAGCCATGCTGGAAGAACTTAAGATGATCTGTTAAGCAAATTGATGGCCTGCAGGTGTGATTTAACCTTTGCCTTGCATGGTCTTAGGTCCTATTTATAATTTAGTATCTTATTGCTGCAAAGACTCTGTTTCATTAGTCCTATGATCTCTATTTTAACATAAATGATCATCTGTTGTGATGATAACATCATTTGTTGTGTTTAAACTCTAAAAGGGAGGGAGTATAAGGAGGTGTGTCTGACCTCCCTTTCCTTCATGGCTGGGAACTCAGTTTTAAGGTTTTTCTGGGATCTCCTTGGCCAAGAGGGATCCATTCAATCAGTTGGGGGTGAGAGACTTAGGATTTCATTTTTAGTTTACAGTACAATTAAACATCATGCACTTGTATAATGATTATGACACTGGGCAAGAATGTTCTCACATGAAAAAGACTTCATCAAAGCTGACAAATGACCAGCAAAAACAGAAAAAATCCTTGACTATTCTTCAAACTCAATAAACCTCGACAAAGAAAATAAAAATGTAATAAATACCCACCTGTGAGTAAAGTGCTACTGGATGTTGTTAAGAGCTGTCCGGAGTGGGGATAATAAACTCGGTACCATTAGAGGGAAAATACTTGAAGTGCAAACGCACCTCAAGGGGAACATGAATGTGAAAAGTAGTATGTCAGAGCATCATGTGAATAAGCCCAGGATGGGGCCCCTCTGAGTACAGCCAGATACATAAATTCCTCTTTGCTCTGCTAGTTATTGGGCTTTTCCAGTCCTCACTTGCTACCATCCGGGAATCTCACCACTGGGAGACCTCACTGTTTCTCAGTAGCCCCTCTTGCCTGTTGTTCTTGGCTGCCTTAGTTGGATGCCGTATGCCAGGCCAGGTGACAGTGATAGGCCAATTCAGCCACCTGACCCTACAGACTAGAGTTACACATTTGGAAAAGGAAACCTTCTGCTTTAAATAACTAAATACTCAGGAAACATATTACCTTCTGAACCAAAGATTTAATCATGTTCAAAATATAGGCCTGAAATATGCTTTGCTTATTTGATTTCATTATTTTTTAGAACATGTGTAATGATTTTGTAGTGATTTTTTTTTTTGGTATACACATTTATACATTTTCAAATATTCCTGGAATGGGTGTGCTTTACTTTTATAGCAGGAAAGAATATTGTAAATCAAGAAGTCATGTATATTTTATAGACCTACATTTGTTGCATAGAAAAAGGATTTTCTTTCATATGTCATGAGCAAACAAGGATGAATTTAGATGATTCTTAAAATGTGGACTCTAATATCAAGAAAATGTATCAAATTACAATTTTACCTTATATAAAGTTGATAGTCCACTTCTGTGAAAATTTATTGATATGAAATTTATGATTTCTTAAATTTAGCTATGATAGCATCTGTGGGTTTGCAAACAGGTATTCTTCTTTTTAAATCAATCTCAAACAATCCCTGAAACTCGAGTCTTTTCATTTTTCCCTTGATAGTCACTTTTTTCCCTTGATGCTCCCATCCCTTCTGCCCATATCATTTCCCACTCCTGCATGCCAGAGGGAGAGGATTCTCTACATCACAATAAGTTCTATATTCCGTCTTTTCTGCCTGTTAGTACAGAGTGTACGCTGTGGTTACTAGTATAATAAAAATCTACCTTCAGGTATTCAACTTACAACAACAACAACAAAGCAAGTCTTACAGGCATGTAACAACTTTTCAGCTATGAAGGATCTTAGAAAACCTTTCTAGTTTCTTCAAATTACAATGTAATTTGTATAAAATTACCTTTATATAAGGTAAAATTATAATTTGATACATTTCTTTGTTTATTCACTAAAATGAATAAACAAGTGAGGCTATTACAGGTTTTTTACCATGATAAAATAAAATATCAGCTACAAAACTTCTGGTTGTCATTTTAGGTTTGATTTTAGGTTAAGATTGCTACTTTTCCCTGGTATTTCTGTGTTAGAAGTAATATCACAAATTCTGGGACATTTTCTATGCTGAAGTCATTTGGTTGTTAGCTTTGTACCTTTTAGACACTTGAGATGCTTGATAATACCACAAAGTATAGTTCTAGCTGTGTGCTATTATTTCCAGTGCCACATAAAGTTAGTTTTTTATAGGAGAATATTAGGGTGGCGGAGGAAGAGAGACTATTTTTGTACCCCATTAGACAGGTTACTGCCTTTCAAGGCACCGATTATATGGAATGGCCCATTACCAGTTTTTCAGGTCCTTGGAAATCTGTCTCAAAAGGTTTTTTGTTATCGACTGCAATCAGCTCTCAGAGCTCTATCCTTCTTCTTGACAGATGCCTGCAATGAACTTGCCTATTATTATTTTTGTTTTTTATTCTTGGAATGGGGAACGCTATCAAATCTGCCTATCTCACTACACCTATTCCTCCTTTTATTTGATTCTAACACTCTTTTCATACAATCTTTGTCACATATTAAGAGGGTGTTAGAATCAAATAAAAGGGGGAATAGGTGGACTCAGAGGGGCAGTCATCACATAGCTTCGTCCACTCTGATCATACCTCCCCAGGGTTAGAAGAAAGGGTAATGAGATTTGCCCGTCTGCAGAGCAACACTGTTAATTTCTTGATCATGGGATAGGTTATGCGGTGCCTGTGTCATGACAAAGTTGTTCTTCATTTTGCCCACATGTGCTAAGCCTTGAATCATGAAACCCGACCCCCTCTTCTTTTTTTCCACAAGCTAAATCCTTAGTAGGAACGTAGCTTCTGTCTAGAATCCCACGTACGATTCTGTGTTTGGGGATCGCAGCATTTTATCTTTTTTGTTAACTCCCAATAACCTTAAAACAAAAGTCAAGGATGCAGAACATTTATAAGAATGAGAAAAAAAAAAACAGTAATAAAATGGGCAAAGCATCTTCAACAGCAGTTCATAGAAGAAAAAACTTGATGGGCTAATTGACCTAGAAAAATATGCTTAATTTGCTTATAACCTCACTAGTTACTAGAAAGCAATGTAAATATCTTTTCACCCTATTTGATTGGCTAAAATTGAAAAGTTGATGACTTCAGATAGTGACATGCTGAAAGGAAAGCAGATACACTTTCAATATCGGTGTGAGTATGTGAAAACAATTTGGAGGGCGCTGGGTTTACTGTCCTCCAGTCCTATAAGAATTAAAATTTCCTGGTTATGTTAAACAGTTGGATGTAAGCATTGCACACTGTATATCAACCTCATAAATGCATTCATGTACACAGTTAGAATTTAATAAAGAATTAAAAAAAATAAAGTGAAATGACAATCACAAAAAAAAAAAAAAAAAAGAATTAAAATTCCAGGCAAGCTGGTTCTTGGCACGACCCAACCCTCTCTGTCTATAGCTTCGCAATGACTTACATTTGTACAGGGCTGATCAGTTTGCAATACTACCAAACAGGCAGGCATATCTTCAACATGAAACAGTATTGGCAACAGATAAATGAATGAATGAGTTGATTTTATGAAGTACCTCAGCCAGTGTCTGAACAGACGACCAAAGGCGCGTTCACTTGACCTGTGGGACCTCACACACTGAGGACCTGCTTTGCACATTCAGTTAGTCACCCGGGGGGAAAGGGCCTCTCCAGTGCTTAGGGACTGCAATCCAGGCACTGAATAAATGTTAATTTTTCCTCTCTTACTGTAATAGTTCATGGTCACTGTACATCTCAAGAAGTCATAGGTCCTCTTGAATCTTGCCCCTTACACAAAACCACCAGCTGCTGTTCCTTCTTTGCGTCCTGTGTGCTGTCAAGGCTTTATTCCTAGGTTCCATTTTCAGTGACCAAGGGCCAGCTCACCCCCTCCGTAAAGTCAGCAAAATGTGTTTTTCCTCCCCAGCTGCTCCTTCCTTTGTTCACCATCCAGGCTGGTGGTGGCTTACTTAGGGCTAATTTTCTTTTTAGCCTTTGTAGACTAATCACAGACAGCTGCAAGCTAATTAACCCCTCCAGGTGTCTCCCCTTAGGTTTAAATGTGGTGTGGCCAGGATACAAGATGGTAAGGATATGGACAAGGGGTCATCCATTATTTTCACTCAACTTCTGTTCCTTTTGGCCTCATTTTATGGAGTTTATAAAAGTTCACCACCACTACCACAAATCAACACAGGGCATTCCTTTTAAACCGATTAAGAGAAGAGAACTGTTTAGTTTTAGAAATTTACTTGAGACTTGAAAGTTTAATTAAACTCTGCACAAGCTTAAATTATCTTTTTTAAAAAATAAACATAGTTTAGACTTTATTTTTGTTTTTGCTCATAAGTTTCCATTTAAAAAAACCTCATTGGCAAATTCTGTTTGATAATTTATTTCTAGCACTGTGTTTTAAGTTACCCCAAAATATCAAGTACACCATTGGAGCTCCGAAGCCTGAAATAAGTCACCCCTTAATAAGGAAATCAATTTATAAGCAATAATAAATTTATAATCAAATGAAAATATCTCTTCATCTCTCCTTCGACATTTGTACTTACCTAGAGCCTTCCAGCAGTGAACATGTTGTCTAACATACAGAAGGCTCTCACTAAATACTCTCTGAATGAATGAATAAACTTCATACAGAAGGTTCTCACTAAATACTCTCTGAATGAATGAAGAACTTTAGAAGACTACCTACAATCCCCAGTTAAAACAGTGTGCAGATGTAGTGACTGCACACTGTAGGTTTTCCAGAACATTTCTGATTTCTAAAGTCCCAATAAATACAACATACTGGTGAGGAAACTACCTCTTATGAAGTACCTCTGTATTCAGAAATGCTGATGATGCAATCTCAAGAGTGTTTGGAAGATCCAGAGAGCAGTAGAGAGCATTGTTTCACAGCATGAGTTGTTAGTTGGATGGACTTCAGTATAAATCCTAGCCTTGCCATATACTATATATCAGGCTTAGGTAGCAACTTAATGTCATGAGCTCCAGTTTCCTCTTAGGTAAAATGAGGGTTTTTCAATTATATGTTGCTGTTTAGCCACAGCAAAATACAGCGAATAAACACAACCACCATTTATTCCATCGTAATTCTGTGGAAAGCAGTTTGGGGTGGGGTCAGATGGGTTTCATCAGGGTCTAACAGGATCTTTGGGGCCAGGTAGTGAGAGGACTTCACTCACATATCAAGAGGTTGGGGCTGGCTGCCCCATTTCTCCACCATGTGGCTTCCTATCCTCAAGGCTAGACTGGGTTTCTCTCCAGGGTGTTATCAAATGGACGAGAGAGGATGCTGCACTCCCTTTTGAGAACTTGGCTTGAAAACTTACATAATGTCAGTCTGTCACACTCTCAAAGGCAAAGAAAGTTATAGCAGCGGTTCTCAACCTGTGGGTCACGACCCCTTTTAACTCTATTAAAGAGTCACGGCATTAGGAAGGTTGAGAACCACTGGTTATAGGAATCAGATTCAAGGGGAGGAGAAGTAGATTCCACCTGTTGGTGGCAGGGGAGGTAAAGTCACATGGAAAATGAAACACATGTCCTGGGAGGGGAGGATTCTTGCTCCCCCCTTGTAAGTAACCCACTACAGAAGCAGGGGTCCTCAAACTTTTTAAACAGGGGGCCAGTTCACTGTCCCTCAGACCCGTGGAGGGCTGGACTATAGTTAAAAAAAAAACAAACAAAAAACTATGAACAAATTTCTATGCACACTGCACATACCTTATTTTGAAGTAAAAAAACAAAACGGGAACAAATACAATCACACAGCTGCATGTGGCCCGTGGGCCGTAGTTTGAGGACACCTAGGTCAATGTGTTGGATTATGTTTATTCAGACAACTCCTTCCTTTATCCTCCTCACCCCATGCTCAACCAATACTAGTAAATAGATTTATATGTTTTGAATGTATAAGTTAGCTCAAAACTGCATGAGCAAAATACCCAGCAGTCAGAGAGTTTAGGAGAACATAAAATCCCAGCTATGAGAAGTGGCTGAAGCCAAGATGATTCACAGATGTACTCAGGGTCAACGTAAATGTTAGGAACTTCTGTTGCTTGGCGGGGAGAGGCACTGGCGGGCTCCCTGACACAGGCAGGAGGCAGACACTGGGGCGTCCCTGGAAAGCTGGGGGTTACAAAGGGCGGCTCTGCATTTTAAACGTGCTGGAAGGACTCTAGCCTGCAGCTCAGGATAGCAGAACTTGGCTTGGCTTTTTGTCTGGATCCATGAGGAACAAAAGAGTCTCCTAAGAGGAATCAGAACCCAAGAACTGGGCCAAACAGAGTGTGTAGTCTGAATTTATAATGCCCTCAGGAGGGCCACCAGTTCAGTTCAAGGACCTGTCCTTCCCTAAGTGACCCCATTAACATCAATGTTAGTCCAGAATCGTTGATATCCATGAAATTGCAGCAAACACAAACCCAGGTGATAGCTCAGGCCAGAATACCTCTGAAAGAAACTCTTGCTGAAAAGAAGCACACAGAGAAATAGTATAATATAAACCGTGCAACAAAGTGTATTCTTATGCAAGAGAATTAGAAGATATGAAAGAATTATAAAATACATACCCTTAAAGTGTTCAATGAGATAAAGAAAGGAATAGAAATCTATAAGAATAGGACTTAAGGTAAAAGAATAGGCAGATTTGAAACAAAATAAATAGAAATTTTAGATATAAAGATCATAGATGTTGAAGCTTAAAAATCTGAATAAGTTGAATAGTAGCTTAGACACATTGAGAGAGAAAATTATTAAGAGTTCAGCAAACAAGTTGAGTTGGAAAATACACAACTTTAAGAGACGTGGAGAATAATGCAAAATTCATAGTGCATCTAAAAATGACCTAAGAATGAATCAAGAATATCGAAAGAAGTTAGGAAGCACAGAGGATAGAATAATAAGGTTTAACAAATATTTAATCAGTATTTCAGAAAATTAAAAAAAAAGTACAGAAAATGGAGAAGAGATCTGACTTGGGAAGATAATGTCTAAAAATCTCCCAGAATTAAAGAAAGGTACGAACAAGTCTCACATGTAAAGAATGAGTACCTAGCAGATTAAAAATAAAGAAAGATTCATGCACAGGCATATTTATAGTAAGAACACAATAGCAAAGACAAAGGGTCAAACTTAAAAACTACTGAGAAAAAAGACAAATATGTTAAAACAAAACAAAACAAACAAAAAATCCGAAAGCATTACAATTAGACTCACACAAGGTTTGTTATTGGCAATAATGAATGAAAGAATGCAATGGAAAATTTTCCATTTTTAGGGAAAATGAATATCAATGGAGAATTCAATACACGGTCAAGCTATTTATCAAAAATAAGATAAAGACATTTTCAGAAAAGTGCATAGGAAGCAGGAATACGTACCCATGTATCATATGAAGGTGACATACTCCACCTATGTTATTAAATATGTTACTTAATAAAAACTTATGGTAAAAATACAAGTCTCAGAAAAGTAGTTTCCATTACCAGAATACAATCATTTGTTTCAGAAGTCAAACAGGTTACATAAATGTGAGAAATAAAGCAAATGGAGGAGGTGAGATGCATAGCAAATTTGGAGGGGTTTTTGTGGTCCACCTTGACACATTCCCATTCAAAGCAATTCATGGGCATGTCCACACACCTGGACATGCCCCCTGCACCTGCACATAGCTCTGAATCTACTGTGAGTTAAACAGCTTTTTTCTGAATTTATTTCACCCTCATTTCTTATTTCATTTTAATATCTCTGTTTATTGAATCTTTGCTTATATTTATTTACATCATTATATGTTCAGTACCTATGTAAAGTAAATGTATAAATAACATTGGTTGAATAACACTTTTATGAATACATCTCATTTTTCTATTTGCTATGAGAAAGCAGCTCATATTCTCTAAAAGTTATCACATGGTCATAAAAATGGGAGTGCATCTAATATTTCTACTTATCTAAAATAAATATTATTAATAAAAATCTTAATAGTAGAAGTTATAGTGGTGGTTGCTATTTTTGTTTTAATAGTGGTAGCTAATGGTTATTAGCCAATTATGATTTGTCTTAATATACTTTAGTTTTAATTTCATTCAGTATATTTATTTTAGTACATTTAGTGTGTTTTAGTGTATTTAGTATATTTGCTCTTACGATTGCAGAATCCCAAGCCCTGATGGTGTGGGATATAAGAGATAACATGAACCATCTTCTTTTTCATAGCCCCATGTGGCTCAGCCTAGAAGCATTTTTCAAAGGCTTAGGGACTTTCTCTTTAGAGGAGCAGGCTCTTCTCTTAAGTGTAGTTTTAGCCAAGTGAGATTTAGAACATGGAAGCTTCCAGAGAGCGAGAATTGTATATCCTTTGATCTTCATTAGCCTCAAGGTGAGAGCTATGTTAGGCCTTTCCTAAATGGCATTATCATTATTTTTCTTCTCCAACCAATTATTTGGCAACATTGATTTAATGTTAGAATGTCAGGGGACTTCTTTTCTATTGGCTGTCACCTCCAGCAAAGCAAGGCTTCTGGACTGTCCATATAAGACTTCTGTGCTGGGCTATTCTCACTGGTTTCACATGAGTATCCAGCTGCATGGAGAAGCCACTTAATTTCAAATGAATAGGGAACTTAAAGGCTAGAGTTGTATTTGAATTTTACTCAAATTTTTAGTGATGAAATTTCCACAGAATGATACATTTAAAAAGGCAATATGTCTAATATATAATTCTCAATGTGATCAGCAGTTCTCAAGTATATGCTGAGTTCAAGGAGAGTTAGAAGATGCAACGGAAGAAGTATCTGAAGTTTGGCTTCTACCTGAGACAGCTGGATCTAATGAGCTAATCAAGAAGATAAGGGTAAAACACACAAATACACACACGTCCACATGCCCAAGCACACAGACAGTGGGCCACAAACAGAATGAAATGTTAGCTTTTGCCATTGCAGTTCAGAGGAGTGAGTTTCAGAGTAGGCCCCAAAAGGGGAGTCAGATCTGAACAGGAGGAGCAGGAAGAAGGTGTTCCAGGAAGAACAGGATGGACTCACTCAAGGAAAAAAGTACAGGGTACATAATGCCTATATCACTTTTTCTTTAATATTTAGGCATATCCAAATAGAAACTTTATATGTTTTAAAATTTACTCTCACACAATAAGGGAAGGACTATAAATCCTACAATCTTTTTTAAAAATATGGATCCTATAATCTTTTTAAAAAAGTAAACCACCACCTATCTATTCTGTTAAATATGTATGTGTATGTACACACACACACACACACACACTTTCTGACAATTAAGTTTGTGAACTTGCCACAGTGCACTTACCTTGGCAGCACTGTACAAACAATCAGCAAGGTCTTATAACCTTGGTATATCAGTGTCTCACAGCTGTGTTCATGTTGACAGGTAGTGGTGTCTTGCTGAGTGGCATTCATTATTGTTGCTACATGCTGTTTGTGTGCCATTCTTGAGAATGTCAGAGCTTACGTTAGAGCTACAAACACATTTATACATTTCTTGTTAAACTTGGCAAGCCTGAAGGTGAAATCAGGGACATGTTAGTCCAAGTTTAGGGGAATAATGCCATGTAGAAAATGGTAGTGTATAGTGGGTTAAATGTTTTTCTGAGGTGAGAGAAAACATTATTGATGAAAAGGGATCAGGGTAGCCAGTAAGGAGTAGAACTGAAAAAAAAATTACAAAAATTAGTCAGATTGTGCATCAAAATCATTGGCTAACTGTGAGAAGCATAGCAAACCAACTGAGCATTCATACAAAAACAAGAAAATCTTCACTGAAAATATTGGCCAACAACTCATGGCTCTTGCATCACAACAAGGCACCAGCTCACACAGCACTGTCTATGAGGGAAATTTTAGCCAGTAAACAAATAGCTGTATTGAAACACCCTCCCTAATCCCCTCATCTTCCCCCTAATAACTTTTTTCTTTACTCAAAGATAGAGGAAATATTGAAAGGAAGACATTTTGATGACATTCAGGACATCAACGATAACTATGACAGCTTTGATGACCATTCTAGAAAAAGAGTTCCCAAATTTCTTTGAAGCATGGACTAGGCACTGGCATCAATACATGGCTTCCTAAAAAGGATAGTTGAAAGGTGACCATGGTGATATTCAGCAATGAGGTATGTAGGATTTTTTCTAGGATGAGTTTGTGAACTTAATTGTCAGACCTATATATATCAGACACACACATACACACACGTTCTTCAATCCAGAAATTGTTTTTAGGAATCTAATCTATCCTAAGGAATACCCATAGTTGTGCATAGGATGTAGATGTGTGTGTACTTCACACGGCCTTGCTTATGGTAGTGAAAAATTGAACACCACTTAAATGTCTATCAGTAATGGAAGAATTGAAGGCACTTTAATAAATGCTGGGAAACTTACAAAGAGGAAAGAAGAAACGAGGAGAGGAAAAAAGAGAGGGAGAAAGGAAATCATAATGGTAGATTTTATAGCTTTCTTCCATTAAATCTCATATTATTTTAAACATTCTATAATTTACAAATATTTAAAATATAAGTAAATGATCTTTTCTTGAAAACTACTGGATATTTCCAGTAGATGTTGTCTTCCATAGATAATATTTTAAAAATCATCACTTTATGCCCTCCAAAATCTTTTAAGATCTTCCTCATTCATCGTCTGATGAAAAGTTTGCTAGCAGCTGTCTTTTCTAATCCATTCAACAAGAACTCCTGAACATCTGAACATCTGCTAGACACCAAACAGTGGATATACTTTAAAAAACAATCACATCTGCAATTTCTACCTTGCAATCCTCTGTCTGCCCAACATTCTGAATAATATCTGCACATCTAATTTCAGTTTAATTAAGTCATGACCATGTTTGAGAATCTATTGAAACCCAGAGATTTAGTCCTTCTCCAAACTTTTCAAGCACGTGCCTGGACACACAGCCTGGAGGCTTACTGCTGGGATACACAGGGCTAAGATCCCCTGTATTTGACTAAGGGTTTTCATGGCAACTCCTCATGTGATCTTTCATGATCTTGTCTTCTATTAAAAAAAATATGTTAAGTTTTCTTTGTTCTATAATAAAGTAATTCCTTCAGAGAGCTAATACCAAATTATCATAGATTAAATTAAGTACTTTTGTTTGAATTCTATTGTCCTAGTTCTCTCTTCCATATGTGTTTTCATAAAAATCAATAAGTAATTCCAGTGGCAATACTACGCATAGAGATAAATGTAGGGAAAATGACCCGTTGCTGCTTTTTCAGAAAGTGTCATAAATCTCCATTACTTATTTTACAGATTAGTCTTTACTGTGGGTTTTTTTTCTTGCAACTACAATAAAAATATACATTCTGCAATAAATCATAGTTATAGATATATAGTAACTTTCTATTTTGTATTCATTTGTAACGTTGTCACCTCATATTACATACAGCAGTGTGAAATATGGTTTAACATCATTTAAATCTGATGAATCAATTTTTAGCAGCAGCATCAATAAAGTTCAACTTATTATGATTTTAATAAAAGTAATTTTCTTTCATCATATTTAATGTCCACATTTAATACTAAATATAATAAAAGACAAATTATAAAAATAATAGAATGCCAATAGAAAAAAAAGAAGTAATTTCAAAGTTGAGCAAATCCTTTGTTAAAACTGAAATATTGGACATGTGTAGGTGGATTTACTGTCAATCATATTTCAGCAAAATACAGGCAGTCCCAAACATACAACCCTACTTACTCTACCATTGACAAAAAAAGTCACTGATATTTCTCATCAATATTTAACAAAACTGATTTATGACTTACACAGGGAACTGAGTCCATATCTTATGGTAAATATTACCCCAAATAAGAGGAGGAAAACACCAGAAAGAGTCTATAACAGCTAAAATATATTCCTCTTGTAAAAAAAATAATACCAGTCCCAAATGTCAAAACCCATAATATTATGCTTCCAAAGTAAGAGTATGGGACAATATGGCAGGTTCAATCACTGTCCAATCTCATACAATTTTTTGAAAGCCCCGATTAACTTATTATTGCCAAAAAAATTTTACAATGATTACTAGTATTCTCCTTAAATTTATGTAGGCATCCAAAATGTGTTTTTTAACTTCTGTGAAGTTGACCACCTGTAGTTTTTCTACCTAATATTTTAAGAAGGCTATACATAAGGAAAATCTTGTAATTTTTTAATAAAGGTAACTAATAAGGTAAATATACTTATTGCCCATTGTTAATAAATTATATTGATCATATACACTTTATTAAACTAATCTTAGATAAAATTGTTGATTAATTTTTGGTAATTTAGAAAGCAAAATTAAATATTCATATCTGAAAGGGAAGGAGAAAGTAAATTCAAATACACAGGATAAATTAATGCACACGCTATCAATTACATACAGTAGATAGATCTTGTAATGATGTTTTGAATTTAGTTCAAATAAGTTCAAACACCTTGACTAAAATATACCAAACAATCTATTTTCTTTTGCTTTCTAAGTTCTCTCCCACATGTCTAGCCTATATGGCCATGATCTAATTTTGTATCAAAAGTAGTATTTTCTCATTAGAAGCTCATTATCCCTCGTTCTTGGCCAGATGTTTACAGCTCAACAAATTACCTTGTACAACTGAAACTGCATTGCCTCCTAGTTACATATTTTTTTATATTTAGATTCCTACATTTAACTACATTTAATTAACATACATTGCATACTAACTCTGTCACACAAAATGCAAAGGACTAGGTTGAAAGCCAGAGACCCCCCCCCCACCAAGAGGCTGTCAATTTTCCATGAAACTTTTTCTTCTCCACCTTCATCCTTCTAAGACTTCAGTACAAGAGAAAAAGGCAACTACACCTGGTGGGTCATTATGCTGGAGGACACATCTCTTCCATTATCATAAGGAGACGGCACAGTGAACCAGGATCCTGACAAGCCTTGGGAACGGAGGCTACCCACCGCCAACTTCAGAAATCATGTAGCGCTTGCCACCCAAGAGCCGGGCTTCAACCTTAGCATGCAGAAGGGTAAACCTTGACTTCCAAATGTGCCCAATAAGTGATTTGGGGCAAATTAATTCTTTCTCAGATTATTTTTCTCACTTATCAAGCAGGGATAATGATACTTCATGGATTAATTTTGAGGGTTAAAAACAGAATGGTTGGTTTTTGCCTGGTGCCAGATGCATAATAAGCAATCAGTAAATGATAGCAATAACTGTTGTCATAGTCATAATAGGAATTGCAAAAATGAAGACTGTTGAACAATTAATTAGTTACCACAAGCACATAGTGTTCACTTTTTCATGGATTTTCCTGGCTTTTGATTTTTGTATGTAAGGAATAGGGAAAGTAGTCCACTATATATATATATATATATATATATATATATATATATATATGGTCCATGTATGTAGTACCATTGGTTTGTAGACCATGGGTTTACAGATACAGCTCTAAAAGGCAAATGTAAGCAAAGGACTATATTATTTAAAGGTCCTTTCTATTAGTTATTTTTACAATGTTCTGATTTATAGTTTAATCTTGCTTATAGGCTTCTTTTGAAGTTGTTTCAATCAGATTAAACTTATTCTGGACTTTTTAAAATTGGATTTTGTCTTGTTTTTAGGGGAAGGAGGGGGGCATGGGTGTGCTCCCACCTAATGGGTACGGTGTAAGGGTATATGACACACTTCTCAGGTGCAGGACACAATTACAAGAGGGACTCTACCTAACAAATGCAAACGTGGTAACCTAGTTGTACCCTCACATTAATTTGTAATAAAAAACAATTAAAATTAAAAATAAATAAACAAATAAGCAAAAACTAAGAACGACAAAAATGCCCGATGTCTATTTTACTTCCTAAGTGACTTTCTAGGTTGAATTTTACCATCCAATGGCATCCCCTGGGTCCTTTAGTACAAACTGAACACGTTTGTTCTTCTCTGTATAATCCCGGGAGAGTTCAAACCACCTCACCTGCATACCTTTATATTCATCTCCTGTACTAACTGCCTTAGTTTCCTTGGAAAGATCATGACAAGTAAATTGCCAGTCTAATGGTGTTTCTGTGATTTCTTTCCCACATAGCGTTGCTTTTTTTCTGACTGGCGCATCACATGTCCAAGGGCATCTCACCAAAGGGAAGTCACGCTACGTTCTAGTACAAAATGAAGAACAACGCTAAGCTTCACAAGTTACTTTTTGAATTTTCTTCTCAATGAAGCACTGGTTTGAATTGTGGAAAGGTTGGGCTGAGACTGCAAGTGGCCGTGGAGAAGCCGCTGTGCCCCACCTCTGTGGAGCTGGCGCTGCTGCTCCGTCTCCCCAGCTGGAGAACAGGGCCAGCAAAATGCACGCGGCCTTATCTCTCTTGCCTTTCAATTTCTGCAATTTCATCTTTAGTTCTGTTGCAGAAAAATCACAGTCTCCTCTCTTTAGCTGCTCAGACTGTGTGCCCTCTGTGTTTATGAGCATGTCGGAACACAGAGGAAACGAGAGCCAGAGCGTGGTAGTGTCCAGAAGATGGAAGTAGGAGACTTATAAATAGGGTAAGTTGCTGTGATTCTGTCTCACCTCTGTGCTGTGGACCTTGGGGTGCTGCTGATCCCAAAACCTTTTCTTAGTATGCTTACTACCTGCCTCCCCACATATACTTGTGTCCTAGAATATGACTGTCTGCTAAACAGTCTGAAATCTTCCACTATGTCCTTTCAATAGTGTCTGTTCCTCAGTAGGTTTGAAACATGGGGCCTGTGTGATATCTTAAGTACACAGGCTGACTTCTTAGAGGGAATTAGTTGGTCAAGGGTCCTTAAGAATGAGCCCTAGAAAATGTACCCAGAAATAAAGACAGAAATATTTTTATGTGGAAAGGAGAGATGCAGAAATAGCTAGTGTCTCAGTCATCCTATGGCCCAGGGAGGTAGTCAAGGCCAGAAAATACACCACTAGTGCTGGCGATGGTGTGTGAAGTAGTCTGGCTGAAACCTGGCTCTGGTGCCCCGCAGGTGCTTCAGGGAGGCTCGGTGGAAGGGTGCCTGTGGGGAGACTGCTGAAGGACAGGGACCAGGTCAAATCCAAATCCAGGGTCACAAATTCAAATGTATAGGGATAGGTAAATAAATAAAATTAAATACTTGTGTGAGGCTTCATGAAACAGAAAATTCAATGGCCCGGGCTAAGTGTTGAGGAGATTCTAAAGAGACAAAGTGAGGAGATATTTGAAAGTGACAAGAGAGGAGTAATTAATGAAGATCAAAGGACACCAAAGATCTGTCTTCTAGAAGGTTGTGTATTGATTAGAATAAAATAAAATATGGGCCATGAGTTAAACAGGCATGATGCAAGCCTAGGAATGCTTCGTCACCTTCCTCCCAGGTTTCTCCCTTTCTATAAGATACTGAACAACCTCAGTGGTAAACTGGGGATAATAATATCTGACACCAGTTAGTTAATCTGAAAGCATCTATAAGCTGTTCTTTATTCTCATGTCACTTTTCCTCAAATGACAGAGATACATTCATATTTTGCCACAGGGCCATTCTTTTGAACCACTGTGCTTCTAGCAAGTTTTAACACAAAGGAGTCATCTGCTTATATCATTTTCAAGTACACTGCATCAAATAGTATCAATGTATTAAGGTTAAAAATATACTGTTGGTTATCTTTCTTTTAAAAAAATGTAATCAAGATTTAGTAAGAGCTGATTCCAATATTATGAGTCAGATGGAAATAATTTGGTACTTTTTTTGACTGCTAAGTAGATATAAACGTTAAAAACATTGTTATCATCACACTACCTCTCCTATTTTTCATCTTCTCCCTTGTACATAATCATAATTTGTAATATTTATACTATATTCTGTAAATCCTACAGTTATATTAGTTTTATCCCTAGAGTGAACAGATACTGGAGATTAGGTTCATGAAAAGTCATTCTTGATTGGCTATCTTCAAGATAATTACACGTAAAATATAAACTCTGAGTTCTTCTCTTTTCAAAAATATTCAGAAAGAGTTTGACTCATTCTTTCCCTACAGAATCTGTAAGCATCGTGTCATCGTATCTTAGAGGTGAGTAACCTGACGTTCAGGGCTCTCTAATGTCTCTGCCTATAGCAACGTGATCATTGTTTTTTTTTGAATACGTAATGGACATTTTCTTTAGCTTTGAATTTCAGCAACTTCACTAAGACATGTCTCAGTGTTGACTTTATTTACAAAGACAAGTTTTATCCTTTAAATCTGTATTGCAGTTCTTTTTTTCTGCATTGTTTTTACGAGGTGTATATCGTAAATATTTTTTCAGCTTTAAATGTACCTCAAAGTATATTTCTATAGTTATGGTCCTCATTTTTGAAAATTACTACTATTACTACTATTCATAAGACCAGACTCTGCCACTGTTTCATGTAGCGGAGGAATGGAGTCATGCAATAGACAGAATGCTTGTATTTTTCCAAAATTCATATGTTGAAATCCTAACCCTTATGGTGATGGTACATAGAATTAAGAGGTGGGGCCTTGGAGTGGTGATGAGTCATAGGTAGAGCCTTCATGGATGGTACTAGCATCCTTACAAAAGAGACCCAACAGTGACCATGTGCCCCTCCCTTCACGTGAGGACACAGAGAGAAGGTGAAATTCTATCCATCAGGAAGCAGACCCTCAAACCAGACAGGAAATCTTCCGGTGTCTTGGTCTTGACCTTGGACTTCCAAGCTTCCAAACTATGAGAAATAAATTTCTGTTCATAAGACACCAAATCTATGGTGTTTTGTTATAATAACCAAAATGGTCTAAGACAGAAATGAAGATTTTTATAAGATAAGGTTGGGTGTGTGTGTTGCTTTAGTCCTGTGGCTCACAATACTGCATGCACCCATGTTACAATCACCTGGAGAGCAGTTAAAAACCATCTAGGTCTTAGATCATTCTAAGATTTTTTTTTTTTTTTTTTTTTTTTCAGACAGAGTCTTATTTTGTCACCCTCGGTAGAGTGCCATGGCATTATAGCTCACAGAAACCTCAAACTCTTGGGCTCAAGTGATTCTCTTGCCTCATCTTCCCGAATAGCTGGGACTACAGGTGCCTGCCACAATGCCCGGCAATTTTTAGAGATGAGGTCTTGCTCTGGCTGAGGCTGGGCTTGAATTTGTGAGCTCAGGCAATCCACCTGCCTCAGCCTCCCAGAATGCTGGCATTACAGGCATGAGCTACTGCATCTGGCCCACTCTAAGATTTTTATTTAATTGTCCTGGGAATGATATCTGGGAATTGGTATGATTTAAAGCCTGTCCAGGTCATCCTATGGTAAAGCCAGACTTGAAAACATTCAGTTAGGCTTTCCTCATCCTGGTCAGCCCAGACCAGCAGCATTGGACCATTACATGGCCTCTTCCACTCTATCTTCCTATGGCTGCTTGCAGGGATGAGGGCCTCTACTCTCCCATACCTATGGGATCTCAGGACGCTCCCATTGTCAGCCTGCACACTGTTCCCTGCCTCAAAAGGGGACTGCTGTGCTCCTCCAGAACATGTGTTATTTTAGAATATTGGTGCCCTGCTGGCTGTGTCTGACAGAGACATTAGGAAGAATCCTCTCAGCAAGTTTTCTATTAGACACTTGGGTCTCTGGTGTTGTGGCTTACAGTTATGGGTTTTTCAGAGTCCTTAAATATGGAAATTGTATTTCTGTTTTTCAGTCTTCTTGATGTTTGGATGATTTTAGAGATACAAAGGAGCAAAGATATCTTTGGTCTCCAAACTTACAACAGGGGCTCCTTGGATTTTTTTTTTCTAAAGAATGACTCTGGCTTTTAATGTAATTTAAAGTTTGAGATTTTCAACTTCATCTATGTTAAATTTTAATGAGACATAAAGCTAGTCATCACAAATTGTATAAATGAGTTGAAATTCAATGTTTTGCATGATAGTTTTATTTGCAAAGGAAACGTGCTCTGTTTAAGCATAATTACTTACAAATATAAGTATAGTGACTAAATTCATATGCACAATTAGGCAGCTAATTGTGCTGTAAATTTAACCACATATATAAAGAAATAATCACGTACGTCTAATAAAACAATTTCTTTTCCTCATATTACGGGAAATATTATCTTTTGCTTCCATAAGAACTTTAAAAATAACTTAAAATATAGCAATTTTTAAATCTACAGAGAGAGATACTTTATATCAGGAAGTAGCTATCAATTGCAATCTAAACTATAATGAATTTTAATTTTTTTGACGATAATACAAAATCAACATTTCATTATTCAATGACTATGTCATACAATGATTAATCTTCCCTCAAGGAAAAGAAGCAAACAGACTAAATTAAATTTGAAAAGAAAGGGAAGAGTCTTGAGGAATAGCAAATATTGCCAACACAAACAGACAAAATCAGAGAAAAGAACAAGAGGAAAACAAATTAATTCTCTGCTATAGCTCTGTCTCCTAATGCAAACATGACTGGTCACCAACAAATTCAAAAGGACCCACCCTTTGTCCAGTCCACTAGTAAATATTTATGGAGCTCTCCTTGTGAGCCAGGCATTGCACTAGGCCCTGGAGACACAAAGATGAAAAGATTCACTTCCTGTTTTCAAAGAGCTTAAATCCTCAGGATATAAATGTGCAAATTAATAGTACAACTATAGTAAGATAATTGCTTTAGTAGGAAAATTGCCTCTGAGAGTCAGCCCTCTTCAGACAACACACTTCTTTCTCTCTCAGAAGAGATTTTATCCTACATTAGTTAAAAATTATTATAAGTCTGAATGAAGAAAGACAAATCAACTCGAAAATAATACAGCATTTTGAATTTAGGCACAATTGCTGTATTAAAAATGGACAGGATATAATCTGTTTAGATATATAATTTAAAAGGATTGGCGTGTGTGTGTGTACAAGGATAGCCGAGCCCTTGAATGGTGGCCATTTTTCATAGAAGACACAGGTACACCCCGTTAACCCCTAAAAGAAAGAGCTTCAGGCATAGAGAAGCCATGCCTTCTGGTCATTCCCAGCTGGTAGGATTGCTGGAGGTCATTCTAGGCAGCCTACCATCTCTACATGCCTCATCTTCCATACCACATTTCCTCCTCATGTCTGAGAATCACTGGAATAATTCACCAGAGGCCTTTGTACTTTTGAGACAATGACGAATTTAAGATTGGTTACAAAGCTAGACAAGTTTAAGAAAGTATAACTTGAGCAACCTGAAATGCTTTACATAGCTTTCTGTGAAATAGGGAATGATGTCTTTAGCCAAGAGAGATGGAAGAATACCTTCTACCTACAATGCTGGAGATCCAAAGTGAGGGCTCATCGAAGTACAAAAATAGCAAATGTAAGATATTCTTTGCAAAACAAGACTATAAAATGCCACTATTGGTGTTTTCCAGTCTAAGTTCAGTATTACACTCTGCCTAAAAACTGCAGCTTTGTGGGTTTTGTTCATAAATCAGGGAACATGAGATCAATAAGAGACCTTCGCACATTCAACATGAAACCTTCACATATTCTTTCTGAAATTTCAGTACTCAGGCCAGAGTTCATTACACCCTCCAGGAGCTGCTGCAGATGGAAAGCTGGGATGGAATGGGGTTCAGTAGATGCTTTTTCTGTTGGGGGAAGATTCCTGGATGGTTTTAGCAGATGCCATCCAGGACTGACAGGCACCAGGCTTATCTCTGGTCATGAAATCCCTTGTCACACAGGTACCCCCTGAGATGTGAAATCACATCAGAGACAGGACATAGATATGGTTTCTAGAAAAGTACAACCACCAACCCATTGCATGTTAAAAGATTTTTCTCTTAGCCCCTGAGTAAAGGTGTCAAGAACACTCTCAAATGCACCTGGGCCTTGTAACTTTAAGGGAAAAAATTAGTTAAAAAAAATTACTCTGATAACACAACCTCAAAGCATAAAATACTTGTTTAGAATCTCATTTTTTTTTTTTGCTTTAAGAATGGAATATGTGCAATGTGCATGGAATTATAAGAAACACAATCATGTCAAGTAAATAGCAAATACTACATTCTTTAATTACGTGTGTAATGGCACATTGCAGGACTTAATGGGACCACATGTGAGCACACTTCCCGTGTACAAGCATTTCCCGTGCGCCTGTTACATAGCTGATGCACATTAATTAGTCCTCTTCTGTTCCAGGGGCACTGTGCCTCTCATGTACTCCTCAATATCTAGTATTATAGTTTTTAGGACTTACCTTGTCTAGTAGGACCAAGTCTTGTTTATCTTTGTGTTAACAACCCCGAACATCATTCAACAAACATATACTTTAAAATGCTATAATTAAAAATTAAAAGTCTAAAATAAGAGATCTTAAACTCTGTACAAACATGGCCGCACGTACACATAGTTCACATGCTACAGGCTGTAGAGTAGTCTATATTATGATATCAGAATAGAATTAAAATTGGCATCTGTGTTTCTTCCACACTATAGCCAGTCATAACATGAAATATCAATTATGCAATTCATCTCTCCATCATCAACATCATAAAATAGAAACTGAAAATGTGTTTTACCAGTAAGACAGACCTATCTCATTAAAGCCACTGTAGCCCAGCTCTTGCCTGCTAAGTCCCAGATCTTCGAGGTCCATGCATTTAAACCCGGGTGGGCACTGGTAGCCTTCTTCAAGCTCTGGTGAGCAGTGTGTGTCTGGGATAGCTAAACTATTCCAGGTTACATTCCTGTGAACAACATGTGGCAGTGTTAGTCAAGTTCAACAATTATAAATGTTGATCAGAATGAATAATGAAAGTACTCTTCATGAATGACTGCTGTACAAGGACACAGATTTGGGATCCGCAACTCCTGAATGGTATTCATAACCTTAAGGACATGTTAAACATTCTCAAATGATACATGATTCGTTCCCATGATAACTCCTGTTAAGAACATTATTATAATTACTGCTTTGGCCATTAAAGACTAAGACTCAGGGAAGGAATTTTCCTATAGATTGACAAGGATTGCTCACTTCTTTATGGATTCCTTGTTATTCACAAAATCCTAGTCCCACTGTGGGCATGAATTTTACTTCTTCACTTCTCAGCAAGGTGGAGAATGATGGTCATTTCCTGCATCGTACAAATACCCCGAGTCTCATAAATGATACCTGGCCTTCTGCTGTGTTGGAAGATGTACAATTGAGAACGAAAACCAGACAAGTGATGAGAAACGGAAGGAAATGATGTATCCTATAGGCAACCGGGAGATTACGAAGGGGATTTAGCGATGGCCCCAGGAGTATTAGGGTCTTTTAGGTGGGTGCTGACATAACCTTTTTTTTCTTTCTTAAGAACAGACTGGAGATTAAGTAGATGTAGAAGGATTTAGGTCTGTAATGGCTTTCTCGACTGTGAGTACAGGTAATCACTGCAATGGTGGCTATAGACTCTCATTCTGAAAAATGGGCCTCAAACAGCTGCCGTCTGAAGTGACTGGTGGACTGTGTGCAGCAGGCCAAAGTTTGGACTAGCTGATCTGACCAGCCTTGCAAACCTTGATTTAGTTACAGTCATTTCCCATTATATCAGTGTTTACAGGAATTTCTTCAATAGGGAACAATCTTAAGGCTGCCTCCATATCCTCCCAGTTTATGGCCAAATTGAGACAGACCTTTTGTTTTTTAACACTTTCTTATATTCAATCACTGCTTCCTTCCCCTTATGTAATATGTTTTCTGTGGGGTCTGGTACCCAACTTTGTGCAATTCCTTAACTATTTGAGGCCACCACACACAGACACGGTTTTGCACGTGTGCACACACACACATCCATGCCTGGAGAGGCCGCCCTCAGTTCTCATTCATGAGAAGAGGTCCAGAAGCCTCACCCACAGTTCAGACACCAGATCTATCCCTTCAGCGTCCTGCCCTTTGTTAGCCATGAGGGAGCTAATTTGTCCATGCTTCTCAGAAAAATACATGGCTAAATCACTGCTTCCTCTCCTCATATCTTTTTTTTTATTTTATTAAATCATAGCTGTGTACATTAGTGCAAAGAAGGGGTACAATGTGCTGGTTTCATATACAATCTGAAATATTCTCATCAAACTGTTCAACGTCGCCTTCATGGCATTTTCTTAGTTATTGTATGTAGACATTTGTATTCTGCCTTTTGTAAGTTTCGCCTGTACCCATTCTAAGATGCACCTTTCCCATGTACAAAACCCAAGAGAAAGGCTCTTGATTGTGGAAGTTGGGTGTCCACAGAAAGCTGTGATTTGAAACAGATCATTTCATTTCCTCTCACTTCACATTCTTATCTGAAGCCTAAGTGATCCTTCTTTGCTTAAGTCTCATCTGACTCTGTGTTTCAGATTTGGCAAACACAACGTAAGGGCAAAATGGTAAACAGATTGGACTTTTGAGTTTCAAGAGTGAGGCTTTCTGGGTTTGATCCCAGCTCTGCCATTTCCTGGTTGTGTGACTTGAATAAGGTTCTAAGCATCTCTAACCTCAGTTTCCTCATCTGTAAAATAGGACAGTAATATAACTAGGAGGAAAGCTTGTGTGAGGATGAAGTAAAATCACTAAGTAATGCACTTAGCATACAGTTCTCTCTAATGCTTACTATGAAGGATTATTAATCATTACGATAAGACACAGAATAAATCCCAGCTTGTCAAGACACAATAGAAAATTGGCAAAAGAAGAGAAGATATTTTGGCACATGATACCGAAAGCATTTTGGTTACGGAACTGTGCACCTAAAGGCTATTGACAGATTACCTCATTCTTTATTCAGGGAAAGTGAAGTTCAGAGAGGGAAGTTTACTGGCCCATCAAAAGCAATTTTTTTTTACTTTCAAATACTTTTAAAATATCAATAGCAGCAATGTCTGAGAAAATACTCTGTCTACATGAGAAAGTTTCAAAAACATAACCTTTCAGGTATGTGGAGTGGAAACTGGACTCCAGAGCCCATCTCTGCGGGTGTGAATTTTGAGTCAATCACTTACTACTTTTGTCACGTAACCTTTCTGTGCCTCACTTTCCTCTTCTGTAAGACGCTGTGACAATGCCCACCTCAAAGTGCTGGAGTCAAAATGTAATGATTTATAAATGTAAAGTACATAAAATGGGTACTTAGTACATAATAACCACTGGGTGTCACCTTTTGTTATCAACAGTTTGAAATTTACAGGTTGCCTGGACAAACTCCAGCCCTGGCTGGCGTGACTGCTTCAGTTTCCTCAGAGCCGAAATGAAGATAATAATTGCATTTACTTTATTGAGGCATTTTAATGATTCAATGAGCTAATGTACAGCATTCAGAATAGCACCAGAAATAATCACTCAACAATTAATAACTACGCTATGTTTTCATTAATTCATAAATATGAGAGTATTTTTTTCTTTTTGATTCCATTTACTTTTTCTTTCATATTAGCATTGATTCTCATTTAAGTACAAGCCTTCCTAGCCACAGATATTATTTTGAAGCCTTTTGGCTTCAGAAACAGCAGATGTGAAACACATTATTTTTACCAACATCTAACTATTGGCAAATGCTCAGTAGAGACACATTTATTAGATGATTAATTGCTCTGGAACACATGTATCTAAAACCATATGGTAATTATCATATTTTTTAAAATGGAAATGAATGTAGAGAATTTCAGAATATGTATTTATCTTAGTTTCATTTTCTCCATTAACAATTATCTTCAGACTTTATTTTAATTTGTTAATTATTTCCTTGTTCATTTTTCTTCAGATGCTCTGGATAGAACTAGAGGCTCTCTCTCTGGAATTAGGATGTGGAATGGTGTGGAATTCTTGCTCCACCAAGCAAATCCTGGATATAGACAATAATTCCTTCAATCCTCGTAAATACCACTTGTGCTTAAGTAGGTTTCAAGACTGGCAGTTTTTACAGACTTCCTGAAAAAAGTATCTATTTGCAATCTCGCTAATGTAATTTATTAGCTCCTCTCCATGATCTTCAAACCTAAATTGCTCTTGTTTATTTCCCCATGAGACATCCAGTGGAACGTTTTTAGTTTTATCCTCTGTGTGCTCTCAATTGGGCTCCACATACTGGTTTTGGCAGTTTTTTCAGTGTTCCCTAACAATGGCCACATCCTATCTTTGGGACCTGTGAATATATAATGTTACCCGGAGAAAGGGAATTATAGACACAGTTAAGGCTAAGAACCTTAAATTTGAGAGATTATCCCAGATTATCTAGGTGGGCCCAAACTGTTAGGCCTAGGCTAAAGTAGAAAAATACCAGTTAACGCCTGGTAAATTCCTCAGCTGCAAGCCCTCAATAAAATGGAGTAAGTCTGGTTCCCTCCCAAGATAGATGGGAAAGAACACACTAACTTCTTGTTTGACTAACTCCCTGGGAGACAAACTGACTATCCCCAGACTGTTCTTTAGACAATACCAGTTGGAAAGAATACTGGACCTAAGATGTATGGGAGAATATTAAAACAAAGATGCATGATTCTGCTTCTGTACAATGCTGGCTTGCTACCCCATCTGAATTCACCTGGACAGCCTGCATGCCAACCAGGATGCAGACCAAGCCTTAAAAACCCAACGCCTTTAGCACTCAGGGCTGCTTTCAGAAACCCCATGTTGGGACACTGAGGCAGTCGCCTGCTGGCTCTTCAATAAAAGGACTCTGCTGTAAATTTGGCTTGCTTGGCAGTGTGGTCTTTATGGAACTCCTGGGCACAACAAAACTGATCACCTGAGTCCTTAAAAGTTGAAAACCTCTCTTGGATGTGATTAGAGAAAGATGTAACTGCAGAAGAAAGACAAACTCTGCTAGATTGAGGATGCTGCTTTTGTCCACATTCATCAAGCCACTCTGCTTTCCAACATCTCCTCCCTTGGTAACTCATGTTTAGTTCTGAGTTGCTCCGAGCTTGGTCCTTGGACTTTCTCTTTTTATCACAATACCTCTCCCTATGCAATCTCATCCACCTACATAGTTTCTCAGTTCTCTTTCATCCTGGATGTCTTTTCAGAGTCTCAGAGTTACGTGTCCAACTACCTATTAGATTTCTCCCCCGGCTACACCATGAGTACCTCCAACTTGACATGAGCTCAGAATCCCAAACCAGTGTTCCCCATCAAAATAAGCTTGAACTGCTGAGCTAGCTTGGAATCTCAGAACCACCCTTGATAGCTACTTCTCCCTGAGCCGTCATAGCTAACTACTGTGTTCTCTAAAATATCCTCCAGAGCAGAGCTAACTCAAACCTATCTCCACCTCCACATACCCTGTCCCAAAGGCACCCTGCATTCTATACTTAGACCTTCTGACACATTTGGCACAAAGCATATATAGAGACTTTGAATAATAATTGTTCTGCATTAACAGGGGCAAATCTGTAACATGATCTGCAGGATCGTGAAGGACCTGGTTGGTCCCACCATTTAAACACCCTCTGCACCCAATTTCCCCACACGTCCTAGGGTCCAACCATGCTGGCCTTACCCCAGCTTTGGCTTCCTCAGCCTATTTCAGAGTCTTCCTTATCTTTGGTTAACCACTTTCTTTTTTTTAGGCTTCTTCAGGCCCAAATGTCACTTTCTCAGGAGTGCTAGCTCAAGCCTTCAGAGTGGGTCTGGTTTTCCTGCTACAACTTCTAAAAGTACCCTCATTTTTCATTTCTGGAGCTTGAGAACAGTGAAACTCATGTTTGTGTGGCCATCTGTTCACCAGATATCTTCCAAACTTGACTGCTCCCAAGTGCAACCTCCAGTTCCACGAAGTTTCTGACACGTAGCCTATGATAATTAAATTTATGTATCAGCTTGGCTAAACTTCAGTGCCCATCTGTTTGGTCAAATACGAGTCCAGATGTTGCTGCAAAGGTATTTTTTAGATGTGATTAACATAAACATATTTTTGAGCAAAGCATATTACCCTCCGTAATGTAAGCGAGCCTAATCCTGTTAAGAGGAAAGACTGACTTCCCCTGAAGAGGAACGAATTCTACCCCAGACTGCCTTTAGCCTGCATCACCAACTCGGGATAAAATTGCCAACTTGCCCTGAAGATCTGGTCTTAACAGAGCACACAATTACATAAGCTGAGTCCTTAAAATAAATCTCTTTATATCTGTATCTCTATCTATCTATCTATATATCTTTTGAGCTAATTCAATAGATGTACATATAATGTATAATATATACGTATACACACACACACAGACACACACACATATATAGCATGCATATATACTTCACATTCTATTGGGTCTGTTTCTCTGGAGAAGCCTAAGGAACACATAGAGATGCTTGATAATTATTTTCTTAATAACAGAATATGTCTTTCCACCATTATTTAAGTCTATGGTGAATTATTTACTTGTAAACTAACTACAGAAACTGTTTAATAAGTGGATCCTGTTGTTTTATGCATTTTTTTAAATGTGATATCTACAAATTGGCTCTGATTTTCAACATTTTAAAATTTTGGCTTTAGTAGTTCCCATGGTTGAAAAATGAATGCTGGAATCCCTAGGAGCAGTTGATTGTTTTTCAAAAGGCTTTAATTATCCTCCTGTTCTTTTTTTGTTTAATTCTTAACAAAATATCTTATTTACGAGTACCATTGTGTGGGAGTTGAGATCTAAGAACGTGTTCTGAGCCTGTTGCTAACATTTATAGTAGCCGCATTACAATATCTCGGGACTTTAGAGGTGTATGGTGTTAGGCTAATTATCACTCCTAATGGCACAGAGCATTGAGCTGTCCGTTGGAAAACAAAATTATCATCTTAGTTCAATGATTAACCAACCTAACTACACCAGAGATTCACTTTAACCATTCGAGGCTCAGTTTCTTTGCAGCAATTTAAAAAAACAGTTCCCAGAACAACCCCATCATCATTTCATATAAAAGGAAAGGGGTCTAATTTGAGTGAAACCATGTGCCCCTGCATCAGCATACGCCTCCTCATGGAGAGTTCAGACTCACCAATGCCAAATGCAATGGCTCAAGACGTTTTGTTCAAACGCTTCTCTTCTCTACTCACAGCGCCATCTTTCTCCTCAGACACCAAACTTCTGTCACAGCTTGTAGCAACTCACTCAGTGTTGGCCCCTTGTAATTCCTGTCACTGAGGAACACGACTGTGCTTATGATTATTTAGCGTCTTTGCTAATTGTTTTCTTCCATATTCTTAGTGGGACCTCTTTACTTCATTTGAATATCGGCTCATTTATTACAAATAATTATATTTGACAGGCTTACTCTATGCCACACAGCATGCTGGGAAAGGCGAAAGCTAAGAAGGTATTTCCAACTCAGGGCTTTTACAGCTCAGTGAGACAGAAGGAATAGAAAAGTAAAGACCATGGGAGAGCATGACGAATGCTTTGAGAGCTGTCGCTATGCACGTGGTGTCACAGAATGACTGTGGGCGGCAGGTGGTGGGTACTGGGCAAAGCTCTCTACAGGGTTTTCATGGGGTGACTATTATTAATATTACTACAGGCAGTAGTTGTAGGGATGGATTATACAACACAACACTCTGGGAAGTGACAATATCAAAGCCCGTGCGTACATATGAGAGAAGGAGAGAGAGAGAGAGAGAGAGAGAAAGAAACTTGTCCTGTTACCAATAGGTATAGCTGTTCCATGTTTTCTCAGGGGGTTTTAATGAACAGCTGTTACTATATAAAAATTTTTTTAAACAACACTCTCAGAGATGTACGGATTGAAGAAGACAAGGTTATGTGTTTTCCCTGAACTGACACATGTGATGGAGGTACCATGAGCTGACTGTAACCTGTTCCTCGTAGGTGAGAGAGGCCAAAAAGAGTCAAATGACACTAACTTACAAAATAGGTTATTAGATTTTTACAACAGATATTTCTTATGGGAATTTGTAATAGCAATTGTCATCACACTGTTACTACTTTTTTCCTTGAAGAACTAAAGTAGGCCAATGTTGTCTTCTCCATAGCCAGATTTGTACCATTTGTTGCCAAAGATATCCGCCTAAGCCAAGCTACAGCATGTTTCTGAAGTTGGCATTCTGTGAGAAACTGTCAGTGATGCAGAGAAGAAAATGCACAGCCCAACAAATCCACAGGCAACAGGCAACACGGGACGATGTGAGCATTTTGCTCTCCATGGCTTCAGTAAGGTTTCTTTTTTATTTATATTATATGTTCTAAAAAGAAATCATAAATAGAAGAACACAATTCCAAGTGAACCAATGGAGAGAATTACACACATATGCACACACGCATGCACACACACAGTTCACACTTGAGGGAAGAGTGAACATGGCCTTAGATACTGTATATGGAGCTTGTCCTGCTCTTAGTGGCAGACATAAAAAATAAGGCTCACTATCTTGCTAAAAGCTGTCCCCAAACTTACAGGTTTTTCTCATCATTGCAGTCCTCACATAGAACCTGGTGTGGCTGTACCCTAGAGAATCATCTGGCTTCTTTTTTCACCCTGCTTAGCCTTCTCTTGTCAGGATTAATTATAAACTCCCATGAATTGGTCTGGCTGATTCTAATGCTGAATGCTTTGGAAAACTAATCTCGCCAGAAAAAGCAAGGGTCTTATTTGCAGAGATAAATTATTTATTGATTTTTTTTAAAAACTCTGAGTGGCGCTGCCTGAATTTTTAGTGGGACTGCAAAACAAGATAAATAGTCTGAGGCAGGAACTAATATTGACTTCACATGTCTTTTTATAGACAAGTTCATCTGGCATATTTTTTAGGAACAGTTTCTCTTGTTTGTTAAACTGAGTATTTTAATGTGATTTTCCCACGCCTTCATCATGTCTGAATGGCTTGGTGGGCAAAATTGTAAAGAACCGTAGACATCACACCATTTTCTAAGGTGTGACTTTCAATGGTAAGACATGATTTTATTTTTAAAAAGTATTTTAAATTGCCATTTTACCTTATTATTTTTAATAGCATGTTAAAATTACGCATATTTTCTGAGTTTATTCCCTTACTTTTACCACTCACTACTTTGCCAATGTAAATAAGGGACCAGGGCAGGAGCAGAGACAGATCAGGATCAGGTCATGAAGGCTGCAGGCAGAATGGGGACCAAAGACCCCATTCTTGCAAGGGAAAACACCCCCAGAAAAAGGGGAAAATAAAAAAAAGTAAGCAGAGCAAGGTGGAACAAAGGAAAGTCAGCTAGTTTACCTGTAAACCAGCTGCTGCTAAATTTCTTATCTGAGCAAGTTTTCTGCTTTTCCTAGAAAGCCTGGCCTATTGGGGAAATAGCATACTAACACCCTATTTGGGGTATAGCATACTAACACCCCTGCCAGGTCTATAAACACTCTGAGGAATAATGGCCACAGAGGAAGCTGTGTGCAAGGCCTAGTAAGAAACATTAACTAGGCTAGTTCCTGCCTAGCTCATAGTCAAAGCAAATACCCATTGTGGAGATTTGTATTTGGCTGAGGCAGAGATCAAGGGAACAGCTACAGCCCTGAAATATGGGTAGGAGGACTTATATCCCTTATCTCAGAGGAAGACCCTCTTTGGTGGTGATGAGAGGAAAATTCCTCTCTCCCATTGGTACTGCCAGTGGTGTTTTACTCTGCAGTGAACTAGTGGAGATTAACACCCTAGGAATCTGTGTTTGTGACCACCACAGGAGGCTGCCCCCACACAAGTCTCAGGTTCCGGATTTCCCAAGGCTGGTCAGACATAATCATTAAGGTTAATGATTACAGAAACGATAAGAGCTGATATGCTCACTCAGAAACTGCTTTGTTCCCTTCCTCAGCTTATCCTCTAGGCTAATGAGCAAATAGCCTTCAATAAAAGCTGAGTGGAACTGACACGCGGGGCCACTGTCAGAACCACACAAATGGGCGTTGGTCTCCTGTGTTCCCACCTTTGAAAATTCTATTCTATGTGTCCTCTCTCTTTATCTCTCATTGTTTCTACTTTTATATGTCTTCAGTTGGTTGCCACCAGATCCACAGGTCTTTTTTTTTTTCAATGTTTTTTCCTCTCAATTTTTTTTTTATTAAATCATAATTGTGTACAAGATCCACAGTTTTAACAGATGCTGCCCCGGGGGCAGGACCCTGGCATTTGTATGTGAGCAGAGTCAAAAAAAGTAAAGTGTCAGGACACAGAAGGTACACTGATCATTTCCAAACTAGAAATGCGGAATTGTTTATTTGTTTGTTTATGTATGTATGTATGTATGTATTTATTTTTAGAGACAGGTCTCACTCTGTCTCCCACACCAGAAATCAGTGGTATAATCATTGCTTACTATTACTTCAAACTCCTGGGCTCTAGTAATCCTTCTGCCTCAGCCTCCCAAGTAGCTGGGATTATAAGTGGGTGCCGACATGCTTGGCTAATTTTTTAAGTTTTTGTAGAGACAGAGTTTTGCTATATTGCCCAGACTGGTCTTGAAATCCTGACCTAATGTGATCTTTTTGCTTCGGCCTCCCAGAGTGCTGGGATTACACTGTGCCCAGCCCTGTGAAACTGTTTTGAGGTTCTAAGGCATTCCACTAGCTTCAACATTTCTAATCTGGGCTGGTAGTTCCTGAAGCAGCAGCTCTTAGCCTTTTTTCTTTAGGAGCTAGCAGACCCAGGGTGAGAAGTCACATGCAAGGAAAGCCAGTTGGCATGACAGAAAGAGGCCACCAGAATGTGGGACCGAGCATATAGGACGTTAGCTGGTGACTGAATGTGTGGCAAAGAGCTAGTACCTCTTTTCTCCAGGAAGCTGAGAATGCCTAATCTAATGAGGTTGCATTATGAAGTAGCAGTTATGAATTTAAATCACCCCTTACCAGGAACTTAAAATACATTTGAAATAAATTTATATGTGTTACATGTGGCTTAGCTGAATTTTATGGCTGAGAGAAGCAAATTGCCCACTCTCACAGGCTTCCATCCTTTGGGGTTGGCCAAACATGCCAAAGACTCCAAAAGGCAAGAACATGAAAAGCGAGAGACAGGGAAGGATTTTAAAAGGGCCAGAGCCCTTGGCCCCAGGAACCCCAACCACAAGTACACTTTTCCAATTTTACTGCTAGGAATAAAAAAAAAAAAAATACAGTTCCTAGAACAAACCTGCTCATTTGCAAGGGAGACAAGTGGGTCTAATTACCTCTGATACTCCTTGGACATTTCTCAGAAAATAGCCTTGAGGGAAGAAGAAACTCAAGCTATCCTCATACAAAGGCGT